>NC_052332.1:22847086-23574586 GCF_016432855.1 Salvelinus namaycush
AGAGGAATGGAAGATTCGATATAGGCCGATAGATTTTTATATTTTCTGGGTCAAGGTTTGGCTTTTTCAAGAGAGGCTTTATTACTGCCACTTTTAGTGAGTTTGGTACACATCCGGGGGATAGAGAGCCGTTTATTATGTTCAACATAGGAGGGCCGAGCACAGGAAGCAGCTCTTTCAGTAGTTTAGTTGGAATAGGGTCCAGTATGCAGCTTGAAGGTTTAGAGGCCATGATTATATTCATCATTGTGTCAAGAGATATAGTACTAAAACACTTGAGTGTCTCCCTTTATCCTAGGTCCTGGCAGAGTTGTGTAGACTCAGGACAACTGCGCTTTGGAGGAATTTGCAGATTTAAAGAGGAGTCCGTAATTTGCTTTCTAATGATCATGTTCTTTTCCTCAAAGAAGTTCATGAATGTATCACTGCTGAAGTGAAAGCCATCCTCTCTTGGGGAATGTTGTTTTTTAGTTAGCTTTGCGACAGTATGAAAAATACATTTTGAATTGTTCTTATTGTCCTCAATTAAGTTGGAAAAATAGGATGATCGAGCAGCAGTGAGGGCTCTTCGATACTGCACGGTACTGTCTTTCCAAGCTAGTTGGAAGAGTTCCTGTTGGTGTGGCGCCATTTCTGTTCCAATTTTCTGGAAGCTTGCTTCAGAGCTCGGGTATTTTCTGTATACCAGGGAGCTAGTTTCTTATGACAAATGCCTTTTGTTTTTAGGGGTGCGACTGCATCTAGGGTATTGCGCAAGGTTAAATTGTGTTCCTCAGTTAGGTGGTTAACTGATTTTTGTACTCTGACGTCCTTGGGTAGGCGGAGGGAGTCTGGAAGGGCATCTAGGAATCTTTGGGTTGTCCGAGAATTTATAGCATGACTTTTGATGATCCTTGGTTGGGGTCTGAGCAGATTATTTGTTGCTATTACAAACATAATAAAATGGTGGTCTGATAGTCCAGGATTATGAGGTAAAACATTAAGATCCACAACATTTATTCCACGGGACAAAACTAGGTCCAGAGTATGACTGTGGCAGTGAGTAGGTCCGGAGACATGTTGGACAAAACCCACTGAGTCGATGATGGCTCCAAAAGCCTTTTGGAGTGGGTCTGTGGACTTTTCCATGTGAATATTATCTGCCATGACTACAAGGTCCGATAGAAATCCAGGGAACTCAGTGAGGAACGCTGTATATGGCCCAGGAGGCCTGTAAACAGTAGCTATAAAAAGTGATTGAGTAGGCTGCAAAGATTTCATGACTAGAAGCTCAAAAGACGAAAACGCCATTTTTTTTTTTGTAAATTGAAATTTGCTATCGTAAATGTTAGCAACACCTCCGCCTTTGCGGGATGCACGGGTGATATGGTCACTAGTGTAACCAGGAGGTGAGGCCTCATTTAACACAGTAAATTCATCAGGCTTAAGCCATGTTTCAGTCAGGCCAATCACATCAAGATTATGATCAGTGATTAGTTCATTGACTATAACTGCCTTTGAAGTGAGGGATCTAACATTAAGTAGCCCTATTTTGAGATGTGAGGTATCACAATCTCTTTCAATAATGGCAGGAATGGAGGAGGTCTTTATTCCAGTGAGATTGGTAAGGCAAACACCGCCATGTTTAGTTTTGCTCAACCTAGGTTGAGGCACAGACACGGTCTCAATGGGGATAGCTGAGCTGACTACACTGACTGTGCTAATGGCAGACTCCACTAAGCTGGCAGGCTGGCTATTTCATTGTAGAGCTAGGGGAGGTAGAGCCCTGTCTATGTTCGTAGATAAGATGAGAGCACCCCTCCAGCTAGGATGGAGTCCGTCACTCCTCAACAGGCCAGGCTTGGTCCTGTTTGTGGGTGAGTCCCAGAAAGAGGGCCAATTATCTACAAATTCTATCTTTTGGGAGGGGCAGAAAACAGTTTTCAACCAGCGATTGAGTTGTGAGACTTTGCTGTAGACCTCTTCACTCCCCCTAACTGGGAGGGGGCCAGAGACAATTACTCGATGCCAACACATCTTTCTTTCAGTGCCTTAGACCACTGCACCACTCGGGAGCCCCAAGAGAACTGACAGGTGTGTGAGCTGTAGTAGTAGATCAGTACAGCATGAAATGTGAATGCATGTTGTGAGTTTTAATGTCCAGATTGGATGTGGATCACCATATGCGTGGTGACAACAGTCATATATTTGCTTTTTTTTGTGTGTGTGTGCTATGCAAGCATTAACCATTTTTTCTGCTAACCTGGTATGTTTGTCTTGTTTTGACAGTCCTGTTTGTCCCTATACAACTGGGAAAGTGAGCCGTGTGTGTGATGAATAGGTGATTTGAGTTTGAGAGTGGCTTGTGTGCAGGTCTGTGTTACGGCCCTGCAACACTATAGCCATCGAGTGTCCGGCATTGCCATCAACCGTTGAGAAAATGCTTCCTATGAAATTAATGAACGCTGCTTCACTGCCCGTGTTGAGCTTGCGTTGCATTGCGTCCAATGGCAGCGTCCAAGCTCAAGAATTGCAGAGGTTAAATAGTTGATGACTGACGCTCTCTTTAATTCTATCTTGTGAATTGAAATAATTCAAAATAAAGTTGATTTTGGTTGCATATGGCCTCGACTATACACCATTGGTTGTTTTACTAAGATTTATGAAGTCAAGAAGCTACTACTACTAGCTAGCTACATTGACTGGATAGGTTCATAATTTAAACAAAAGCAACTTGTGTAATTAGAGGATAATTTAGTACAACCACTAGTAACAATTTTAATGAGTGCTTGAGAAAAACTGGACCAAAGCTATTGTACTTACACGTTTCTGGTACCATTCCATTCCAGCCATTACAATGAAAATGTCCTCCTATATTTCCTCCCACCAGCCTCCTCTGATGTGAAGGACCATGTATATTTTCTGATCATGTTGACAAGGTAATGTGTGGAAGACTGCTTGTAATAGTTCTGATTGTGTGCAAACAGTGGAGTGTGTATGAAGAAGGCATTATGACTGGTAAATAAGTCACACATTTCTTGACATTGGAAAGGCTACTGAAAATAATGTGATTTACTTCAAATGAAACCAGAAACTCTCATACTCATCGACCCTTTCATTTAGTTTTGCTTGGAATGTATGATGTAATGTTTTTGAATCCCTATAAAGGCATTTTTTGTGTGTGAGCTCTGATTTTGAACTCAATGCCTGCATGTACATTTGGTAAACCCAGTCAGAGGTTTAGAAGAGAGGACATGGTCCTTCTTATCCATCTACAGTTAACAGTTCTGTTCTGCTACAGCTTCAACATAGGCTAGTTTCTCTCGCTCTGCCCTCTCCCTGCTCATCTTTTGATATCTCTCTTTTGTCTCTTTCTGCAATTTCTCCCTGCCTACCCCTCCTCTCTCTTTACTAGTCCTGAGTGAGGCTGATTTTCAGGCTCCAGTTCCTCACCTACACAAACACAGCCAGCTCTGCTCTGTCTCTGCCCCTGGGAACTGGCAATCATGTTTGCCCAAAGCCTCGGTACTAAGAACTGCATTCTGAGCTACACACGCACTTATCATGCACGTATACTAGTACGCACACGCACACACTTATCCTGCCCGGTCATATGTAATTCCGTTGTACAGTACTCAAAGGAATATATACATAGTGAGACACAGAAAGACAAATTGCAAGATTGGCAAGAGTCCCCATTTTCCAGCAATAGCCACTGTATTTGTTATCCACTTATTCTGTGTGGAACTAAATCAATACATTGTGTGCTATTCTGATGTGGAGGAAGAATTCACACCTTTGTTGCTGGAAGTGTGGGCGCAGGCGCGGTGCCGTTCTGAGAAGGGGGCGGTGTCGTGGTCATCAGAAGGGGCGGGGCGGAGGTGGGTGTGTGACACAGCTGATGCACGCATCCTCTCGATGCCTCAATCACCCGATCTTTGCTACGGGTACCAGCGGCTGCAGCCTTCCCCGACCAGAGCCACACGAGTAGGCCTAGACTATACCCCCGCTCCACCGTCGCTATCTGCGAACCTCGAATCGGGGTGGAACAGTGCCGAGGAACAGTGCTGCGCCTGCCGCTAATAGTAAGTGTGGAGCTGCTGTTGGAGCGGAGCACTCCATCATTTCCACAGAGAAATACGCGCACCTAGTAGGCGACGCAGCGCGGCGCACATCGACACCTGCGTTTTTCTATTTTTATCGCCATTCACTGCATTGCCAATCCATTATCCTGCCGCTTTACATGTTGCACGCTGACGGGGACAAGGATTTGGGTGATTCAAATGTTGTTGTGGCAGAGCGATGAGGGAGAGGGACACCGTTCTTGTTCATATTGCTTATTGGAGTGAAAGTAAAGACGGCGAGATGGGAATGTGGCAAAAGCGAGCGGTTGTGCGCACGGGTTGTAGCTTACGACGCTCACTCGAGCACGACCCTCCGCTTCCCCCACGGGGGGAGAGATATTTCCTTGACCCACACGCACATTATGCAGGCATAATTCGTGAACGGAAAGAAATGCAGGGGGAAATGGGTAGATCATGTTAATTATCTCGTTCTTCTCGCCCTTCGTTGCTGGGTTAGGGCTTTTTCGCTGGTATGGAGAAACGAGTGATGTTTCTCCATTGTGCTCTAGCATCGCCGCGTCAGCTGACAGCCTGTGCACATCTGTGCGGTGAAAGGGTTGACGGAGGTTGTTTTAGCTACTGCAAAAATAATGAAGATAATATATAAAAAATTAAGAGCATAAATTGACAGACCAAGAGCAAATGTCCTACAGTAGAATTTAGACCTACCTTGGCACTTAACAGGAATACACTTGAATAGCTTGCATAGGCAATAGGCTGATTTATTAGGCCTACATCACTACCAAACAGATGTAGCAAATACTGTGTTATTGACATGTCATTAAGCATATTATAAGTATATATATGTATGTATATGTGTGTGAACTAAAAGTGTGGGCTAATATATCAGTTGTAGGTATATGGACAGTAATTTGATGATAATGGCAAGGGAGCTCTGATAAAATAGGCCTATTGAATATATTCTACTGTGTAGTGTTTACCTCTGTGCCCAGTGTTACTGCTCTGGAGGTCTTCTAGACCTAGCTTATATGAGGCCTTGAGTGAAGTGTGTGTGTGTAGTGGGAACAGTGGTCACTTTATTTGGGGGGCAGTTTGTTTGCATTTGAGTTGTGTGTATATAGGGGTCTATGTATGGACAATGCAGTGACAATATGGGGAGAACATGTATTGCTGGTGTGTGTACACCTACTAAATACCTCATACTGCATTTCAGCACAGGACAAGAGATTGAGAAGAATTACCTTTTTGAGAGATTCGAGGAGTGTGTAAGTGTGTGAATGAGGGCACACCAGAAAGAGTGCGTGTGTGTGTGTGTGTGTGTGTGTGCGTGCTCTCTCTGTATGGAGCCGATGATGTAATGCCTAGGAGTGTGTAACTGTGGCAGTGAGGAGAGTGTAGGCACGTGCCACAGCTCAGCCAACACTGGAACAGGTCCCTCTACTGGCCCTGAGGCAGTAACGCACCCTATCTAGTTTTGAACAGCACCTTATCCTAAGGATTCAGTACTATCCCTTTCACATTCAGTTCTGTTCCCATGTCCTACCTGAGATGGAATGTTAATTCTTACCTTACTATAGCAAAGTAGCATAGTAGATTCATGTGCACGGTCTTGGATTCAGGCATGACGAGACAATGGAGAGAGAGAATTCAATCAATGGTTTGGCTGCATCTTTGCCCTGATAGGACTAGTATAGGCTACACTTGGTACAATGCACTATAAATCCAGATATTACATTTAGGTCAATGTTCAATCAGTGATAGTTGAGTAATCAGATAGTGTTCTCTGTCTGTGGTTCAGGGGACAGCGGAATAATGATGATAATAGTGTGTATTCCTTATTGCACTCAGTGATGCATACACAGACATGATGTACTCTCTTTATATGCACAAATACTTTGCATTACCTTATTCTCAATGACGTATTGATGATTGACTCCCATGTTTTTCCTTCTAATAGTCAGACAGTTGATAAATAATTTTTTTTGTCATTATCATTGGCACAGGGGGAAGAACTTGTCTCGGTGTGAGTATTTTCATTTGTTTGCATGTGTGTGTATGTGTGTGTCTTCAGGCATGAAGAGACAATGGAGAGAGAGAATTCACTCAATGGTTTGGCTGCATCTTTGCCCTGATAGGACTAGTATAGGCTACACTTGGTACAATGCACTATAAATCCAGATATTACCTTTAGGTCAATGTTCAATCAGTGATAGTTGAGTAATCAGATGGTGTTCCCTGTGGGTGTGGTTCAGGGACAGAATATTTGTTTGCATTTGTGTGTGTGTGTGTGTGTGTTTTATCGGTTTGCGTGTGTGTATAAGACAGAAGGCATAGGTTAACATGCAAATGTACCAGGTGTGCAAAAAACCTGCTCTGCTAACCATCAACAAATAGTGTGAGATAGGGTGTGAAACGAACAACACAAGAAGATTGTGTGAGCAGTGAGCACAGTAAGCTTTCCTTCTACGATTGTACCTCAATTGCAAATCCTGAATATATAATCTGTTCATGTAGATGTGGAATGTAGTTAATATTTTGATTGAAACACTAATCAAGTAGTAATCGTGTATTAACTCAAATAAATCCTATTGATGAGCTAGGCTACTTGTTAACCCTTTAAAGTTAAACTGACAGCATTAACTACTTTGCAGATATTAAACAAACAGCCAATCGTAGTATCAGTCTAAAATATAAAATTCCCAGTCTATGCTTCAAAACCAACTTTATAAGAGGTTTAAAAAAAAAAAAAAAAAAATCTATTTGACTCAAAATTCCATGAATACTTTTTGGTTAGGGTCGCAGCCTATTATGCCCATCTGCAAGTTTAGCAGCAAAGGCTGGACAAATATTATTTATCTCTTCTTTTGTTTTAATGTTAAAATACTATACAGCTATGTACATACGTGGACATTGGGCCATATTTTATCAAAATAAAACAATAGCCAGTTTGGGTTGCAGTTGCATGTTTCTTTGTAAAAATAAATAGGCTATGTCTGGCCTGACAATGTGTTGTTTTTTCTATATGACCCGTGCACTGATTGAGTTTGACACCCCTGAACTAGCGTATCTATTTATGTAGGTAGCTATTTATTTAGTGAGCTATAAACATAGAGCCTAACTTTAGCTAGCTAGCTGCTGGAAGGATGGCATGTCATTGGAGGAGTGGGTGAGTGACTGACTTTTTCCCCCTCATATCGTTTTTCAGTGGCTACAGCTAGAGATCCATGTGTCATATGGTTAGCTAGCAAAAAATGTATATCGCTTAGCTAGCTATGCTGAAATTGAACAACTGTTATCCACAGTTAGCATATCTCTTAGTCGTCAATCAAATGCATTTGGCATCGATCAAATGGGCAGGAAGGCAGGCAGGTTCCCATTCAGTTGTTAAAACGTAGGTTGGGACAAGCATGCACTGGCAGGCAAATTGCAGAAGGACGAGCAGGTTACTTTTCTGTTTCTCAGTGCAATTTTGTAGCCAGCTAGCTTAACAAGTTTGAGAGGGTTTATCTAATATTCCGTTGTTAGATTTTAGCTAATCTCGCTCTGACTACCATTAAATTAGTTGTTGATCTTGTTATTGTTGATGATGTGCATAAGCAACTGAGGGAGCGAGAGCTTACCTTTTCATGGTTGTTTGATCAATAGGGCTGTAAAATACACAAATGTAAGAGGGCTCCCATGGTTTTTACATATTTACAGAAATCCATTCAGGTGTGTTTTGTGGCTTTTGGTGAATGCGTTCTAATTATCTAATGTCGCGCTGATGCTGCTGCCTATTAACACACAGTCCAGTTCAAAGTGAATGAATGCAAGCCTGTGTGGCAAATGGCTTATTTGCATATAGGCCTACTGTAACTCTGATTGGCTATGGCGCACCGTTCTGCGTAGACGCTGGTCCTGGACAAGACAGTTGTTTTTATTAGGTTTTATTTGCTGCAGTGTGTATTAATTGTCCAAACGCAAGGCTGCTTTCCCACTATATTAATATAGAATTTTCACAAATGCCTTATTACACTAAATTCCAAAACATTCTATGAACTTATGAAAAAGTGAAAATGACCATATCTAAGTGCTCGCTTGTCTGCAAATGCAAAAAAGGTATATGTATATGAACAGATTTTTTAAAGATTTCATGTTGCTGAAATGTCAGTTCCACTTTAATGTCAACAGTTTTTAGAGTTATATGAGATGTGCTTTCATTTGTATTGCATAAACAATTTTCTCAACTGAAAAAACACATTTGAATATGAATTTTCATATGATTTGGAATAAGGTGCAACTGTATAAGGGGAAATTCCCGCTGAAATTGATACTGCAAATTGTCCTTTATTGTTAGCCTTTACATAATTTTTGGGATAATATTCAATGTACTTCATATACATGTACAGTGCATTCGGAAACTATTTAGACCCCTTGACTTTTTCCAGATTTTGTTATGATACAGCCTTATTCTAAAATGTATTTATAAAAAAAATAATTCTCATCAATCTACACACAATACTCCATAATGACAAAGCAAAAACAGGTTTTTAGACATTTTTGCAAATGTATTAAGAAAAACACTGAAATATCACATTTACATAAGTATTCAGACCACTTTGTTGAAGCACCTTTGGAAGCGATTGCAGCCTCGAGTTTTCTTTGGTATGACGCTACAAGCTTGGCACACCTGTATTTAGGGGGTTTCTCCCATTCTTCTCTGCAGATCCTCGCAAGCTTTGACAGGTTGGATAGGGAGTAGAGGTCGACCGATTAATCGGAATGGCCGATTAATTAGGGCTGATTTCAAGTTTTCATAACAATCGGAAATCGGTATTTTTGGACAACGATTTGGCCGATTTTAAAAAATATATATATATATATTTTTACACCATTATTTAACTAGGCAAGTCAGTTAAGAACACATTCTTATTTTCAATGAAGGCCTAGGAACGGTGGGTTAACTGCCTTGTTCAGGGGCAGAACGACAGATTTTTAACTTGTCAGCTTGGGGATTCGTTTTTGCAACCTTCCGGTTACTAGTCCAATGCTCTAACCACCTGCTTTACATTGCACTTACATTGCACTCCACGAGGAGCCTGCATGGCAGGCTGACTACCTGTTACGCGAGGGCAGCAAGAAGCTAGCATTTAAACTTATCTTATATAAAACAATCAATCTTAACATAATCACTAGTTAACTACACATGGTTGATATTACTAGTTTATCTAGCGTGTCCTGCGTTGCATATAATCGATGCGGTGCCTGTTAATTTCTCATCGAATCACAGCCTACTTCGCCAAACGGGTGATGATTTAGCACTGTCGTTGCACCAAACCTAACTATAAACATCAATGCCAATACACAAGTATATATTTTTAAACCTGCATATTTAGTTAATATTGCCTGCTGACATGAATTTCTTATAATTACGGAAATTGTGTCACTTCTCTTGCGTTCCGTGCAAGCAGTCAGGGTATATGCAGCAGTTTGCGCCGCCTGGCTCGTTGCGAACTGTGTGAAGTCCATTTATTCCTAACAAAGACCGTAATTAATTTGCCAGAATTGTACATAATTATGACATAACATTGAAGGTTGTACAATGTAACAGCAATATTTAGACTTAGGGATGCCACCCGTTAGATAAAATACGTAACGGTTCCGTATTTCACTGAAAGAATAAACGCACTTTCGTGCGTTTGCCAGCAGCTCTTCGTAATGCTTCAAGCATTGAGTTGTTTATGACTTCAAGTCTATCAACTCCCGAGATTAGGCTGGTGTAACCGATGAAATGGCTAGCTAGTTAGCGGGGTGCGTGCTAATAGCATTTCAATCGGTGACGTCATTCGCTCTGAGACTTGGAGTAGTTGTTCCCCTTGCTCTGCAAGGGCCGCGGCTTTTGTGGAGCGATGGGTAACGATGCTTCGAGGGTGGCTTGTCGATGTGTTCCTGGTTCGAGCTCAGGTAGGGGCGAGGAGAGGGACGGAAGCTATACTGTTACACTGGCAATACTAAAGTGCCTATAAGAACATCCAATAGTCAAAGGTATATGAAATAAAAATCGTATAGAGAGAAATAGTCCTATAATTCCTATAATAACTACAACCTAAAACTTCTTACCTGGGAATATTGAAGACTCATGTTAAAAGGAACCACCAGCTTTCATATGTTCTCATGTTCTGAGCAAGGAACTTAAACGTTAGCTTTCTTACATGGCACATATTGCACTTTTACTTTCTTCTCCAACACTTTGTTTTTGCATTATTTAAACCAAATTGAACATGTTTCATTATTTATTTGAGGCTAAATTGATTTTATTGATGTATTATATTAAGGTAAAAGAAAAGTGTTCATTCAGTATTGTTGTAATTGTCATTATTACAATTACATTTTTTTAAATGGGCCGATTAATCGGCATCGGGTTTTTTTGGTCCTCCAATAATCGGTATCGGTATCAGTGTTGAAAAATCATAATCGGTCGACCTCTAATAGGGAGCATCGCTGCACAGCTATTTTCAGGTCTCTCCAGAGATGGTAGATTGTGTTCAAGTCAGGGCTCTGGCTGGGCCACTCAAGGACATTCAGAGACTTGTCCCGAAGCCACTCCTACGTTGTCTTGGCTGTGTGCTTCGGGTTGTTGTCCTGTTGGAAGGTGAACCTTCACCCCGGTCTGAGGTCCTGAGCACTCTGGAGCAGGTTTTTATCAAGGATCTCTCTGTACTTTAGTCCGTTCATCTTTCCATCGATCCTGACTAGTCTCCCTGCTGCTGAAAATCATCCCCACAGCATGATGCTGTCACCACCATGCTTCACCATAGGGATGGTGTCAGGTTTCCTCCAGATGTGATGCTTGGCATTCAGGCCAAAGAGTTCAATCTTGGTTTCATCAGACTAGAGAATCTTGTTTCTCATGGTCTGAGAGTCTTTAGGTGCCTTTTGGCAAACTCCAAGTGGCTGTCATGTGCCTTTTACTGAGGAGTGGCTTCCGTCTGGTCCACTCTAGCATAAAGGCCTAATTGGTGGAGTGCTGCAGAGATGATTGTCCTTCTGGAAGGTTCTCCCATCTCCACAGAGGAGCTCTGTCAGAGTGACCATCGGGTTCTTGAGTACCTCCCTGACCAAGACCCTTCTCCCCAAATTGCTCAGTTTGGCCGGGCGTCCAGTTCTAGGAAGAGTCTTGGTGCTCCCAAAATTCTTCCATTTAAGAATGATGGAGGCCACTGTGTTCTTGGGGACCTTCAATGCTGCATAAATGTTTTGGTACCCTTCCCCAGATCTATGCCTCGACACAATCCTGTCTCGGACCTCTACGGACAATTCCTTAAACCTCATTGCTTGGTTTTTGCTCTGACATGCACTATCAACTGTGGGACCTTATATAGACAGGTGTGGACCTTTCCAAATCATATCCAATCAATTGAATTTAGCACAGGTGGACTCCAATCAAGCTGTAGAAGGATGATCAATGGAAACAGGATGCACCTGAGCTCAATTTCGATTCTCATAGAGAAGGGTCTGAATACTTATGTAAATAAGTTATTTCTGTTTAGATTTTTAATAAATTTGCTAAAATTTCTAAACCTGTTTTCACTTTCTCATTATGGGGTATTGTGTGTAGATTGAGGAAAACATTTAATTTAATGCATTTTAGAACAATGCTGTAATGTAACGAAATGTGGAAAAAGTCAATGGGTCTGAATACTTTCCGAATGTACTGTAAGTATCAAAAGTAAATGTAATTGCTAAAATACTTAAATATCAACATTAAAAGTATATATCATTTCAAATTCCTTATATTAAGCAAATTCAGACTGCACCATTTCCTAGTTTTTGTTTTTTTACGGATAGCCAGGGGTACACCCCAACACTCAGACATAATTTACAATCGAAGCATGTGTGTTTAGTGAGTCTGCCATATTCGAGTCAGTAAGGATGACCAGGGATGTTATCTTGATAAGTGAATTGGATCATTTCCCTGTCCTAAGCATTCAAAATGTAACATACTTTTGGGTGTCAGAGAAAATGTGTGGAGTAAAAAGTTGTTTTATTTTATTTAGTGAAGTGTGTGTCTACTGTACAGTATGTCAACCCCTTAACTCTCTTCCTTGTGTTTGTGTGTAGTATTTAATTAACCACAATTTTTTTGGTGTCAGTTTGTGGTCTCAATAGTAACCTTAGCCCTGGTTCAAACGCCGCTCTGTCGCCACACCGAACTAAAAAATATGTCACTGTCTCTTTGGGAGAGCGGAGATAGACTGCCGTCTGAAACCATTGTGTGCCTCGTTTAAAAATAAATTACACATTTATTAAAAATGAAAAGCTGAAATGTCTTGTCAATAGGTATTCAACCTTTGTTGTGGCAAGCCTAAATAAATTCAGGAGTAAAAATGTGCTTAATAAGTCACCATCAGTTGCATGGACTCATTCTGTGTGCAATAATAGTGTTTAACATGATTTTCGAATGTCTACCTCATCTTTGTACCCCACACATACATTTGTCTGTAAGGTCACTCAGTCAAGCAGTAGATTTCAAACACATTCAACCACAAAGACCAGGAAGGTTTTCCAATGCTTTGCAAAGAAGGGCACCTATTGGTAGATGAGTAAACATTTAAAAAACAGACACTGAATATCCCTTTGAGCATGGTGAAGTTATTAATTACACTTTGGATGGTTTATGAATACACCCAGTCACTACAAAGATACATGCGTCTTTTCTAACTTGGTTGACAGAAAGGAAGGCAACTGCTCAGGGATTTCACCATGAGGCCAATGGGGACTTTAAAACCGTTCTAGAGTTTAATAGCTGTGCTTCTACACCTGCATTGCTTGCTGTTTGGGGTTTTAGGCTGGGTTTCTGTACAGCACTTCGAGATATTAGCTGATGTACGAAGGGCTATATAAAATAAACTTGATTGATTGATTGATAGGAGAAAACTCCACAATACTAATCTAATTGACAGAGTGAAAAGAAGGAAGAATTCCAAAAACATGCATCATGTTTGCAACAGGGCACTAAAGTAATACTGCAATGTCCTGAATACAAAGTGTTATGTTTTGAGCAAATCCAATTGCTGAGTACCACTCTCCATATTTTCAAGCATAGTGGTGGCTGTATCATGTTATGGGTATGCTTGTAATTGTTAAGGACTGGGAAGTTTTTCAGGATAAAAAAAGAAACGCATTGGAGCTAAGCACAGGCAAAATCCTAGAGAAAATCCTGTTTCAGTCTGCTTTCCACCAGACACTGGGAGATGTATTCACCTTTCAGCAGCACAATAACCTAAAACAGAAGGCAGAAGGACACACTGGAGTTGCTTATCAAGAAGACAGTGAATGTTCCTGGGTGGCCGAGTTACAGTTTTGACTTAAATCTGCTTGAATATCTATTGCAAGACTTGAAAATGATTGTCTAGCAATGATCAACAACCAATTTGACAGAGCTTGAAGAATTCTGAAAATAATAATGGGCAAATACTGTACAATCCAGGTGTGCAAAGCTCTGCCAAAGGTGATTCTAACATGTAATGTCCAAGAAAGGGGTGTGACTACTTCTGAAATTAGATATTTCTGTATGTCAATTTAAATAAATGTAAAAAAATAAAAAAGAATTATAATTATAAGCAATTTTTTTTCACTTTGTCATTGTGGGGTATTGTGTGTAGATGGGTGAGAATAAATTAACTATTTTTATCAATTTTGAATTCAGGCTGTAACACAACAAAATGTGGAATAAGTCGAGGAGTATGAATACTTTCTGAAGGCACTGTAGGTGCCGGTACTCATTTGGTGCCGTACTGTTTACATTTACTGTTTACATTTTAAGTGCAAGAGCTCCACAATACTTTTGAGCTAATATTCTATAAGAGGAACAGGAGCTCAAGCAGTAGAACATTTGAGGTGCCGGTACTCAGCTCCTGCCCAAGTCGAGCACTGATGGTCTCAGATATCGCATTTGGAGGACTTCTTCATCCTCCTCCTTCTGTTACGTATAGTGTGTGTTTGTGTGTGAGCACGTGTGTGTGTGTGTGTACTTACAGTTTGTGTGTCTCTTTACCTTCTCCCTCTCCTCTCGATGTCTCTGTGTGTCCTGCAGTGTGTGTCGGCTGGTGCTGCGTCCCTGCCCTCCATCATGGCACGTATGGAGCGCGGGGGGATGAGTGAGGGGGGGCGCCCCCAGGGCATGGGAATTGTGGCCAGCGGGGTATTCTCCTCGACCACCACCTCTGGCCAGCAGCAATAGCAGCAGGAGATCGCCATGCGGAGCGTGGGCACCCGCACCACCCAGCAGAACAGCCTGCCTCGTGCCCCCCCACCACCCCCCTCCAGTTCCACCCACAGGGGCAGGGGCTTGGAAGATAGGAGTTACAGCATCGAGAGGTCCTCTCAGCAACCTCCGCCCCTGACCCATGCTAAGGGGACTACGGCTGACGAACGAAGCTTTGCCACGGTGGAGCACTCTTCTTCTTACTACGGCAGCGAGCGTCCTCCGCCGCTCTGCGAGAGAGCAGAGCGAGAGAGGCCCCCCGCCCATAACAATGGAAACAGACAAGTCTCCAATGGCAATAGGGGCGTTTCCAATGGGAACCGAGCAGCGGCAGCGGTGGGTAACAGTGAAAGGCAGGTGTCCAATGCAGTGTTTTTGAATGGAGGCGGGCGGCGTGATGGGCGGGACCAGAGGGATGGGCGTGATGGGGGGCGAGAAGTGCCGAGAGGGGCAGTGAGTTTGGACATTTGCGGGAACAACGAGGTCTCACTGAACAATGATCGAAACAGTAGCCAACAACTAGCTCAGTACAAGGAGGCGGGGGCCAGCGCAGCCAAACTGGATAACCATAACAACCCCCCCAACATCCTCCCCATCTCTGGGAAGCTGGAGAAGGTTCAGGTGAGTCCTCTCTCTCTCTCTTTCTCTTTCTCTTTCTCTGTGTGTCCAAATACAGGCTGTAAGTTGAGTATGAGGGTGCATGTTGAAAGTGTGTGTTTATGTATTTGTACAGGAATGTGTATACATGAGTTAGGATGCAGGCAATAAAAAGCTGTCATAAATTGATATAATGTACTTTGTTACCTAGCTGCCTGAGTTATTTCTCCTCTCCCGTCAACTCCTCCATGCATTCTAATAGCATTAGCCTTTACTTAGCTGTTACTGTTCTTTGTTAGTTTTCTGAAAAGGTCTCTCATACTGGACATTTGTTTTTTGTATATCTGCATATAATTTGTGTACCGGTACATTAAAAAACCGCAGTAAATGCTCTTAATCCCCATTTGAAATTCACATTTAGCGTCAGTATGCTTGCTGCTTAATTAATTACACATATAGCAGCATATTCATAATCTCTGTCAACCTAATTGTCAGATAATGTATGTTATACAATCCTAGCTTTATATTTCACCACCAATGCCATTTTCCATCCTCCCCCATCCAGAGCAACGATGGATTGGTCCGCCCCTCTGCCTTCAAGCCTGTAGTGCCCAAGAGCTTTCATTCCATGCAGAATCTGGTGTGCCCCCCCCAGACCGGAGGAGAGGGCCGCAGCGCTGGAGGAGGGGCTGGAGGTGGTGGGGGTCCCAGTGTACCAGGACCCCTCAGAGACACAGACAGCTCTGGCAGCCGGGGTGGAGGTACCAGAGGTGGGGGAGGTGGTGGCAGCAGGGGTGGAGGTCAGGGGAGCCTCTCCGACTCAGGGAGGAACTCTCTAACCAGCCTGCCCACCTACGCTGGCTCCAGCTCGGGCTACGGGCCCCCGCCTGTCCTTGGGCCCCTGAGCGCCTCCACCAGCCACATAAACCGCCTGGGGACCACGGGGGCCCTGGAGAAGTTGGACAAGTCTGGTGGCGTTAGCGGTAATAGTGGATACCAGAACGGACTGAGCACCTCGGATAGTGGTCGCTCCTCCTCTGGGAAGAGCTCCTCGTCCTATCAGAGGCTCAGCCATCTGAGTGACGCCCCCCCGTCCCTCCGCCCCTCGCCCTCCTCCGATGGCGTCATCCAGGACCTGGAGGATCGGCTATGGGAGAGAGAGCAAGAGGTGAGTAGAGACAGAGGGAGAGAGGAAAAGGGAGAAGAAAGAATGGATACTACTGGGGGGTGCAGGAGGAGATTTAATAGATTATATTGTAGAAGAAAGCAACAAACAAATAGTGCCAGTAGTGCAAATTATCACAACTATAGGACAGTGAATAGAGTTATTTTATATAATCACAAGAAATTGTTATTTGAAATTTGAGGAGTTTGCATGACCCATAGAGGGCATAGGTAACTGTACTAGTGATCTTACTGTTGACCTAATACTGTCTATGGTTTAAGAATAACCCGTACATAGCTTATACGTTCCTGTTTTATTATTTTATTATTTATCTGTTATACTATTTTGATATTGAATACTGCACTTTTGGGAAGGGCTTGAAAGTTAAGCATTTCACAGTACTTGTGCATGTGACAAATAAAACTTGAAACTAAAACCGCTGGGAAACTGGTTGGGTGAGTTGATAAACTGGTCAGGTAGGTGTGCCCTAAACTCGCCGAGCGGACAACCGTATTTTTATTAGCTGACGGTCAAGCAGGTAAGACACATTAGGTTTTTGGTCTGAAATAGTAGTGCAAGTTATTCAAGTACTGAGGGCTTGGAGGTAGCGATCTGTGATAGTGGGATGGTACACCTTGGTGGTAGATGGTGAATGAGATGTGTTACACACATACAATACAATGCAAGGAGACATAGTGGAACACCTAAAAATCAATCAATTAATATTCAGCATCCGTTGACATTGCAAATGAGAAGTACAAAGAAATATGAAAGACTAGTGGGGCAGTAACCTCGATGATGGATGGCAGCCATTTTGTGAATTCCCCATCACCTCCTGCAGCTACATGTGAATTACAGATGAGTTACTTCCTTTCTTCCTCTCCCAGGTGCTCCACATGCGCCGTAACCTGGACCAGAGTGAGGCGGCCATCGTCCAGGTGTTTGAGGAGAAGCAGCGCGTATGGGAGCGCCAGATGGACGAGCTGCGGCAGAATTATGCCTCACGCCTGCAGCAGGTAATGGCTCCTTATTTCATAGATTGTGGGGTCGTAGGCTATACCCAATAGCACAATAGCATTTGCCATGGCTGCATGGCAAACACTGAGAAAGGCAAAGAATGAGCGTTAAGGAGTAGTTTAGTAAAACTCTGTGCATAAAATATCCCACTTACCTTATTTCAATAGTACACTCAATATGGCCGCCTCCAGTATACTCATTGTCGAATGTTGATTTGGATCGGGAATCTCCATTCTACCAAATGTATTTCTACCCAGGTGACGCGTCGCGCCCAGCGCTCCCAGAGTGCCTTGCAGGCCCAGATCAGCCGTCTGTCGCAGGACAAGCGACGCCTGCACGAGGAGATGGCTGCGCTGCTGGCCCAGAGAGAGGAGCTGGAGAGGAAGTGCCTGGACTACAGGAAGGAACAGGCTGACATCCTGCCACGCCTGGAGGAGACCAAATGGGAGGTGAGAGAGGGAACCCGGGGTTAAGAGGGTGGTGTGTATGGCTGGGTGTGGGATACTAGAGAGATGAGTGAGGTTTACAAGTTAACTGGGAGGAAGGTAAACTTTAGGGGGCATGACAAGTGAGAGTGAGAATGCGAAAAGGAGTACTGAGAATAAATACTAGATGTCCATGCTAAAAATGACAAAAGGGCAATACTGTCTAAACCAATGGTCAGATGTGTCCTATTTGTTCTGTGCAAATGCTTTTTGATCATTAGCACACAATGCAGCAGTAGCTGTCCTATACTGTAAGTGCACATCCATTACACAGACTCATGCCCTTTACATGGGTGCTTGTTGATCTCTATTTCAACCATGTCCATATCTTTCATCCCCCTCCTCCCCCTCCCTGTCAGGTGTGTCAGAAGGCAGGGGAGATCTCCCTGCTGAAGCAGCAGCTGAGGGAGAGCCAGGCGGAGGTGACCCAGCGGGCGGGGGAGATGGTGGCCCTGCGGGGCCAGCTGAAGGAGGCCAACGCCCAGTTGAGGGACTGGGAAGAGGCCATGTTGGGCCTCAAGGACTCCTACAGCACCAAGAGCCTGGAGCTGGAGCGCTGCGAGGGGGAGCTGCAGAAGACGCTGACCGAGGTAGGGTTGAGGTCTGGAGAGTCAGAGACGGACCTGAAACACTAACTACAACTTGAAGGGTTGTTCTGGTCTGTGCACCACACGTTTTGAGCTCTTGAGTCACTCGCATGCATACAGTACAGATACAGGCATTCAAATACACTTTGAAAGACACAAACAATACTCTCTCTCACACGACACGCATTAAGTAAATTAACCCCCACTTCCTCTCTTTAACTCCTGATTGACTCTCCGGCCTCTCCTCCCTGTGTCTCTCCAGGTCTCTCAGCTGAGGGACAAGCTGGGAATGTTTGAGGCTGAGGTGGTAGGGCTGAAGCGGGCCCTGGGTGAGCTCAGTGTGAGGGATAGGGCTGTCGAGGCTAGTGGTGGAGGGAGCAGGGAAGCATCCAGGACCAGAGTGGGGCTTCCCTCGCCACACAGCCCACCTGAAGGCTCCGCCTTCTCCTACCCGGCCCTGCCTCCACCTCCCGTACCCCCCCCAGATGCCATACTGAGTTTGCAGAGCGATGAGGTTCAGTGCCAGGATGCCCACCATCGCCAGGAGGCTCACATGCGTCAGGAAGCCCACCAGCGTCAGGAGGCTCACTTGCGTCAGGAAGCTCATCAGCGTCAAGAGGCCCAACTGCGGCAGGAAATCCACCAGCAGCGCCAGGAGGCCCACCAGCAGTGGGAGGAGGCAGGGGACCTGCGCCGGCAGCTGGAGCACCTCCAAGGCGAGCTGCGTCTGGAGCGACAGCAGCGTGAGCGACAGGCACTCACCTTCAAGAAGGAGCGCCATGTGTGGATGGACGAGAAGGAGCATGTGCTCAAGTACCAGGCCCAGCTGCAGCTCAGCTATGTGGAGACCCTGCAGAAGAACCAGGCCCTGGAGCTCCGCGTGGGCCAGCTGGGCTCCAAGCTCACCTCCACCAACACCACCCCCTCGCCCACCTCACCACCCCCACTGTCCCCCATCCCCCTGCCTGCCCCCGTCACTCCCCTACCCTCCCTCTCTCTCTCCCCACCTCCCCTTGCTGAGGACAAGAAGCTCCCTCCCGCCCTCCACCAGCTGGCCCCTCCCTGGCCGGTACTCACCCGTCTGGAGAGGATAGAATCCACAGAGATCTAGATTCTATGTGCTCTAGATCCATAGTCCTCCTGAACACTACAGATCAGTTCAATTCAGCTTATACACACTTACAATAATTAAACAGTATCACATATCAATAGCATTCATTTTGTAGTCCTAAATAGTTATACTCACTGCTACACCGGGGCGGTCCTAGGACGCACTGCACTATGGATGGCAGAGAGAGGCATGGAGGACCACTGGGAAAGGGGGAGGAAAAGAACAGTTTACACTGGTATTCAAAGACGCTCTTCAAGCCACCCTGTATGCAGGTTTTACTTCTATTGATCGGCAATCCACTGAACATTTAGGTTGGGGTGAATATTGGGGTCAAGAGTAACACACTATTGGAAAAGCTATTGTTGCATTGTCATTAGCATGAAATTAATATATTATAAAATGAAGACAGTCTGTGGGAGAAAGATTCTCCTCAAGGCAGTCTCTAGAAATGATGTGAAATTTTAAATTTAAATCAAGCCAAATACTACTACTAAACATGTACTACTACAGCTGTCAAATACTGTAAAAGTAGGGATAAAGAAACTACCCTGCAGATTCTGTCTGGGCCTATTTTTAAATTGTCACAATAACTGACAGTGTAAAGACCGAGAATGTATGATATAGAGTTTGACTTTTTTTTTTTAAATAATTAATTTCACCTTTATTTAACCAGGTAGGCCAGTTGAGAACAAGTTCCTGGCCAAGATAAAGCAAAGCAGTGCGACAAAAACAACACCGAGTTACACATGGAATAAACAAACGTACAGTCAATAACACAATAGAAAAATATGTATACACTACGTGCAAAATTAAGTAAGGAGGTAAGGCAATAAATAGGCCAATAGTGGGGAAGTAATTACAATTTAGCAATTTACACTGGAGTGATATATGTGTATATGAGGATGTGCAAGTAGAAATACTGGTATGCAGAAGAGCAGAAAAACATATGGGGATGAGGTAGGTAGTTGGTTGGATGGGCTATTTACAGATGGGCTGTATACAGCTGCAGCGATCGGTAAGCTGCTCTGACAGCTGACGCTTAAAGTTAGTGAGGGAGATATGTCTCCAACTTCAGTGATTTTTGCAATTCGTTCCAGGCATTGGCAGCAGAGAACTGGAACGAAAGGCGGCCAAAGGGGGTGTTGGCTTTGGGGATGACCAGTGAAATATATCTGCTGGAGCGCATGCTACGGGTGGGTGTTGCTGAGATAAGGCGGAGCTTTACCTAGCAAAGACTTATAGATGACCTGGAGCCAGTGGGTTTGGCGACGAATATGTAGCGAGGACCAGCCAACGAGAGCATACAGGTCGCAGTGGTGGGTAGTATATGGGGCTTTGGTGACAAAACGGATGGCACTGTGATAGACTGCATCCAATTTGCTGAGTAGAGTGTTGGAGGCTATTTTGTAAATGACATCGCCGAAGTCAAGGATCCGTAGGATAGTCAGTTTTATGAGGGTATGTTTGGCAGCATGAGTGAAGGAGGCTTTGTTGCGAAATAGGAAGCTGATTCCAGATGTAACTTTGGATTGGAGATGCTTAATGTGAGTCTGGAAGGAGAGTTTACAGTCTAGCCAGACACCTAGGTATTTGTAGAAGTGATGCTAGTCGGGCGGGCGGGTAGCGATCGGTTGAAGAGCATGCATTTCGTTTTACTAGCATTTAAGAGCAGTTGGAGGCCACGGAAGGAGTGTTGTATGGCGTAAAACACCGCTTTATCAACCTCTGTACATAAAGGGTCTTGAAGAACAACATTGAATACTACTGGTGTAAGTGTCAGATTTGCGGCATGACTGTTGGGCATGTGTGGTTACTGTATGCCCTTAACAACTTGGCCAGGGCCAGTTCTTCTGTTTAATTCACATGGTTAACATTAGGAACAAGATATGATTCAGGTAAACAGGGGGAGATCCATCCATACAGCCTCACCCTGTGGCTTTATTGGTGCTATAAGAACACACCAAATCACTAAGGAAACAAACCAAAAGGTTAAGATACAGAAGCTGTTTTAAGGGATGTGAGATGTGTTTTTCAGGAGTGTGTTGCATTGTGTTAAGGGGGGGGGGGGGGGGGGGGGGGCGTTTAATAATGTGCTTGGTTGAGATGGGAAAATGAGGCTTCGGAACGCTAAGGGCCGGGATTGCATGACAGGATCAGTTGTATAAACCAATCAGGGATCTCCAAAGCTTTGATGGGTCAGCAGCTGTGAATGATTGACAGCACATTGTATTTGCTGGGTGTAGAAGGCTTTGTTTCCTCCATCTCCAGTGATGCCGCACATGTAGATTCCTCTGTGCTATCAGTAGCTGCAGTGACTGAGGACAGCCACCTTGTGGCGACAACAACTGACACAAAATGGCTCAATCAATCCCAGGATGACGAATCAGCTGCAAACCTCTTAGCATTTTACTTCGTTTCGAAACTACGTAGGCGACAGCTAAAAGCAGCTTGTAATTTGTTGACGTTCTAGATGCTTTTGGTCTCCATTGATATTTCTTAAAGTGACAAAAAGGGGTGTGTTAGTGATTAATTAATGATTACTTAAACATAAAGGTTGGTCAATGAAGCTGCTTATCTGCGCAAAGTGTATATTTAAGATCACTAGCAGCAGGTGGAAGCTGAGCCAGCAGACTTGATGGTGTTAGATACTAACTGTTAGATACTAACTGTAAGATTCAGACTTTATAGGAAGAGTAATGCATTTTTGGAATGATTCTTTGAGATAATGGAGTGTACTTGTGTGGTGTACTTGTTTGAACAGGTCCCACCCTTATTTGAAAAAACAATGTATATGTCAATATATACTACCTTTATAGATCTCTAGAATATATTTGGCTATATGGGACATTTTACAATATATTAAACTATTCTAAACATTAGTGTGTACAGTATATGTTGACATATATTTTTTCATGGGTCTGGGCAATTTAGAGAATAACTTTGAAGTCAGGGGTGAAAGAAGTGAGGACTTAAAAAAAGAATGAATGTTAAAGAGAGGAAAAGAAAGAGGTAGAGCGAGGGATGGAGGGCCCACACCCTCAGTTTTGGGGCAACATTTGCTGCTATGTACTTTTGTTGTGTCCTGCTGTGTTCTTAGTAGAAACAGAAAGGCAGTGTACTTGGATGTAAATATTATTGTTATTTATTATGTGTACATATATATTCAAATATATCAAGCTTATTACGTGTGAATAATTTAAGAGGATTATTATGAATTAACGAGACAGACATTTCCGCTTTTATTTTTTAAACTATATCAATATAAATATATAAATATATACATATATGAAATCTTTTTAATTTTGATCTACTACATGGTACAGTACAACTAAAGCGATTGTTCAAAAACCAATATGTTCATTTTTTTTTGTGTTTCAACTCTTGTAATGTCTTAAAAGACAAAATGCTATCAAGTTTCTTTTTGTATTTATTTTGTGTTACTGAAAAATGGCTTGAAGAAAACATATCTTAGCAAATATGAATTTAATGATTAAAGATGTGATTAAATAATCTTGAATTACTCCTTTTTTTGCCCACAGGGTGTTCACACATGCTCACTGTGAATAAAGCTCAATACTCAATATCTGACTTTCAATTTTAAACATGTTGAAGTAGTTCTAATCTCTTATTAGAAATACAGTTGGCCAATCGTTGTCAAGTTAGGATAATTGGATACAGTTGGCCAATTACGGCCAATTTCAGTATTAGGATAGTATCATGTAAATTATTGATTGATTGCATGATTTCACATTCATTTGAGCAACTGCATAAGTAGGAAAACCTTGCTTTCCACATCTGCAGCATTCATTTAATATATACTAGGAGAGCGGTCTAGTGCACAGCTACTTCGACAAAGAGTTCGCTTTCGCTGACGCTACTATGTTTGTACCTGCACATCGCCGTAGGTCAGAGCTCATCAGGGACATTACAGACAAGGATGTTTCTGAAATGTCATAAAAAATTATATATATTTTTCCTTGTGTAAGATATTGCTATTATCGGTGAGTTTGCCTTGTTTTGTATATATGGCAAACTGCAACTGGCTAGTATTGTGGAATAAATTAGCTAGCTAATGCAATTTAGCATTCTTAGCTAACGTTAGCTAACAACTGATTCCAAAGTGGCTACCTGGTTAGCTAACATTAGGTACTGAGAACTTCAGGGGAGAGCTCGCCAGTCTACTGTGCTATGTTCTTCTTTGCCACCAATGTTATAGCTTACCCTGCGTTATCAATTGTGTCTAATAATATCCTAACGTTAGTTAGCTATAGTAAACCCAGCTAGCTAGCTATATCCTGAACAAGATTCCACATGGCCCTCGTGTAGGCTGTTCTGTTAGTTAATGTGGATGAAGTAGAAATGTCATCTATAGAATTGAGGCAGCATGCACATTTACATTTTAGGAACAATATATATATATAGTTAAACCAACAACCTAATCATTCCTGCATATTCTCTGCCTTTCAGCTTCTGAGGTGGATGTCTGCGGGATCATTATGCCATGTGGCTAGGCTACGCCATCTCTCCCTAGCCCTCCACAGGCAGTTCCTCAGGGCTCGGCATCTGCACAACGCTTATGGAGAACCTGAAACGGAGGGACTCGATGAGGAGGACAGGAGGGAAGTGGTACTTCCCGGGGGCTACAGGTTACAGTACAACCCCTCCTCTTACTATCGGCCCCAGCATGACCCTGAAGCCTCCCTGAGCAGGTTGGAGATGGAGGAGCAGTGTCAGTCCACCGTCACCTCTGCCTTCAGGCAGCAGAGTAACCGCTACAGTGTCAGCTCCTCACGCCGCCTATCCAGCACCAAGAACACTCTGCTGGACCTGGCCTTCAACAGAGGCACTGGGGCTAAGGCAGAAAGGGCACCCACCTACCGCACAGAACCCCTAACCCCAGACGTCAAAGGCGACCCCCGTGCCTTCCAGACATGCCGCCCAGAGTACTCAGCCATGACCCTTGACCTGTCCCAGCGGCCTGCCCCAGTCCATTCCAAGCAGGCCTTTTTCCTGCTGCACAAAGTGACCGTCCTGAAGGGCAGCATGGACCCTGTGGACGTAACCGGTTTCCTCACCAAGCTTAGCCACCTGCACCCTGACCAGACACCTTTAGTGAGGGGTGACACGCGTTTCATCATGCTGCTCCGCTACTCAGTGGAAAACCTGAGTCACTTCAGCCACTCCCAGCTACTGAAGGTGCTGAGGTCTTTTGTTTGGCTGGGCCTGCCCCCCACTCACAGCATGCTGGGGCTGTATGAGGCTGAGCTGGGCCGCAGGGCCGGGGAGATGGGCCTCCACCAGCTGCTGTTGGCCGCAGACCTGTGGCGCTGCCTGGGGAGGTCTGTGCCTCAGTACCTGCAGTGCCTGTATGACTGCGCCAGCCTGCACTTAGGCCAGGTAGGTGTCCCTGAGATAGTCCAACTTCTGTATGTGATGGGGGAGGGCAGGCACTGCCCCAAAGAGCTAGTTCACCCCTTAGAGCAGATACTGATGCGTCACCTGGACCAGCTGGAGGCAGAGGAGGTAGGTGCTGTGTGCCTGGGCCTGTTCAAGTCCCAGACAGCTCTTTCGGAAGGAGCGGTGAACCGGCTGGTGGACAGAGCCCACTCGGTTGTGTATGAGATGAGTGACTTTGCCATGGTGAACGTGATGAAGCTGCTGCGTTTTAGCTACCTGGACCATCGGGCTTGGCTTGAGGTCATGGCGCATGAGGTGCCTCGCCGCGCCCCCAGCATGGGCGTCCAGGGGCTGATGCATGTGGCACTGGCCTGCTCGTCCCTGCATTACCGCAACGAACGCATCCTCCTGGCTGTTGCTGAGCGCCTGCCGTCGTTAGCGCCACACTGTCGGAGCAAAGACTCAGGCAAGCTGATATGGGCCTTTGGGACCCTAGGTGTCCTGCCCAGCCAGTGCCCTAACTTCTACCCCAGCCTCATTGAGGCCCTCCGGCAGAGAGAGGCTGAGTTCCAGCGCTATCCTGAGCACCTCCTAACAGGGCTCCTCGGCCTGGCTTTCATCTGTCAGCTCCCTGAGGACCTTGTGGCGTTAGCTTTGAGCCCCGAGTTTGTTAGCCTAGCCACCAGGTCCAAACAGCAGGATCTGAAGAAAGACTTGTTCACTCTGGATGGGACGGTGGCGTTGGAGCTGCCTCACTGGACTGGCCCGCGGCTGAGTAGAGAGCTGCGGGAGGAGACAACGGAGATTCTGTGGCGCTTTGCCCAGAAGGACGTGTGTCAGAAGGTTGAGGTCCTGGAGGCAGAGGCCGTGTTACGGGACCTTCTGGGTGGAGAGGAGTTTGTGAGCAAACGAATGATCCTGCCTCACACCCGCTCCATCGACCTGGAGGTGCATTTGAACCCTGTCGGACAGCCGCTACCTGTGACCTCAGCGCAGACATACCCCATTTCCTCCCAGGATTGGAGCACTTTTTCTGGCTCTTCTACTCAGGGCTGGGAGAAGATCAACACAGGAGTCACTCTCACCAAGGACCTTTTGACTCAACTTACCAATGGCAGAAAGACCCCCCTTCCCCCAACCCAAGCTTCTCAGCTGCCCCTCCGAAGGACAGAGCCGGATGAGGGAGGGGGGCTGTTCAGTGTGGGAGTCGACCTGACGGACGGGCTTGTGGGGGCTCTGATCAAACGTAACAACCCAGACCCACTCCCCAGGGACTCCCACAAAGCCTCCATAGCCCCCATCAGACTGGCCATTCAGGTGACGAACAGGAACCACTACTGCTACCGCTCTCCACAGCTGCTGGGGCTGCACGCCATGAAAAGGAGGCAGCTGAAGCTGACTGGATACCAAGTGGTGGAGCTGCCTCACCGTGAGTGGTTCCCTCTGCTGAGGCGAACCCATGCTGAGAAACTGGCCTATATGCACTGCAAGGTTTACGGCACCCTTGACTGACGTGTTCACATGTTGAAGGGCTAGGTGGAGATTAACATTTTAGCTAACACCTATCCAGTGCTTTTAGATCTCTGAACACTGAAGTGGTAGAGGCTAGGAACCCGAAATGAAACCAGGCCCAAGGCTTACCAGGACAGTGTTTTTTTTTTTGTAAGCTTATGGGCAATCCTTGTTGAGAGGCTGTTGAATATAATGTGTCAGATTTTTACCTTGTCAGCTCAGGGATTCGATCCAGCAACCTTTCGGTTACTGGCCAAACACTCTAACCACTAGGTTGCCTGCCACCCCTGATCAGTGTGAGAGGTGTCAAAAATAAATGTTATGACTGCAAGATTTTGAACGGCAGCCAAACATGACTTCTGCATGTTCTTCATGTGTGGGATGGACATTTTTTGTTGCTAGGCCTAAGCTAAATGGTAAAAGAGGATCTATTAAGCGACCATAATGTATGAATACTTTGAATGTACAGTACATATCACTTCCTCACTGTTGACATGTTTGCAGTATTCCATTAAATGTTTTAATGGTCCATTAAAAACCGCTTCAGAGAACTCCTTTTAGTATCTTCTGTGTCATAACTCGGGGTGGTAGGCGATATACAGTTCCTTCGAAAAGTATTCAGACCCCTTGACTTTTTTCACATTTTGTTACGTTACAGCTTTATTCTAAAATTGATTAAATTGTTTTTCCCCCCTCATCAATCTACAAACAATAGCCCAAAGACATTACATTTACAGAAGCATTTAGACCCTATACTCAGTACTTTGTTGAAGCACCTTTGGCAGCGATTACAGCATCAAGTCTTCTTGGGTATGACACTGCAAGCTTGGCACACCTGTATTTGGGGAGTTTCTCCCATTCTTCTCTGCAGATCCTCTCAAGCTCTGTCAGGTTGGATGGGGAGCGTTGCTGCACATCTATTTTCAGGACTCTCCAGAGTAGAGGTCGACCGATTAATCGGAATGGCCGATTTCAAGTTTTCATAACAATCAAAAAAAAAAAATTACACCTTTATTTAATCTTTATTTAACTAGGCAAGTCACTTAAGAACACATTCTTATTTTCAATGACGGCCTAGGAATGTTCTGCCTCGTTTAGGGGCAGAACGACAGATTTTTAACCTTGTCAGCTCGGGGGATCCAATCCTTGCAACCTTACAGTTAACTATTCCAATGCTCTAACACTGATTACATTGCACTCCACGAGGAGCCTGCCTGTGCTGCGAATGCAGTAAGCTAAGGTAAATTGCTAGCTAGCATTAAACTTATCTTATAAAAACAATCAATCAATGACTGTCATTGCTCCAATGTGTACTTAACCATAAACATCAATGCCTTTCTTAAAATCAATACACAAGTATATATTTTTAAACCTGCATATTTAGCTAAAAGAAATCCAGGTTAGCAGGCAATATTAACCAGGTGAAATTGTCATTTCTCTTGCGTTCATTGCACGCAGAGTCAGGGTATATGCAACAGTTTGGGCCGCCTGGCTCTTTGCGAACTAATTTGCCTGAATTTTACGTAATTATGACATAACATTGAAGGTTGTGCAATGTAACAGGAATATTTAGACTCATGGATGCCACCCGTTAGATAAAATACGGAACGGAATAAACGTTTTGTTTTCGAGGTGATAGTTTCCGGATTAGTCAAAGGTATATGGTTTAGAGAGAAATAGTCGACGCGTTATAATTCCTGTAATAACTTGCGGCTGAACTTGAAAGGGGTTCCTTCGTTATTTTACCGTTCATGTCTTCCATAGAGAAGGTCTTGATCTACTTCAAATAAGGTCTGTGTTTCGTGCAGGCTTAAACCACCTCGACATTTTGATACCCGTGTAAATCTCACTAGGATAAGGTAACGTTTGTCAACATTTTCATAAATCCACTCTACAAAAAAAATGATCTTCGCTTATATTTAGCCAATATTGATCAGAGTTACCTTGTCCTATGGATATCTACACAGTTATAAAATTGGCAAGGTGGTGTAAGCCTACACGAAACACAGACCTTATTTTAAGTGAATCTAAAAATATCCTATGGAATAAATGAAGGAACCGCTTTTCAGATTTTGGTTGAAGATGTCATGGGAATTATGACTCGCACTTTGGTCGTCAATTCTTACCATGCCCATTATTAAAATAGGATTTCCTGCATATAGAAATGACAGTTTTTGTTTTCAACATTCATCACAGGTAACTTAAACTCTATTTTTATTCAAACAGTTGAGAGTATTTGTCTCCTAAGCAGACTCTTCAGTATCATTGTCACTTCAGAGCTGTGTGTGTATTTATGTATTATATTAAGTTAAAATAAAAGTGTTCATTGTTCATTCAGTATTGTTGCAATTGTCATTATTACAAAAATGTGTGTGTGTGTATGATATATATATATAAAACTTTTTTTTTTTTTTTAAATATAAATCGGCCGATTAATCGGTATCGGGTTTTTTGCCCTCCAATAATCGGTATCGGTATCGGCGTTGAAAAATCATAATCGGTCGACCTCTACTCCAGAGATGTTTGTTTGGGTTCAAGTCTGGTTTCTGGCTGGGACACTCAAGGACATTCAAAGACTTGCCCCGAAGCCACCCCTGCGTTGTCTTGGCTGTGTGCTTCGGGTCGCTGTCCTGTTGGAAGGTGAACCTTCGCCCCAGTCTGAAGTTTAGCGCACTCTGGAGCAGGTTCATCAAGGATCTCTCTGTACTTTGCTCCGTTCATCTTTGCCTCGATTCTGACTAGTCTCCCAGTCACTGCCGCTGAAAAACAACCCCACAGCATGGTGCTGTCACCACCATGCTTCGCCGTAGGGATGGTGCCAGGTTTCCTCTAGACGTGACACTTTGCATTCAGGCCAAGAGTTCAATCTTGATTTCATGAGACTAGAGATTACTTTTTCTCATGGTCAGAGTCCTTTTTAGGTGCCTTTTGGCAAACTCCAAGCGGGCTGTTGTTTATTTTACGGAAGAGTGGCTTCCGTCTGTCCACTCTACCATAAAGGCCTGATTTGTGGAGTGCTGCAGAGATGGTTGTCCTGGAAGGTTCTCCCATCTCCACAGAGGAGCTCTGTCAGATTCTTGGTCACCTCCCTGACCAAGGCCCTTCTCCCCAAATTGCTCAGTTTGGCCTGGGTGGCCAGCTCTAGGAAGAGTTGGTGGTTCCAAACTTCTTCCATTTAAGAATGATGGATGACACTTTGTTCTTGGGGACCTTCTATGCTGCAGACATTTTTTGGTACCCTTCCCCAGATCTGTGCCTCGACACAATCCTGTCTCGGAGCTCTACGGATAATTCCTTAAACCTCATTGCTTGGTTTTTCTCTGACATGCACTGTCAACTGTGGGACCTTATATAGACAGGTGTGTGCCTTTCCAAATCATGTCCAATCAATTGAATTTAGCACAGGTGGACTCCAATCAAGTTGTAGAAACATCTCAAGGATGATCAATGGAAACAGGCTGCACCTGAGCTCAATTTCGAGTCTCATAGCAAAGGGTCTGAATACTTTTTTGTTTGTATATATTTGCAAACATTTCTGAAAACCCCTTAATGACAAAGCAAAAACAGGTTTTGTGTGTAGATTGCTGAGGATATTTTAAAATCCATTTTAGAATAAGGCTGAAACGTAACAATGTGTAAAAAGTCAAAGGGTCTGATAACTTTCCAAAGGCACTGTAGCCTATCATTAGGCTTTTTCCCCCTCAATTTTATGGGTTTAAATATTGCGATATTTAACAGCTTATAACCTGTACGTTTTGTGCAATTTGCCCCCAGTCCATCTGTCCATACAGTATAGATATCTGATTCATGTCTACCACATATGTGATTTGGCCTAAAATGTTCTATTATAATACGCCAACCCCTAAATCCAGCAGTTTTTTTTTCTCCCAGCTATGTATTTCTGCTTCACTATGCACGTGCATTCATGTATTTCATTTAATTAAGAAAAAGTATGAGGTTTTCATGTTATTGAGTGGAAGCACATATGTGAAGGGTTTAAATTACCATTCATTAATGTTAATCAGGAATTCAAAGTAGGATCTTCAATCTAAAGCCCATGTTCCCTTTTGTACATGCAGGAAATATAAGTATTCTTGATTGACTGTTCATACACCTGGTTCTCCAGATTTTAGTTATTAGTGTGTGAGTTTGTTTGCGTGTGGGTGAGTAATCGAAGGCCAAGCGTACAAAATTTAAGAACACTAAACAATAATCAGAGGTGTGGGGCAACTTCATGACCAGAATTGATTCACCTTTATTTATCCAGGTGTGTTCTTGAGGCAGGAAGTATAAAAAGGGACAGCATGTGTTATTTATAGCAGATTTTCTATTCGCTACCTGTCAACAACTATACATCCTTTTCTTTGACAAAGTGTTTTAAATCAGAAAAAAATGACGCATGGCATGAACAATTACCGTCAACGTGAAGGTTTTCACATTTGTCATAGCCGTATTCTTCATTTCATGTGTTAATTTACAAAACACTAATGGCCCTTTTAAAAGAGGCTATTCAGTCAAAAAATAGGTTGTGCCAAATCTTACAAAAGTCTCAACGCATCGCTGTACATTTTACTTATGTCTCTCTCTGAATGAGTTCGTTCGAGTGTGACAGTGTTTCATTGTTTTCTCAAAAGACAAGACCTCACAATGTCATCTGTTTCTTATAGAGAGCAGGGTCACAATCATTATCTCTGAATGAGTCTTTTGATACTTGGTAACAAACTGTTCTCCATCATGTTTACTCGTTCTATGAAGGTCAAAGCTTTTCAATGTCCCTTTGAAGGTGTCTTCGTAACTCAACAGCATGCACCAACACAATAAAAGTGTCCGTGCCCTTTGTCCACGTTTATGTAAGCCAGCGGACCCACTGACCTGACTGACCAACTGTGGTTAAACCGGGGTCATCTGTACAATGCAAGACTATGTTAGCATGCCGAGCTAAAGCCTAGGCATTAGCTTTGGAGGCTAGAGCAAGTTGTCAGGTCTCAAGGAAAGGTTACTCATCATGCGACCGTAGTTCACTGAACCACCTGTTCCATAACCAGACCTTAATTGGTCTGACCTGGTTAGGAAAAACTCTGGCCCTATGCCCAATAACTGGAAGGAATGGAGGAAGGTGAACATTTCTACACACCAATTTGGCCTGTCATGTTGGGTTTCTCAATTGGCATTGCATAGCCTCAACGTGACAGAAATTGTGACATTTTGCCATTGCGAAAGCTGTTATTTGTCACTTTGGAATGTGGTCACTAGTGAATTGTTTAACATGCTTTTGTCTTGCACTTGTCTCCTTTGCTTTCTGTGATTGAAGAGATTCTTATGTGTGTCTTATCCTTTATCCTGCCCGTGTCTGCGTGCCTTACACCGTGTCCGTGTGCCTTACACCGTGTCTCTCCTCCACGTCATATACCCTTCCTTTTCAGAAGGAGACGAAGCATGAGTCAGAACTGTCCTTGGAGAGGAAGTTGTGATGTTCTTTTCTCCCTATAGCCATATCCACTATGTCTTGTGTTTGTTCCTCGTGGATTCAAGTACTGAAAATACATCTTTGCCAATATTGTTGCTTCAACCTACAAACTGGAACTGAATAAATATCTGTCCTACCTTTGTATAAGCATTACAGGATCAGCCATAGTAATACGGCACCCCCTTGCTCAAGGGCACATTGACAGATTTTTCACCTTGTTGGCTCGGGTATTCGAACCAGTGACCTTTCGGGTTACTGGCCCAACACTGTTTCTGCTAGGCTACCTCCCACCCTGTCATATGTCCGTCGTGTGAATATTTGACATAGTATGTAGCTTATTTTTGAGGTATTGACATTAAGTGGGGATGTTTATGAACAAAATCATGAGAATGTTCAGGAAAAAAAGTGACAGATGTGTGTATTACGGACAGAATTTCATTCTCCAATATGGCAGTGCTATTTTTTTTTTTCACCTTTATTTAACTAGGTAGGACAGTTGAGAACAAGTTCTCATTTACAACTGCGACCTGGCCAATATAAAGCAAAGCAGTGTGACACAAACAACAACACAGAGTTACACATGGAATAACAGAGTCAATAATACAATAGAAAAAGTCTATATACAGTGTGTGCAATGAATAGGCCATAGTGGCTAAATAATTACAATATAGGAATTAAACACGAGTGATAAATGTTCAGAAGAGGAGTGTGCAAGTAGAGATACTGGGGTGCAAAGGAGCCAAATAAATAAAATAACAGTATGGGGATGAGGTAGTTGGATGGGCTATTTACAGGTGCAGTGATCTGTAAGCTGTGCTGACAGCTGGTGCGTAAAGCTAGTGAGGGAGATATGAGTCTCCAGCATCAGTGATTTTTACAGTTCGTTCCAGTCATTGGCAGCAGAGAACTGGAAGGAAAGGCTTCCGAAGGAGGAATTGGCTTTGGGGGTGACCAATGAAATATACCTGCTGGAGCACGTGCTACGGGTGGGTGCTGCTTTGGTGACCAGTGAGCTGAGATAAGGCGGGACTTTACCTAGCAAAGACTTATGACCTGGAGCCAGTGGGTTTGACGACGAATATGAAGCGAGGGCCAGCCAACGAGAGCATACAGGTTGCAGTGGTGGGTAGTATATGGGGCTTTGGTGACAAAACGGATGGCACTGTGATAGACGGCATCCAATTTGCTGAGTAGAGTGTTGGAGGCTATTTTGTAAATGACCGCCGAAGTCAAGGATCCGTAGGATAGTCAGTTTTATGAGGGTATGTTTGGCAGCATGAGTGAAGGATGCTTTGTTTGCGAAATAGGAAGCTGATTCTAGATTTAATTTTGGATTGGAGATGCTTAATGTGAGTCTGGAAGGAGAGTTTACAGTCTAACCAGACACCTAGGTATTTGTAGTTGTCCACATATTCTAAGTCAGAACCGTCCAGAGTAGTGATCCTGGACGGGCAGGCAGGTGTGGGCAGCGATTGGTTGAAGAGCATGCATTTAGTTTGACTTGCATTTAAGAGCAGTTGTATGGCATTGAAGCTCATCTGGAGGTTTGTTAACACAGTGTCCAAAAAAGGGCCAGAGTGGTGTATACAGAATGGTGTTGTCTGCGTAGAGGTGGATCAGAGAATCACCAGCAGCAAGAGCGACATCATTGATGTACACAGAGAAAAGAGTCGGCCCGAGAATTTAACTCTGTGGCACCCCCATAGAGACTGCCAGAGGTCCGGACAACAGGCCCTCCGATTTGACACACTGAACTCTGTCTGAGAAGTAGTTGGTGAACCAGGCGAGGCAGTCATTTGAGAAACCAAGGCTGTTGAGTCTGCCGATAAGAATGTGGTCATTGTCAGAGTCGATAGCCTTGGCCAGGTCGATGAATACAGCTGCACAGTATTGTCTCTTATCGATGGCGGTTATGATATCGTTTAGGACCTTGAGCGTGGCTGAGGTGCACCCATAACCAGATTGCATAGCGGAGAAGGTACGGTGGGAATCGAAATGGTCGGTAATCTGTTTGTTAACTTGGCTTTCGAAGAACTTAGAAAGGTAGGGTAGAATAGATATAGGTCTGTAGCAGTTTGGGTCTAGAGTGTCTCCCCCTTTGAAGAGGGGGATGACCGCGGCAGCTTTCCAATCTTTGGGGATCTCAGACGATACGAAAGAGAGGTTGAACAGGCTGGTAATAGGGGTTGCAACAATTTTGGCTGATAATTTTATAAAAAGAGGGTCCAGATTGTCTAGCCCGGCTGATTTGTAGGGGTCCAGATTTTGCAACTCTTTCAGAACATCAGCTATCTGGATTTGGATTTATTGAATGTGAATTTTCTGTTAATCTATAGGACAGATTTACCAAGTGTTTGCACTACCATGTGCAAATCTGTCTGTTTAAGCTAGAGATATCTTTGTTATTTGAATAGGCTGCGTCTTCCACCGCATCTGCCGATGTTGGCCTTTTGCATCTGCAGGGGAAGGTGGCTGAGCTACAGCAGTTTTTGTCAGACCAGGATACATCCTGAAAATCGGTCTTCTCACGAAAACGTCTATAGAGTCCGAACAGTTTGGGCTACACACTAATATGACCCCTTTAAAGATGAGACTCACGAACACGATGGTGTTCTCCGTTTTGCTCTACGACCCCCACCACTGTCACGGGACTCGTCTGAAGGTAACTCGGTACTGTGCCGGAAAATTTCTGAAAGTGAATAGGGCGTTTCCACGTCAAAGGTATACGGTTTATTCCACAGTAAAAACATATTCCTGATCTTTCTTATATCTCTCAGATATAGGACAGACAATTAAAAACACACACATGACCAAAAGTATGTGGACACCTGCTTGTCGAACATCTCCTTCCAAAATCATGGGCATTAATATGGAGTTGGTCCTCCCTTTGCTGCTATAATAGCCTCCACTTTTCTGGGAAGGCTTTCCACTAGATGTTGGAATATTGCTGCCGGGACTTGCTTCCATTCAGCCACAAGGGCATTAGTGAGGTCGGGCACTGATGTTGGGCGATTAGGCCTGGCTTGCAGTTGGCGTTCCAATTTATCCCAAAGGTGTTCGATGTGGTTGAGGTCAGGGATCTGTGCAGGCTAGTCAAGTTCTTCCACATCGATCTCAACAAATCATTTCTGTATGGACCTCGCTTTGTGCACGGGGGCACTGTCATACTGAAACAGGAAAGGGCCTTCCCCAAACTGTTGCCACAAAGTTGGAAGCACAAAATAGTCTAGAATGTCATTGTATGCTATAGTGTTAAGGTTTCCCTTCACTGGAACTAAGGGCCTAGCCCGAACAATGAAAAACAACCCCAGACCATTATTCCTCCTCCACCAAACTTTACAGTTGGCACTATGAATTCGGGTAGATAGCGTTCTTCTGGCATCCGCCAAACCCAGATTTGTCCGTCAGACTGCCAGATGGTGAAGCTTGATTCATCACTCCAGTGAATGCGTTTCCACTGCTCGGCCATGGAAACCCATTTCATGAAGCTCCCAACGAACAGTTATTGTGCTGAAGTTGCTTCCAGAGGCAGTTTGGAACTTGTTAGTGAGTGTTGAGGACAGACGATTTTTACATGCTTCAGCACTCTGTGGTCCCGTTCTGTGAGCTTGTGTGGCCTACCACTTTGCGGCTGAGCCGCTGTTGCTCTTAGACGTTTCCACTTCACAATAAAAGCACTTACAGTTGACCGGGGCAGCTCTAGCAGGGCAGAAATTTGACGAGCTAACTTGTTGGAAAGGCGGCATCCTATGACGGTGCCACGTTGAAAGTCACTGAGCTATTCAGTAAGGCCATTCTACTGCCAATGTTTGACGATGGAGATTGCATGGCTGTGTGCTCGATTTTATACACTTGTCAGCAACGGGTGTGGCTGAAATAGCCAAATCCACTAATCTGAAGGAGTGACAACATACTTTTGTATATATAGCATACTTCCTTTTCATTTATTTTTTGACTATCCTTGTATGATTCTGTTATTCAATAGGTTTCTATGGGCTAATAGCAGTAAGACCAAATTCAATATTTCATATACAGAACCAGTCAATAGTTTGGACACACCTACTCATACAAGGGTTTTTCTTTATTTTGACTATTTTCTACATTGTAGAATAATAGTGAAGACAACACAACACAAAATAATACATATGGAATCATGTAGTAACCAAAAAAAGTGTTAAATCAAAATATATTTTATATTTAAGATTCTTCAAAGTAGCCACCCTTTGCCTTGATGACAGCTTTGTACACTCTTGGCATTCTCTCAACCAGCTTCATGAGGTACTCACCTGGAATGCTTTTCCAACAGTCCCACATATGCTGAGCACTTGTTGGCTGCTTTTCCTTCACTCTGCGGTCCAACTCATCCCAAACCATCTCAATTAGGTTGAGGTCGGGTGATTGTGGAGGTCAGGTCATCTGATGCAGCACTCATTACTTTCCTTGGACACATAGCTCTTACATAGCCTGGTGGTGTGTTTTGGGTCATTGTCCTGTCAAAAAACAAATGATAATCCCACTAAATTGCAAACCAGATGGGATGGCGTATTGCTGCAGAATGCTGTGGTAGCCATGCTGGTTAAGTGTGCCTTGAATTATAAATAAATCACAGACAGTGTCTCCAGCAAAGCACCCCCACACCATAACACCACCTCCCCTATGCTTCACGGTGGGAACCACACATGCAGAGATCATCCGTTCACCTACTCTGCGTCTCACTAAGAACCAAAAATCTCAAATTTTGACTCATCAGACCAATGGACAGATTTCCACTGGTCTAATGTCCTTTGCTCGTGTTTCTTGGCCCAAGCAAGTCTCTTCTTCTTATTGGTGTCCTTTATTAATGGTTTCTTTGCAACAATTCAACCATAAAGGCCTGATTCACAGTCTCCTCTGAACAGTTGATGCTGAAATATGTCTATTACTTGAACTCTGAAGCATTTATTTGGGCTGCTATCTGAAGTGCAGTTAACTCTAATGAACGTATCCTCTGCATCAGAGGTAACTCTGCGTCTTCCTTTCCTGTGGCGCCAGTTTCATCATAGCGCTTGATGGTTTTTGCGACTACACCATGAACTAGCTCACTCTCCCTGCCTGTCTCATTACACTACAATCAGTGACAGCTGCAAGACAATGATCAGCGGGAAAATCTAAATTTCCACATTTTTGATGCTGTATTTATAATGATATAAAATATAAGCAGCAGATTTACCACCAAACGGTTTCTGTACCAATGCACCATACATAACCAATGCAATACCACAATCATTGTCATATGTCAATCTCAACAAACAGAAAATACATCACTCCCTACTCAGCATTGGTTTGAGAATCTCTGATTGTAATGAAACTTTTCGGTGTTTTGTAACCGATGTCTCGATTAATCGAATGGCCATTGCATAGTTTGGATGCTGGAATTATAATTTCTTTTCTCCCCAATTTGTAGTTACCATCTTGTCTCATCGCTGCAACTCCCGTACTGACTCGGGAGAGGCAAAGGTAAAGAGCCATGCATCCTCCGAAACACGACCCAACCAAGCAGCACTGCTTCTTGACACAATGCCCACTTAACCCGGAAGCCAGTCACACCAATGTGTTGGAGGAAACACTGTACACCTGGCGATAGTGTCAGCATGCATGCGCCCAGCCCACCACAGGAGTCGCTAGACCGCGCTGGCCAAACCCTCCCCTAACCCGGACGACGCTGGACCAATTGTGCTCCGCCCCATGGGTCTCCCAGTCACGGCCAGCTGCGACAGAGCCTGGACTCGAACCAGGATCTCTAGAACGCATGTTAAGCCTTCCTGAATTAATGGGCCTGCTGGGAACATAAGCCTATGTGGCCACATTATATAGGAGAATGATGATCGGCAACAGACAACGCATCAGAAGTAAAAATACAGCCAGACTGGCCTGCTACTGTGCCATTCTATAATCTGTCAACCCACAACTGATCCAAATGGAATGAAACATAAAAATAAGAGGGCTTTCGCGGCATTATTAAAATTATATTTTCACTTAAACTATAAGTTTATAGTTCCCGAGAACTATAGTTCCCGAGTGGCGCAGCGGTCTAAGGAACTGCATCTCAGTGCAAGAGGTGTCACTACAGTCCCTGGTTCGAATACAGGCTGTATCGCATCCGGCTGTGATTGGGAGTCCCATAGGGCGGCGCACAATTGGCCCAGCGTCGCCGGGGTAGGCCGTCATTGTAAATAAGAATTTGTTCTTATCTTACTTACCTAGTTAAATATTTAAAAAAAAATGCAGAATTGGAGTGTTGTAGGTTAGTCTAGGTACAATAAGTTTATTGTACCAAAATAGGATCAATAGGGGAGCTTTTTGAACTGTGTCTTGACTGTTATTTCATACGTAATGACGCACCTGGCCTCTCGGCTGCCAATTAGCTATTCCTCTATCTTGTGGATTTATATAGAAGATTTGTGAAGATTGAAAGATTTTATGTGTGGTATGATTGCTAGATATTGACAAAAACTACCACTATTGTTTACTATATGGTGCTTTCGGAAAGTATTCAGACCCCTTGACCTTTTCCACTTTTTGTTGTTACAGCCTTATTCTAAAATTAATGAAATAGTTTTTTCCCTCATCAATCTACACACAATACTCCATGATGACAAAGCAAAAACAGGTTTTTAGACATTTTTGCAAATGTATAAAAATAGGAAAAACGGAAATATCACATTTACATAAGTATTCAGACCCTTTACTCAGTACTTTGTTGAAGAACCTTTGGCAGTGATTACAGCCTTGAGTCTTCTTGGGTATGACGCTACAAGCCTGGCATACCTGTATTTGGGGAGTTTCTCCCATTCTTCGCTGCAGATCCTCTCAAGCTATGTCAGGTTGGATGGGGTGCATCGCTGCACAGATATTTTCAGGTCTCTCCAGAGATGTTCGATCGGGTTCAGGTCCGGGCTCTGGCTGGGCCATTCAAGGACATTCAGAGACTTGTCCCGAAGCCACTCCTGTGTTGTCTTGGCTGTGTGCTTAGGGTCGTTGTCCTGTTGGAAAGTGAACCTTTGCCCCAGTCTGAGGTCCTGAGCGCTCTGGAGCAGGTTTTCATCAAGGATGTCTCTGTACTTTGCTCTGTTCATCTTTCCCTTGATCCTAACTAGTCTCCCAGTCCCTGCCGCTGAACAACATCCCCGCAGCATGATGCTGCCACCACCATGCTTCACCGTAGGGATGGTGCCCGTTTTCCTCCAGACTTGACACTTGGCATTCAGGCCAAAGAGTTCAATCTTCAATTCATCAGACCGAATAAACTTTTTTCTCATGGTCTGAGAGTCTTTAGGTGCTTTTTGGCAAACTTCAAGCGGGCTGTCATGTGCCTTTTACTGAGGAGTGGCTTCCTTCTATCCACTCTACCATAAAGGCCTGATTGGTGGAGTTCTGCAAAGATGGTTGCTCTTCTGGAAGGTTCTCCCATTTCGACAGAGTAACTCTGGAGCGCTGTCAGTGTGACCATCAGGTTCTTGGTCACCTCCCTGACAAAGGCCCTTCTCCCCCGATTGCTCAATTTGGCCCGGGCGAACAGCTCTAGGAAGAGTCTTGGGGGTTTCAAATGTCTTCCATTTAAGAATGATGGAGGCCACTATGTTCTTGGGGACATTCAATGCTGCAGACATTTTTTTGGTACCCTTCCCCAGATCTGTGCCTTCAACAATCCTATCTCAGTGCTCTACGGACAATTCCTTCGACCTCATGGCTTGGTTTTTGCTCTGACATGCACTGTCAACTTCGGGACCTTATATAGACAGGTGTGACTTTCCAAATCATGTCCAATCAATTGAATTTACCAGAGGTGGACTCCAATCAAGTTGTAGAAACAGGATGCACCTGAGCTCACTTTCGAGTCTCATAGCAAAGGGTCTGAATAATTATGTAAATAACGTATCTGTTTTTATTTGTAATACATTTGCAAACATTTCTAAAAACCTGTTTTCGCTTTGTCATTGAGGTATTGTGTGAATATCAATGAGAAATAAAATGGATTTAATCCATTTCAGAATAAGGTTGTAACGTAACAAAATGTGGAAAAAAATCGGTCTGAATACTTTACAAATGCACTTTAGATAGAGGGCAGGATAGACAATATTGACCTGTGGTATAGTAAGCACGTGGAAAAGAGTAGTGCATATGGGAAGTACCAAAACACATTTATAGGGGAGGCACATGCAAGCAGATGAGGACATTATATAGTAAAATCTGCAAATGTAAATCACGGGGGGAAAAAGCACTACCCTCCTCTGTGCTCAATAAAAAAACAACACTCCCAAAGCAAAAAAAAGTTAGACAACCCTCCCCTATTTTGGACCAGACCAGACCCCAGTAAATGTCCAACTGCTAACCAAGCTTACGCTGTATTAAATGATGTCATCAACCCCATACATCATGTTCCTTCGATCAAGGCCTTTGGTCACCTTGGTTGGGGGTCAAAGGTTAAACAGGCACAATAGAGAGCGGGGGAACAAAATGTATTAATTCATCTTTAAAATCATTCTCTGTGAGATTACCAATGTGGTTCAAGGGCCCATCCAACTAAGGTAAGTTCCTTCAGTCGCGTTGAAGGAAATTAGTAAAATCCTGAGCAAAGACCATGCTTTGTGTGTTGTGGCCTTTAAAGCCTATTGGATATTTGCTGTCATTATCTATTCACTATCTAGAGTTAGCTCTGCACAATGTCAACAAAGTACTGATGTAAAATAAATTATTTTGGGGAGTTGTGAAGTTAAACTTTTTATACCAGATTTAAATGTTTCATATCTGTCTCTCTGGTTCTATTTCAGCTAGCTACATACAGTTGCAAGAAGAAGTATGTGATCCCTTTGGAATTACCTGGATGTCTACATTAATTGGTAATAACATTTGATCTGATCATCTAGATCACAACAATAGACAAACACAGTCTGCTTAAACTAAACACACAAACAATGATATGTTGTCATGTCTTGATTGAACACACTGTGTAAACATTCACAGTGCAGGGTGGGAAAAGTATGTGAACCCTTGGATTTAATAACTGGTTGACCCTTTGGCAGTAATAAACTCAACCAAATGTTTTCTGTAGTTGAGGATCAGACATGCACAACATTCAGGAGGAATTTTGGACCATTCATCTTTACAAAACTGTTTCAGTTCAGCAATATTCTTAGGATGTCTGGTGTGAACCGCTCTCGAGGTCATGCCACAGCATTTTAAAATCAGGTTGAGGTCAGGACTCTGACTGGGCCACTCCAGAAGGTATTTTCTTCTGTTGACGCCATTTTGTTGTTGATTTACTTCTGTGTTTTGGGTCGTTGTCCTGTTGCGTCACCCAACTTCTGTTGAACTTAAATTGGCGGACAGATAACCTTACATTCTCCTGCAAAATGTCTTGATAAACTTAGGAATTCAGTTTTCAAATCAAATCAAATTTTATTTGTCACATACACATGGTTAGCAGATGTTAATGCGAGTGTAGCGAAATGCTTGTGCTTCTAGTTCCGACCATGCAGTAATATCTAACAAGTAATCTAACCTAACAATTTCACAACAACTACCTTATACACACAAGTGTAAAGGAATGAATAAGAATATGTACATAAAAATATATGAATGAGTGATGGCCGAACGGCATAGGCAAGATGCAGTAGATGGTATAGAGTACAGTATATACATATGAGATGAGTAATGAAGGGTATGTAAACATTATATAAAGTGGCATTGTTTAAAGTGGCTAGTGATACATTTATTACATCAATGTTCCATTATTAAAGTGGCTAGAGTTGAGTCAGTATGTTGGCAGCAGCCACTCAATGTTAGTGATGGCTGTTTAACAGTCTGATGGCCTTGAGATAGAAGCTGTTTTTCAGTCTCTCGGTCACTGCTTTGATGCACCTGTACTGACCTCGCCTTTTGGATGATAGCGGGGTGAACAGGCAGTGGCTCGGGTGGTTGTTGTCCTGGATGATCTTTTTGGCCTTTTGGGGCGGTAAGCAAATTGGAGTGGGTCTAGGGTGTCAGGTAGGGTGGAGGTGATATGGTCCTTGACTAGTCTCTCAAAGCACTTCATGATGACGGAAGTGAGTGCTACGGGGCGGTAGTCATTTAGCTCAGTTACCTTAGCTTTCTTGGGAACAGGAACAATGGTGGCCCTCTTGAAGCATGTGGGAACAGCAGACTGGGATAAGGATTGATTGAATATGTCCGTAAACACACCAGCCAGCTGGGCTGCGCATGCTCTGAGGACGCGGCTGGGGATGCCGTCTGGGCCTGCAGAGGAAGAGGAATAACTATGTAAGAATGCTGTTCATCGACTACAGCTCAGCATTTAACACCATAGTACCCTCCAAACTCGTCATTAAGCTCGAGAGCCTAGGTCTCGACCCCACCCTGTGCAACTGGGTCCTGGACTACCTGACGGGCCGCCCCCAGGTGGTGAGGGTAGGTAAAAACATCTCCACCCCGCTGATCCTCAACATTGGGGCCCCACAAGGGTGCGTTCTCGGCCCTCTCCTGTACTCCCTGTTCACCCATGACTGCGTGGCCATGCACCCCTCCAACTCAATCATCAAGTTTGCAGACGACACTACAGTGGTAGGCTTGATTACCAACAACGACGAGACGGCCTACAGGGAGGGGGTGAGGGCCCTCGGAGTGTGGTGTCAGGAAAATAACCTCACATTCAATGTCAACAAAACACTAAATGTCAACAAAACAAAGGAGATGATCGTGGACTTCAGGAAACAGCAGAGGGAGCAGCCCCCTATTGATGCAATACATCAATCATGACGTCATGATGCAGTTGATTGGTAACGATGACATGAACATGTGTTTGGGGTTGACATCCATACAAGCATTATACTCCGATCTTCACCTCAACATAGTGTGAAATACATATTATTAATCAATATTCTAAATGTAGGCTAATTTTACTGGGGGCAATGAGGAGACAGACTCAGGGTGTTTCCATTGTTTTGGTCGAGTTCGACTGACCTCTTTACCGCATCTATACAAGAAGGCGTGCGTGACCTATGCTTTTCTGAACTTGTCTAGTACTTCTAAAACTCTCTAATATGCGTGACGCAGGGTTTAGATTCTTGGCAAAGACATTGTCTAGGCCACAAGCAACATAGTTTAAGGTGGGTATGACGCATTTATTCAATTACGTCCCGATTTCATAACTACTTTGTTTCCTGTGTCCTTCTCAAAGCAGAGGACGTGTGCCAGAGGCCGCTGGTCCTTTTAAGTGGATTGTCAAATTGAAATGAAGTGTGTCATGACAGAGTCACTGAAGGATGTGGAGGGAGTTATAGAAGAGGTTGTTAGCAAAGTTTCCAGCTCTGTGCTCAAGGTTTAGAAACAAATAGACTATTGTGGAACGGAAATCTCATTTTCATATACAGTGAATAATTTCAATGACAGGGCTTCAGGATAGACAACAGATTGTTCACATGAAAACCATGATAAAGGGCAGGAAAAATAGGTTGACTTAGGGCTCTATTCAATCAGATCCACTTTAGCCTACATCTGCATAGCGGATGTTTAGGCTGTGTCAGAGGTGGAACTGCGTTAGAGCTATCAAATCCGCAAGTGGCTCCTGACATTAGCTTATACCTTAAGCCAACATTGCCATTGGCTGCACGGAGTTGCATTAACAGAAATCCCATGCAGCCTTGTTTACAAGTTTGAACACTGGAAGGTGAGATGTAATTTACACCACGACTATGATATAAATCCTCATTATTTTGTTGAATGATTTTTCAATTTGAGCTTAATTATTTATACACTGCTCAAAAAAATAAAGGGAACACTAAAATAACACATCCTAGATCTGAATGAATGAAATATTCTTATTAAATACTTTTTTCTTTACATAGTTGAATGTGCTGACAACTAAATCACACAAAAATTATCAATGGAAATCAAATTTATCAACCCATGGAGGTCTGGATTTGGAGTCACACTCAAAATTAAAGTGGAAAACCACACTACAGGCTGATCCAACTTTGATGTAATGTCCTTAAAACAAGTCAAAATGAGGCTCAGTAGTGTGTGTGGCCTCCACGTGCCTGTATGACCTCCCTACAACGCCTGGGCATGCTCCTGATGAGGTGGCGGATGGTCTCCTGAGGGATCTCCTCCCAGACCTGGACTAAAGCATCCGCCAACTCCTGGACAGTCTGTGGTGCAACGTGGCGTTGGTGGATGGAGCGAGACATGATGTCCCAGATGTGCTCAATTGGATTCAGGTCTGGGGAACGGGCGGGCCAGTCCATAGCATCAATGCCTTCCTCTTGCAGGAACTCCTGACACACTCCAGCCACATGAGGTCTAGCATTGTCTTGCATTAGGAGGAACCGCACCAGCATATGGTCTCACAAGGGGTCTGAGGATCTCATCTCGGTACCTAATGGCAGTCAGGCTACCTCTGGCGAGCACATGGAGGGCTGTGCGGCCCCCCAAAGAAATGCCACCCCACACCATGACTGACCCACCGCCAAACCGGTCATGCTGGAGGATGTTGCAGGCAGCAGAACGTTCTCCACGGCGTCTCCAGACTGTCACGTCTGTCACATGTGCGCGTGAACCTGCTTTCAACTGTGAAGAGCACAGGGCGTCAGTGGCGAATTTGCCAGTCTTGGTGTTCTCTGGCAAATGCCAAACGTCCTGCACGGTGTTGGGCTGTAAGCACAACCCCCACCTGTGGACGTCGGGCCCTCATACCACCCTCATGGAGTCTGTTTCTGACCGTTTGAGCAGACACATTCACATTTGTGGCCTGCTGGAGGTCATTTTGCAGGGCTCTGGCAGTGCTCCTCCTTGCACAAAGGCGGAGGTAGCGGTCCTGCTGCTGGGTTGTTGCCCTCTTACGGCCTCCTCCACGTCTCCTGATGTACTGGCCTGTCTCCTGGTAGCGCCTCCATGCTCTGGACACTACGCTGACAGACACAGCAAACCTTCTTGCCACAGCTCGCATTGATGTGCCATCCTGGATGAGCTGCACTACCTGAGCCACTTGTGTGGGTTGTAGACTCCGTCTCATGCTACCACTAGAGTGAAAGCACCGCCAGCATTCAAAAGTGACCAAAACATCAGCCAGGAAGCATAGGAACTGAGAAGTGGTGTGTGGTCACCACCTGCAGAACCACTCCTTTATTGGGGGTGTCTTGCTAATTGCCTATAATTTCCACCTTTTGTCTATTCCATTTGCACAACAGCATGTGAAATTTATTGTCAATCAGTGTTGCTTCCTAAGTGGACAGTTTGATTTCACAGAAGTGTGATTGACTTGGAGTTACATTGTGTTGTTTAAGTGTTCCCTTTATTTTTTTGAGCAGTGTATATAGCCTCCACTTTCTTGGTCTGAACTTCTAACGTGAGTGGGGCAGGTGTGGCATCATGACAATGATCGCAAGAGCAGCTGCTAACCCGATTGGACAGCTCCAACGCAGTTCCACCTCCCAACAAAAACATCTGCAATGCTGCTATGCGGGTGTCTGCTTGTCGCCATTAACTCTTGATCTGATTGAATCTAGGCCTTAATGTTTGGATAATTGTTTGTTTAAGTTCTATATAAAGTATATCAATACATTTAACGCATACATTATTTATTGAATAACTTTTTAAAGAATGAGGACATTTAAAATGTGTATTTCAGTTAAAACAGGGAGAAATTGTAGGGGTGTTAACAGATAGGCTGTAGCATGAACCAGCGTCAAAGCTTTTGATATCACCAAGGTTTCTGTCGGCTGCACACATCACTTTTCCACATTTTGTTAAGTTACAGCCTTATTCGAAAATGTATTAAATAAATTCAACAAAAAAAAATTCCTCATCAATCTACACACAATACAACAATGATAAAGTGAAAACAGGTTTAGAATTTTTTGCTAATGTATTATAACAGAAATAGCTTATTTACATAAGTAGTCAGACCCTTTGCTATGAGACTTGAAATCAAATCAAATTGTATTTGTCACACACACATGGTTAGCAGATGTTAATGCGATTGTAGCGAAATGCTTGTGCTTTTAGTTTCGACAGTGCAATAACATCTAACAATTCCCCAACAACTACCTAATACACACAAATCTAAAGGGGTGAATGAAAATATGTACCTGTAAGTATATGGATGAGTGATGGTCGAGTGGCATAGGCAAGGTACAATAGATGGTATAAAATACAGTATATACATGTGATATGTAATGTAAGATATGTAAAACATTATTAATGTGGCATTATTTAGAGTGCATTGTATAAAGTGACTTGTGATCTATTTATTAAAGTGGCCAGTGATTGGGTCTCAATGTAAGCAGTAACCTCTCTGAGTTAGGGATTGCTGTTTAGCAGTCTGATGGCCTTGAGATAGAAGCTGTTTTTCAGTCTCTCGGTCCCAGCTTTGATGCACCTGTACTGACCTCGCCTTCTGGATGGTAGCGGTGTGAACAGGCAGGGGCTCGGGTGGTTGATGTCCTTGATGATCTTTTTGGCCTTCCTGTGACATTGGGTGCTGTAGATGTCATGGAGGGCAGGTAGTTTGCCCCCGGTGATGTGTTGTGCAGACCGCACCACCCTCTGGAGAGACTTGCGGTTGAGGGAGGTACAGTTGCCGTACCAGGCTGTGATACAGTCCGACAGGATGCTCTCGATTGTGCATCTGTAAAAGTTTGTCAGGTTTTTGGGTGACAAGCCAAATTTCTTCAGCCTCCTGAGGTTGAAGAGGTGCTGTTGCTCCTTCACCACACTGTCTGTGTGAGTGGACCATTTCAGTTTGTCTGATGTGTACGCCAAGGAACTTAAAACTTTCCACCTTCTCCACTGCTGTCCCTTCGATGTGGATAGGGGGGTGCTCCCTCTGCTGTTTCCTGAAGTCCATGATTATCTCCTTTGTTTTGCTGACGTTGACTGAGAGGTTGTTTTCCTGACACCACACTCCGAGTGCCCTCACCTCCTCCTTGTAGATTGTCTCGTTGTTGTTGATAATCAAGCCCATTACTGTTGTGTCGTATGCAAACTTGATGATTGAGTTGGAGGCGTGCATGGCCACGCAGTCATGGGTGAACAGGGAGTACAGGAGGGGGCTGAGCACGCACCCTTGTGGGGCCCCAGTGTTGAGGATCAGTGAAGTGGAAGTGTTGTTTCCTACCTTCACCACCTGGGGGCGGCCCGTCAGAAAGTCCAGGACCCAATTGCACAGGGCGGGGTCGAGACCCAGGACCTCCAGCTTGATGATGAACTTAGAGGGTACTATGGTGTTGAATACTGAGCTGTAGTCAATGAACAGCATTCTTACATAGGTATTTATTTTGTTGAGATGGGATAGGGCAGTGTGCAGTGTGATGGCAATTGCGTCGTCTGTGGACCTGTTGGGGCGGTATGCAAACTGAAGAGGGTCTAGGGTGGCCGGAAAGGTGGAGGTGATATGATCCTTGACTAGTCTCTCAAAGCACTTCATGATGAAGAATCGACTTGCACTCTCATCTGTACCTTCTGCTCAAAATGAGACACGAATAATTTGCCAGTGCAGTGGTCCTAAACTGTACTGTTTATTTTGTTTGAAATTTTAAGTAGATTACAGGAGCAATGGTAGCCATCTTGAAGCATGTGGGGACAACAGACTGGGATAGGGAGCGATTAAATATGTCCGTAAACACACCAGCCAGCTGGTCTGCGCATGCTTTGAGGACGCGACTAGGGATGCCGTCTGGGCCAGCAGCCTTGCGAGTGTTAACACGTTTAAATGTTTTACTTACGTCAGCCACGGAGGGGGGGGGGGGGGGGGGGGGGGCACAGTCCGCAACAGTGGCACTGTATTATCCTCAGAGCAGGCAAAGAAGGTGTTTAGTTTGTCTGGAAGCGTGACGTCGGTGTCCATGACGTGGCTGGATTTCTTTTTGTAGTCCGTTGTGTCTGAGCCGTTGAATTGTGACTCCACCTTGTCCCTGTACTGGCATTTCGCTTGCTTGATTGCCTTGCGGAGGGAATAGCTACACGGTTTATATTCAGACAAATTCCCTGACTTCTTTCCATGGTTAAATGCGGTGGATCACGCTTTCAGTTTTGCGGGAATGCCGCCATCCATCCACGGTTTCTGGTCAGGGTAGGTTTTAATAGTCACACTGGGTACAACATCTCCAATGCACTTCTTTATAAACACACTCACCCAGTCAGTGTATAGTTCGATGTTGTTCTCTGAGGCTGACCGGAACATATTCCAGTCCGCGTGACCAAAACAATCTTGAAGCATGACTTCCGATTGGTCGGACCAGCGTTGAATTGTTCTCATCACTGGTACATCCTGTTTGAGTTTTTGCCTATAAGACGGAAGGAACAAGATGGCGTCGTGGTCGGATTTGCCGAAGGGAGGGCTTTGTATGCATCACAGAAGTTAGAGTAGCAGTAGTCGAGGGTTTTGCGCATGCGCATAGCGCAATCAATATGCTGGAAGAATTTAGGTAGACTTGTTCTGAAATTTGCATTGTTAAAATCCCCAGCTACAATAAATGGAGCCTCAGGATGTATGGTTTCCAGTTTGCATATAGTCCAGTGAAGTTCGTTGATGGCCGTCCTGGTGTCTGCTTGAGGGGGAATGTACACAGCTGTGACTATAACTGACGAGAATTCTCTTGGTAGGTAAAATGGCCAGCACTTGATTGTAAGGAATTCTAGATCGGGTGAGCAGAAGGACTTGAGTTCCTGTATGTTGTTATGATTACACCATGAGTCGTTAATCATAAAGCACACACCCCCGCCCTTCCTTTTCCCAGAGAGGTGTTTATCTCTGTCGGCGTGATGCATGGAGAAGCCCGGTGGCTGAACCGATTCCTACAGCATATCCCGAGAGAGCCATGTTTCCGTGAAACAGAGAATGTTACAATCTCTGATGTCTCTCTCCGGAAGGCAACCCTTGCTCGAATTTCGTCTACCTTGTTGTCAAGAGATTGGACATTGGCTAGTAGTATACTCGGGAGCGGTGCACACGTCTACGGAGCCTGGATAGGTGGCCGGTTCGTCTGCCCCTTCTGCGACGTCATTGTTTTGGATCGTCTACTGGAATTAGCTCCATTGTTCTGGATGGTGGTCCAAACAGAGGATCCGCTTCAGGAAAATCGTATTCCTGGTTGTAATGTTGGTAAGTTGACATTGCTCTTATATCCAATAGTTCTTCCAGGCTGTTGTAATAAGACTTAAGATTTCCTGGGGTAACAATGTAAGAAATAATATGTAAAAAAAAATATATATTGCATAGTTTCTTAAGAACTCGAAGCGAGGCGACCATCTGTCGGCTCCAGAGATGGTCACCAGTATGGCGAGCAGTATGTTGGCGCCATACTGTTCGCCATACTGTTCTTAAGCTCAGGTGCATCCTGCTTCTATTGATCATCCTTGAGATGTTTCTACAGTCATAGCCAAAAGTTTTGAGAATGACACAAATGTACATTTTCACAAAGTCTGCTGCCTCAGTGTCTTTAGATATTTTTGTCAGATGTTACTATGACATACTGAAGTATAATTACAAGCATTTCATAAGTGTCAAAGGCTTTTATTTACAATTACATGAAGTTGATGCAAAGAGTCCATATTTGCAGTGTTGACCCTTTTTCAAGACCTCTGCAATCCACCCTGGCATGCTGTCAATTAACTTCTGGGCCACATCCTGACTGATGGCAGCCCATTCTTGCATAATCAATGCTTGGAGTTTGTCAGAATTTGTGGGGTTTTGTTTGTCCACCTGCTTCTTGAGGATTGACCACAGTGTTTCCTCCGACACATTGGTGTGGCTGGCTTCCGGGTTAATGACCCTAAGCACACAGCCAAGACAACGCAGGAGTGGCTTCGGGACAAGTCTCTGAATGTCCTTGAGTGGTCCAGCCAGAGCCCGGACTTGAACCCTATCGAACATCTCTGGAGAAACCTGAAAATAGCTGTGCAGCAACGCTCCCCATCCAACCTGACAGAGCTTGAGAGGATCTGCAGAGAAGAATGGGAGAAACTCCCCAAATACAGGTATGCCAGGCTTGTAGTGTCATACCCAAGAAGACTCAAGGCTGTAATATCTGCCAAAGGTGCTTCAACAAAGTACTGAGTAAAGGGTCTGGATACTTATGTAAATGTGATGTGATTTCTAAAAACCTGTTTTTGCTTTGTCATTATGGGGTATTGTGTGTAGACTGATGAGGGATTAAAAAAAATCTATTTTAGAATAAAACGAACTTAATTAACTAAATCTGGAAAAGTGAAGGGGTCTGAATACTTTCCGAATGCACTGTAAGTGCTGTACAATGTCGGTCTCTCCACTCACACGCAAAGACACGCTCAAAGACATACACACACACACAGGCACACACTGTCCCCTGACGCATCTCTGCGTTGGAGTCTGACCTCTGGCCCTCTTCAGAGATGGTCTTTGATGCCTTGTTTGTCACTTCTTCTCTGAGTAATTGTTGTAACCAGACACTTATTGAGATTTTACTATTCCAATGACAGTTTGATACACAACAAGCCACCTGTTATGACATTGAGAATTAACACTCATTTAGAAAGGCCCATTTGAATTTCCAATAGCTTAATATATTCCTAAATAATGGTGTCGAATTGCACTGCATAAACATAGTTGTTTAAAACCTTACACTAGCTGTAACTTATTTTATCTGTCCATGTCATGTCCTACTGATATGGTTGGTTTCAAGGTTTATTCCAAGGTATTGGAGAGCTAGTCTCATATAGACGATTGTTACATTCAGAATTGTTTCTTTCCCAGTTCTCTCACCACTGTCATAGCTCAACAGTAGACTATGTATGGAATCATTGGGCAGTCTAAGAAATGTGTGTGCCAAGCTGCACCATTGGCTAATCTACCCAACATCATTAGGACGTCTGTATCTTCTACCAAACCATGTGCTGTACTAAACTGTACTAGTTGTACTGGCTGTATTTTTGACATCACAGCATTACCATGCAGCCATAGGGGTGGGAGTAGAAATTGTTCTTTTTGCTCCATCCGTTTGATGGCTCCCCATGACTTCTCACTGTTGCTCCATTTTGTTTGCTGCCTTGCATATGAATGGCTGGTTTAGTGTAACAATCATAAATATTCAGAGCAATTAGCCTTGTCATCCCTGTAAAAGGGACTGACAGCATCTTCTCATGATCAGAGGTTCTGCTTGATGTGCCTTAAACAAAATGGAAGATTTCTGATGCAGCTCATCACTCTGGGTCTTCGCTGCTTGCTCTGTCTGTCTGTCTAATATCTTGTCACAAGCATACCACTCTGGATCAATGTCACACCTTTTGTTTCTCCATCACTAACTGTTCTTTCTTGGCTATCCCTCTTCTCAGTCTCTTGTCCTATGACTGGAATGCAAAGGGTTAATTAAGGGGAGACAACTTGCATTACCTAAAATGAGAGTTAAGAACAAATTATCTTGTATGTTATAGAAATACAGGTTTAGGATTATTTTTTTTGAGACAATTATTAACCTCATTGGCAATATATGGAGTTGAATGGTTCCATTTCTTTGTAATGCATCTTATTGGAATGTCCATGGCTTCACAATTTCAAAGCAATATCCATTTGGTCTGACAGTGGACAGGTGTAAAGGGCATTCTCCCGTCAACTCCTTGAAGTATACAGACAGACGGTGTGAAATGGTCAGTCTCATCCATCTATTCTAACAGTGTCATTCGTCTATTCTAATAGACTTTTTATAATCCAAACGGGAGAGAATAATTTTGACAGCTGAGTCATCAAATATCAGATCGGACATTGGGGGTGGTCCCATTGATGTGCAAAGGGTTGTGATGACGTAGGCGCAAAGCGTACGCTTTATCAGTTGGTACGATCCCTATAAATAACGGAAAGTTCCTAGCAGACATTCGAAAAGAAAAACCGAGCCCTTTGAAAGAGTTCAGTTGTAGCCGATATTATCAATTGGACGAAGCACTTCAGACTGAACAAGATGCCATATTCTACATTTCCACTGCTGTGGGTCCTGGGGCTCCTCGCGCTCTCCTCCGCGTGCTACATCCAGAACTGTCCGCGAGGCGGGAAGCGCTCTTTTCCTGATCTTCCACGACAGGTGAGTTTATTCGTCGATTTAAAATGGGAAGTAAAGTTACTGAATTGTGTTCCCAATTAAGTTTTTTTTTTTTTACATTTCGTAGTTCGTTATAGTTACAGTAACGAGTGCTTTGGTGTTTTAAGAAACTCTATTGGTGCAAATAACACATTGCTTGAATTAAGGAGCCTATTTATTCTAATCAGTTAGGCCTATTGATGAAAAAAATAATATGGTCAGATTAGCATCAAAGCAGCTTCATGTGGATAGCCTATATGCTGCCACATTCATTGCGCAAAATAGGGATGATTTTGGCGACATAATGGTCCTTCATGTGACTCCTTGCGCATGCTTGCAATATTCAAATCATGACTCAAAGTAGGCTAGATACTATTCATTTCAACCTCAAATGCAGTAATCAGCGGGAGATATACATTCAGGCGTTGTGTAGCCGTGTTTCCAATGCGCTATGGTCGTGCGTAATGGCCAAAAGGCACCGTCTGCTGGTCACTCTACCATTAGCACAGGGATTAACAATGGATGCTTTCATTTATACAGTGCATGTCGTGTGGCCCCGGGGACAGGGGCCACTGCTTTGGCCCAAGTATCTGCTGTGGGGAGGGGATGGGCTGCTACGTGGGCTCCCCCGAGGCAGCTGGTTGTGTGGAGGAGAACTACCTGCCCTCCCCCTGTGAGGCTGGAGGAAGATTGTGTGGCTCTGAGGGAAGCTGTGCTGCACCCGGGGTCTGCTGTGACTCAGGTAAGACAGTTAGTCAGTAATGGAAAGGTGAGCTTTGAAACAGTTGCTAAAATGTTTTACTAATGGGAGGTGACTTGTGCACTTACTTGAACCCAAATATTTTTGCATATACCCTTTTGCATCATCCACTGGTCATAATACTATTGAACTTTTTTACAGAGAGTTGTGTGCTAGACCCAGACTGCCTAGAGGACAGTAAACGTCAGTCACCCAGCGAACAGAACGCTGCCTTAATGGGTGGTTTGGCAGGTGACCTGCTGCAGATCCTACATGCCACCAGCAGAGGGAGACCTCAGTAACCAACCACTGGCCATCCCTCACCTGAACACACCCAGAATAGAGCTTAAATTCACCATTTCACAGGCACTACTACAAAAACAAATCTCACACACAGCATACACACATTCACATACAACAGGACACAGACACACAGCAGAGGTAGAAAGCAGGCTTGCTACATAAGGGGGAACTCTATCAGCTCTACATGAATGTTTACTGTGTGCTCAGTAGCCTTCAGTAAGTTGTCATTTCTAATGCTTCAACTCAAATATGCATTGTACAATCTACTGGGGTGGAAGGGATGTAAATATGTAGTTAATAAATATTTTCTTGCACTATTAAAATGTGTATTTTCTATGGCTTACTGAGAGGTACAGTAACAGGCAAACAGCAGCTTTATAGGGATCGTTCACCACAAAAACAAAGGGGTTCTTGTCAGGGTTGGTGCCAATAACTGTCTAAATTCAAGTGAATTTCTTAATTGATTTGCATTCCTATGGACCACATTTTTTAATTCAAGTCTGAAATACCAAATAGGTAGAAAATATTTTATTTTATGGGCGGCAGGTAGCCTAGCAGTTAGAGCGGTGGGCCAGGAACCGAAAGATGTCTAGTTCGAATCCCCGAGCCAACAAGGTGAAAAATCTGTTGATATACGCCCTTGAGCAAGGCACTTAACAATAATTGCTTGAGGGTCGCGGTTGATAATAGCAGACCCTGGCCGTGACCCCACCGAGGGTGTCTCAGGAAGAGTGGGCTAAGCAAAAAATAAATGTACAATTCACAAATGCGTATTACTATACACTTGTACATGTGTGAAATAGGACAAATGTAAGCACCCACCAAATTATTATTATTAAGATTTGGCACCATATAATCTTTGATTTTAGGGTGAACTTTCCCTTTCAGGTGATACTGCAATGTGGGTGTATAAAAAAGCTGACAGTCTATTGATAAAAATTCTTTATATCTATTTCTTACTTCAATAATACAACCATAAAAAAAACTCAAACGAACAGAGACTTGTCAGTCAATCGTAGTATGTAACCCCCTGCTTTACCAGGGCTAAAATGAACAGAGATTTAAAAAAACATTTTTTAAAGAAATATTTCGTTGGAACATTTCCTATCCAAAAACTGGATAAAAGTAATTCTTTTTTTTCTTTAAATACATTTACAAAAGATCATAAATCCATTGAAATGAATAAAAACAAACATTTTGGTCGTTGACAGAGAAAGACATGACCTCTAGTAAGGTCTCACCAGGCACAGCTTAGCTACAGTACAAGGTTACATTATGGTTGCTATGGTTTTGGTTACTCCAGTCTGAGCGACATTGTGCAGTGACACACATTCAAACATGTTGTTAACAAATAACATTCAACACATTGTGTGCCATGGAGTGCTATGGTACATGCAACTCATATGTGCTGTGAGAAGCATTGGAAAAAAACACGATTCCTCACTGAATGTCCCAATCATCATTACATTTCACTGTAGTCCCTTATATGTCACTGGGAATTAGCGTAGATGTCAGTCTCGTCATCAAAGTTATAATTTGCTTCAAAAAACACCAGGAAAATGAATATTCAAAACAATTTACTTTTCTCGTGAGGTCACTTCATGTTAACACAGCTTTCTGCACTTAGATATTCTTGAACATAACATTATAGCATCTGAAAAGGTTAACAACTTCAGAACATGAATCCCAGTTACACATCTATTTTTTTGCCAAATATAAACACATTGGGTAACTGGTTGTGGACCACTGACAAAGAAGTGTGTGTGGAGGTGGTTCAAAACACATTTAGGAATAAAACTAGCTCTCGATTTGTTATAATGCTGTCTTCGATCTGTTATAATGACACATAGCCAAGTCAAGTGGTGAGGTCCTGAAGGTCAGTGCAATCTCTCATGGCTAAAGAGGGAGGAAATACATGTAATGACCACATTGCCAACTAGTAATGGTATTTCATATAAATAATCAAATGGACATAGCAAAAGAACAGGTCAAGGCTCAGTAAAATTAAACCATAGTTTGTTTGGTGCATTGTAAAATGAGAAATGGGACTATCCAAGAGTGAGCTGTTATTTTGTCAGATTTTCTTAAACACTGTGCAAATTCTATTTCTGGAGTCACGTTGTGTGTAACCTGTGGTTATCTGATGATAAAGATGGGGCCTGTTGTACCTCGTGTTGCTGTTGTGGTTGCTGTGGTTTCCCTGAGTCTCTCCCACAGCTGCAGCAGCTGGCCTCCAGCCTGGGGCTCCAACTCCTACACCAGGAAGCAGAGAGGGTGGAGAAGTGAGGAAGGAGAGTGAGATGAGATGAAAACCAAATTAGTTACATTTCAGTCATAGAAATATACAGACCATAGATGGAAATGAGCTATTTAGCAATATATTGGTTGTGCATCCTCCCCGACAAATAAACCAGTCATCTCACTTGATGTCTTGCAGGGCATTTTAGTGGGTGTGTTTTGTCAAGATGGTTTAATGAGTCTTCAACTATTGAATCTTGTTTGTGACAATATTGTTCTCTGATAGCGGGATCATCTTGAACCCACATCTTAACAGTAGTCTGAGGTCATTCTGACCATTTTAGCTGTGTAACATATCCGTTTGTTCATTTGATTATATTGGTTTTATATTGGTCCTAGTCTTTGGAAATGTTGTGACTGTATTGATGTTAGTCAGGTAACCCACCTGTCCGTCTCTGCTGATCTGCACCTTCTTGTTGTCATTCCAGGGGTTGAGCAGCTGCTGAGTACACTGGAAGGGCAGGCTCTCCTTCCTGGTCCACTCCACACTGAAGACCCCCCCCAGCCCTGTGGAGCCCCAGTCCTGACAGCGCTCCTGTCCAATGACAGACGTCATCCGTGCATAGCCCTGAGGCACGAAAATTACATGTTACAGCCTGCCATTCTCCATTTCCTCTCACTTACACACACACACACACACACACCTGGAAGTGTCCGGAGCCCTGCACAGAGAAGACCAGGAAGACCAGGCTGCTCTCCAGGAAGGCTCTGTTGAGTTTGAGCTCGTTGCTGGGCGTGGTGGACCAGATGCCTTTCTGCTGGGAGATGTCAATGTTCCTCAGGTTGCTGCTCTTCATGATGAAGTAACGCACCGGTGCAACGCCTGGCCTCGGGGACGGAGACTTGGAGCACTGAGGGAGACATTGAGTTGAGAAACTATGATATATTTAGATTTACACACTGGGATAAAGGACTTTAACCATTGCTGGAGACAAACCTGTAGTAATAATGATATTGGTTATTTTTGTACCTTTCCTGATGAGGTGGGGGAGGGGCTGGGACAGGGGCTGGGGAAGCCGAGTGAAGCCGATTCAGGAGACTTGGGGGTGGAGGAGTGGTCTTCTGTGGGGCGCCTGGAGCCCTTGTCCCTGCTGCCATGGGGGGCTTTGGGGTGCAGGAGGGCCGAGGCAGGGGAGAGTCTGGAGGACCTGGAGGAAGAGGGGAGGGGTGGATGGTCTGAGGGGTTAGAGGACTGGCCTGGAACTGGACATAAATCAGGTTTACAAAAATGTAATTAACAGGTTGATACAGCCTTCGCTAACCTATAAGGCAGGGGTAGGCAACTAGATTCAGCCACGGGCGGATTCTTGTTGGAGCAGATGGTCGGGAAGCCAGAACATAATTATAATAATTTGTACACTGCAAATTGACTACAACTAAGGCCAAAGAGATTGTTATTTTCATTGATTGTACAATAATTTATTGTACAATCATTTCATACCTTGATTACATTGAGACACGATCGCGTCTTTTTTAAACATTTATTCGTGGGAATACTAGGGAACAGATTCCTAAATTAAACAACTTTTTTGCTGAATTCCTTGTGATTTCTTTTTTTGCCGCCCCCCTCCTCCCAAAACAATATATATATATATCTTGCAGGCCAGTTTTGGTCTGCGGGCTGCCTGTTGCCGACCCTTGCTATAAGGCATTGTACTGTAAATACTGAGATAAAACATTTGATCATAGTTGGTCCATTTCCCATACTGACACATCTAAACCCCTCTCCTCACCTGTCTGTGGCTGTGTGTGAGGGGGCGGGGATGAGGGGTTCGTCAGGGAGCTCTGGGATGTCAGGGCTGGCTGTGGGGCCGGAGGTTCTCCTGCTGTTGGCGTTCCTCCAGGAGGAGGTCTGGGGGGGCTCCTCAGAGGACATGGGCCGGGGCCTCTGGCCAATCCCTGTGGGCTGCTGCAGCCCTGCAGTCTGATCCTCAGCCCCCAGCACCTGGAGACAGGATGAGGATGGATGGGTCAGTGACAGGGACAGCTAACAGGCTTGACAGCGAACAGGCTTACAGGCCCATTTACTGTGGTATTTACAGCATTTCTTTCATAATTTAAGCCAGAGTGTAGAACTGACCGACACCAGGGCCCGTATGGTGGCCTCATCCAGCTGGGACCAGGGCTTGGAGGGGGAGCGGATCCTCCTCAGGAACAAACCGTGCCACTTCTGCCTCAGCTGGAACACCAGACCCACCATCTGACAGACAGAAGGATGGGAGGGAGGAAAGTAGTGAGGGAGGAGAGAGTGGGTTATACAGCTGAGAATATAATGAACACTAAATGCAAACTGCAGTTTAAATGAAATGCCAAGTTGTATTGCTTGAAGGGCACGTTGAGTATATTAGCAATGCAAAATAACCAACCTTGATCCTCACCTCTTTGTCCAGTTTGAAGTTGAGCCACTCGTCGATCTTCATCTGAGCCAGGTTGGCTGTGGAGCGATCCTCAATCTCACTGTCACTGCTCTCATTCACCACGTCATCTACAGCAGGCACATAGGAGGTTAAGTTTCGTTGTTTACAGAATACACATCATCTAGTGACCATACAGGCAGAGAGTGATATCTACAAGTAGGGCTGGGCGTTACAGCCAAAATATAATATCACAACATTTTTCTCATGTTTGACAGTATTCAACAGTATTTTATGCTTCTGAATAAAAGTTCTAAATATATTAAAGAGTAGTGCTTGACCCTAGGATGGCAACACATGGATTCTTAGTGGTTTTAAAGGCTTTCTCCAATGATTATTTTATGGACAAAACTGACAGAAAAGTAGTCCAATATGGAGAACTTTCATTTATTTAGCGCTGGATCAACCTATCATTATAGACAATATTGTAAAAATCCACAGGTATTCACGATATACCACCCAACCCTATCTACAAGTCTCTTTGGAGCAGTCATGACACATTGGTTTCCTTACCTTGCATGCTTTGGTTTAGTTTCTCTGGCACTGTTTCCACATGCTAATGTTTTTACATTTGTGGCACAAATCCCATTCAAGTCATGGGACCGCTATTAGCATTTCTCGCACATCATGTCCATCATCATCCGAAAGTACCTAAAATTGATTGTGAAGCTCAACAAAGTCACTTATAGATGTTTTCAACATGATGCGTGAAAAATGCTAAAATCGGTCCCCTTACTTAAAACCTCTACGGGATCGGTGTCCCCCCTGCAGGTCGGTTGAGTTAATTAAGTAGGCCATTGTGAATAGCATGAGGTTGTAAGTAACACATTTTTCCCCCAGGACATAGACATATCTGATATGGGCAGAACGCTTAAATTCTTGTTAATCTACCTACACTGCCCAATTTACAGTAGCTATTACAGTGAAAGAATGCCATGCTATTGTTTAAGGAGAGTGCACAATTATGAACTTGAAAATGTATAAATAAACCAAATGGGCACATTTGGGCAGTCTTGATACAACATTTTGAACAGATATGCAATGGTTCATTGGATTAGTGTAAAACTTCGCACACACTGCTGCCATCTAGTGGCCAAAATCTAAATTGCGCCTGGGCTGGAATAATACATTATGGCCTTTCTCTTGTATTTCAAAGATGATACCAAACGCATGTTTTTTTCTTTGTATTATCTTTTACCAGATCTAATGTGTTATATTATCCTACACTAATTTCACATTTCCACAGACTTCAAAGTGTTTCCTTTCAAATGGTATCAAGAATATGCATATCCTTGCTTCAGGGTTTGAGCTACAGGCAGTTAGATTTGGGTATGTCATTTTTCGCAATTTATTTAAAAAAAAGGGTCAGATCCTTAAGAGGTTTTTGGGATTTCACATTAGCATGTGAAAACAGTGCCAGGGAAACTAAACCAAAGCATGGATTACTGTCATACCTTGTCCATAGACCGCTTACAGGGTAAGGAAAGCAATATATAATTTTGCAATATGGATAAACTATCCCTTTAAGTGTATTACAAATACAGGCAAAACTTGAGTAACTCAATTCTTAAATTTAGTTAAATTAAAATATTATACACAACGTGTAGTAAAGGATGTTTCCTTCAGTTAGATAACCCTACCTTTCTGAACAGCAGGTTCTTGTAGGGCTGTGCTGGGCAGTTTGGCACAGCCCCCGAAGATGGCTATGGTTATGGGGGAGACCACAGAGCAGCAGCGGATGCTGGCTATCCTATGGGCTCGCGTCATCTCGTCATAGATCAACCAATCGGTGGGCAGGGACTGGACGGCTGCCACCTGACCATTGGCTGGGGGGATCTACGAGATGAAGGAACAAGTACAAACATGTTTTTAGTTTGTTGCTTTGAATCAGGGTTGGTTTGGGTTTATAGGGTTTGAGTATATACAGTGGGGCAAAAAAGTATTTAGTCAGCCACCAATTGTGCAAGTTCTCCCACTTAAAAAGATGAGAGAGGCCTGTAATTTTCATCATAGGTACACTTCAACTATGACAGACAAAATGAGAAAAAAAAATCCATAAAATCACATTGTAGGATTTTTAATGAATTTATTTGCAAATTATGGTGGAAAATAAGTATTTGGTCAATAACATAAGTTTCTCAATACTTTGTTATATACCCTTTGTTGGCAATGACAGAGGTCAAACGTTTTCTGTAAGTCTTCACAAGGTTTTCACACACTGTTGCTGGTATTTTGGCCCATTCCTCCATGCAGATCTCCTCTAGAGCAGTGATGTTTTGGGGCTGTTGCTGGGCAACACGGACTTTCAACTCCCTCCAAAGATTTTCTATGGGGTTGAGATCTGGAGACAGGCTAGGCCACTCCAGGACCTTGAAATGCTTCTTACGAAGCCACTCCTTCGTTGCCCGGGCGGTGTGTTTGGGATCATTGTCATGCTGAAAGACCCAGCCACGTTTCATCTTCAATGCCCTTGCTGATGGAAGGAGGTTTTCACTCAAAATCTCACGATACATGGACCCATTCATTCTTTCCTTTACACGGATCAGGCGTCCTGGTCCCTTTGAAGAAAAACAGCCCCAAAGCATGATGTTTCCACCCCCATGCTTCACAGTAGGTATGGTGTTCTTTGGATGCAACTCAGCATTCTTTGTCCTCCAAACACGACGAGTTGAGTTTTTACCAAAAAGTTCTATTTTGGTTTCATCTGACCATATGACATTCTCCCAATCTTCTTCTGGATCATCCAAATGCTCTCTAGCAAACTTCAGACGGGCCTGGACATGTACTGGCTTAAGCAGGGGGACACGTCTGGCACTGCTGGATTTGAGTCCCTGGCGGCGTAGTGTGTTACTGATGGTAGGCTTTGTTACTTTGGTCCCAGCTCTCTGTAGGTCATTCACTAGGTCCCCCCGTATGATTCTGGGATTTTTGCTCACCGTTCTTGTGATCATTTTGACCCCACGGGTGAGATCTTGCGTGGAGCCCCAGATCGAGGGAGATTATCAGTGGTCTTGTATGTCTTCCATTTCCTAATAATTGCTCCCACAGTTGATTTCTTCAAACCAAGCTGCTTACCTATTGCAGATTCAGTCTTCCCAGCCTGGTGCAGGTCTACAATTTTGTTTCTGGTGTCCTTTGACAGCTCTTTGGTCTTGGCCATAGTGGAGTTTGGAGTGTGACTGTTTGAGGTTGTGGACAGGTGTCTTTTATACTGATAACAAGTTCAAACAGGTGCCATTAATACAGGTAACGAGTGGAGGACAGAGGATCCTCTTAAAGTAGAAGTTACAGGTCTGTGAGAGGCAGAAATATTGCTTGTTTGTAGGTGACCAAATACTTACTTTCCACCATAATTTGCAAATAAATTCATAAAAAATCCTACAATGTGATTTTCTGGATTTTTTTCCTTCTCATTTTGTCTGTCATAGTTGAAGTGTACCTATGATGAAAATTACAGGCCTCTCTCATCTTTTTAAGTGGGAGAACCTGCACAATTGGTGGCTGACTAAAAAACTTTTTTGCCCCACTGTATGGTTTGGACTAAATGTAAGCATACAGTAAAAAAAAAGATGAAGACAGGAAGCACCTACTGTATTTAAGAAAACTGCACTAAACAGGGTTCACTGAAGAAGACCCTTTGCTCCACTAGGAGTTAAATAAGAAGTCAGTCAAGTAAGTGAAGAGAGGATGTGCGCTAGCTACCTTCTTGTGGGGCTGTGGCTGGCTGAGGATGGAGGTGGGGTGGAAGCGGACCCTCTTCTCCTTGGCCCCAGACAGAGAACAGCTCTCACGGTCCACATGGATCAGGTTGGGGTACATTCCGGCCACCAGGGCTGCCTTCACCACTGACCAGTTCTCAGAGTTCAGGTTCACGTCACGGATGTCCCCGCCGCCCCGTGCCCGCACAAAGCCTGGTGGTGGAATACACAATGGAAAATATTCCTCTTTCTGAAAAATGTTCTGTGAGGGTGCTGTCCTTCGAGGGAGCCGTGGTGATGCTGTGTGTGAGAGAGTGTAAGGGGGAGGTGGGAGGGACAAAGAAAATTCCACAGGATATGAGTCGCAGTGGTGCTGTGTGTGGGGGTGGGGGCACAGGACATGGTGGGCACCAAGACATGTGGATGACTCACAAGGCTATTCATTTCACAGAGGGTCAGTTGGAGGTTGTGTGGGCTTCAGGAAAGCATTAGTCTTTATCCAACACCACTTACAGTCAAATTAATACATTCAGTATACAAACAACCTTGGTCCACCATGCTCCACCTGAGCCCTTAGAACCACTGTATTACTGAGAAGGAGAGCATACAACAAGATAGATAAGGCTGACCTATGGCTCGGAGCTGTCCTAGCAGCTGGGTCCTCATCCCTATGATGATCTCCATGGTAGCCTGGGACAGGAAGTTCTTCTCACAGAAGGACCTTTCCCAGCCATCGGTGCGGGCCTTCTGCCAAGCCTACAACACAGCAGGAGAGATGTAATTAGGAACATGTCGCTTGGACAGTGTTTTTTTCATTACGATTTGGGCAGTCAAATCAAGCTAATAACAAATGAAACATTTAGCTCTAAACATCTCAACAGCAATTTGACAGAGTTTTTTCATTAAACCCCAAATTCCCACCGTTACCTGGAAGGCTCGGAGCAGGGCCATATGGTCGCTGAAGGTCCCTGCAGTAAAGCGCTTCCGGCACAGCATGGATGCCCTCTTCTGGGAGGCCTGGGAGGGCAGCACAAAGGGGTCGCGATGGGCCAGCGTGCAGGCGATGGTCAAGATGGGGTCTAGGCACTTCAGCACCACGGCACACAGCACCATCTTGCCCAGGTGGGGCTCCACAGGCAGGTCAGCCAGGTGGTAGCCCAGCTCCGTCAGGTCCTCCCACGGGTCCATGGCATCTATGGTCTATGGATTGGGGATCAATTTAATGGTTAGTGTTGTGTTCTATCTATGGTCATTATGTAGAGTCACAGTGCCAAGAACTGATGCCCTCCATCTCAATAACAAAAATAGTCAATGATAAAGGACAGAAGATAAAATATTATTCAGGTCATGATTGGTTCAAAACAAAAAATATATTTTACCTTGAGCATCTGCACCGCGTTTTTTACAATGAGGATGGGAGGTGGTTCAGGTGCTTTGGACAGGAATTCAGCGATGGAACAGGTGATTGGGGCCAACAGCTTGGTGTGGAGACAGAGTTCCTGAAAGAGAGAGAAATGGGAGGAGTTAACTACCACAATCAACACTGCCTTATGAGTGTGTGAGGGGTATGCTTGCATGCAAGGGTTTATAATAACTTTATCTGTATAAAGTATGCTTCATACATTCTGCTTGAAGTGTGTGTACCTGCAGGGGCATCCTCAGTAGCTGGGGCACCTGGTACTCCAGCATGTTGTTAAAGCGGAGATGACTGAAGAGGTGGAAGCAGATCCCTGGTCGGCAACGTCCAGCTCTGTCAAACACAGGAATCATTCATAAGAGGGCTTAAGACATTATGAGGCTTCATAATAGATGATACTCCCTTATGATATGTCTATAGAGTGCCTCTGTGGTAGGGCTCAGATGTACACTGTGCCTCACCTGCCCTTCCTCTGCAGAGAGCTGGCCTTGGAGATCCACACCATCTTCAACATGGTCACATGGTTCAGGGCATCAAAGGACTTCTGTGATAGTGAAACAAATCACGTATCAGATTTGCTATTCTGCCACGGAGGCGTGCCGTACTCTGCCACGGAGGCGTGCCGTACTCTGCCACGGAGGCGTGCCGTACTCTGCCACGGAGGCGTGCCGTACTCTGCCACGGAGGCGTGCCGTACTCTGCCACGGAGGCGTGCCGACGTAAGCCACGGAGGCGTGCCGACGTAAGCCACGGAGGCGTGCCGACGTAAGCCACGGAGGCGTGCAGTACTCTGCCACGGAGGCGTGCAGTACTCTGCCACGGAGGCGTGCCGACGTAAGCCACGGAGGCGTGCCGTACTCTGCCACGGAGGCGTGCCGACGTAAGCCACGGAGGCGTGCCGTACTCTGCCACGGAGGCGTGCCGACGTAAGCCACGGAGGCGTGCCGTACTCTGCCACGGAGGCGTGCCGACGTAAGCCACGGAGGCGTGCCGTACTCTGCCACGGAGGCGTGCCGTACTCTGCCACGGAGGCGTGCCGTACTCTGCCACGGAGGCGTGCCGTACTCTGCCACGGAGGCGTGCCGTACTCTGCCACGGAGGCGTGCCGTACTCTGCCACGGAGGCGTGCCGTACTCTGCCACGGAGGCGTGCCGTACTCTGCCACGGAGGCGTGCCGTACTCTGCCACGGAGGCGTGCCGTACTCTGCCACGGAGGCGTGCCGACGTAAGCCACGGAGGCGTGCCGACGTAAGCCACGGAGGCGTGCCGACGTAAGCCACGGAGGCGTGCCGACGTAAGCCACGGAGGCGTGCCGACGTAAGCCACTCCTCAGTAAAAGGCACATGACAGCCCGCTTGGAGTTTGCCAAAAGGCACCTAAAAAACTGTCAGACTGATGAATCCAAGATTGAACTCCTTGGTCTGAATGCCAAGCCTCACCTCTGGAGGAAATCTGGCACCATGCGGTGGGGATGTTTTTCAGTGGCAGGGACTGGGAGACTAGTCAGGATCGAGAGAAGATGAATGGAGCAAAGTACAGAGAGAGATCCTTGATGAAAACCTGCTCCAGAGCGCTCAGGACCTCAGACTGGTGTGAAGGTTCACTGTCCAACAGGACAATGACCTTTAAGCACACAGCCAAGACAACGCAGGAGTGGCTTCGGGATCTGAATGTCCTTGAGTGGCCCAGCCAGAGCCCGGACTTAAACCCGATCGAAAAGAATGGGAGAATGGGAGATACAGGTGTGCCATCTTGTAGAGTCATACCCAAGAAGAATCGAGGCTGTAATCGCTGCCAAAGGTGCTTCAACAAAGTACTGAGTAAAAGGTCTGAATACCGATGTAAACGGGATATTTCCATTTTTTTTATACATCTAAAATCCGTTTTTTGCTTTGTCATTATGGGGTATTGTGTGTAAATTGATGAGGGAAAAAATAAATAATATACATTTTAGAATAAGGCTGTAACCTAACAAAATGTGGAAAAAGTCAAGGGGCCTGAATACTTCCCGAAGGCATTGTATATACACCACCAGCACACAATGATGAGACCGGAGCTTCGAGTCACTTATTGTTGTGCAGCATGCCCCAGGTAATCTAATTACAGTATGGAATTCAACTAAAATGTTTGCCAGCTAGATTTCTTATAACTATTAAGTTAAACTGTCTCAAATGTGATAAACGTACTGCAGTTGGGCATTTGGTTTGCTAGTTGGCCCGGGTGATGTACTGGGCCATACGCACTACCCTCTGTAGTGCCTTGCGGTCGGAGGCCAAGAAGTTGCCATACCAGGCAGTGATGCAACCCGTCAGGATGCTCTAGATGGTGCAACAGTAGAATCTTTTGAGGATCTGAGGACCCATGCCAAATCGGGGGAATAGGTTTTGTCGTGCCCGCTTCACAACTGTCTTGGTGTGCTTGGACCATGTCAGTTTGTTGGCGATGTGGACGCCAAGGAACTTGAAGCTCTCAACCTGTTCCACTACAGCCCCGTCGATGAGAACGGGGACGTACTCGCTCCTACTTTTCCTGTAGTCCACAATCATCTCTTTTGTCTTGATCACGTTGAGGGAGAGGTTGTTGTCCTTGAACCACACGTTCAGTTCTCTGACCTCCTCCCTATAGGCTGTCTCCCCTCCAAACCTAGCCATTCAGCCCCTACCCAGAGAGTCATGCGCTGTCGCAATCTTCGCTGTCCCACTACTCTCTCCTCATCAATCCTATCATCTCTCCCTTCTGCTAAATACATCTCGCTCTTGTCCTTCCCTCCTCTTTACCTTCTGTTCCACTGTATCCGCTGCTAAAGCCACTTTATATCACTCAAAATGTCAAGCTTCTGCCTCTAACCCCAGGAAACTCTTTTCCAAGTTCTCCTCCCTCGTTATTCCTCCACCCCCTCTCAGCGGAAGACTTTGTCAACCACGGTTGACGACATTCGCTCAGCCTATTGAGTCCGCTGGTCCCACAGAACTACCCTACGCCTTAACCTCTTTCTCCACTCTCTCTCCAGAATAAATCCTGCGACTAGTGAGGTCAGGCCACCCGACAACCTGCCCGTTTGACCCCATCCCCTCCTCCAGACCATCTCTGGAGACCTTCTCCCATTCCTCATCAACTCATCCCTGACGACTGGCTGCGTCCTCTCGGACTTCAAAATGGCCAATCGCTCCCCTCTTCAAGAGAGCAACCCTCGAGCCCTCTAAAATCAAACTACAGACTCCCTTTTTTTTCTTTCCAAAACACATTCGCTATCAGAACAATTTTCTTGACCCTAACCAGTCAGGCTTCAAGACTGGTGACTCAACCGAGACTACTCTTCTCTGTGTCACGGAGGCTCGCCGCACTGCCAAAGCTGACTGTCTCTCCTCTGTCCCATCCTCCTAGATCTATCCGCTGTCTTCGACACCGTGAACCATCCAATCCTCTTCGCCATCCATCTCAGGGCGTCTAAAGGCTCTGCACACTTTTGGATTGTATCCTACCTAGCAGGCCGCTCCTACCAGGTGACGTGGAGAGGATGTATCTGCACCACATACTCTCACTACTGGTGTCCCCCAGGGCTCGGTTCTAGGCCCTCTCCTCTTCATACACCAAGTCAATCGGTTCCGTCCTGTCCTCACATGGTCTCTCTCCAAACTCTTCTCTTTCCTGGCACTCCAATGGTGGAACCAGCTTCCCCCTGAAACTAGGACAGCAGAGTCTCTGCCCATCTTTGGAAAACATCTGAAACCATACCTCTTCAAAAGAGCATCTTAAATAATGCCACCCCCCCCTCGCAAAAATTTACTTACTAGGACTGTGATATGTGGTTGGCCCATCTAGCTATCTTAAGATGAAAGCACTAACTAAGTCACTCTGGATATGAGTGTCTGCTAAATGACAAATGTCAATGTAAAATGTGTGCAGTAGACTTGTTTTCACACCTCTTTTACTTTTCCTGCGTCAATGACAAATACGACATCGTTGACAGTGATACTTGTCTCTGCGATGTTAGTGGAGAGAATCTGAGGAAGAGAGGAAAATACTTAATTTCTGAACAAGAAGCTGGGGTTGAATGGCATTTTGGTTTACAGGGGCAATCAGCAGTTGCAACAAAAAAAATGTATACATAAATTATTGATATTTACCATTGATTCTTTGAGAATATAACTTATGCGCTTGAGCTTAGTTCAAGTCTCGTACCCCATCAGAACCCAAAATATAAGCTTGTTTTACTGTGTTTGTAAACAAACACTATATAGCTTCAAAACATGATTAAAACTACAATTTTGATATCATAACTATGAATTTGAGAGTGGTTACATTTCTCTCGCCCCATCCCTCAGTTTTTTACAGAAACAGGGGCGGGGGATACGCTTTGTTATTGTTTCTACTGCTGACTGTCGCTTTAAGGAACACTTTGGACCCAAGTGGTCAAACTGATCTTTGGTGTGTTAGCCAGCACAGTAGACGTAAAAATACACTCACTATTTTCCGGACTCCAGCTGGAGTGTTCCTCAGCACTTTCTTCTGATCCGAGGTCTGCATGTTGGAGTGGAGTGTAAAGACCTGGTACCTATGGAGAAACAACACACATATCTGAGGTTCTAGATGTGGTTCAAACAGGACAAATAAACAAAAAAATCTCTTCATTGTCTCCTCCAAATAATCCATATTTCTTGTATAAATAGGTCTATTTGGCCATTTTTGTAAATCTAGTGAGGTTTACTAATCTGACTTGCAAATGCGTTGGGTGTAAATCAACATTTGGGTTGCATAAGCAGGAACATGGAGTAACAGCATGGGGAAAAAAAACAAAAAACAGATTGATGTACAGAATAATTGACATAAATAGACAAGAGCTATGTTGAAATACCGATGGCCCAATTATGAACTATGTTGAGAGTGACACATTGCTCTTGCCAGCCATTTAACTGACGGTACCTTTGAGAGTGGTCTGTGAATCTTTTATCGTCGTACAGGATACGGTCCCTCAGACCCACTATCTCATCGTATCCAGGGAGGAAGATCAAAACCGCACCTGACATGGATAATATTTAAATTAAACTTGTCATTCTATACAAGCAAGGAAAATTGGCACTGACACTTTGTATCAAACATTTTGAAAAGTAAAAAAATACAAGACATCCAGTAGTGACTAGACAAGAGAATCTCTCACCGTCTTCTGAGCTGGTGCAAATGTTGTGCAGCAGGTGCATGATGAGGTCCAGGTCCACCCTCTCATCGTCAAAGCTGTGGTGGTATTCCTTGAGCAGCTCCTGGTCCTCCGGGCTCATCTCTGTGGTGGCAGCCTGCACCAGGGACCACTCGTCCAGCTTCCCCGCCTCCAGGGATGAGCTACCAAGGAAATGAGGCTTTCTGTTATCATCCTCCACAAACAATGCCTGGGTTTCCATGTGGTCATTCATAATAATGATAAATGGTGCTCTTACAGGTAGGATTCTAGTAGGTCCACCACTTCTGCCTGCTGGAAGTGCTTGGCCCAGTCCAGCGCAGTCCTGAAACAAACCAAATACTGATCAAGATTTAAGACTTAGTAATTGTTTATAGAGTAACTAAAAATAGGATGTATTTATACAGTTATTTAATAAACCCGTACCAGCCATTGGAGGCCTTGATTCTGACGCTGGCTCCCATACTCAAAAGCTGCTCAATATGACTGAGGAAGCCTCGACCTGCTGCCACCATGAGTGGAGTGGCGCTCGTTTCACTGTGCATGTAGTCCACTGAGGAGCAGAAGGGGAGGAGGACATATCTGGCTGATAAGTATTGAAAATATTACTCTCAAAAATATAGATTTTTGATAACATTGGTGTCATTATTTTTTACACAAATAAGACACTATATGAACAAAAGCATGTGGACAACCCTTCAAATCAGTTGCTGACAGGTGTATAAAATCAAGCACAAAGCCATGCAATCTCCACAGACAAACATTGTCAGTAGAATGGGATTACTGAGGAGCTCAGTGACTTTCAACGTAGCATTGTCATAGGATGCCACTTTTCCAACAAGTCAATTCGTCAAATTTTCCCAGTCAACTGTAAGTACTGTTATTGCGAAGTGGAAACGTCTAGGAGCAACAACGGCTCAGCCGTGAAGTGGTAGGCCACACAAACTCACAGAACGGGAACGCCGAGTGCTGAAGCACTTAAAAATCGTCTGTCCTCTTTTGCAACACTCACTACTGAGTTCTAAACTGCCTCTGGAAGCAATGTCGGCACAAGAACTGTTCGTCAGGAGCTTCATGAAATGGGTTTCCATGGCCAAGCAGCCACACGCAAGCCTAAGATCACCAAGCACAATGCCAAGCGTTGGCTGGTGTAAAGCTCGCCCGCCATTGGACTCTGGAGCAGTGGAAACGTGTTCTCTAGAGTGATGAATCACGCTTCACCAATCTGGGTTTGGCGGATGCCAGGAGAACGCTACCAACTGTAAAGTTTGGTGGTGGAGGAATAATGGTCTGGGGCTGTTTTTCATGGTTCGGGCTAGGTTTCTAAGTTCTAATGAAGGGAAATCTTAATGCTACCAGCATACAATGACATTCTTGATGATAAAACTTTGTGGCCACATTTTGGGAAACAACCTTTCCTGTTTCAGCATGACAATGCCTTCGTGCACAAAGCCAGGTCCATACAGAAATGGTTTGTCGAGATCGGTGAGGAAGAACTTGACTGGCCTGCACAGAGCCCTGACCACATTCCCATCGAACTCCTTGGGATGAATTGGAACGCCGACTAATGCTCGTTGCTGAATGGAAGCAAGTCCCAAAGCAATGTTCCAACATCTAGTGGAAAGCCTTCCCAGAAGAGTGGAGGCTGTTGTAGCAGCAAAATGCCAACGATTTTGGAATGAGATGTTCGACAAGCCGGTGTCCACATACTTTTGGTAATGTAGTGTAGATACAAGAATAAACTGTGGCACAAAATTAAAGATGCACACAAAATCCAGCTTACCGCTGACGTTCTCACTCAGGATGAGATTGAAGAGCTGGACGAAGGCGTCAGCGTCCTGGTTGAGGAAGATGTCTGAGATGCAGGCATCCATCTCCTTCAGCAGCCACGGGTCCAATGATGCCACATCTTTCTCATTCTGGAACAAGACATCTTGTATCAAACTAATAGCAAACCCAGTGCCACTTTTAGTAAGAACCAGCAAATATACCCTCTGTGACGTTGGTGAAGTAAAGAGTGAATAATCAGAAAATAAGTAGTGGTATCACTTTGATGCATCCTGAGTAAATACTGAAAATAACTGAAGCAACTGGGAGAAAATAACATCAAAATCATTAAGGATGTAATGATTCACCAATAAACATTTGAACCGGGGACCAATCCCGAAGATATGAGTGCATCGGTCTGCGGTACCCCTAACAGATCCAAAATGTAGCATACATCGGTCAGGAAATCGATTTAAACGTTACGAATCGCTGGTTCACTAAATTTATTTTCTCAAAATTACTTTCTTTCTACCTTCCAAAAATACCTCATCTTTTGTGACAACTGGGTTCTCTACTATAGTGTAAATGCAAGCATGTAATTGTGTTGACAGTCATTGATCTACAAGTCATTTAATAATTTTGAATGCTTAACAACCCGAGGCAATATCAGTTGTGTGCAGCTTTGCGCGTTGACCAAGGAGAGGTAGGCTTTGCTGACCAGACCGCTTGCGTGCCTGTGCCATTGCGCGCATGTTGATTTTGTCCACCCACACCAGACGCGATCAGGACACGCAGGTTGAAATATCAAAACAAACTCTGAACCAGTTATATTAATTTGGGGACAGGTTGAAAAGCATTAAACATTTCTGGCAATTTAGCTAGCTAGCTTGCTGTTGCTAGCTAAATTTGTCCTGGGATATAAACATCAGCTTGTTATTTTACCTGAAATGCACAAGGTCCTCTACTCTGACAATTAATCCACAGATAAAAGGGTAAAAGTTTGTTTCTATAATCTGTCCTCCTTGAGGCTTCTTATTCTTCTTTGAACTTTATATGGCAGTTGGCAACCAACTTTAAAAAGCATTACCACTACCAGCTGAACTGGAGTGTGGACCTCAGTTCATCTTTCAAATCACCCACGTGGGTATATGCTCCTAAAAACAAATGAGGAGATAGGAGAGGCGGGACTTGCAGCACCTGGCTACGCAGACGCTCGTTGACGCGAGTGAGCAGTGTGGGTGCAATGATTGAATAACATGTGTACATTTATTTTGCGACACGAGCAGCATGTTATTCCTTATCTGGCACATCTGCGAGTCACCTTGGTAAAATGGCTTGCGCAATATTATGCTTTATTAGTTGAGTGACAACGAATGTAATTTTCTAGGTTATTTTTAGCAGATGGGCTATACATTTTATCTGGCAATACATGATCAGGGCTTACATTCAAATGTATTTTGATTGTTCAGGTTAACCAACAGCAATAGTTGGTAAGTAGTTTTATTTGAAATCTTCAATACATAGTTATTTTTAGATATACAAGGTAAAGTTGATAATTTCATAACAAGGACAAGAAGAAAGGATAAGACAAACTCACTCACTCTGTCATGGCTAGAAGGGATACAACTTTAGTCAAATGAAATCATAAAAGTATAATTTTTTGGGGCATTTTAGCTAACCCTAACCCTTTTTCTAACCTTAACATAATTATCCTAACCTGCTGCGTATGTTCTCCTAACCCGCAAAGAAAAGTCAAATTTGACAAATGTATCACATCTAGCCAAAACGAGCTCACTCCTGAGTCGTCAAAACCCCTCAAACTCAACTCTGGACCTCAAAGCTTCAACTTGGATAATAGCTTTAAAGCACACAGTACAGCTGTCTAACAAGCTCAGAGAGGTGCAGCACATGAGCTCCATTCAGCAGCAGATTTTACATTTAGAATGGAAAATGAATGTGTTTACGCAACAAATGTTAGTGCATTGAATTGTAACACATGGATTCGTTCCTCTAATCAAACTGAATAGTTTGAAACTTAAATTTATCGTTCCTGTATCGTATCAGAGCCCATGTATCTAGATACGCATCAAATTGTCTTGAAAGGGAAAGACACACATCTCTAGAAAACATAGATATCGAGAAATGAGAATGGCCCATATCCACTTGTTCTCACCAGCTGGGTGAAAACACTGTCCCCTCCGTCGTCCAGCAGGTCGTTCTCCTGAAGGACACAGGAGGCCGAGGTGGTCTTCTCCCTCTGGGGCTCCTGGCGGAAGCCGCCCTCACGCACCTTACACCACTCTGTCAAAGACGTCTGTTGCTTTTCCTCTGCCAGGGACGACACACACATACACTCATTCATTCTGGGAGACACTGGACATCAAAGTGGAAATCAAAGAAACAATGAACGACCAATGGTTGGTAGTTACCCCTCTGGATCTCCTTTTTGTATTTCCTCATGTCTTTGTTTGAATAGCCTGTTGTCCTCAAGATGTCTTCCAGGAAAAGTTGCTTCACCTCAAATGGTCTTCCTTTGACTAGATAAAAGCATACATTCATAATTTCTCATTTTTATTAATTTCACTTAACAAATCAGTGCTGGCAGGACCAGTCAAGACAAGTACTAGCCCCTTCCATACAGAGGTCTTCCCCTGCAATTACCTGGCTTTTGCAGGTAATGGTTTCACTGGTGAATCCCTGTCCCAATTTCAAATGAATAGATTAAGTGATTCTGTCGTGATTTCTGCACTCTCGTCTCTGTAGGTGGTCTATCCAAACACATTGAGATGACTTACTGTGGATGACAGGACAGGAGCCAAAGTAGCGGAGGAACAGCTCCACGTCCAGGGCAGCACTGGACAGGATGAGCTTCAGATTAGGCATCGTCTGGAGCATGTCCCTCATCTTGGTCAGCAGGAAGTCACTCAGACCATCCCGCTCGTGAACCTCATCCTGATTGGATAAGAGGTTGGAAGTACAGGCAAAAGGATTCCGTCATTGACATGATTTCACGCACCAGACCCAGAGATTTTTTATAATTAACCCAAGATCGACCACCGCCTGTCGTTTCCAATGGGAGCAAATTAATTATAGTGGGTAGAACAAGCAAGGAGGTGGGCAGAGCCAAGCACAAACTAGAGAGATCTTATTAGCGTGTTCTAGCATGCGTTTTCATATTTCTGTTAGGGAACACCTACTCTGTGAAGTGCGTGTGTGCAATAGCTAAATTTGCCCTTGGACTCCTAAACAATATAATTTTTTGAAACTTTGGCAAAGAGTAAAGTCTACAAAACTTTGTCCATTCTGTTCATAACAGATTTTAGTTTTGGAAACAGAAAACTATATTCATCAAAATATTTCATTGATGACAAAATTTGCTTAATGTCGGCCAAAATCCATCTCGCTCCATCTTCACACTGGACTTCCTCATCAGCATATTTGGTGGTGAGAGGAAATGCCAACCAGATGCTTCAGATTTATACATTCGATGAAACATCTGGCCCAATGTTCTATCTGTGGCAGACCTGACAACTTTTAATAATTTTTACGAGTACCACCTCAGCGCAGCGGTGTGCGTGTTACACCCACACTGCTCAAATCGTAGGCATTTTTTTTTTGCCTAATAATGATGTTAATAATGATATGGGTACTTGGTACTACAAGACCATGGTACTTGCCTACGGTGCAGCAAGAGGTACTGCCCCTCCCTACCTTCAGGTTATGCTCAAACCCTACAGCCCAACCTGAGTATTCTGTTCTGCCACCTCTGGTTTCTTGGCCCTCCTACCCCTTTGGGAACGCAGCTCCCGTTCAGCCGAGTCCAAGCTCTTCTCTACCCTGGCACCCCAATGGTGGAACCATTTTGAAAAACCTGTAACTGCAATTGTAGCCAAAACAGAAGTCTTGTATCTGATCGTAAAGAAAATTGAGGTGGTCTGTAAATGATTATAGTTTCAAGTTTTAGTGTCACTTGCACAAATACAGTGAATTTCCTTTCCTACAAGCTCTAAATAATATTTAATAGGTGTCTTTATGTGGATAGAAAATGTAAACTGGCCTCCCGGGTGGCGCAGTGGTCTAAGGCACTGCATCGCAGTGCTAACTGCGCCACCAGAGTCTCTGGGTTCGCGCCCAGGCTCTGTCGCAGCCGGCCGCGACCGGGAGGCCCGTGGGGCGACGCACAATTGGCATAGCGTCGTCCGGGTTAGGGAGGGTTTGGCCGGTAGGGATATCCTTGTCTCATCGCGCTCCAGCGACTCCTGTGGCGGGCCGGGCGCAGTGCGCGCTAACCAAGGGGGCCAGGTACACGGTGTTTCCTCCGACACATTGGTGCGGCTGGCTTCCGGGTTGGAGGCGCGCTGTGTTAAGAAGCAGTGCGGCTTGGTTGGGTTGTGCTTCGGAGGACGCATGGCTTTCGACCTTCGTCTCTCCCGAGCCCGTACGGGAGTTGTAGCGATGAGACAAGATAGTAATTACTAGCGATTGGATACCACAAAAATTGGGGAGAAAATGGGATAAAAAAATAAAATAAATAAAATAAAAAAAATAAAAAAGAAAATGTAAACTGGCTTAATTCTGCTTGGGGAGAAAATGCTTAATTCAATTACTGGATGCAATGTAGTAGTCTAGTTTACTGTAGGCTATTTGGAATATGAAACAACTGGACTAGGCCTATATGAGCTTGTTTCAGATGTCCATTCCTGACCTCATCCATCTAGTCGGGTCTGACTACTCGGCTACCATAAATTCAGCATGCCTTGTTGTCATTGGTAAACTGACTACTATCACATCATTAGCAGCCTACTGTTGACAGACAGCTATATGAAGAGGAGATCAAGAACAGATTTATTAACATAGCCATACTAATCTTTAACAGTCTAACATAACTTTCTGTGGAGGATGGTATTAGCGGAATAGCTGTCTGCCATGTCAGTTTCCATCCACATAGCGAAGTGCACTGAACTACCACAACACGACAAATGTTACCTTGCTCGTCAATGTGCGTGCGGCTACTACGGTTGTGGAGATCAAAGGATGTGCGGGCAAGAAAGTGTCCTCGCTTAATTTACTAAACGATGTAGCTAACTACCTTCAACGAAATGTGCTTAACTAACACTGAAAAAGGGTAGGAAAAAAATGGAGAACGAACTGTTTGCCAAATACATTTTCCAAAATTGTATTTGGCAAACAGTTTGTTCTCCATTTTTTCCTACCCTTTTTCCTCACACAACAGATGCATCAACAGACAAAGAGGAGAGCTGCCATCCAGCTCCAGGGAGGAAAATAAACTCAGCAAAAAAAGAAACATCCCCTTTTCAGTCTTTCAAAGATAATTTGTAAAAATCCAAATAACTTCACAGATCTTCATTGCAAAGGGTTTAAACACTGTTTCCCATGCTTGTTCAATGAACCATAAACAATTAATGAACATGCACTTGTGGAATGGTCGTTAAGATACTAACAGCTTATAGACGGTAGGCAATTAAGATCGCAGTTATGAAAACTTAGGACACTAAAGAGGCCTTTCTACTGACTCTGAAAAACACCAAAAGAAAGATGCCCAGGGTCCCTGCTCATCTGCGTGAACGTGTCTTAGGCATGCTGCAAGTAGGCATGAGGACTGCAGATGTGGCCAGGGCAATAAATTGCAATGTCCGTACTGTGAGATGCCTAAGACAGCACTACAGGGAGACAGGACGGACAGCTGATCGTCCTCGCATTGGCAGACCACGTGTAACAACACCTGCACAGGATCGGTACATCTGAACATCACACCTGCGGGACAGGTACAGGATAGCAACAACAACTGCCCGGGTTACACCAGGAACGCACAATCCCTCCATCAGTGCTCAGACTGTCCGCAATAGGCTGAGAGAAGCTAGACTGAGGGCTTGTAGGCCTGTTGTAAGGCAGGTCCTCACCAGACATCACCGGCAACAACGTCGCCTATGGGCACAAACCCACCGTCGCTGGACCAGACACGACTGGCAAAAAGTGCTCTTCACTGACGAGTCGCGGTTTTGTCTCACCAGTGGTGATGGCCGGATTCGCGTTTATCGTCGAAGGAATGAGCGTTACACCGAGGCCTGTATTCTGGAACGGGATCGATTTGGAGGTGGAGGGTCCGTCATGGTCCGGGGCGGTGTGTCACAGCATCATCGGACTGAGCTTGTTGTCATTGCAGGCAATCTCAACGCTGTGCGTTACAGGGAAGACATCCTCCTCCCTCATGTGGTACCCTTCCTGCAGGCCATCCTGACATGACCCTCCAGCATGACAATGCCACCAGCCATACTGCTCGTTCTGTGCGTGATTTCCTGCAAGACAGGAATGTCAGTGTTCTACCATGGCCAGCGAAGAGCCCGGATCTCAATCCCCTTGAGCACATCTGGGACCTGTTGGATCGGAGGGTGAGGGCTAGGGCCATTCCCCACAGAAATGCCCGGGCACTTGCAGGTGCCTTGGTGGAAGAGTGGGGTAACATCTCACAGTAAGAACTGGCAAATCTGGTGCAGTCCATGAGGAGGAGATGCACTGCAGTACTTAATGCAGCTGGTTGCTACACCAGTTAATGACTGTTACTTTTTATTTTGACCTCCCCTTTGTTCAGGGACACATTATTCCATTTCTGTTAGTCACATGTCTGTGGAACTTGTTCAGTTTATGTCTCAGTTGTTGAATCTTGTTATGTTCATACAAATATTTACACATGTTAAGTTTGCTGAAAATAAACGCAGTTGACAGTGAGAGGACGTTTCTTTTTTTGCTGAGTTTAGTACTACAACTATGGCGGCGGGCCAGAGCGGAGAGCTAGAGATTTCTTCTCCTTGCCCAAGTCATCTGATAGGCTCAGATCCGGGTTGTGTCAAATACCACAATGTGCCAACTAGAAGCTTATTTTTGCCTATTTTTGGGTAGTCTTTCATACCAGTGTACTTTGACCTCAAATTGCGTGCATGGTAGGTAAAATGCATGCAGGTTGACAGGTCTGCATACAGTCAAGGCAGTGAACGATAACAAAAGGGCAACAATAACTTGACCTCACCACAATGACGTGAGTAACAGTGGACATTGTGGTGTCTCCGGCCATCAGTGTTCTCAGCAGGACTCCACTTGTGCAGAAGGTCAGCAGTGTCTTAGGAGAAACTCTAAAGGGTCAACCAGAGTCATTAATTTCCTCACAGTAACTCAGCCAAAGTAGACAGAGTCAGTGCCTCCCTCACTCCAACTCTTTGCTCCTACCTGCTCTCCAGGCGGATCTGGTAGCCAATGGTCTGACCGATGCTCTCCCCTCTCTCCGCAGCAACCCGCTCTGCCACAGCGATGGCTGCCAGACGCCGGGGCTGTGTGCAGAAGATCCGACAGGGGATCCCATTTCGGCTGCAGTCGTCCAGGAGGAACTGTGGGATCTGGAATGGCAAAACACTTCCCATTTAGTTTCTAGATGATCAGGAACTCTATTTACAAATGTAATACCTTATCATACCAATGCAATGCCTTTGTAGGCCATACAGTGCCTTCAGAAAGTATTCACACTCCACTTTTCCCAAATGCTGTTGAGTTACAGCCTGAATTAAAATGTGATTAAATTTCGATTTTGTGTCCACTGACCTACACACAATACCCCATAATGTCAGCAGAATTACATTTTTAGAAAATGTTAAATTAATTACGAACGAAAGGCTGAAATGTCTCGAGTCAATAAGTATCCAATCCCTTTGTTATGGCAAGGTAAGTTAAGCAGTAAAAATGTGCTTAACAAGTCAGAGTGAGTCCATGCAACTTATGTGCAATAGTGTTAAACATTATTTTTGAAAGACTACCTCAACTCTGCACCCCATACATACAGATAACTATAAGGTCCCTCAGTCAAACAGTGAATTTCAAACACATTCAACCACAAAGACCAGAGAGATTTTCCAATGTCTCACAAAGAAGGGCACCTATTGGTAGATGGTTAAAAATAAATACAAAGCAGACATTGAATATCCCTTTGAGCATGGTGAAAATATTAATTGCCTCCCGAGTGGCGTAGTGGTCGAAGACACTGCATCGCAGTGTTAGCTGTGCCACTAGAGATTCTTGGTTTGAGTCCAGGCTCCGTCGCAGCTGGCTGCGACCGGGAGACCCATGGGGAGCCACACAATTGACCCAGCGTCGTTAGGGGAGTGTTTGGCCGGCAGGGATGTCCTTGTCCCATCGCACACTAGTGATTCCTGTGGTGGGCCAGGCACAGTACACGCTGACACGGTCGCCAGGTGTACAGTGTTTCCGCCGACACATTGGTGCGGCTGGCTTCCGTGTTAAGTGGGCATTGTTTCAAGAAGCAGTGTGGCTTGGATGGGTTGTGTTTCGGAGGACGCACGGTTCTCGACCTTCGCCTCTCCAGAGTCCGTATGGGAGTTGCAGCGATGGGACAAGACCATAACTACCAATTGGATACCACGAAATTGGGGAGAAGAGGTAAAATAATATATAAATACTTTTTTTATATTACACTTTGTATGGTGTATCAATACACCCAATCACCACATAGATACAGGCGTCCTTCCTAACTCAGTTGCCGGAGTGGAAGAAAACCGCTCAGGGACTTCACTATGGAGGCCAATGGTGACATTAAAACAGTTACAGAGTTTAATGACTGAGAACAGATCAACAACATTGTAGGTACTCCACAATGCTAACCTAAATGACGGAGTGAAAAGAAGGAAGCCTGTACAGAATACAAATAAATATATATAAATATAAAATATATAAATATATATAATATACACTGGAGTTGCTTACCAAGACAACATTGAATGCTTGAAAATCTCTGACAAGACTTGAAAATGTCTGTCTAGTAATGATCAGCAACCAACTTGACAGAGTATGAAGAATTGTTTAAATAATAAAATGTTCAAATATTGTCTGGTTTGTACTTTCTCATTAAGACTCACAGCTGTAATCGCTGTGAAAGGTGGTTCTAACATGTATTGACTCAGGGCTGTGCCCATTATTCTTTTGAAAATTTTTCAAGCTCTGTCAAATTAGTTGTTGATCATTGCTAGACAACCATTTTCAGGTCTTGCCATAGATTTAAGTCAAAACTCAGCCACTCAGGAACATTCACAAACGTCTTGGTAAGCAACTCCATTGGCCTTGTGTTTTAGGTTATTGTTATTTTGTAAGGTGAATTTATCTTGCAGTGTCTGGTGGAAAGTAGACAACCAGGTTTTCCTCTAAGATTTTGACTGTGTATAACTCCATTCTGTTGTTTTTTTATCCTGAAAAACTCCCCAGTCCTTAACGATTACAAGCATACCCGTAACATGATACAGGAATCACTATGCTTGAAAATATATTGAGTGGTGCTCAGCAATGTGTTGTATTGGATTTGTCCCAAACATAACACTTTGTATTCAGGACAAAAAGTGAACTGCTTTGTTAAATCTTTTTGCTGTATTACTTTAGTGCCTTGTTGCAAACAGGATGCATGTTTTGGAATATTTTTTATTCTGTTCAGGCTTCCTTCTGTCTCAATTAGGTTAGTATTGAGAAGTACCTATAATTTCCTCCGTTTTTTCCTGTCACAGCGTTTAAACTCAGTAAATGTTTAAAGACATTATTGGCCTCATGGTGAAATCCCTGAGCGGTTTCCTTCCTCTCCGGCAATTGAGTTAAGAAGGACGCCTGTATCTTTGTAGTGACTGGGTGTATTGATACACCATCCAAAGTGTAATTAATAACTTCACCATGATCAAAAGAACATTTAATGTCAGTTATAATTATTTTTACCCATCTACCAATAGGTGCCCTTCTTTGCGAGGCACTGAAAAACCTTTGTCTTTGAGGTTGAATCGGTTTGAAATTCACTGCTCGACTGAGGGGACCTTACAGATAATTGTAATCATGTTAAACACTATTATTGCACACAGAATGAGTCCATGCAACTGATGGTGACTTATTAAGCACATTTCTACTCATGAACACATTTTTGCTTACCATAACAAAGAGGTTGAATACTTATTGACTAAAGACATTTCAGCTTTTCATTTGTTATTAATTTGTTTAAAGAAATTCCAAACATAATTCCACTTTAACATTATGAGGTATTGTGTGGAGGCCAGTGACACAAAATCTAAATCAATTTTAAATTCAGACAATAAAATGTTGAAAAAGTCAAGTGGTGTGAATTCTTTATGGCACTTTATGTGGACAGTCTTGTAAAATGTTTCTCCCCCTCACCTGTGTAGTTTTCCCCGAGCCGGTCTCCCCCACCACTAGGACAACACGGTTGTCTTTGATGACCTGGACGATCTCCTCCTGGCGCTCGTACACAGGAAGCGAGCGGCGGAAGAAGTCCAGTTCAGATGGGCCCCTCTTCTGGGGCACCTGTGGAATGCCGTTGTTGAGCCGCCCACTGGTCCTGTTCTTGTCACGGCTGCTCTCTGGTGGAGAAAAAAAAGAGGGGCAGAGGAATGTTAAAACTTTGAATTGTCAACACATTATTTTAACAGATAGATAACTTATTCATTCATCAGTACATTGTTATTAAAAACAAAGGTTGACAAGGTCTCCCATTGACATCAATGCATTATTAACCCTGAAATATAACTGCCACTAACCAGCCTCAATGGCCACAGACAGGCCCCTCTCAGTGCGAGGCAGTAGGTCTGTGCGCTCCTTGTTGGTGATGGGGAACCTCTGCAGCAGGCTCCGCACCGCGTGCTTGGAATTGTGGGAAAGGTTGAAAGTCATGATGGACTGGGCAGTCTCTGAGCCATCCTTCTTTCTGATAGTGAGGGTCCGGCTTGATCCTTTTCTGAAAATTAATGAATTAAGGATTTTAGACACTTTAGTAAACCTGATGGATGCTTTTAGGGAGTTACATTTCCAGTACAATATTGAGGAGGGATACACAAACTTTTCTATTCAAGTACCGCTTTGAAAACAGGAGTATCCATGGTTGACCTAAGACTACGGGCTCTGACACCTGATGTGAAGTTGTATCGCTTACCCTCTGCTTTTAGAGATATATCCAAGGGACTGTGCAAAGCGATGGATGAAGGCTCTCTCAGTACTAGACAGGGAGGAAGGAAACTCCATTTCTGTAAAATCAAAAGAAGTAATGTAGTATACTACATCACATAATCCAAATGTCTCCATGAAGCACCACTTCATCACATGAGTAGAATTAACATTTTATGTTACCTTTTTGCTCACTGTACTGAAACCTCTCAAGGGAGATGTTGACAGCAATCTTAACTTCTTCGTCGATGCGTATGTCTTTCAGCCCTTTGCCCCTGGGCCCCCCACCACCAGAGTGTTTTGATTTGCCCATGGCAGGCTTGGGTGAGGCATTACTAGGACGTGACATGATGCACTGTAGAACACAAGTGTTAATAAGATGTAGCTAGCTAATAAGCAACCAACCTGCAATCTCCCTAGATGACGGTCACATTTTAGTTACTTGGACTAGCTAGCTAGAGACAAAAAGATTGAGCTACTATGCAAGTGGCCAGATGCTGACAAAGATTCACTGTTAGCTACTTCTGACTGACTCTCCTCTACCTAACGTTAGTTATTCATAAATTCGGACATAACTTAGTTAGCTAGCCATAGCTTTCACCAGAGGCTGAGCTTCTGTGACTGACAGTGTGAGCCATGCATTACTTTTAGCAAATCTTTGAGTAAAAATCGAACTAACGACATGTGTTGATTTTGTTAGCCACCTTAGCTAACTCGTTAGTAACTCAGAAACATAGCTAGCTAGCTATTATCTGCAAGCAAAAACTAATGTTAGCTGTCTAGTTACCTAACCCAGTAACGTTACTGGTAGCTAGCTATCGTTAGCCAGGTTGCTAACTAGCTAGCTAGCGGAATTAAGCTCGCTAACGTTAACTAGCTTTAGCATAGCTACAGAGACATAGCAAACGTGTCATTGAACTTTATCCATCCTTGAGTTAATTATACATGCATGTCATAGATACAATGTTTCACATATAGCTAGGTAACGTTTTAACTAGCTAATACCGATGTCAGATCCCGCTCGTGCGCCTCTGTTCGTCTAATCCAGCAGTTTGTAAACGCTGACCGACTTCATGAGATTCAGATAAATCACCACTAGAGGTGCATGATCAGAGATACTTTAGAAGAGATGGAAAACACCATTGGAATCGTATTGATGTCCATTGTGTGCGCTGCACATGCTACGTCAATGGGCCGCGCGGAGCATTCTGGGCGAATCAGGGACAATGAGAGCTCTCATTCAAGGAGTGAATGGGGGTCAATTGGGCGCTAGCTCAAAAAGAAAATATTAGCATGAATTGCATCAACAAGAATTACAATACTACAAATATTTTCCGATATATGATATAATTAACTTGCTATATGTAATATTGTACAGCTTTGGAATCGTGACATTACGTACCAGGGTCGTTACAGTACTTTCGATGAAAATAGGCACGTTTCTCAACTCATACCCCGACTTGGAGAAGTCACACATATGCCCAGGCCGTGAGCAGGCAAACAGGCCCAACCCCCACACTTACACTGGCCCAAGCCAATGGCATGTACCAGATGCTCAGCAGGCTCTGCTCACACTTACTGTCCTGAGACCAAACCACACAACCAACAACATTGGACACTTTATGGAACACAAAGCCTTCACTATCTCATCCTGGAATATCCCAGGCCTTAGGTCATCTGCGTTTGGCCTAAAGAGCAGGAACCTGTACTTCATCAAAGAAATCGGAAATACAGACATTGTCATCCTACAAGAAACATAGTATTGTAGTGACCCGCACAGACAGCTGTGTGTTATGTGTTAGGCTAGTAGGTGGTTGTGTTGTACTGACCAGTACCCAGTGTTCGCGGGGTCCGACATGTCAATCAACCTGCTATCTGCCAATCACGGGAATGCCTGGAATGTTCTGATGCCGGGCATCCTGGCGGTTAGCGGAGTGGCGTGGAGGGGGGGTGGATCATTGGAAGTTAAGACCAGGTTTAGCCTTTGTTCTCTCTTTACGTCTGGGCTTCACAAGAGAAGGTCACGATTGGCTTGTGGGTTATCTGTCATTTATTTGGCGTGGGCTACGGCCAAACAGTAGCCTGTGTAAAGTTGGTTTAATAAACCGTCAATTCGCAAACTCAATCCTCTGTCTGGACAATTGTTCATTTATGATTTAGTCAGGTCATTACAGTATAGAGGAGACGGACCCACTGGTTGCCCTCTAGGTTACAGAGAGCTGGTAGTCCCATCCACCAAACTACCAGATGTGTAACAGGGAAGAGACTATGGGTGTATGCTAATTTGGTATAGAGCAGACCTAACTCACTCCATTAAATTAATCAAAACAGGAACATTTTACATTTGGCTAGAAATTCAAAAGGAAATGATCTTAACAGAGAAAAATGACCTCCTGTGTGCTACCTATATCCCCCCACTAGAATCCCCATACTTTAATAAAGACAGCTTCTCAATCATTTCCAGGGCCAGGGACATGTACTCGTCTGTGGCGACTTCAATGCCAGAACCAGACAAGAACATAACACGCTCAGCACACAGGGGGACAAACACCTGCCTGGAGGTGACAGCATTCCCTCCCTCATATGCCCCCCTAGGCACAACTATGACAACATAACCAACAAAAATGGGTCACAACTCCTGCAGCTCTGTCGCATGCTGGGTATGTACATAGTCAATGGTAGGCTTCGAGGGGACTCCTACGGTAGGTGGTACACCTATAGCTCATCTCTTGGCAGTAGTACTGTAGACTACTTTATCACTGACCTCAAACCAGAGTCTCTCAGAGTGTTCACAGTCAGCCCATTGACACCCCTATCAGATCACAGCAAAATCACAGTCTACTTGAACAGAGCAATACTCAGTCATGAGGCATCAAAGCCAAATTAATATTAAGAAATGCTATAGATGGAAGGAATGTATTGTGGAAACCTACCAAAAAACAGTTAGGCAACATCAAATGCAATCCCTTCTAGACAAAACGTTCCACTGTAATAGTGAAGGTGTAAATTTGGCAGTAGAAAATGTTAACAGTATATTTGACCTCTCAGCTTCCCTATCTAATCTAAAAATTCCAAACAGAAAACCGAAGAAAATGAACAACAATGACAAATGGTTTGATGAAGAATGCAAAAACCTAAGAAAGAAATTGAGAAACCTGTCCAACCAAAAACATAGAGACCCTGAAAACCTGAGTCTACGACTTCACTATGGTGAATCACTAAAACAATACAGAAATACACTACGGAATAAGAAGGAACGGCACATCAGAAACCAGCTCAATGTAATTGAAGAATTCATAGACTCTAACCACTTCTGGAAAAATTGGAAAACACTAAACACACAACAACACAAAGAATTATCTATCAAAAATTGAGATGTATGGGGAAACCAATTCTCCAATCTTTTTGGCTCTATGACAAAGAACAAACAGCAAAAACATAAACATGATCAAATAAAAATCTTAGAATCAACTATTACAGACTACCAGAACCCACTGGATTCTCCAATTACCTTGAATGAACTACAGGACAAAATAAAAACCCTCCAACCCAAAACGGCCTGAGGTGTTGATGGTATCCTCAATGAAATGATAAATATACAGACAACAAATTCCAATTGGCTACACTAAAACTCTTTAACATCACCCTTAGCTCTGGCATCTTCCCCAATATTTGGAACCAAGGACTGATCACCCCAATCCGCAAAAGTGGAGACAAATTTGACCCCAATAACTACCGTGGGGTATGCGTCAACAGCAACCTTGGGAAAATCCTCTGCATTATCATTAACAGCAAACTCGTGCATTTCCTCAGTGAAATCAATGTACTGAGCAAATGTCAAATTGGCTTTTTACCAAATTATCGTACGACAGACCACATATTCACCCTGCACACCCTAATTGACAAACAAACAAACCAAAACAAAGGCAAAGTCTTCTTATGCTTTGTTGATTTCAAAAATGCTTTCAACTCAATTTGACATGAGGGTCTGCTATACAAATTGATGGAAAGTAGTGTTGGGGGAAAAACATACGACATTATAAAATCCATGTACACAAACAACAAGTGTGCAGTTAGAATAGGCAGAAAACACACACATTTCTTCCCACAGGGCCGTGGGGTGAGACAGGGATGCAGCTTAAGCCACACCCTCTTCAACATATACAGTTGAAGTCGCAAGTTTACATACACTTAGGTTGGAGTCATTAAAACTCGTTTTTCAAACACTCCACACATTTCTTGTTAACAAACTATAGTTTTGGCAAGTCGGTTAGGACATCTATTTTGTGCATGACAAAAGTAATTTTTCCAACAATTGTTTACAGACAGATTATTTCACTTATAATTCACTGTATCACAATTCCAGTGGGTCAGAAGTTTACATACACTAAGTTGACTGTGTCTTTAAACAGCTTGAAAAATTCCAGAAAATGATGTCATGACTTTAGAAGCTTCTGATAGGCTAATTGACATAATTTGAGTCAATTGGAGGTGTACCTGTGGATAAATTTTAAGGCCTACCTTCAAACTCAGTGCCTTCGCTTGACATCATGGGAAAATCCAAAGAAATCAACCAAGACATCAGAAAAAAAATTGTAGACCTCCACAAGTCTGGTTCATCCTTGGGAGCAATTTCCAAATTCCTGAAGGTACCACGGTCATCTGTACAAACAATAGTACGCAAGTATAAACACCATGGGACCACGCAGCCGTCATACCGCTCAGGAAGGAGACGCGTTTGGTCTCCTAGAGATGAACGTACTTTGGTGCGAAAAGTGCAAATCAATCCCAAAACAACAGCAAAAGACATGTTGCTGTGCGTTTTGTTGCCAACCTTACTTTGCTAGCTGACACCTTTACGGTTTTTACTTTTTACTTTTTAATTACCGTTTATATTTTTAGTTTTTCCCTCACAACTTTTTTCCCTCATTCAACTTTTTCACTCCGGACGCTTTATCTGGACATGGTTCGTCAGCACCTTCAACAGCCGAAGCTAAGTAGTAACATTAACATGATGCCTTCTAATTGCAGTCGCTGTACTTATAATATACAGGAGAACGATCGCCTTACGGCGAGGATAGCTGTGCTGCAAGCCCAGCTTCAGACGCAATCGTTAGGCAAGGGTAATTTCAGTGTAGGAAAGGATGAAACAGCGTCTGTGCCACCAGTAAGTACAGATAGTAGTATAAATCACCCCGCACAGTCCCCGCAGCCGGACAACTTTCTCATGGCTTCTGGAGGGAAATGCTGTAGGAATGCTCAACTGGTGTCGCTCATTCAGCTGACAGAAATTTTCAACCGGTTTTCCCCATTAAGTAGCGAGTTGGAGTCTGAGGCCGAGTCTTCTCTTGTCTCTACTCCTCCCGTTACGGGGTCTGAGACACCGAAGCTTCCCACCATTAGCTCTGACAAATTGAAAACCATAGTCATTGGCGACTCCATTACCCACAGTATTAGACTTAAAACGAATCACCCAGCGATCATACACTGTTTACCGAGGGCAGGGCTACCGACGTTAAGGCTAATCTGAAGATGGTGCTGGCTAAAGCTAAAACTGGCGAGTGTAGAGAGTATAGGGATATTGTTATCCACGTCGGCACCAACGATGTTAGGATGAAACAGTCAGAGGTCACCGAGGTCACCAAAATCAGCTAGAAAGATGTGTCGGCATCGAGTAATTGTCTCTGGCCCCCTCTTAGTTAGGGGGAGTGATGAGCTCTACAGCAGAGTCTCACAACTCAATCGCTGGTTGAAAACTGTTTTCTGCCCCTCCCAAAAGATAGAATTTGTAGATAATTGGCCCTCTTTCTGGGACTCACCCACAAACAGGACCAAGCCTGGTCTACTGAGGAGTGACGGACTCCATCCTAGCTGGAGGGGTGCTCTCATCTTATCTACCAACATAGACAGGGCTCTAACTCCTCTAGCTCCACAATGAAATAGGGTGCAGGCCAGGCAGCAGGCTGTTAGCCAACCTGCCAGCTTAGTGGAGTCTGCCATTAGCATAGTCAGGGTAGTCAGCTCAGCTATCCCCATTGAGACTGTGTCTGTGCCTCGACCTAGGTTGGGCAAAACTAAACATGGCGGTGTTCGCCTTAGCAATCTCACTAGGATAAAGACCTCCTCCATTCCTGCCATTATTGAAAGAGATTGTGATACCTCACATCTCAAAATAGGGCTACTTAATGTTAGATCCCTCACTTCAAAGGCAGTTATAGTCAATGAACTAATCACTGATCATAATCTTGATGTGATTGGCCTGACTGAAACATGGCTTAAGCCTGATGAATTTACTGTGTTAAATGAGGCCTCACCTCCTGGTTACACTAGTGACCATATCACCCGTGCATCCCGCAAAGGCGGAGGTGTTGCTAACATTTACGATAGCAAATTTCAATTTACAAAAAAAAAAATGGCGTTTTCGTCTTTTGAGCTTCTAGTCATGAAATCTTTGCAGCCTACTCAATCACTTTTTATAGCTACTGTTTACAGGCCTCCTGGGCCATATACAGCGTTCCTCACTGAGTTCCCTGGATTTCTATCGGACCTTGTAGTCATAGCAGATAATATTCTAATTTTTGGTGATTTTAATATTCATATGGAAAAGTCCACAGACCCTCTCCAAAAGGCAGTGGGTTTTGTCCAACATGTCTCTGGACCTACTCACTGCCACAGTCATACTCTGGACCTAGTTTTGTCCCATGGAATAAATGTTGTGGATCTTAATGTTTTTCCTCATAATCCTGGACTATCGGACCACCATTTTATTACGTTTGCAATCGCAACAAATAATCTGCTCAGACCCCAACCAAGGAGCATCAAAAGTCGTGCTATAAATTCTCAAACAACACAAAGATTTCTTGTTGCCCTTCCAGACTCCTTCTGCCTACCCAAGGACGTCAGAGGACAAAAATCAGTTAACCACCTAACTGAGGAACTCAATTTAACCTTGCGCAATACCCTAGATGCAGTTGCACCCCTAAAAACTAAAAACATTTGTCATAAGAAACTAGCTCCCTGGTATACAGAAAATACCCGAGCTCTGAAGCAAGCTTCCAGACAATTGGAACGGAAATGGCGCCACACCAAACTGGAAGTCTTCCGACTAGCTTGGAAAGACAGTACCGTGCAGTATCGAAGAGCCCTCACTGCTGCTCGATCATCCTACTTTTCCAATAATAAATAAGAACAATCCTAAATTTATTTTTGATACTGTTGCAAAGCTAACTAAAAAGCAGCATTCCCCAAGTGAGGATGGCTTTCACTTCAGCAGTAATAAATTCATTAACTTCTTTGAGGAAAAGATCATGATCATTAGAAAGCAAATTACGGACTCCTCTTTAAATCTGCGTATTCCTCCAAAGCGTAGCTGTCCTGAGTCTGCACAACTCTGCCAAGACCTAGGATCAAGAGAGACACTTAAGTGTTTTAGTACTATATCTCTTGACACAATGATGAAAATAATCATGGCCTCTAAACCTTCAAGCTGCATACTGGATCCTATTCCAACTAAACTACTGAAAGAGCTGCTTCATGTGCTCGGCCCTCCTATGTTGAACATAATAAACGGCTCTCTATTCACCGGATGTGTACCAAACTCACTAAAAGTGGCAGTAATAAAGCCTCTCTTGAAAAAGCCAAACCTTGACCCAGAAAATATAAAAATCTATCGGCCTATATCGAATCTTCCATTCCTCTCAAAAATTTTAGAAAAAGCTGTTGCACAGCAACTCACTGCATTCCTGAAGACAAACAATGTATACGAAATGCTTCAGTCTGGTTTTAGACCCCATCATAGCACTGAAACTGCACTTGTGAAGGTGGTAAATGACCTTTTAATGGCGTCAGACTGAGGCTCTGCATCTGTCCTCGTGCTACTAGACCTTAGTGCTGCCTTTGATACCATCGATCACCACATTCTTTTGGAGAGACTGGAAACCCAAATTGGTCTACACGGACAAGTTCTGGCCTGGTTTAGATCTTATCTGTCGGAAAGATATCAGTTTGTCTCTGTGAATGGTTTGTCCTCTGACAAATCAACTGTACATTTCGGTGTTCCTCAAGGTTCCGTTTTAGGACCACTATTGTTTTCACTATATATTTTACCTCTTGGGGATGTCATTCGAAAACATAATGTTAACTTTCACTGCTATGCGGATGACACACAGCTGTACATTTCAATGAAACATGGTGAAGCCCCAAAATTGCCCGCGCTAGAAGCCTGTGTTTCAGACATAAGGAAGTGGATGGCTGAAAACGTTCTACTTTTAAACTCGGACAAAACAGAGATGCTTGTTCTAGGTCCCAAGAAACAAAGAGATATTCTGTTAAATCTGACAATTAATCTTGATGGTTGTAAAGTCGTCTCAAATAAAACTGTGAAGGACCTCGGCGTTACTCTGGACCCTGATCTCTCTTTTGACGAACATATCAAGACTGTTTCAAGGACAGCTTTTTTCCATCTACGTAACATTGCAAAAATCAGAAATTTTCTGTCCAAAAATGATGCACAAAAATTAATCCATGCTTTTGTTACTTCTAGGTTAGACTACTGTAATGCTCTACTTTCCGGCTACCCGGATAAAGCACTAAATAAACTTCAGTTAGTGCTAAATACGGCTGCTAGAATCCTGACTAGAACCAAGAAATTTGATCATATTACTCCAGTGCTAGCTTCCCTACACTGGCTTCCTGTTAAGGCAAGGGCTGATTTCAAAGTTTTACTGTTAACCTATAAAGCGTTACATGGGCTTGCTCCTACCTATCTTTCCGAGTTGGTCCTGCCGTACATACCTACACGTACGCTACGGTCACAAGACGCAGGCCTCCTAATTGTCCCTAGAATTTCTAAGCAAACAGCTGGAGGCAGGGCTTTCTCCTATAGATCTCCATTTTTATGGAATGGTCTGCCTACCCATGTGAGAGACGCAGACTCGGTCTCAACCTTTAAGTCTTTACTGAAGACTTATCTCTTCAGTAGGTCCTATGATTGAGTGTAGTCTTGCCCAGGAGTGTGAAGGTGAACGGAAAGGCTCTGGAGCAACGAACCGCCCTTGCTGTCTCTGCCTGGCCGGTTCCCCTCTCTCCACTGGGATTCTCTGCCTCTAACCCTATTACAGGGGCTGAGTCACTGGCTTACTGGTGCTCTTTCATGCCGTCCCTAGGAGGGGTGCATCACTTGAGTGGGTTGAGTTACTGACGTGATCTTCCTGTCTGGGTTGGCGCCCCCCCTTGGTTTGTGCTGTGGCGGAGATCTTTGTGGGCTACACTCGGCCTTGTCTTAGGATGGTAAGTTGGTGGTTGAAGATATCCCTTTAGTGGTGTGGGGGCTGTGCTTTGGCAAAGTGGGTGGGGTTATATCCTTCCTGTTTGGCACTGTCCGGGGGTATCATCGGATGGGGCCACAGTGTCTCCTGACCCCTCCTGTCTCAGCCTCCAGTATTTATGCTGCAGTAGTTTATGTGTCGGGGGGCTAGGGTCAGTTGGTTATATCTGGAGTACTTCTCCTGTCTTATCCGGTGTCCTGTGTGAATTTAAGTATGCTCTCTCTAATTCTCTCCTTCTCTCTTTCTTTCTCTCTCTCGGAGGACCTGAGCCCTAGGACCATGCGTCAGGACTACCGGGCATGATGACTCCTTGCTGTCCCCAGTCCACCTGGCCTTGCTGCTGTTCCAGTTTCAACTGTTCTGCCTGCGGCTATGGAACCCTGACCTGTCCACCGGACGTGCTACCTGTCCCAGACCTGCTGTTTAACTCTCTAGAGACCGCAGGAGCGGTAGAGATACTCTTAATGATCGGCTATGAAAAGCCAACTGACATTCACTCCTGATTATTATTTGACCATGCTGGTCATTTATGAACATTTGAACATCTTGGCCATGTTCTGTTATAATCTCCACCCGGCACAGCCAGAAGAGGACTGGCCACCCCTCATAGCCTGGTTCCTCTCTAGGTTTCTTCCTAGGTTTTGGCCTTTCTAGGGAGTTTTTCCTAGCCGCCGTGCTTCTACACCTGCATTGCTTGCTGTTTGGGTTTTAGGCTGGGTTTCTGTACAGCACTTCGAGATATTAGCTGATGTACGAAGGGCTATATAAAATAAACTTGATTTGATGTGAAGATGCTGGAGGAAACAGGTACAAAAGTATCTCTATCCACAGTAAAACGAGTCCTATATCGTCATAACCTGAAAGGCTGCTCAGCAAGGAAGAAGCCACTGCTCCAAAACCGCCATAAAAAGCCAGACTACGGTTTGCAACTGCACATGGGGACAAAGATCGTACTTTTTGGAGAAATATCCTCTGGTCTGATGAAACAAAAATAGAAATGTTTGGCCATAATGACCATCGTTATGTTTGGAGGAAAAAGGGGGAGGCTTGCAAGCCGAAGAACACCATTCCGACTGTGAAGAACGTGGGTGGCAGCATCATGTTGTGGGGGTGATTTGCTGCAGGAGGGACTGGTGCACTTTACAAAACAGATGGCATCATGAGGGAGGAAAATTATGTGGATATATTGAAGCAACATCTCAAGACATCAGACAGGAAGTTAAAGCTTGGTCGCAAATGGCTCTTCCAAATGGACAATGACCCCAAGCATACTTCCAAAGTTGTGGCAAAATGGCTTAAGGACAACAAAGTCAAGGTATTGGAGTGGCCATCACAAAGCCCTGACCTCAACCCTATAGAAAATTGAAAATCTGAAAAAGTGTGTGCGAACAAGGAGGCCTACAAACCTGACTCAGTTACACTAGCTCTGTCAGGAGGAATGGGCCAAAATTCACCCAACTTATTGTGGGAAGCTTGTGGAAGGCTACCTGAAACGTTTGACCCAAGTTAAACAATTTAAAGGCAATGCTGCCAAATATGAATTGAGTGTATGTAAACTTCTGACCCACTGGGAATATGATGAAAGTGTCACGAATCCCGCCGAAGATGGTGCCTCTTCCCGTTCGGGCGGCGCTCGGAGGTCGTCGTCTCCGGCCTACTAGCTGCCACCGATCCCCTTTTCTGTTTCATTTAGTTTTGTCTGATTTGTTGCACCTGTTTTGTGTTTAGGTTTATTGTGGGCTATTTAAACCCAGTTGGCCCGCCGACTTTTGTGCGGGCTTGTTTTTCTGTTTGTGGTGTTTCGTTATTTCTTGTGGTGTCTGTTCCGATTAGATTTAGTCCTGTTTGTTTTGGACTGGGACTTGACTTGCGCCCTTGTGTGTGTGGCGTAACCGTCTCGCTGTTATTTTTGGAATATTAAATCCACGTCCTTCTGAACTACCCTGCTCTCTGCGCCTGACTCCTTCAATCACCACTTTTGGAACTGTGACAGAAATAAATAAAAGTGGAAATAATTATTTCTCTCTACTATTATTCTGACATTTCACATTCTTAAAATAAAGTGGTGATCCTAACTCACCTAAGACATGGGATTTTTACTAGGATTAAATGTCAGGAATTGTGGAAAAACTGAGTTTAAATGTATTTGGCTAAGGTGTATGTAAACTTCTGACTTCAACTGTATATTAACGAATTTGTGAGGGCACTAGAAAAGTATGCAGCACCCAGCCTCACCCTACTAGATTCTGAAGTCAAATGTCCACTGTTTGTGGATGATCTGGTGCTTCTGTCACCAACCAAGGAGGGCCTACAGCAGCACCTAGATCTTCTGCACAGATTCTGCCAGACCTGGACCCTGACAGTAAATCTCAGTAAGACCAAAATAATGTTTTGTGTAGGCTTACCATGGTGTGATGTTTTGATAACTGTGTAAATTGTGGCACAGTTGGTAGAGCATGGCACTTGTAACGTCAGGGTTGTGGGTTCGATTCCTATGGGGGAACAGTAAGCACAAATAAGAAAATGTGTCTGTCAAGTGACTACATTTTTAAATTCTAAACTGGGTGGTTTGAGTCCTACATTCTGATTGGCTTTAAGCTAACTGCTCATATGTCTAAGCAAGGACACTAAATCTGATTGATTGTTGAGTATTCTCTCAACATTTTATCTCACTAGATGTACTACATGTTTGGGTTCCTGTTCCTGGTGTTCGTCATTTTCGTCACCACCTGCTCCAAGGCCACCATCATGCTGTGCTACTTCCACTTGGATCTGGTTATCACAATAATTGCATACTGTGCTCTATCTCTTTGGATGTAAATGCATTGTGTAATATTTGTAAAACAGATTTCTAACATTTACAGTTTGCCAGATTATCTGTGGCATTATGTTTAGCTACCAAGTGTGAAGTCTGTGTGTCAACAGTAAATCTATTTAAATTATAATTAAACATTCTAAATGATGCAAATGTTTCTGTCTCATTTCACAAAATTTCTGTGCTCATCGATCCAAGCATTTAGACCTCACTACAGTGTCCCCAAAAAATATTGAGCCAAAACTAAAGAGTGTTGTGTTTTGTATAGGATTCACAGGTGGCATTCCTTCCTGACCAGTCCTTTAATGACAGTCTACTTGTTTACCTGTCTACGACCTGCACTACTTCTCCAAGCTCCAGATCATCAGTGCAGCCACTACCATCCTCTACTTCACCATGATCATGGTGCTCATATTCTTCCTCTTTACAAGGGAGCCAACAACAGTGCCACACTACGCAAGGCTAGACTCTGTAACAGGTTTTTTTCAGAGGAGCTTAAACAAATAGGGTATCTCCTGATTTTTACTTTAACAAACACAGTGCTGGAGCTTTTGGCAAACTTTGGCAGATTCATTGGCTATTTCCAGCCACCCCTCTCAATAGGAATTTTATCAGATTTGAATAAATGTACGTTTGTAGTGTTGTAATAGCGAGCCGAGTCAGTTGAAAATATTGATGGCATGCATATTTTTGTTTTTTGTGTGCTCCTGAAGTGCCGGAGGCCTTGCTGAAGGGGTGGTAGAGAGAAGCTGTCTGTTTTCCTTCCCCTCCTTCCTCCATGGTGCTCGTTCAACATAGCATTAGGAGAGTCCTGTGAACATCAACAGTCATGAACTTGTCATTCTGAACAGCACCATCTTCCTAATTGATAACTTTTACATATTGGCATAATATGAAATCTGATGGGGATAAAGTCTAAAGACATGTTTAAATATTTTTGCAGTCAAGCATATTGCCATGATGTGTAGAAGCTGTTATTGACAAAAGGGAATATTAACCATGAATACATAGAACACGTTGATGTTCTATGTACAATAGATTGAGAAGGTATGTTCATTACAAAAGTGGTGGTGGATTGCATGTGGATGGTAGTTATGGATAATGATTGATATTAGTCATCCTAGAGAATCATTTTAATTCAAATGTGGTCCACTCCAGATTGGTGGTATTTGTTTATGGTACAGCATGGTAGATCTGAAGTGACAACTATACACTGAACAAAAATATAAACACAACATGTAAAGTGTTGGTCCCATGTTTCATGAGCTGCTATAAAAAAATCGCAGAAATGTTTCATACGCACAAAAGCTTATTTCTCTCAAATTTTGTCTACAAATTTGTTTATATCCCTGTTAGTGAGCATTTGTCCTTTGCCAAGATAATCCATCCATCTGACACATGTGAAAATCAACAAGCTGATTAAACAGCATGATCATAACACAGTCACACCTTGTAAAAGGCCACTTTAAAATGTGCAGTTTTGTCACACAACACAATGCCACAGATGTCTCAAGTTGAGGGAGCGTGCAATTGGCATGCTGACTGCAGGAATGTCCACCAGAGCTGTTGCCAGAGAATTAAATGTTCATTTCTCTACCATAAGTTGCCTCCAATGTCGTTTTAGAGAATTATGCAGTACGTCCAACCGGCCTCACAACCGCAGACTACGTGTAACAACGCCAGTCCAGTACCCCCACATCCGGCTTCTTCACCTGTGGGAGGGGGGGGCGGGCGTGCTTGGTGTACAGAGAGCTCACAGAGGGAAGGTCCCAGCCAGTGATCTTTGAAGCTTTTGAAACAACTCCGTGTCCGTGTTCCCATACCAAACTGTAATAGATGAAGTGAGAATGCTCTGTATGATGGCTGTGTAAAACTGAACCATCAGCTGTTGTTTAACCCTGTACTTTTTCAGTTGCCTTATAAAGTACAGTCTCTGCTAGGCCTTCTTGATGATGTGTTTGGAGTTGATGTCCCAATTCAGTGAGTCGCTGATGTAAGTGCAGAGGAATTTGAAATAATCTGTCAGGGTTATTGGTTGGTCAGAGATTAGGACAGGGGCCTTGGGGTTCTTTCTTTTCTTGTAGTCTATGGCTATCTCTGTGGTTTTTGAGGCATTGAGCGTGTCCTGTATACCACGGGTTTGACACAAATTACTTGTTTAGTGTTCTAATTACGTTGGTAACCAGTTTAGATTAGCAATAAGGCACCTTGGGGATTTGTGGTATATGGCCAATATAGCACGGCTAAGGGCTTTTATTCTCTATGTTAGTTAGGTCGGGGTGTGATTTAGGGTGGGTCATCTAGGCGTTTATATGTCGATGTTGGCCTGTTATGGTTCCCAATCAGAGGCAGCTGTTTATCGTTGTCTCTGATTGGGAATCATATTTAGGCAGCCATTTCCCCTTTGTGCTTTGTGGGATCTTGTCTACGTATAGTTGCATGTCAGCACTATTATTTAGCTTCACGTTTCGTTTGGTTTTTTGTTGTTTTTGTTCGGTGTTCATTTAATAAAGGAAAATGTACGCCTACCACGCTGCACCTTGGTCCATTCATAATGACGAGCGTGACAATTACGCACAACGCAACGTGGAGTAAACTGGTTATCAACGTAATTAGAACAGTAAACAACTAATTTGTATCATACCCGTGGTATATGGTCTGATATACCATGGCTTTCACCCAATCAGCATTCATGGCTCGACGACCCGGTTTATAATAGTGTATTCACCCTTATGTTATACTAGGGAAATTGTTTCCATAGCTAGGGCTGGCAGTGAGGACTTGTGAAGAGCAGAATCAACAGCCTCTGCATAATCAAAACAGTTGCTTTGTGATGTGTTCATGTTCACAGTTAGCCATTGTTATGTAAATGCAGGCTGAAAAGTACCAGTGGCCTGGCTTTGGCCCCAAGTGACAGCAGGTCCGCCAGAACCATGGCCCAGTGAGACACGGGTGCAGTTGGAGGGTTACTTAGTAGCAATGCAAATATCATTGTACAGCTATATGGACACTCAATCACTATGGTACTTTTTTTATTTATTTAAAAAAAAAAATTATCCCCTTTTCTCCCCAATTTTCGTGGTATCCAATCGCTAGTAATTACTATCTTGTCTCATCGCTACAACTCCCGTACGGGCTCGGGAGAGACGAAGGTCGAAAGCCATGCGTCCTCCGAAGCACAACCCAACCAAGCCGCACTGCTTCTTAACACAGCGCGCCTCCAACCCGGAAGCCAGCCGCACCAATGTGTCGGAAGAAACACCGTGCACCCGCCCCCCTCGGTTAGCGCGCACTGCGCCCGGCCCGCCACAGGAGTCGCTGGAGCGCGATGAGACAAGGATATCCCTACCGGCCAAACCCTCCCTAACCCGGACGACGCTAAGCCAATTGTGCGTCGCCCCACGGACCTCCCGGTCGCGGCCGGCTGCGACAGAGCCTGGGCGCGAACCCAGAGACTCTGGTGGCGCAGCTAGCACTGCGATGCAGTGCTCTAGACCACTGCGCCACCCGGGAGGCCCTATGGTACTTTTTAATGGTACATTTAGAAACATATATTATGATAAATACATTTTAAACTTGTAAACTCAGCAAAAAAAAGAAATGTCCTCTCACTGTCAACTGCGTTTATTTTCAGCAAACTTAACATGTGTAAATATTTGTATGAACATAACAAGATTCAACAACTGAGACATAAACTGAACAAGTTCCACAGACATGTGACTAACAGAAATGGAATAATGTGTCCCTGAACAAAGGGGGGAGTCAAAATAAAAAAGTAACAGTCAGTATCTGGTGTGGCCACCAGCTGCATTAAGTACTGCAGTGCATCTCCTCCTCATGGACTGCACCAGATTTGCCAGTTCTTACTGTGAGATGTTACCCCACTCTTCCACCAAGGCACCTGCAAGTTCCCAGGCATTTCTGTGGGGAATGGCCCTAGCCCTTACCCTCCGATCCAACATGTCCCAGCCGTGCTCAAGGGGATTGAGATCTGGGCTCTTCGCTGGCCATGGTAGAACACTGACATTCCTGTCTTGCAGGAAATCACGCACAGAACGAGCAGTATGGCTGGTGGCATTGTCATGCTGGAGGGTCATGTCAGGATGAGCCTGCAGGAAGGGTACCACATGAGGGAGAAGGATGTCTTCCCTGTAACGCACAGCGTTGAGATTGCCTGCAATGACAACAAGCTCAGTCCGATGATGCTGTGACACACCGCCCCAGACCATGACGGACCCACTTCTAAATCGATCCCGCTCCAGAGTACAGGCCTCGGTGTAACGCTCATTCCTTCGACAATAAACGCGAATCCGACCATCACCCCTGGTGAGACAAAACCGTGACTCGTCAGTGAAGAGCACTTTTTGCTAGTCATGTCTGGTCCAGCGACGGTGGGTTTGTGCCCATAGGCGACGTTGTTGCCGGTGATGTCTGGTGAGGACCTGCCTTACAACAGGCCTACAAGCCCTCAGTCCAGCCTCTCTCAGCCTATTGCGGACAGTCTGAGCACTGATCGAGGGATTGTGCGTTCCTGGTGTAACTCGGGCAGTTGTTGTTGCTATCCTGTACCTGTCCCGCAGGTGTGATGTTCAGATGTACCGATCCTGTCTCCTTGTAGCGCTGTCTTAGGCATCTCACAGTACGGACATTGCAATTTATTGCCCTGGCCACATCTGCAGTCCTCATGCCTCCTTGCAGCATGCCTAAGACACGTTCACGCAGATGAGCAGGGACCCTGGGCATCTTTCTTTTGGTGTTTTTCAGAGTCAGTAGAAAGGCCTCTTTAGTGTCCTAAGTTTTCATAACTGCGATCTTAATTGCCTACCGTCTATAAGCTGTTAGTATCTTAACGACCATTCCACAAGTGCATGTTCATTAATTGTTTATGGTTCATTGAACAAGCATGGGAAACAGTGTTTAAACCCTTTACAATGAAGATCTGTGAAGTTATTTGGATTTCTACGAATTATCTTTGAAAGACAGGGTCCTGAAAAAGGGACGTTTATTTTTTTGCTGAGTTTATCTCATTATGGTAATTGGTGAAATAAGTATAGCCAGTTATAATTGTAATGGCTTAGCAGATAATAAGAAAAGACAAAAAAAATTGACATGGTTGAAAGAGAAGGATTATAATTTCTATTTTTTACAGGAAACTCCTTCAACAATTTTAGATTAAGTTGTGTGGGAAAACGACTGGGGGGGGTGTGAAATATACTTCTCCCATGGGCAAAGAAACTCAAAAGGGGTGATGATGTTAATTAACAGTTATTTTGATCCGAATGTGTAAATTGTCCAAACAGATCCGTAAGGTAGATGGATGATTTTAAATATGTTATTGGACCATAAACCTTAACAGACCAAATAATGATGATCCACGTTTCTTTGAAAATATATATAATAAATGATCAACCCTACAAGCAATACAGGACGCTACTATTATGGTAGGAGATTATAATACTGTTTTAAATGCCTCAATGGACCGTAAAGGAAATCACACTACAAACTATAAACTTCATGCTCTTAAGGAAATCACGAATGCCATGGATATATTGGAACTAGTGGATATATGGAGGCTTAAATATCCTGACCTAGCGAGATGTTCATGGCGGAGGCTCAATCAAGCTAGTCGTCTTGACTACTTTCTTATGTCATTCTCGTTGGCACCAAAAGTTTAAAAAAGGTCCATCAGATAATTAGCATATAAATTACTCTTACTGAATTTCCACATGGGCGAGGATATTAGAAATGTAATCAGCCTATTGGATGATAACTTGTTTTTAATAAGGACAGAGGAATTTATAACTGAAATTTTCCGACATAACATAGGTACAGCAGATCCCCTTACTGTATGGGGCACTTTTAAATGTGCCTTTAGAGGACATGCAATTCAGTAGTCTGTAATAACAAAGGAAATAGAAGATCTAACAGAACAGATAGATAGCAATAGAAGCTGTACCATAGAGGCTCAGAATAAGTAAGAGGAAAAAGAAAAAGAAATGGAACTTATTCAAGAAAAATCAAGCGCAATATATTATAAAAAATGAAGCAAAATGAGAGAATATGAGGAAAAATGCACCAAATATTTTTTTTATCTTCAATATAGAAATGCTACCAAAAAGAATTGACTGAAACTTAAAAAGGCTTTTGATAAAGTACGACTGGAAAAGTAGGGCACTTGTCTGTCGGCCCTGCATTAAAGTCTAATAAAAAACATGAGCTGGCACACAACCAGAGAAAATTATTTCATGTAGACGTGCTGACTAACGGCAAATAAACTATAAGCTATAAAACATAAAGAGCTACACACTCTATATATAAAGTCCCAGTCATTTATTGGGTAAATCACCAAAGTTTCGGCATCACTGGGGCTTTTTCAGGGTCTGCATTAATGACCATAATTGGTTAAAGAAAATCGTGATAAATAAAAAAGTATCCCAGTTTCATATTAAGGACAAAAAATGTTGACATTCCTATTCCATGGTACATGGTTTATGAACTGACACAAAAAACAACGCAGGACTCAAGACTTTGAATTTTTCAATTTAAATGGGCGACACCTGGAGGGGGGTGGAGACAAGCACAAAGACAGGTGAAACAGATCAGGGTGTGACAAGTTTACTCCAATTAGGGGAGGGGTGGTATGGTTAGAAGGTAATAAAGTAAAATATATATTTTTAAAGATGTGTATATATGTACAGTTGAAGTCGGAAGTTTACATACACTTAGGTTGGAGTCATTAAAACTCATTTTTCAACCACTCCACAAATTTCTTGTTAACAAACTACAGTTTTGGCAAGTCGGTTAGGACATCTTCTTTGTGCATGACACAAGTAATTTTTCCGACAATTGTTTACAGACAGATTATTTCACTTATAATTCACTGTATCACAATTCTAGTGGGTCAGAAGTGTACATACACTAAGTTGACTGTGTCTTAAAACAGCTTGGAAAATTCCAGAAAATGATGTCATGGCTTTAGAAGCTTCTGATAGGTTTATTGACATCATTTGAGTCAATTGGAGGTGTACCTGTGGATATATTTCAAGGCCTACCTTCAAACTCAGTGCCTCTTTGCTTGACATCATGGGAAAATCATAAGAAATCAGCCATGTCATCAGAAAAAAATTGTAGACCTCCACAAGTCAATTTCCAAATGCCTGAAGGTACCACGGTCACCTGTACAAACAATACTACGCAAGTATAAACACCATGGGATCACGTAGCCATCATACCGCTCAGGAAGGAGTCCTGTGTCCTAGAGATGAACGTACTTTGGTGCGAAAAGTGCAAATCAATCCCAGAACAACAGCAAAGGACCTTGTGAAGATGCTGGAGCAAACAGGTACAAAGGTATCTATATTCACAGTAAAACGAGTCCTATATTGATATAACCTGAAAGGCCGCTCAGCAAGGAAAACCCCCATAAAAAGCCAGACTACGGTTTGCAACTGCACATGAGGACAAAGATCGTACTTTTTGGAGAAATGTCCTCTGGTCTGATGAAACAAAAATAGAACTGTTTGGCCATAATGACCATTGTTATGTTTGGAGGAAAAAGGGGGAGGCTTGCAAGCCGAAGAACACCATCCCAACCGTGAAGAACGTGGGTGGCAGCATCATGTTGTGGGTGTGATTTGCCGCAGGAGAGACTGGTGCACTTCACAAAACAGATGGCATCATGAGGGTGGAAAATGATGTGGATATATTGAAGCAACATCTCAAGACATCAGTCAGGAAGTTAAAGCTTGGTCGCAAATGGCTCTTCCAAATGGACAATGACCCCAAGCATACTTCCAAAGTTGTGGCAAAATGGCTTAAGGACAACAAAGTCAAGGTATTGGAGTGGTCATCACAAAGCCCTGACCTCAATCCTATAGAAATGTTGTGGGCAGAACTGAAAAAATGTGTGTGAGCAAGGAGGCCTGCAAACCTGACTCAGTTACTCCAGCTCTGTCAGGAGGAATGGGGCAAAATTCACCCAACTTATTGTGGGAAGCTTGTAGAAGGCTACCTGAAACGTTTGACCCAAGTTAAACAATTTAAAGGCAATGCTACCAAATACTAATTGAGTGTATGTAAACATCTGACCCACTGGGAATGTGATGAAAGAAATAAAAGCTGAAATAAATAATTCTCTCTGAGTATTCTGTCATTTCACATTCTTAAAATAAAGTGGTGATCCTAACTGACCTAAGACAGGGAATTTTTGCTAGGATTAAATGTCAGGAAAAACTGACTTTAAATGTATTTGGCTAAGGTGTATGTAAACTACCGACTTCATGTATGTATATGTATGTACGTATATGTATGCATTTGTGTATTTATATGTATGCATGTATGTATATATATATTTGCAAAAAATATATGGGTGATTGGAAGTGATGCAGACAATTACATTGATGGAAGCTACAATATATCTGTAATATTAAAGCTGATCTACCCCCTAAATAAATAATAATAATAATCCAGATCGTGTACTGTCATTCCAGGTTCAGTGTTTGACGTGACTTAGTTAGCTGAAATTGGCTAACTAGCTAGGTAGCAAGTGACAATAACGTTATCCAGCCTGCATAGCAACCATTTTCTTTGTAATGGATGACCAGTCCTTTTGCATAGCAATGATACAAATATAATTAAGGACTGGGTCACGTCTGTAGCAACATGACCAAAATAACCAGATTCATGGCTGGACAATATCTTCTGGCAGAAAAATGAAATTGTATGAATGTACTCATCAAAATAAAAATGTTAATGAAAATATTTTATTGTTATTTTAACAGTTTTATTACTGCGATAAGGCACACGATGCAGTGCTGTATCATACAGTCACATGTAAATGGGTTAAACACCATTTACCTGGCTGTATTCATGATACAGCACTGCCTCTTGTTTGCTTTCATGTGGCTCTTTCGTTGTACAATGTTGACAGCTTTACTTAACACATTGTATTGATAAAATGGTCAAACTCTACTTAATAGTTACACTCACCAACACAAGATAAACTTTATCCCTCATTCTGGCCTTGACCAAACCAGTAAGTTGCCCCTCACTAGCTGTACTTCTCAACATGGCTGGACTTATAGTGGTCTTCTCCCCGTTTAATGCTTTTATGCTCATCCTTGAAATATGCCATTAGGTCTGAAACAGACACCAAGGTTGACATACTGTGCAAACAATTCTCTAGGCTCAGTAAAACAAAAAATAAGTATCTACTGCTCTGCTAACTAGCTAGCTAGCTAAAGTGTAGTCAGTGGCTAGCAAAGACAGAGAGAAAGGGGAGAGAAGAAGTTCAACACTTTATTCAATTAATTTCAACACTTTATTCAATTCATTAAAATACAGCACATGGATTCCGCATGGATTAGGGCACAGAAGGTCTGTGATCTTGCTGGTGAACAACAGTGTCGGCTAGAGATGACGTGCAGGAGCTTCCTGCAGGAATTCGTAGTCTTGCATGAGGTTCTCTGCTAATTAGCATTTCACAGTAAATTGAGGCGAATATATTGGTAAAACTCACCTTGTCCGAGATAGAATTAAACGGTTATCAAAACGTCACGCCAAGGTAAGCCTACACCAAACACATACTTAATTTGAAGTGGTTCTAAAATATCCTATGGAGAAAATTAATAGTGGAAAAATGATTGGAACCATTTCTGTGTTTTACCGCTAAGTTTTAATGTTTGCTTCCTCTTCGCTTCTTCTTCTGTGGGGTTTATCGGCGGTTGGCATCCAATGTTATGGGGCATTACCGCCACCTACTGTACTGGAGTGTATGCCAGAGACAGGGAAGGACTAAATCCCACCTGTCAGCCCCTTTTCTCTTAAAAAATATAACACAATTTTATGACTGTATCTAACGATGTTCTACTCACTATGCTCTTTAAACTCAATTCCTGTGTCCCCTTCTCCCTCATACTGGATCTCAGTATCTCTTTCCCCATCATACTGCCCACACTGTATTAGCACATGCTCCACTGTCTCTGTGGGCATGAATTTGGAGTACCTCATATACTGTAGCTAAATGCTTGCAGACTCATCAACATAGCACGAGTCAGAGCATATACTCTAACTTTAAATCAAATCAAATGTATTTATAGAGCCCTTCTTACATCAGCTGATATCTCAAAGTGCTGTACAGAAACCCAGCCTAAAACCCCAAACAGCAAGCAATGCAGGTGTAGAAGCACGGTGGCTGGGAAAAACTCCCTAGAAAGGCCAAAACCTAGGAAGAAACCTAGAGAGGAACCAGGCTATGAGGGGTGGCCAGTCCTCTTCTGGCTGTGCCGGGTGGAGATTATAACAGAACATGGCCAAGATGTTCAAATGTTCATAGATGACCAGCAGAGTCAAATAATAATAATCACAGTGGTTGTCGAGGATGCAACAGGTCAGCACCTCAGGAGTAAATATCAGTTGGCTTTTCATAGCCGATCATTCAGAGTATCTCTACCGCTCCTGCTGTCTCTAGAGAGTTGAAAACAGCAGGTCTGGGACAGGTTTACTTTACAGGTTTACTTTACTCTTTTTGGAACTTCCTCCACCCACTGCAAGGCCAACAGTACAGCCATCAGCTCTGCTGTGTATACAGCCAGGTGGTCTGTAATACATTTCCTTACTGCGACCCAACTTTCCTGTACAACAAAGGCTGGCAGAGTCCGACCTGTCCTTGGATCTTTTGATCCATCTGTATATATTGGTATAAAATCCATATATACTGTATCCAGTTGTCTTTTAAATAACTTGGATGGATCAACCCCATCCCTGTCTTTCCGTACTCTCTCCAGCACTTGTAAATCAACTACTGGAGGTGGGAGTAGCCATGGTGGACTCACAGGGATAGGTACCGTGGGGCTAAAGTCCATGCCATACAATCTCATCTGCCTCGCCTGGTTATCACCCACCCATCTAAAACTTTTATTCTGTCCATGTTCATGTTCCCAACATGCCTGTAGTAACCCTTTTGTGGGGTTCAAACACCCCATGCCCCTGTAAGTTAACCCACTAGTTCATTGTCAGATTTTGCCTTCTTATATGTAATAGCATCTCCCCCATCTCCAACTGTAGAGCTGACACTAGAGGCCCCACTACATATTCTGCTACCTTGTGCCTATATGACATCAAGCCTTTCCAGTGATATCCTGGCTGCCGAACCATACACTATACTTCCATAGTCTATTACAGATTGGATCAAAGCAACATACATGGTCCTCAGTAAGGAACGCCCAGCCCCCCACTCTGTCCCTGTCATAGAGCGTCCCATTTAGAACTTTTTTACATTTTCCCACCACTCTATACATGTGTTCTGCACAGGTCAGCTTAGTATCAAAGTATACCCCAAGAAACCTGAAGGACCCCACCCTCTCCAAATGTCTCCCATACAACCTCAGGCATATTTCATCTCCCACCTAAAAAACACTGAGTTTTTTCTACAGAAAACCTGAATCCCCACTTCAATGCCCACCGCTCTACCTCAACCATTTCATGTACCTTCCTGACTTTGTATGGTACATTTCTTTGCCTCTTCCATTAGGCCCCATCATCTGCAAATAAAGACCTACCAATATCCGTCCATACCTGAGAGTAAACATCATTGATCATGATCGAGAACAAAAGAGGACTAATCACACACCCCTGCGGTGTACCGTTATCCACCAAGTAACTGTCTGACAGAGACTTCCCCACCCTCACCTGGATAGATCTTCCAAACAGGAAGTCCTTTATCCAATTGTACATTCTTTCTCCTACCTCCAAAAGATTAAGCTTGATTAGCAACCCCCTCCTTCCACATCATATTGTACGCCTTTTCGACTAATACCATATAGGTCAGGGATCATCAACTAGATTCAGCATGCGACGATTTTTCCTTGAGCGGATGGTCGGGGGCTGGAACATAACAATTTGTAGACCGCTTTAGTTCTAGTTCCCCATTAACCACTAAATTACTGCAAGTACGAGTAGAACATTCAGTAAAGTTTTTCATAATTACTGTAGGTGGGTGCTTACATTCGTCATATTTCACACATGTACAAGTATGTATTATACACGTTATAAAATTCATTTTTTGCATATCCCACTCCCCCTGAGACACCCTCATAGAGTGGGGTCACGGCCAGGGTTCAGCCATTATTTGAGTGTCAATCGCATAGCAATGATCGCAGAGACCATGTGATGAGTGATAATGGCGCCAGAGGGGATGGCTGTTGTTTTACGGGCTCCTAACCAACTGTGCTATTTTTTATTTTTTTTCACATTGTTTGTAACTCATTTTGTACATAATGTCTCTTATGACCGAAAAGAGCTTCTGGACATCAGAACAAAGATTACTCACCTCGAACTGGAATAATATTTTTTCTTTAATGAGTCCGACGCGAAGGATATACTGCTTTGTCGAGACAAGGCCCAAATCCCAGTCATCTGTGTGAAGATAAAACAGAGAAAAAGGGGGAGGAGGGTGGGGTACCTTGTAAGAATTTGCCGACGAGTAGGTAAACCATCACTACCCTCAGTATTATTGGCCCATATTTTCAATCATTGGGAAACAAACTGGACAATCTACTATTAAGACTATCCTACCAACGGGACATTAAAACTGTAATATCTTATGTTTCCCCGAACCGTGGCTAAACGACGACACAGATATTATAAAGCTGGCTGGCTTCTCCATGCATCGGCAGGACAGAGCTGCTACGTCTGGTAATATGAGCTGTTGTGCAATGTCTAATATTAAAGAAGTCTCAAGGTATTGCTCACCTGAGGTAAAATACCTCATGATAAGCTGTAGACCACACTATCTACCAAGGGAGTTCTCATCTATATGAAGGCCAGCATCCCTGAGTCGCCTCTTCACTGTTGAGACTGGTGTTTTGCGGGTACTATTTAATGAAGCTGCCAGTTGAAGACTTGTGAGGCATCTGTTTCTCAAACTAGACACTCTAATGTACTTGTCCTCTTGCTCAGTTGTGCATCGGGGCCTCCCACTCCTCTTTCTATTCTGGTTAGAGCCAGTTTGCGCTGTTCTGTGAAGGGAGTAGCACACAGCGTTGTACGAGATCTTCAGTTTCTTGGCAATTTCTCACATGGAATAGCCTTCATTTCTCAGAACAAGAATAGGCTGACGAGTTTCAGAAGAAAGTCTTTGTTTCTGTCCATTTTGAGCCTGTAATCGAACCCACAAATACTGATGCTCCAGATACTCAACTAGTCTAAAGAAGGCAGTTTTTTGCTTCTTTAATCAGCATATCTGTCACGGCCGTTTAAAGGAGTGGACCAAGGCGCAGCGTGATTAGAATCCATTCTTCTATTTATTTAAACAAAGAACACTTTAACAAAACAAACCGTGAAGCCAACGTAGTGCTCACAGGCAACTAAACAAGGACAATCACCCACGAAATACTCAAGGAATATGGCTGCCTAAATATGGTTCCCAATCAGAGACAATGATAAACAGCTGCCAATCTAGGCAACCATAGACATACAAAACACCTAGACTAGTAACAAACCCCATAAACATACAAAAACCCTAGACAGGACAAAAAACACATATCACCCTTGTCACACCCTGACCTAACCAAAAATAATGAAGAAAACAAAGAATACTAAGGTCAGGGCGTGACAATAACAGTTTCAGCTGTGCTAACATAATTGCAAAATAGTTTTCTAATGATCAATTAGCCTTTTAAAATGATAAACTTGGATTAGCTAACACAACGTGCCATTGGAACACAGGAGTGATGGTTACTGATAATGGGCCTCTGTATGCCTATGTAAATATTCCATTAAAAATCAGTTTCCAGCTACAATAGTCATTTACAACATTAACAATTTTTACACTGTATTTCTGATCTATTTGATGTTATTTTAATGGACAGAAAATCTGCTTTTCTTTAAAAAATAAGGACATTTCTAAGTGACCCCAAACTTTCGAACGGTAGTGTATATATATAAAAAAATCTGTCTACAGACACAAACATAACACAATTTGAAGTCAAATAGGGTAGAGTCTTACAGGTATTGGAAACAACATTGGCTGTGGATACGGTGGGAACATGGGGTCTGAGCAAGTGTGATGTCATTAATGTTTGTGGAACTGTAAGTAAATGTTAGTTTGTATGTTTTTTGTTTACAAAAATAAGCAAAAAATTGAAATCTAATTATACAGAAAAGTGGCTTTAGCAGCAGATACGTAGGTAGAGAAGGTAGAGAGGAGGGAGTGAAAGGATGATAACTTCTGGAGGACCTTTCCTCCATTTTCGCTTAGCTGCTTGCAGCCCTGTTCCATAAGCTCACCATGAGTCACTCAGCCATGGAGAAGGAGGTCCGAGCCGGCCGGGAGGAAAGGGGACAGTGCGAATCATAGGATGTGGAAAGGGAGGCGAGTAGGATAGAAGAGGAGAAGGGAGTGGGAGAGCGAGAGCGAAGATTGATACGGCGCATGACCATCTGGGTAGGGGCTAAGTGGGTAGGGTTGGAGGAGAGAGAGACAGAAAAGTAAACAAAGTAGTGATCAGAGACCTGGAGGGAGGTTGCACTGAGATTAGTAGGCGAACAGCCTCTAGTAAAGATGCGGTCAAGCGTATTGCCTGCCTTGTGAGTGGGAGGGGACTGGGAAATGGTGAGGTCAAAAGAGTCGAGGAGGGGAAAGAAAGAGGTAGAAATAAATTAATTGAAGGCAGATGTCGGGAGGTTGAAGTCGCCCAGTACAAAGAGCAGTGAACCATCATCAGGAAATGAGCTTATCAAGTTGTCAAACTCGTTGAGGAACTCTAAGTGCACCCAGTGGGTGATAGATGAAAACAATGTTCATCTTGAGTGGACAAGTGACAGTATGGATTTCAAATGAGATGCACAGGTGAGTGAGGGAGAAAAGAGTGGACCTGTGCCACCACCGCGATGACCAGATGCTATTGGACTATGAGATAACACGTAGTCAGATGAAGAGAGAGCAGCTGGAGTAGCAGTGTTCTCTTGGGTGAGCCATGTCTCCATCTGGGCCAAAATGTCTCGGGACTGAAGGGCAGCATCGGCTGAGATGAACTTGGCATTCTTGACTGCAGATCGGCAGTTCCAAATGCTGCTGGAGACCAAGCCTTGCTTGAAATTGAAGGTAAAACTTTACAAATGTTGTTTATGTTTTGTTCGCTGGAGACATTTATAACTAATGGCGCCGTCTTCTCTTTCCACAGATCAACTCGGCAGAACCGTCTTAGTTTTGGCTACGAGACCACCGCTGAGAAAACAGGGGAGACTGAAGCACTAACTGTAATTGCTAATTGCCTAGCAGAGGGGAAGAGTACACTTCCCACTACTAATTGACTAGGAGAGGAGAAGCCACTGCCCCTCCAATACAGCCACTGATTACGAAAACAACAACAGTAACAAATTGCCCTGCCCCCTAATCCTGGTTGATGTGTCAACTGCAAGTTATGAGCTCTCAGCAGTTCAAACACCAAGTAGTCTACTGGAAGACAGATGGTACTTAAAGTAGATGGCCCTAGCAAGCAAAAAGACAGTACTAGACAACAACAAATTAAGACAAAAATTATACTAACAGTATCACTCCTGGAGATATCAGGAGTCCTCTGGCTATAGACCGAAGCACCTCCTCTTTGAAGAAACTTGAGCAATTGATGTAGACATAATCTGAGTCACAGCACCAATGTAGGAAGTGGAAGGGGTGAAAGCAGAGGTGGTTCGGTGAACTATAGTCAGGTGACCTTGTGTGACATTTCGACCTGAAGGCACCTAGGAGGCAGCTCAGTTAGCTAATGCAAAGTCACGAGTCATGCAGACAACCAGGTTCACTATCTGGTCAGTTACAGCAGTTAAACCAAGGAGCTGAGCAAAGACAGAGTAGAGTACAAGAGGGGGAAAAGATCCATCCACAAACTACATTTGTTCAGAGTCCAGACTTCAGACATGATTAAGTCTCCTGTTCTTTGCTGGGAAAGATGGTTTCATAGAGATAGCCAGGCCTACATCATAGCCTACATCTATTATATTTATGTTATCTTGAATTCTATGGACAGTTTGCTGTACCACATGGATCATTAGGCAAATGTGCTCTGTAAATAGCTCACAGCCATTACATACAGGTCTATTACCTAGCTAGGCCTATATTACTTCAGGTATTCATGTTTCATCAATGAAATGCTTTGTTACTTTGCAACAACATACATGTGGTAACTTTATTGAGAGTCCTCTTGTTTAAATAATAAATAGTTATCAATAGTTTTGGTATTTGAACTATCAAATGTGCAATCCTTGTGCATAGTTTTAATGCTGCACAGGACAATATCCTACAAAGTGCATTGCAATGCTCTGCTAGACTGCCGAAAGACCAACCCACTCCGCCTCACCAACAGTTTACCCAAAAGCATTTTCACGCCCTCGCTGACCCCCAACAGATGTCGAGCTTGACTTTTACGGCACACGCTGCACCCTTCTTTTCGCAGAAGTGACCTAAACCCAAGTTTACATTTGATTCTATTCAACCCAGTGCCGGGTATTAGCCTACACTTACGGGAAGTGTGATGAAGCAGCAGTTACTTTTTTGAGATTGGATACTAGAAGCGGTAGTAGCCAAATTACAGTATTTATTGAGGGAAGCTCATGGCGGCTGTGAGTGTGAGTAGCGGTAGTAGTGACACATCTAGCACCGGCGAAGAGGAGAGGATGAGGCGGTTGTTTCTGACTTGCGACGGCGACGGTGATGGATACATCAACAGGTAGGCTATTTATTAACTACAAGGTGGATTTAGAATTCAATGTTACCTATTGTCCATACATCTAACGTTAGCTACGAGCTGAAATTATTACAATTTATTTAGCTGCGATTCTTTGCTTTAGTTTTGTAATATAAACTAATTTCATTTTCCGGTGAGTTCAGTAGCGAACAATTTCTCAGATTTTGTTTTGACCGCTTCGAAACCATACCTCGGTATTCGAAATATGCCTGAGGCTCGACAACTGGCAAAGGCAACCTACAAAACATCTGCATGCCATGGCGTTTGGCTTGAGGTTTTGAAAGTTCGCTAGCTACTCAAATTTCCGTTTGACGATGGAAATGTTGCAACAGTAATCTAGCTAGATGAAACTAGACCCCCAGACAGTAGACCACTGACTAGCTCCAGAATAGAATAAACTGTTGACCAGTAACATACTGTACTTCTTATTATGTGACCAACAATATCATAATAATTACCATCCAGTTTTTAGCTTGTTACAAGAAAATGTATCGATGCTCATGTTCTAATAGCTTATGCACTAATGCTGTTCATTACTGCTTTCCCGCAGCCCCATGTTTATTGACGAGGCCTTAGCCTACATACTGTAAATAAACACCAAACCTCCAACGCCGATCACAGCAACTGGTTTTGATGCAGCACCCAAAGACACATCAAGATGGCATGAGCCAGTCAAGATCACAGAGAAAACTCATGAGCACAGGGAACTGAAATTGAACATTTGCCCATACCTCGGGATAAGAATCTAGGCCTATTCCTGTCCTAACATAGTCTTGTGAGTGTGAGTTATGGTGGCAGTAAGTTATTAAGTTACAGCTTACACAGCGATATGAGTTATAATCACAGTGGTGGTCTCTAATTATAAGATGTTTATGAACTCTGAAGTGTTGATTGTTCTTGTTAGTAAATAAAGTAGGCCCGCTGAAGGCTATACACAAGCAGAGTGAGCAGTGAGGAAAATTAAAACATGCAGGAGAGGAGCTAGAGCTTAAGAGTATTGGCACTTTTGACTCAACTCAAACACATCTGTTCTTCTGTTTTTACAGGGAAACCCATGGTTTGCTTAGCCACTTGAGATACTATTTGTTGCCTAGAATGCACTGTATAAAATGGATTTGTTGCCTCTGTAAGGCATTAAAGGTGACAAAATGAACCATGCATTCAAACCCTTAGACATGAAACTGATGAATAAGATATCCATTGTGCTAAATAACTATAGCTTGAAGGGCATACAGGGATCAAATCCCCTGTCTAGGGGAATATATTTTGCCTGACACGAATTGTGTGCTTTTCAACTTCATCTAAGAAACCCATTTAGCCCCTCTAAACCTTTTCTAATATTACTTTTAACTTCTTTGAGAAGTGAAGCACATTTCTCAGGCTGGTGCCCTGGTTAATGTATCAGAAATTCAGGTTAGTGCTGAAACTAGTACACCACTCTTCAGACAATTGAAAACCATTCTCTTCCTCTCTCTCCCTCTCCTTTTCCCTCTGCCTTTCTTTCCTTCTCTATCTTATGTCCTTCTCTCCCTTTCTTTTTCTATCTCCCTCTCTCCTGTTAGGAATGACCTGCTGATGGTGTGCAGACAGCTAAACATGGAGGAGTCTGTGGCAGAGATTATGGGCCAGCTGGGAGCGGATGAGCGAGGCAAGATCTCCTTCGAGGACTTCACCCGCTGCCGCATGCAGCTGGTCAACGAGATCCGCAAGGAAGAGGGCGAGCTCTCCCAACGCTCCCAGGACTCTGAAACTAGGAAGCTCAGGGAACACATCGCCTCTTGGCCAACCAGCAGCGAGAACAGCCTGGGTGAGTTTGGAGATAGCCAATCACGATTAGGCACTATTGGAAACGGTATTGTTGAACAAGAGACGGCAACTAATCACAGCTGCCTACAAGCATAAAACCAACTAAGAACAGGCAACACCAAACAACTAAACCTAACATCCAACAACTAACCACAAACTTCCACTTACTCTTATACCACAGTCATTAACCATAAACAACTGACACCAAACCTCTAACAACCACAACATAACCTGCATGACTGAGGCTAGGGTTTTTAGCTTTGTTGCTAGCCTAAACCTTCAGTGACCTTTGTTTTAATTGTTCCTGGAACATCAGGGAGTGCTCATTATTGTGTAATGAAATGAGAGCATAATGACCAGGAATGTTTACCTCAAGCCCATTCACAAACATGGGCCATTTATAGTGACTAATTCAATCAGCCTAACTCGACCCACTTTACATGTGCATGAAACCACTTCAAAAGTAATCCACAGAGTACAAAAAATTTAAATCTACTTGCACAGGGAAGCAATAAGGCATGCAGAAAAATATGTAGACTGAGGTTCTTTTAAATCAGATCTGGTTGGGAGTGTAAACCCTTGACAGTGTTTATTAGTTATGAGTTACTACCTGTTTAGTTTTGATTTATAACATGTGTCCCCTAGGGGCCCTGTCAGGGGCCAGAGAGAGCTGGGAGTACGACTCTGGGGCCAGGGACCTCCAGAGTCCAGACATACAGCCTCGGCAAACACAGACCCAGCAGCAGCCAGCCATCCTCCAGAAGGTCCTGGAACTGCCTGGGACTGTCCTAGAACAGCAGGCTGCCCTTCATATGCTCCTGTCCCAGACCAGCGCCCGCTGTGTCCCCCTGGGGGGAAATTACCTGGAGCTGGCCAACACAGTGAGTATGCCTCTGGGTAGGTGTAGTAAGGCTGGTATTGCTCTAGAGGGCAGTGCTGCTCATGATAACGCAATTTTCTCACATTCTCCTCTCCTGTTTATAGTAATAGTGCTGGTGGTAGCATTGCATTGTATTGATTCCTGGTATGTTTCCTTTAGAATTTTCTTGTGAGCCACCCAATGAGCAAATTAGGCCTAGTTGTTTCTAGTCACAAGCCATTCTCCGGCCCAGTACAAATTGGCTGCCAGTGCCACCCACCATTTGGTAAACCCTGATTTAGGACATAACGGTAAGATTAGGGAGTATCAGCTGACTACTTAGCCTCTGAGTTATGAGATCTTTATTACGGCCAATGATGAAGGAATGAGTATGTAATGAATGGTGGTCTGAAGAAATTGGAATTCCAGAACAGACAACAGTGTTTATGTAAGCTGTCCTGGCACCTCCAACCCTCATACTCAGTGTAGTAGGTAACACACAGAACCCTGAGAAGTGTTGTCATGCTGTGTGAAAGTTGAACCATTGAAAATAAATATAATCTCCTACTGGGAAGGGACTGTCGCTGTATAAAAGGGGGGGAATGAATTAAGGGTAGGTGTAGTAAGGCTGGTATTGCTCTAGAGGGCAGTGCTGCTCATGATAACGCAATTTTCTCACATTCTCCTCTCCTGTTTATAGTAACCACCTGCCTGTATGGCTTGACATCATGGTACCCCCTTTTTATGATTAGGAGAGGGTAATTCTAGAGCTGTGCATAAGACTGGGCAACGTAGCCATTCATCTATAATGAGGATTTCTCAATTCCAGAAGTGAATTTAATTTAAGATTACTTCCTGGATTGATTAAATTGAAATTACATTTATTCTAACTGTGACACCATCCCTGTGTCTTTACTCTTCAGCAAGATAACTTGTCAAACCCACAGAACTCTTTTGACTATAGAAACACAGTGGTGTATCGCAATACATTTTCTGCTTGGTCCGGGTAAGGATTCCAACTCTCGGGTCGGGTGCCATGCGGTGGGTGTAGCTGGTGCATGGAACCTCCCGCACCTCAAACTCAAATATCTCCAATCCAAAGTTAAATCTAGAATTGGCTTCCTATTTCGCAACAAAGCATCCTTCACTCATGCTGCCAAACATACCCTCGTAAAACTGACCATCCTACCGATCCTCGACTTCGGCGATGTCATTTACAAAATAGCCTCCAATACCCTACTCAATAAATTGGATGCAGTCTATCACAGTGCCATCTGTTTTGTCACCAAAGCCCCATATACTACCCACCACTGTGACCTGTACACTCTCGTTGGCTGGCCCTCGCTTCATACTCGTCGCCAAACCCACTGGCTCCAGGTCATCTACAAGACCCTGCTAGGTAAAGTCCCCCCTTATCTCAGCTCGCTAGTCACCATAGCAGCACCCACCTGTAGCACGCGCTCCAGCAGGTATATCTCTCTGGTCACCCCCAAAGCCAATTCCTCCTTTGGCCGCCTCTCCTTCCAGTTCTCTGCTGCCAATGACTGGAACGAACTACAAAAATCCCTGAAACTGGAAACACTTATCTCCCTCACTAGCTTTAAGCACCAGCTGTCAGAGCAGCTCACAGATTACTGCACCTGTACATAGCCCATCTATAATTTAGACAACTACCTCATCCCCTACTGTATTTATTTATTTATTTTGCTCCTTTGCACCCCATTATTTCTATTTATACTTTGTACATTCTTCCATGCAAATCTACCATTCCAGTGTTTTACTTGCTATATTGTAGTCAGGCGCAGGAGAGCAGAGATTAGTGAACAAAGAAGCACTTTACTGAGGCAATAGTAAGAACAGAACGCAACTGCGTCACAAAAACAAATGCCCAAAGAACAAGTGAGGCAGCACAAAGTACAACAACCAAGTACAAAGTACCGGCTGCCACAAATCACGGGTACAAATAAAACCCGGCGCAACCCAGCCGGATGCGTGCCAATCTAGACAATTAACAATACCCCACACAGACATGGAGGGAACAGAGGGCGAAATACACATAGTAATCATGAGGAGATGTAAACCAGGTGTGTGGAAAACAAGACAAAACAAATGGAAAAAATTGCCGCCCGAACAAGGAGAGGGACCAACTTCGGCGGAAGTCGTGACATCGGGGCTCTCCTTGTCACTTAGCTTTGAGGAGTATCATCATAGGGGTATCAGCATAATCTCCATCACCTTACCTGAGCAGTGCTCACACCATCACACCCCTTCATTAATGCATCCATATTTATTATGAATCATATGGGGCAGTCTCATGAGCTGCCATGTCCCCTTCCTATATCAGCTTTCAGGGCTGGGCGTCCTTATGGACCCACATAAATCATTTAGTGGTTTATTACTGAGATTAACATCATGACACCGTCTCTGTGTAGATTAGTACAGGCACCGGAGAGAATGTGAGGTTGAACGTTATCAGTTGTCAGTGACAGAGCGTGATGTTTGTGTCTGAGTGAGAAAGTGTAGTCACTAGTCACCCCCCCCACACACACGCAATTAGAAGCCCCACTTTAGGGGCTTGTCCTGCCGGCACTGCTATATACAGCCGTTTCGATTACAGCCCTAATGGAACATCTGGTTGCTGACACAGGGAGGATGTGTAACTATCAATGCTTTGGTTGTCTGTAGGTCGACCTGGGACTTTATGGACGTGTTCGTGTCATGTTTTTGGATGTTTTCAGACTAGGGAGAACGTACAGAATGGATGCTATGTAGCCAATGATTTTATTTTCATGCCAGGGTTGGTCCTTTTTTATATATGTTTATGAAAGGCCTACATGTAAAAGTCCAAATGTGTGATTTAGGATACGTTTTAACTTCCTTCATGCACTCACATAGACCATGTGACTTGTTAGTATGTGGAGGCCTTGTATTATGTTCTGTCGTTGAAGGCCATTTATTAATATTAAGAGATGGTTTTATACATCAGCTGATGAGTCCAGAGTGAATCCTTCATTTTCTCCTGTGTGAATAGAAGTGCGTGTGCGTGCACGTGCATGCGTGGCGTACGTGAGAGTGAGTGAATGTTTATGTGCATCAGTCAGCGTTGTGTATAGCAGAGAATACATTGCCTTCCCTGGTTGAATAGAATCCCATGCCCCCTCACCCAACACTCATTACCTAACTTCGTCTCCCTCTACACTTAGCAAACAACATTGTGTTTTGAGGGAAATAATGTGTACGTCATTATCTCCCTGAGAAGAAACTTAATTCCTGGGTTTGCAGATTGCTTTCTATTGCAGCTAGAGTTCATTCACACTCCTATTCATTAGCTGGTATTTTATTGGCTAGTTAGGGGGAATTAAGGGAATGCTGTTACCTTGTTGGCTGAAGCCAGCATCCAACAAGGGCTGTAAAGGCAGATTAACACTGTCAATGGAATCATTGGACACATGCAGCGGACGTAAACAGATTAAACAATGAGGATGGTATATCACTGTCAATGGGAATTTCTGACCGTATTGAACTGAAACCTAAACTTTTCAAATCCCTTTTTTATTTGGACAGCTCTGTGCACTTTGACCCCGAAAAGAGGACTCTCTTTCTGAACAGTCTCAGACCCTGTTTGAGTACTTGCACCCTTCTTTCTTTCCTTGTGGTAGTCTGTTGGGGTTTGGATAAGTGAAAACACCTGTTGCTGTCATCAATCCAACCCTTGTGACAGTTTCACTTATTTTGCTATTATTCCAACCACGTCTGTGTATCTGTGATAACTGCAAGGGAGGAAGAAAAGGAGAATTTGTAGGCCTAAGTATTGGGACAGGGCCCTGATTTGATTCATGATTACTCGTTGCAGTTGTCTTTAGCCTGAGGGCTGAGCTTCTTTCGGGCCTAGATGCCTCATAGGTTAAACAAAGAAATCCCACACTATACCATTCTTGAGTACACCGTGTGGCCTTGTAATATATTTTCTAGCCCTTCGGTAAATACTTTACTGTGGTGGGTTGTCTCAGTTGAGCACATCTTGATATTCCTCTCCCTCTTTTGAGGAAGTACATATGTACTGGAGCACTCAAGTGTTGTTGCCTTTCAGCCAAGCTCTTTCCATCACCACTCCTGATTGTATAAAGGTTGGCTGTGAGGGTACTCTAGATTGAAAACCTGGCCAATATGCTGAGCCCAGCACACACAGGCCCATCTCGTTAGTGTTGGGACGCATGCCTCCTCTCTCCCTCATTCTCTCTCTCTCATACACCATCTAATCATCCCTAACATACATGTTCCCCGGGATTGCAGGCATGATTCATGCCTGTAACACACACATGACATGCTCACATGGATGCGCACACACAGTTAAGTGCCATCTCATCAGCGCTGCTGGGATACACTCGCTGATCACACCCATGATTCATGCCTCACACACACAAACACACACACAGTTTAGTGCCATCTCATTATTGGGCTCATTAACCGTTGACCCACCAATCACTCAGCCCAGAGGGCCCACTGCATTCAGCAACTTTTATGCTAGTCGATTGTCGATTTCGAAACTCTCAAGTAGTTCACTCTATCTTCATGCAACCTTAGATTGGCCTTGAAAATCAAGATTCCTTGAGTCAAATGGTTGTGACACTTGATTATTGCAAAGTGAGATAAATGTTGTCTATTTAACGGTTTCTTGAAAACAGTGGTTGCTACCTGAGATGGCTTGGGGTTTCAATCTCATAGTGGGTAATGCTTTAATACGTGATTCAAAGAGATGTTTTGCTCTGTAATGCTGTCCGCCCATACACACCCACACACACACACACTCACACTTGTTCCTCCACCATTACATTAAATCCCATCCTCCTTGAATACTGTACACTGGCAGCGGCAGCACTAGTATATAACCTCCCATTCATGAGAAGGCCACTGTCATTTATTAATTCCATTCATGTGTAGCATGCTCTAGTACTTTACAACTTAATGTATGGTAAGCTAAAGCCACAGGTTGCAACCATACAGGCTGAAATAGGCTATCCATAGTCAGATCTCTCTTTACACTAGTGTTTTGCAAGACACTTTTGTCTGATCTAAATTACATGCCACTTACAGTGGCTTGCGAAAGTGTTCACCCCCCTTGGCATTTTTCCTATTTTGTTGTATATATATATATCATGTGACACTTAGATTGCACACAGGTGGACTTTATTTAGCTAATTATGTGACTTCTGAAGGTAATTGGTTGCACCAGATCTTATTTAGGGGCTTCATAGCAAAGGGGGTGAATACATATGCATGCAACACTTTTCAGTTTGTAAATTTTTTTTTAAAGTATTTTTTTCCACTTCACCAATTTGGACTATTTTGTGTATGTTCATGACATGAAATCCAAATAAAAATCTATTTAAATTACCGGTTGTAATGCAACAAAATAGGAAAAACGCTAAGGGGGATGAATACTTTTGCAAGGCACTGTACAGTATATAGACCTGTTTAAACAGCCTCTATATGGCAGTTTCTCTTTAAGGATCATACATGTGTAATATTCCCACTGGTGTGGATGGTGAGGTTTTGTCCATAGCGGAAGTGCCGAGCTTGCTGTATCTTTCTCACTACTGGTCTCCATCTGGTGTCTCAGTATGAAATCCTCCTATGATATGACACCAGGGCATCAGCCAAGCCCCAAAATAGAGCAAAGTAATCCTAATACATGAATATACAGTTACTAATGGATCTTTTCTAGACATCCAAGACAGCATAAAGACAAATTAATATAAAGTACCAGTCAAAAGTTTGTACACACCTACTCATTAGTTTTTATTTTTTTAAACTTGTTTTACTATTTTCTACATTGTAGAATAATAGTGAAGACATCAAAACTATGAAATAACATAAATGGAATCATGTAGTAACCAAAAAAGTGTTAAACAAATCTAAATATATTTGATATTCTTCAATTTTTTATTTATTTTATTTAACCTTTATTTAACCAGGAAGGGCTCACTGATTTTTCAAGAGCGTCCTGGCCAATAACCCAACACACCTCCAGGATGTATAAGGGCTATTTGATCAAGAACGAGAGTGATGGAGTGCTGCATCAGATGACCTGGCCTCCACAATCACCTGACCTCAACCCAATTGAGATGGTTTGGGATGAGTTGGACCGCAGAGTGAAGGAAAAGCAGCCAACAAGTGCTCAGCATATGTGGGAACTCCTTCAAGACTGTTGGAAAAGCGTCCCAGGTAAAGCTAGTTGAGAGAATGCCAAGAGTGTGCAGAGATGTTTATCAAGGCAAAGGGTGGCTACTTTGAAGAATATAAAATATATTTTGATTTAACCCCTTTTTCTTGGTTACTACATAATTCCATATGTGTTATTGCATAGTTTTGATGTCTTCACTATTAATCTAAAATGTAGAATATAGTAAAAAATAAGGAAAAACCCTTGAATGAGTAGGTGTGTCCAAACTTTTGACTGGTACTGTATGTTAGTTAACTATGCAGTGTTTGATGAGTGTAGGGAGGAGGACGTGTATTTTGACAAAATTAGCTTACGGAGGGAACAGTGTTTTTACCAGAGGAAGAGAAGTGCTTGGAGGATGAGGGGAGGAGGACCAGTCATGCTGAGAGGATGTAGACACAGCCGAGCGGTCTTGCCACATGTTAATGGAGGAGGGGAAGGAAGACGGGGAGAGGAATAGGTAGAGGGGTAGGCAGGGGAGGAAGATACACAGTCACCAGGGGAATGATCCAGAACAGGAATGTGCATCCCGAGCCTCCTGTTTCTTCTCTTGCCTCAGGGAACACGCACGCACGCACGCACGCACGCACGCACGCACGCACGCACGCACGCACGCACGCACGCACGCACACACACACACACAATCCCTTTTCCACACCAGCCTTGGTTCATGTCTTGTTTGATGTTTGTGAGTTGCGAGTTGTAAGCTAGCCTGGCTAGTGGTCTTGCAAAGCCTGTTCCCCCATTTTTACCATCCTCCCAAAGAGCACTCAAGTTTCTACATAGCCTACCAAGTATGAATCCAGACACAGGCATGTATCAGTCTGAAGCAGCTTGGTTATTCTGGCGCCTCTGTTTAAGTCTCCATCAGCACTATGTGGTATAAAGCTGTAATGGATGACTTATATGTGCCTTAGATTGCTCTTTAAAAAGCACAAGCCTCAGCCATTCCTAAGCAGGCACTAATCCTGATCTTAGCATCGATCACAGGGAAGCTCTCTGCCATCTATCTCTCTGTGTGCTGTATGTCACTGCATGTGAGTAATTGTATTTACCCATTACTTGATGACAATAATTACTTTTGTCCAGGCATTAAGCCCAGAGGTCAGCCTCAACTTGACCTCTGGCATTCAATGAGCCAGAGAGTAGAAATTACATGGCCCTCTCTTCCTGGATTGGTAAATGTATTTATCATTGTGAAATGTCAAAGGGAAAACATTAAATTCCCCTAAGTACAAAAAGTAATTAAGTTAGACTTTAAGTTGTGGAACGTCCACAGGATAGTAGTACAATAAAGCTATCCTTCTCAGTCACTTCTTTCAAAATGGCAGATGTTGTTTTGAACTTACAGCTGAGCTGAGGAAGAGCTGAATCAATTTGTGCCTAACTCATGGTCAAAATCGCACAATTAATAGACGTGTCCAGTTGTGGAAGGCATAACCAGTTGTGACAGGTGTTATGTCAGTCTTATAGCAGCATTATGTCTTCCTGCTTTAGTGGGAGTTTTTCAATAGATCATACACTGTTATTAAAAGCCTTTACTCAGCAGGTAGAGAAAGAATGGCACCACCAGCCTGGCCCTTAGCCAGTCCTTCCTCTATGGGGGCTAGCTGCTGCACTGTTTGGATAAGTGTCTGTATCTCTGGATAGCCCTAAACCCATAGCCCCCCTTGTGTGCTGGGCTAGCCTTATCGCTATCTGCCCTCAAACCTTAGCCCTCCCTGTGTGCAAGGCTAGGCCTATCGCTATCTGCCGACAACTCCTAGCCCTCCTTGTGTGCTAGTTCTGCTAGCTTTATTGCTATCTGCCCTGCAGTTGATTTGATTTCACACGCAAGCAAGTTGGGTTTCACTGTGTCACTGACTCTGTACCTCTCCCAGTGCCACTCCTCTTTTCTGTACCTCTTGGAAAAGTGCCCAGAAAAGCATTAGCGAATCTCCAATACATCTGCCCAGCCAGCACCACTGCACTGCACAGACACTGTCCTCCAAGCTCGGTCAGTTGCTAACAAGGTGTTAGCTGTGATGTGTTGGCCTAGTTTGAAGTTGTAATGGCTCTTTTGAAATAACATGTGGGTGTTGGAAGGCTGTTGAGGGGACTGTGTGTTAGTGATGAGGTAAGTAAAGCTTAAGAGGTGACGGGACAGGAGGATGAAAGAGATGGATGGTATTTTTGTGGGGAAAGTCTCTAGGTCATGTCAGCCCTGTAGCATAGAGCTGGGTTGCCAGGTTGGAGTGGATGTAGCTAGAGACCAGACCAGAGACCACTGCATAGGCAGTGGGTCTTGGATATCTATGTGGGCGAGGGGAGAGGATGTTGGCTGTTTTACACTGCTGTGTAGATTGGATGAGTAACATGCAATCTATCTTCAGGGATGGCTCTCATTTTAGTCTGGTTGGAGAATCGCTTTCTGTTTGAGCATATTTTATTACATACTCAGCTGTATTTTGGGGCTCCCGAGTGGCGCAGCGGTCTAAGGCACTGCATCTCAGTGCTCAAGGCGTTACTACAGACCCTGGTTCGATTCCAGGCTGTATCACAACCGGCCGTGATTGGGAGTCCCATAGGGCGGCGCACAATTGGCCTAACGTTGTCCGGGTTAGGGTTTGGCCGGGGTAGGCCGTCATTTGTAAATAAGAATTTGTTCTTAACTGACTTGCCTAGTTAAATAAAGGTTAAATAAAATAAAAAATACATTTAAATTGTCTACCTACATGCTGTACTATATTGCTTTACATTGTTCTGTGAGATTGTATTTCCATGTTGTGTAGTGATTGGTATGTGAGCTTTCTTCCACTACTAACCTGTTGGTCTGCACTAGTAACAGCCAAGTGTCATTATGTGAACACATTATTTCTATCTGCCTAGAAAACTTCTCAGGAAAAAGAGAACATTTTGAGGAAAGAAGGGGTCTATTCTCCATATCATTGTTATAGTCCCGTGTAGCTCAGTTGGTAGAGCATGGCGCTTGCAACGCCAGGGTTGTGGGTTCGATTCCCACGGGGGGCCAGTACAAAAAAGTATGAATGTATGTACTTGTAAGTCGCTCTGGATAAGAGCGTCTGCTAAATGACTTAAATGTAAATGTAAATGTAATTGTTCTCATTTAATTTTCACTGGGCAGGGAGAGAGGGAGACGGACTAGACTACACACTCCATACCATTTCTTTCAGTCTCAATTAGAAAGTAAACCAGCTCCCAATGTACCGCTTCATGAATCATACATGCAGGTCTTTTCGCAGGGCCAGAGCAGTTCTGTCTAAACCTAGCCCAGCAGCACCTCTGATATACTCTGAGTACAGAGTTTATCGTTTTGTCTCCTGCTACAGCTCATCTTCCCAATTTGTCTCATGCTGTTTGAATTCTTTTCATTTTATTTTAATATCGTCCTCTTAGAATATCAACGTGGTTTCAACACAGTTCTTTTTTGACCCCCTAGTGAAATAAACGGGAGGACATTAGCCGGGGAATTTATAAAATTTGCAATGAAATATGAATTTCTGTTTGATGCTGTGGTGAAGCTTTGTGCTAAATGATGACAGTTTTAAGTATTTATACTGCCTTGCTTTGAAGTATTACTATTGACTCTGAATTCAGTGATCAGGGCATTGTGAGTTTAAATTATTGTTGGATCATTTTCTAATTTGCATGGCAAGTAAGGGAGAGTTCCAATTAGGGGAATATGCCAGTGTGTGTGTGTGTGTGTGTGTGTGTGTTTCCCCTCTTCATTCTGTTCTTTGTGTGTTTGCATGCTGATGAGCAGTGTCCAGCTTGGAGAGCAGCGTGATTTGTAGCTGAGCTGAAAGGTCAGGATCATCCAAGTGCTTCCTAACACCCCTGCTGTGAGTGAGCACGTCTAAATGAGATTATTGTGATGCTCCTGACGCTCCTGCTGTGTCCATCCACATCTTTGTGTGTGTGTGTATGCTACTCTGCTATGTGGTCTCCTTGGCACCTTGGTTGTTCCTTTATTGTGGCTTCCTGTTACATCACATGTCATATAAAAATCCAACCAATATCAATAGGGGGAGCTAGGGCTGGGCGATATGACGATATATATATCGTGTGACGATAGATGTTTTTCTATCGTTTCATATTATGCTCTATTTTATTTCGTTGTGTCGCAAATCACACTCTTTACGGCAATGTTTTTCATCAATTGGACGTCGCTTTGCATTCTTCCACATGTGCCGTGTGGAAGGATATTTGCAACACAAACAAACATGGAGGAGCACAGAGACACGGAGCTCGTTGTTACGATCGTTGATGGCAGGATCGGACCAAGGTGCAGCGTGGTAGGCGTACATTTTAATTTATTAAATGAACACCGAAAAAACAACAAATACAAAACGAAACGTCTAGTAGGGCTAAACATCACAGTACCAACAACAAGATCCCACAAACTACAGGTGGAAAAAGGCTGCCTAAGTATGATCCCCAATCAGAGACAACGATAGACAGCTGCCTCTGATTGGGAACCATACCCGGCCAACAAAGAAATAGAAAACATAGATTGCCCACCCTGACCTAACCAAATAGAGAATTAAAAGGATCTCTAAGGTCAGGGCGTGAAACTCGTACCTAAAAGAGGGGCTACTTTGGTCACATGGACTTGGTTTGGTTATGAAAAGTCTGACACAGACCATAAAACCGTCCTCTGCAAAATATGCCGCAGGCCGGTCCCGACAACAGGCTCAAACACCACTAACCTCTTTTACCACCTACGTAAGAATCAAGTGAAACAGTACGGAGAGAGTAAACGGATGAGACCCAAAAAAGTACAGTTGAGTGCTCAAAACAAACCACCATCTCAGACGTTGCAAGAGGCCTTTGCCCTCGCCACACCATATGGCAAAGAATCACGAAGATGGAAGGAGATAACAGCTGTCTTTGCATATGTACAGTTTGATCCCCTGCTGATTTTGTACGTTTGCCCACTGACAAAGAAATGATCAGTCTATCATTTTAATTATAGGTTTATTTGAACAGTGAGAGACAGAATAACAACAAAAAAATCCAGAAAAACGCATGTCAAAAATGTTATAAATTGATTTGCATTTTAATGAGGGAAATACGTATTTGACCCCTCTGCAAAACATGACTTAGTACTTGGTGGCAAAACCCTTGTTGGCAATCACAGAGGTCAGACTGTAAGTTGTAACGGCATGGCCCCAATTTTCACGGGCGAGAAACGTGGTTTTCGGGAGTTGGTGCTATACACTCGACCCAAGGTACCAAATGCAAATTGGTGTGACACGTATTAATGCAAAAATAACATGCAAAACAGGCAAGCCCCCCCCCCCCAAAATAAAAAGTAATTATATATATATATACTGTATATATATATATATATTTTTTAGGCCTATATTTATTTTGTTTGCAACTATGGTGTTTTCTATTGACCTTTTTAGATTTTATTCATTAATATTTTATATTTTGTTACATGCTTAATTGAAGATTTGCACAAAGGTTCTAAATTAAAGGAGAAATAATCAAATATGAGTAAGTACCTTTTATTTGTTTAGTATAATACAAAATGTAATAATAAGTAGGCCTTTTACATGTGGTCATTTTATATAAACTATTTATTTATTACAGAAAATGTGCTATATCGTGATATATGTATCGTTATCGTGACATGAAATGACCTATATCGGGATATGAGATTTTGGCTATATCGCCCAGCCCTAGGGGGAGCTGTTGATCCTTTTTTTCCATTCAAAGCGGTGGGCAAGAGGTGGTCGTTCTACCAATTAAAAAAATCCTTAAGTGACTGCCTTTCCCCTTGTCAATTTAGACTAATTCAGATAGGTTAGATTATCATCCATCATTGAACCAAGTAGTCAAATATGCATTACTGGTTGCTCTAAACACTGGTCATCAATATATTAATAAAGTGCTCCAATCTGTTCATATTTAATGAGGCCTGAACGAGCCGCTAATGAACTGGTCTACTAGTGCGCTCTACACACTAAAATTAAGATACGAAAGGAGCCACAATGTCAGAAGTGCACTTTAATAGCTTGAACAGCCTCAGAGAAGAGATGAGGGGAATGTTCTGGAACAGTGTAATTTCTAGAGCTTCATGGAGGAAAAGAGGAGAGGGAGGGGGGAAAAAAGACTGGATGCACTCTGTTGAACATACACTACATGGCCAAAGTATATGAACACTTGCTTGTCGAACATCTCATTCCAAAATCATGGACATTAATATGGAGGTCGGCCCCCTTTGCTGCTATAACAGCCTCCACTCTTTTGGGAAGGCTTTCCACTAGATGTTGGAACATTGCTGCGGGGACTTGCTTTCATTCAGCCACGAGCATTAGGGAGGTCGGGCCCTGATGTTGGCCGATTAAGCTAGGCTCGCAGGACTGGGCCTCCCCAAACTGTTGCCACAAAGTTGAAGCACAGAATCGTCTAGAATGTCATTGTATGCTGTAGCGTTAAGATTTCCCTTCACTGGAACTAAGGGGCCTAGCCCGAACCATGAAAAACAGACCCAGACCATTATTCCTCCTCCACCAAACTTTACAGTTGGCACTATACATGGGGGGCAGGTAGCATTCTCCTGGCATCTGCCAAACCCAGATTTGTCCATCAGATGGTGATGCGTAATTCATCACTCCAGTGAATGCGTTTCCACTGCTTTAGAGTCAAACGGCGGGCGAGCTTTACACCACTCCAGCCGACGCTTGGCATTGCGCTTGTGTACAGCTGCTCGGCCATGGAAACTTATTTAATGAAGCTCCTGACAAGTAGTTTTTGTGGTGACGTTGCATCTAGAGGCAGTTTGGAACTCGGTAGTCAGTGTTGCAACCGATGATCGACAATTTTTACAAGCTACGCACTTCAGCGCTAGGCAGTCCCATTCTGTGAGCTTGTGTTGCCTACCACTTTGCGGCTGAGCCGTTATTGCTCCTAGACGTCTCCACAAAAACAGCACTTACAGTTGACCCGGGCAGCTCTAGCAGAAATTTGACAATCTGACTTGTTGGAAAGGTGGCATCCTATGACCGTACAACGTTGAAAGTCACTGAGCTCTTCAGTAAGGCAATTCTACTGCCAATGTTTGTTTATGGAGATTGCATGGCTGTGTGCTCAATTGTATACACCTGTCAGCAACGGTTGTGGCTGAAATAGCCAAATCCACTCATTTGCAGGGGTGTCCACATCCTTTTGGCCATTTAGTGCTGGGGCAGTCGGACACAGTCTTTTGTGTGAGTGCTGGCCTGAGTTTAGCTAAAAAAACCTGCCGAAAGCTGTGAAAGAGAAACTCCTACAATTGGAGGGAGGGGGAGCCATAGAGGGAGGGGGAGCCATAGAGGGAGGGGGAGCCATAGAGGGAGGGGGAGCCATAGAGGGAGGGGGAGCCATAGAGGGAGGTGGAGCCATAGAGGGAGGGGGAGCCATAAAGGGAGGGGGAGCCATAGAGGGAGGGACAAGCAGAGGGAGGGAGGGAGGGACAAGCAGAGAGAGGGAGGGAGGGACCCGACAGGCAAACTGCAATCTGACAGGCAGCCAACATGCAGAGACGCTGACACACTGGGGAACGCCCCCTGCTACACACACACACACTGAGCCTGGCCCCGGCGAGTTCTCTCCACACACACTCTGGCCGCGGTGGCAGTGCGTGGAGATGACCAGGGGGAGTGGCACGGAGAAGGCGAGCCAGCTAGGAGAGACTCCTGCAGTTTTCCTCAGATACACTCAGGAATGGTTTGCCTGAGGGGCAGCAGGGGCGCTACTGATTTAACAGATAACGGATCATGGAATATGTGCCGGTGTCTGTAACTGTGCACCTCTGAATGGTGTGTGTGAGCGTGTTTGTGTGTGTGGGTGTGTATATACCTCCACCTTTGGTCAGTCTGTGTGTGTGTTCACTCTGATCACGGTGTGGAATAAGGGTATTTTCTGAATGAAGATGGCTGGCCACGGCAGCCAGTGGAAACTGGAGACGACAAGCAGCTGAAGACAAGGAACTAAGGGACTGCTTTTTTCTTTCGTCCCTTTTCGTCCTTCCCTTCGTCCGTCTCTCCTTCTTCTTCACCATCAGGAGGGGGCGAGCCCTGCAATCTTAATCTGTTTGGAGAGTTTGGGAAAATCATGAACTCTTCCGGAGCAGTTGGGAAATTTGGGAGTGAATCCCAGATCGAAGGGGGCAAGGTAAGATGAGTTATCTTTATTTCTAAACAGTTTGGGTTGGAAGTGGTCACTCATGTCTTTTAGGGTTTCTGTGAAATCTGGTTGTCACTCATTTCTAGGTTATTTCAAGGTTTGGACTAGAGGTAGGTCTTCTTTCTTATAGCCCAAGCAAGTTGGCTGTCATTTCTGGAAGGTTTCAGTCAGAGCTGTCAGTCTGTCTTTAATCCCCCTATAAACACTTTTGCCTTCCATGTGGGCAGCGCACGGCTCACTGAGTCTCAAGGCAGCGAGTTGACAGAACATCTGAGTCATCTGGGCTAGTTCTCTACCCCCCTTCTCTCTTCCCTGCCGTCCCCCCTGCCTGCAGCATATTAAATCCTGGTGGGGGGGAAGTTCGGTTTAGGCTAAATACTTCTCAAAGTGGGGGAGGATAGGGGGAAGTGAATTTGGATCAAATGCTTCGGGTGTATTAAGCTCCACACAGAGAAAATAAAATATTAGCTTGCTTGCTAACTAGCACCCTGTTTTCTCTCGCTGTCTTTCCCTTTGACTCTGTAGAACAAGCATAAAACAAACTGCTTGGCCGGTTTGGAAGACTTTAAACTTTTCCAAGGGTTTTTGAGAGGTGGATAGTAAGCAAGCTCTGACTGTTAGTGAAAGCTCTTCTACAGAACCAAGTGTGTGTTTCAAGGTCTTCGTGGCCCCTTTCCCTTCCTAAGGCGTCAGCATGCTTCACTTCGGCTGGCGGCTAGCCGAAGACGTCTAGGCGAACTGAAGGAGTGTGCTCGTATACTCCCTTAAAAGACCTTTGCTTGAAAAACAAGATAAAAGCAGCAATTGTGCTGTTTGTCCATTTTGAGACGTCGTAGCTAGTATACACTTCCTCAAAATAGTCTGAATTAATCTAAGATAACTAAAGAAATCGGTCGTTCATGCATGTTGCACTGCTTTGCTTTATCTTGGCCAGGTCGCAGTAAACGAGAACTCGTTCTCAACTGGCCTACCTGGTTAAATAAAGGTGAGAAAAAAAAGAAAAACAATCATTGACGTTTTTGCAGAAGAGTTCTAAGTAGCACAATTTTACATCTAACTAAGATGTCTGGTGCAGTATTTCTCAATGAAAAAGGGGCGTAGACTTCGGCTCCCGAACTTCGGCTGGCCTCGAGAATTTTTTGTGTGCCCGAACAGCTGAAAAAACCCTTACTGTGGACGATGTGGGGCTTTGCGATGCGCCTTTACCCCCACATCGTCCACAGATCACAAGTCCAAAACATCACAAAATGTTGTCATCATATGTGCACAAACTCTTCCGAACTGTTTTGGCTGGGAGGATGCGGACGCCTTTACCCCCACATCATCCACAGATGAGAACTGTTAAAACTCCCAGAGAGTCACAATGGCTTTCTGTTTTTGTGACTCTCCCAGAGAGTCACAATGGCTTTCCTCTCCTTGTAGAGGCACGTTGTCGAGTGGATCAAGTCCCCCGGGGCCCCTCACTTTTACTTTACTTTATTAGCTTTATTTTTGCAGGGACAGTGTACATTTTAATGAACATTTCAGTAAAATGGCACATTTTCGACCGCAGTCCCTGGTCAGGTTATTTAAAAACACATAAAATGACAATACAGACAGATAATGAACACATACAGAGCAACATATGGCAACACTTAGCAGGTAGACAGAGAAATCACACAAAATGCAACTCAGTCTCCAGTTCTCCAAATGAGTTGAATTTGGGATGATGGCGTTGTGGTCTAACGGGGTTGTAGCCAGCTGTCTCTTCCACACTGCTGCATCCTGTCATCTTAATAGAGCTGTTCAGTGTCACTTTGACTTTGATTTGTAGTTGATGGTGTCGATCAGATTCTGGTCGTTGAAGGGATTGGTTATTAATCATTTGTAGAATGGATTCTGAATAAAGAATAAGACATTGTTTGAAAAGCTGCTGGAATTTGTTTAGAACAAAACTTCGGCAGCTTTTTATGGTCACAGTTTGCTCAGAGGGCTAAGCAGCAGTGTTTTATTGTCTATTCTACCCCGACTAAAGACAGTCATGGTTAGTGTTTTAACTCCCAGGCCAGACTAGAGCTACCCAAATAATCGTCTAGGGAGTAGGCACTGGGCAGCATCGGCCAAATAAACATAGAGCGGCGCTGTATAGACTAGAAACAGAGTGACCTTGGGTGAGGTTGAGGTATTCCATCTTGGCTGTCCAGGGAGGGCTGCCTGGAGAAGACAAATGTAGGGAGCAGGAGGCAGGTATCCAGACTCCTGTCTAGAGACTCTCTATATCTATGTTTCAACCCTACGGAGCAGGGGTGTCAAACTCATTCCACGGATGGCCTAGTGTCTGCAGGTTTTTGCGTTTTCCTTTCAATTAAGACCTAGATAACCAGGTGAGGCCTTACTAATTATTTACATTTTAATTCATCAATCAAGTACAAGGGTGGAGCAAAAACCTTCAGACACTCAGCCCTCCGTGGAATGAGTTTGACATGTGCTATTTCAATGGAGCCAATTTCGATGGGGAGAGGGAGTTCAGTTTTCGTAACTAACAATGTGTGTTAGAGCTCTTTTGGGACAGAGCAGGGGTTAGAGAGAAAACGATGCATGAATGTGTCAACTTGTACTTCTTCACCTCACTAACCCTGCAGCTCTGGTAAAGCAATGTTCAGGGGCTTAGGCTATTTCCCCCAGCCACTTCAAGCACAACGCTGGCTTTCCCTCTAGAGCCAAACTAGGATCTAAAGCAAACCACATTTCTGCCTGCATGAGTGCCCACTCCCAACCTAAAACGGGGAAAGCATACTCTTCCTTATTAGATGAACCATACTCAGATGATCAAAGACAGCGTGTTTTCCATGTCATTTTATTTCTTCACTCCCCTCACATCAAGTCAAAATGTTTTCTTGTCTGGTCAGATGTTTTAGGGGCGTCTTTACCTTCAATTTATGTCAAGGGAAAGCAAACTGGATCTGTCAGTGACTTAACGGCCGCAGCATTGTAAGTGTAGCACTCAGTCATTGTTTGCGCCGCTGATGTTCTAGAGAATCATAATCAACGGTTGAGGCACTCAATCAATGCAGGGAGGAAGAGATGGTGTAACACTGGAGGCTGCAGGAGCGTAGAGCCTTAGTCCCTGTGCCCCCACCGGTTGGTAGGCAACCTGGATTTACTGCGCCTTTAAAGTGGTCTTCTAACTCACTCAACTGGAAAACACAAGAGAAGCAGGGCCTGTAGGTCGAATTTACGAGCTCCTCCTGGTAGGTAGCATAAACCAGAACAATGACCCAGTGTAGGAATGAATAACCGTGGCCCTGTATTTCTTTATCCCCATATTTATTGACGGGTTCCCTCAGTATAATTGAGGGTCTCTAATAAAATGTGCTGTAACATATTTATGACTTTTCTACATTTCTGAATGAATTATGGGAAGGAAGGGAAAATATTGATTGAAGCAACGTTTGCTATTTTATTAGGATCCCCATTAGCTGTTTCTAACATTTTAATGGACAAGAACAGCTCAAAGACAGAACTACATAAATGTAAAACGTCACACACAGCCAACATATCAGTACATACTCAACAAAAATATATTGGTCAAACAACGACGTTGTGCCGTGAGGTGTTGCTTTATCTATTCTTTTACACCTGGTTTGCTGTTGACTTAAGCAATCTGAGATTAGGCTTGGGCGATATACCGTATACCAGCGTATTTTGAAATACAGACAGTGATTCGTGGGGGTGCGTGCTACGTCACTGCTTATAACTATAAATTAAGTATAACTAAGAAATCTAAGATCTGTCAAATAAATTATATCCAGCTCAAGGTTCCAGCTATGCATTTGGCTAGATGTCAAGATCAAGTTTCTTGGTTACAGCACAGACGTTCAAGATCCCTGTTGCCTAAATTGTTTTGCGCGTAAAAATACATATTTTGACGCTATGAAACATCTGGATATTGCCCAACCCTATCTGAGATGGGAGTTCCATACAATCATGGCTCTATATAAGACTGAATTTGGAGACTGTTAAAAGACCCCTGTTGGCATGTCTGGTGGGGTAAGTGTGTGTGTCAGAGCTCTGTCTAAGTTGACGATGCAAACAATTTGGAATTTTCAACACATTGTTTCTTATAAAAAAGAATTGATGCAGTCAGTACTTTTAGCCAAGAGAGACTGTACCGGGCCGTTGGGGCTTACTTTCACCCCTGACTAGGCTTACCTTTTAATTTTATATATCAGTATGCTTAGCGCTTAATGTGCACTGACTACACTCTACAGAAAGTGTTATGCCATGAATATAAAAATGGAGTTATTGATAGTAGGTTTGAATGTAACTGTAACAGACTGTTTTTCTTAACCCTGGCAGTCTCTAACCACAGAGGTTATTTCTTGCTAATACTTTCTCAACTGGTTGAGTGCTCTACGAAAGTCAGAAGGCTGTATGTAGAGATACACCATTCATCACACAAATGTTCTGGGGGGGGGGGGGGGGGGGGTGTGCTATACATCATATCTACTCGTTTACAGGGAGGGGGAGAGAGAGAGCATATGGACTCAGCTACTCCTTTTATATGGAACATGTACAGTGGGTATAGATCACTGTTTCTTTCACCTCCCTAGGGTTCAATTGGTAAAGCCATTGACCAGCATCACTAAAACTCCCCCTCAAATGGGAATCATTGAGCGTTCTTCTCCCCTTCTCCCATAACCATTCTACCTCCAGAGTGCTCACCCATGCGTTCCCTTAGAAAGCCAGCGCCAGCACACCAGAGGTGTGTCGTCGTGGCGATAGTGCTCGAGCAGCATGCATAATGTTCCCATGCTGCACAGTCAGATATGGCCGTGTGCTTGTTTCTAATTACTCGCTAAGTGGTTCTCTATATCTCTCGCCCTCCATTACCTCTCTCCATAGGCACAATGTTATGATGAGGAGGGCTAGAGCCTCTCCAGAAAGCGATGGCATCCTTGGAAACACAGACTCACACCACTGGCCCTGCTCTAGTTCTGTGGGGGGAAGGACATAATCCTGTGGTTGAAATATCACTCTCAAAACAATAGGGCATGGTCTTGAACAGCAAGAGGCCTCAATGTGTAGAGAGGGCTGTTTAGGCTTTTGCATCCTTAGCCGGTGGGATCTCCTACTTCTAAATTCCAATGACCAAGCAAATGGCTTTCGAACAAGCTGCAGCATCCAACAGACTAGCAACAGTCTGATTTTTAGTGTAAGCTCTTATACAGACCCAAGTTTTTTTTAAGGTCTTCATGACTTATTTATCTTCAACTACCACAAAAAAAATCAACTAACAAACATATAAACTTCTTTCACTAGATGCACCATCATCAATATGTTCTATTGAAGCACAGCCTGTTTATTAGCTAGTCCTTGAAAAGCATTTCCAGTGCAGCTGCTCCTAAAGTGCTCTGGTCAATCCAGCTGTCATTATACAAGTGCTTTGAAGAAGACAACATGTCATTTTAAAAGGAGAATCAAGATTTTATATACTTATATATTTTATATACATTTATCAGAGCAAACCGCTCACTAATCAAAGCCATAGACTTTTTATGGTTGTCATATAATTGTCTATGTTAATGTTCATAGAGAGCAATTTTAACTATGTTTGAAGAATTGATTCATGGTCAGTTCTTGTTCTTCTGTCTGTCATCAGTTTAACTTTAGGTTAAAGACAAATCATGGACATAGCCACTGGTATATTGTGGTACATTGCCATAGAAATCTGCAAATTATCCAACTCCTTGCCACTAATAACTAGGCTAACTCTGACAAGCTACAATAACACATTTCAGCCAATGCATTTCAATTCCATTTCTGTCATAAATCCCACTTTAAATGACTCTGAAGGATTCGGGATGATACTGTATTTCTGTGATGAATTTGAAAATGCATGGCTGAAAGAAGGGAGGTATGCCAAGGTTTCCCCTGTCTATTGACCCACATCAGTCTGAAGCTGCAGCTGCCTAATTGAAATCATTCATTTACTGGGGGAGCCCTCTAACTCCCTTCTCTAAATATTTTGTAGGTAATTAGAGGGAAATACCTGGGTCTCAGAGCGACGAGAGGATCTCTGAGAATCACACACACACACGTATGCCATGCACGTGCGTACACACACTTAGATTTACAAAGTCACACACTTTCGGTGACACACATTCAGAAACATAATCACACAAATACACCGTTTTTTGTATCTCTCAAATTCACTCACACACTGACTTTTCCCCTCTCACTGTCTTTCTCATTCTCTCTGCCATTCTCCCCCATCAGAGATGAGAGACTGGGTAGAGCCACTGCCAATGTACATGTAATGGACCTGGAGCATTTGACACTTTGAAATGAGGCCTGAGAGTGAGGAGAGGGAGAATTCACCTTTCATAGTCCAGTAAGCTGCAAAACCAAGGGTTGAGCCTTTCTCCTTCTTTCTCTCTCTCCTCCCAGTCAAAACAAACATGGCTATTTATAGAGCTATATTTTGAAAGGAATAAACCTCTAATACTACTCATTGTGACAATTAACAGGAAAGTGAAATAACAAATGCCATGATGATGGATTTTCTTGGTACATCTCTGGGCACAAAGTCTCTGTAATTGAGCAGACTGTTCTTTGTGTGTGCTTGTGTTTTCAGATCTGGTTATATAACAGTACCTTTAAGGGGAGGGGGGGGGGTGAGAGGGAACGAGCAGGGAATGAGCAAGCATACAGAAATTGAGTTGATTCCCCGTGCTCTCACAGATCTTGACAAGCCCTTTCAAGATCGTAAGCCTATGTTTGGGCAGATGCTGAAATGTGCCGCCATGGTTTTCCGATCCTATTGTTATTGAATGTGCTTTCATCTTATGTTAGGCTTATTTACATATCATAAAGTGTAGGGCTTTGTTCGAAATGTTGAAACTTATTTTTTACATATATTGACAGTCTAAAACCAACTACATATGCACTGAGCTTGTCTGATGCTTTAAGTACACTGTTTGATTAAACAGTGCTGAAGTTACAACATTTCAGCCATTTGGTTTCTTACTAAGTACTTACTTACTTGTTACTGACTTAGAAGTTCTGTTATCGAAATCCGTCATATTTGTTTAGGAAAAACCTTCCCTATTCCCTCAATCCTTGCTCTCTTTACGTGAAACGTGTAAGCATCGCATGCATGTGACCAATGGGGCCTGACTTTAATAGCCTATCATAATCACACCAGTACATTGGTTATAACAAACTCCGAACACAGTAACACATGACAGCAAAATGCATGCAGAGGACGTGAAAAGGAATGCCCCCCAGCATTGAGATGTGAGCTAAACATTGCACTTGCTCTTGAGATGCGTTTTAAGGCTATGGATGCGAAAGTGAACTTATCATTTTCAAACGTTTAGGTCAGTTGTATGCTGCTTTGTGATCTATTAAACAACAAGGGTTACATTTAAATAGGCGCAATATTTTTTACTGATGCATTTGGCAATATCCAATTCATACGCACACAACATATGAACAAAACATTCACTGTGAAAGTTGATACATGTAGGCCCTTCATATATAGGCTATGCGCAGCACCTGTCAAACTCAGACATTTCTCTTAACACACAGGGATGTCGATTCGCACGGGACTAGTATTATCAGAGGGCTTTGGAGTTCGCCAAAGAACTGTAGGTTATTCTGGCTGGAATTGTTACTGTCCTGCCATGTACAAATTACTGACATGGCAGATTCGGATGGGACAAAAATTACAGATGTGGTGTTTTGTGCTTGTGCACAGAATTTACATTCCTTGTCTCTGCTGCTGCTGCTGCCTCCGCCATATTGTTCTCAATCCCAATATGCTGGTTAATTTTGCTATTATGCACATAGCAACATAGAGAAATGCACCAATTCTATTGCGCACTGAAGATTGTTTCACAACTGCGGACAGTGACCATATCCAACACGGGAGAAAGCAAATTTGTTATAAAATATTACATTTATTAGTGTTGCACCATTTATTTTTACATAATATAACCATATTCATTTTCAGTATCACATGTCTTAGAACAGGTATTCCTAAACTGGGGTACGCAATGCCGTCGGGGGTACGCCAAATAAAAATGTGATTCACATTTTCACATTTTTCTTCACATTTTCAAACAGTCCATTTATATTTTCCAACGGGGCTATACATTTGGGTGAGGTTTTTTACTTACCTGAGTAGCCTCGTTTCACTGCCAAAAATAAAATTAAACCATCTTGTCACACCCTGACCTTAGAGATTCTTTATTCTCTATTTTGGGTTAGGTCGGGGTGTGACTAGGGTGGGCATTCCAGTTTCTTTATTTCTAGGTTGGCCTGGTATGGTTCCCAATCAGAGGCAGCTGTCTATTGTTGTCTCTGATTGGGGATCATACTTAGGCAGCTTTTTCCCACCTGTTGGTTGTAGGATCTTGTTTGTGTATAGTTGCCTTGAGCACTACATAGCTTCACATTTCTTTGTTCTTTATTGTTTTTTGCCGGTTCACGTTAAATAAAGATGATGAACTCAAACCACGCTGCACCTTGGTCCGATTCTTACAACAACGTTCGTGACAGAAGATCCCACCACCCCAGGACCAAGCAGTGTGCCCAGGAGGAGCAGACATCCTGGACGTGGGAGGATATATTGGACGGGAAGGGATCCTGGACGTGGGAGGAAATCCTGTCCGGAAAGGATCGCCTTCCATGGGAGCGAGGGAGGGACAGCGACGACACCGGGGTTCGCGGCCACGACGTGGGCCCAAGAAGCAGCCTCAAATTTTCTTTTGGGCGGGGCACACGGGGTAGTCGGCGGAGCTGAGGGGTGAGTCAGAGACCGAGGAGGAATATTGGGATAGATTGAGCGAGGAGTGGTTGGCGAAAGTTGAGGAGAGTAATGAGAGAGAGCTGTTGGTTTGGCTGGAGAGGCAAGACAGTCACCCTGAGGAGCGTGTTAGCCATCCGATGCCACCTGTGCCAGCTCTCCGCACTCGCTTTGAGGAGAGTGTCATCGTTCCGGTACAATGTGTGCCGGTTCTACGCACCGTGTCTCCAGTGCGCCTCCACAGCCTAGTGCGTCCTGTGCCAGCTCCCCGGTTCCCAGTCCGGAGCCTCCAGTGATGATCCATGGCCTGGAGCCTCTAGTGATGATCCATGGCCCGGAGCCTCTTGTGATGATCCATGGCCCGGAGCCTCCAGTGATGATCCATGGCCCGGAGCCTCCAGTGATGATCCATGGCCCGGAGCCTCCAGTGATGATCCATGGCCCGGAGCCTCTTGTGATGATCCATGGCCCGGAGCCTCCAGTGATGATCCATGGCCCGGAGCCTCTTGTGATGATCCATGGCCCGGAGCCTCCAGTGATGATCCATGGCCCGGAGCCTCCTGTGATGATCCATGGCCCGGAGCCTCTTGTGATGATCCATGGCCCGGAGCCTCCAGTGATGATCCATGGCCCGGAGCCTCCAGTGATGATCCATGGCCCGGAGCCTCCAGTGATGATCCATGGTCCAGAGCCTCCTCTTGGTCCGATTCTTACAACAACGATCGTGACACATCTAGTGTTGAGCGAAATAACAACGCAATGTCAAATACATGTAGCCTAGTCAAATAATTAACATCCAGTCACATTAACCGTTACACTCTCGTGGTAATTCCACTAATGGTCCGTATGTAGCCAAACGTAGCTGCTGCTCATTCCATTTGCTCGAAAATGGATAAATGGTTAGAAAAAGTTAGGCCTGCGTCCATAGAGACACATACCAGCTCTTCTGGTAGTACTGCTGCTACCAGCAGTACTACACCTGCACCTATCGACGACAAGTTGTTCTGCTTCCACGGGCAAATCCAATGCTAGCATCAGTTATTCTACATTTGTTGTTAGCCCAGCTAGCATGGACACTGACAGTTGTGAATCTGATGCAGCCGAAGAGCTACTGCCCCCATACCCGGGAAAAAAACAAACAACAGTACTTTCTCACAACTCGATGAAACCTTTGCTCTTGCACAGCCATTTAGAAACAAAACGTGCAAATTTGAAAAATAAGCCACCAGAGTTTTTTGAGCGAGAATTAAGACGACTTTTGAGTAGTAAGACATGTATAAAAGCAACAGATACCATTAATAAGAAGGGGCTAGAAGCGTCTTATATGGTGAGCTACTGAGTGGCTAGGACAGGCAAGCCCCATACTATTGTGGAGGGCTTAATTCTTCCTGCTGCCGCGGATATGGCTGGGACAATGCTGGGGGGAAAGGCCAAAAAAACGATACAGACAATACCCTTCATAAAACAACACTGTTTCACCACGCATCAGTGACATGGCAGGAGATGTTTTGAAACAGTTACTGCTTCGCATACAAGCCAGTGAATTCTATGCGTTACAGCTGGATGAGTCAGCAGATGTGGCTGGCCTGCCACAGCTCCTGGTATATGTCCATTACGTTTATGGGGGGTCAATTAAGGAAGACATCCTCTTCTGGAAACCAGCACAACAGGAGAGGATATTTTTTAATTACTGGACATCTTTGTGACATCAAATGGACTTTGGTGGTCAAGATGTGTTGGTATCTGTACTGATGGCGCAAAAGCCATGACAGGGAGACATAGTGGAGTGTTAACGGACGTGCAAGCAGTTGCTCCCGACACCACTTGGGTACACTGCAGCATCCACCGAGAGGCTCTTGCTGCCAAGGGAATGCCTGACAGCTTGAAAGACGTTTTGGACACTACAGTGAAAATGGTTAACTTTGTTAAAGCAAGGCCCCTGAACTCTCATGTATTTTCTGCACTATGCAATGATATGGGCAGCTACCATGTAACGCTTTTACAACGTACAGAGTTGCGCTGGTTATCAAGGGGCAATGTATTGACACGTTTTTTTAATTGAGAGACAAGCTTAAAGTTTTCTTTACTGACCATAATTTTCACCTGTCTGACCGCTTGCATGATGACGAGTTTCTCACACGACTGGCCTATCTGGGTGATTTTTTCTCTCGCCTGAATGATCTGAATCTAGGATTACAGGGACTCTCCGCAACTATATTTAATGCAGGACAACATTGAGACTATGACTAAGAAGTTGGAGCTCTTCTCTGTCTGCATTAACAAGGACAACACACAGGGTTTTCCATCATTGTATGATTTTTTTGTGTGTGCCAATGAACTCAAGCTTACAGACAATGTCAAATGTGATATAGCGATGCACCTGAGTGAGTTGGGTGAGCAATTACGCAGGTACTTTCCAGAAACCGATGACACAAACAACTGGATTCGTTATTCCTTTCATGTCCTCCCTCCAGTCCACTTACCGATATCTGAACAAGAGAGCTTCATCGAAATTGCAATAAGCGGTTCTGTGAAAATTGAATTGAATCAGAAGCCACTGCCAGATTTCTGTATTGGGCTGCGCTCAGAGTATCCTGCCTTGGCAAATTGCACTGTTAAGAAACTGATGCCCTTTGCAACCACGTACCTATGTGAGAGTGGATACTCAGCCCTCACTAGCATAAAAACTACATACAGGCACAGACTGTGTGTGGAAAATGATTTAAGACTGAGACTCTCCAATACAACCCAATTTCACCGGACGTGCTACCTATCCCAGACCTGCTGTTTTCAACTCTCTAGAGACCGCAGGAGCGGTAGAGATACTCTTAATGATCGGCTATGAAAAGCCAACTGACATTTACTCCTGAGGTGCTGACTTGCTGCATCCTCGACAACTACTGTGATTATTATTATTTGACCATGCTGGTCATTTATGAACATTTGAACATCTTGGCCATGTTCTGTTATAATCTCCACCCGGCACAGCCAGAAGAGGACTGGCCACCCCTCATAGCCTGGTTCCTCTCTAGGTTTCTTCCTAGGTTTTGGCCTTTCTAGGGAGTTTTTCCTAGCCACCGTGCTTCTACACCTGCATTGCTTGCTGTTTGTGGTTTTAGGCTGGGTTTCTGTACAGCACTTTGAGATATCAGCTGATGTAAGAAGGGCTATATGAATAAATTTGATTTGATTTGATTTGAACCCAACATTGCAGAGTAATGTACATCCTTTCAAGCACACCCTTCTCATTAACCTGGGGTGAGTTATTCACAATTTCCGATGAACAAATCGACAGATGGTGTGATCAGAAACTGACGTACCTTCAACCTAGTTCAGCTTGTATCTCTTTGGCAGTTATCCTTGGTTCTTTTTCTACCATTCGCACTATCCTTCTGTTCAATCTGGGGTCGATATTCCTCTTGCGGCCGCGCCCAGGGAGGTTGGCTACAGTTCCATGGACCTTAAAGTTCTTAATATTTGCAACTGTTGTCACAGGAACATCAAGCTACTTGGAGATGGTCTTGTGGACTTTCCATTTACCATGCTTGTCTATTATTTTCTTTCTAATCTCCTCAGACAAATCTCTGCTTTGCTTTCTCTGGTCCATGTTCAGTGTGGTGCACACAATGATACCAAACAGCTCAGTGACTACTTTTCTCCATTTAAATAGGCTGACTGACTGACTACAAGATTGGAGATGTGTGATACTAATTAAAGAAAATAATTAGTTTGAAATATCACTATAATCCAATTTATTTATTATATTGTGTGTCCAGGCCATTTTAGAATATCTTTGTAGAATAAGCAATAATGAATCTCTTTTCACAGCTTCTTTGCTTTATTCTATGACATACCAAAGGCATGCAAGTATACACGATAAAATATATTTTCATTTCATCACTTTTCAGGAGGAATGAAGCATTATTTCAATGAGCTGTATGGGTACCAACAAATTTGAGCACGTCTGTATGTAAGATGGCTAAATAAAGAGCAAATTGATTGATTATTATTTGTGCCCTGGTCCTATAAGAGCTTTTTGTCACTTCCCACGAGCCGGATTGTGACAAACTCACACTCATTCTTATGTTTAATAAATGTATAGTGTGTGTGTGTGGCAGGCTGACAATGTTGGCAAAAAATGACATTTGAGAGTGCGCTGATCCTGGTGCTAGAGGGGGTACGCAGCTGGAGGTTGAATGTTTGAAGTACGGGACTGTAAAACGTTTGGGAACCACTGTCTTAGAGTGATGGACTGCGACATCCCTGTGGCCTCCGCAATGGATTAGTCCACTGAGACAGGCGCGAATCAGATAGGTGTCTTCTGCAACATAAAAAAATAAAAGCAATCTTGGTCGACCAAGCTGAGAGCTGTTGCTTAGAGCAGGGGTTTTCAAAGTTTTCTTGCCCAGGCAAACCAGCAACTCAGGGACCCCCATCATATGTTAGCAAAAAAAAGGTTTGTCTTATCATGTGAAATGATACTGGCAAGTAGAAGTAATTAAAATGTTTAAATGAATAGACTTGATAGACAGTTTTGTTATTTTGACCTCCACAGTGCATTGGAAGAGGAATTTGCTCCAGGGGCACCGTACTACTATGGTTGACCCTGTAAAACAACACATTTCACTGCACCTATCCGGTGTATGTGACAATAACACATCTATATCTATGTCCTCCACCGGTCTATGGTTTGAAGGCTGTCATTTTGAAACAGTCAGTCAAGATGTCCATTGTCTTGTTTTTTTCATTAGTGTGATTGTGTCTTCAGCATTTCCAGCAAGTGTTTGCACTGTATCATGTATACAGGTATATTCAGGTATGACTATAAGCACAGAACACTTAAAGTACCTCTGTGTTTTTCCCTAGAGAGCTAACCGTGTTCAGGCAACAAGGCTACCATTCATATTAGCCTTAATTGGCCTTTAGCAGAATGAGGATTTCTCTACCATTATGCCATTACAAATCTACTGCTAGACTAGGCTTTATGTAAAAGTAGGTGAAAGGAGATGTGTAAATGTCCTTGTGCTATTTGCTGTTTTCTCATGAGAGGAATGAGCACTGTAGTACTTTGTTTGTATACTTTGCACTGAGAGAGGTTTTGCTGGGGGAAACAAGTATTATTATTATTTGGGGATCCCGAGTGGCGCAGGGGTCTAAGACACTGCATCCCAGTGCTAGAGGCGTCACTACAGCCAGTTGTATCACAACTGGCTGTGATTGGCAGTGCCATAGGGTGGCGCACAATTGGCCCAGCGTCGTCCGGGTTAGGGTTTGGCCGGGGTAGGCCGTCATTGTAAATACGAATTTGTTCTTAACTGACTTGCCTAGGTAAATAAAGGGAGGTTTTTTTTGTGGGAGGAATAAGTGATTCAGAGCTTTATGTACTTGTTTTCAAGGTGGAGGCTTCACTGCTAATTCCTGGAATCTGTGGTCTCAGGAAGAGAGGTCTCTGTCCAGACTGTGTGTCTGTTGTGTCCAGTAGGAGTTCCAGGTCATGACCACTCACTCCTGACCTTTCACCCTGGACACAGCCCATCCTGTCCACTTCACTAATATCTCTCTATCCCTTTATACGTACACACACACACACACCAGCTCTGATTCCGCATTCCTGTCTCCACGCTGTGTTTCAGTTTGTGTTGCCTTTTCCTCGCTCTGTGGAGGGAAAGGGAGGGGGTTAGAAGTCTAGTAGAGTGCCCAGGGACCGTTCTCAGTGCTCAGTCCAATAGAAGGCAGCTGCACTGACTAACAGCGAAGGCCCCAACGTTGCAACTAACACCCACCACTAGGACAGGAAGGAAAGGGCGACACTAACAACAAAAGGTGAAAAAACACACAGAGGAGAGCAGAGCAGCCCTTTGTTTCAGGGGGAACTCACACAGTAAAGCCTCCACAGTGGACAGAACACCACCGGGAGAGAGCTTATATTGTAGTTTTAGGAGGGTGAACCCTGAGGCCGTTGTTTTCCAGCAGTATTGTAGTTCTGTTGGTGGAAACATAATGGTATGCTGGGCGACCGTGTGCTACCTCTGAGCAGGAGATGAAGACAAGCTACAGCCTGGAGGAGAAACACACACAGCGCCTTGGTCAGGGGAAGAGGGGGAGCACCGGTAAGGAGAAAAGAGGAGCAAAGACAGGAGAAGAACAAAGAGAGACTGACAAGAGGAGAGGATGAGGTGAGACTTACAGTAGGAAGTAAGAGACAGAGGAGCAAAGCGTGTAAAGGAGGGAAGACGGGTAAAGAGTAGTTTCAGAGAAGAGGAGTTGGAGCAGCGACGCAAATGAGAAGACTGAGGGGAGGCCATCTTTGGGGAAGAGAAACAAACGAGAGGATTTGGGAGGAGAGGCCAGAAGAGGGTGAGAGAGAGGAGGAGAGGAGGGCCGCATGAGGCTCCTCCACAGCTGTCTGTGTTTGTTTATGAAAGGTGAGTTTGTTCATGCCTGTCAGCCAACCATGTGGGTATTCACAGCTGAGGAGCCTGCAGATGAATGCAGGGAGGGAGCACAGACGCTCAGAGGGGTGACAGTGGGTGGAGGTGAAGCAGTAGTAGTCTCTGACAAGCGGTGGTGCATTAGGTTGACTACTTCCCTTAAAGAGATGTGGTAGACAGACATACTTTGTTTTCTTGACCAGTCTACCTCGTTTTAATTTATTCAGCCCATCCGTTGTTTTATTTCCGTACTTTGTCAAACAAATGTTTTTCTTTTACGTTTTTAATGGAGGAATTTGTTTTTGTTAAGGTCTGTCGTCTAATAACTGCTGCAGTGATCTTTCTATTTTACGGCACCGTTAAGCTACACAAGCTGGATTTGTTTCGAATTATACAGGCTAAATGAGGAGGGCTTTGTGTGAATGGTAATGAAGATGATTATTTCCTATCTCTATGTCTTTGTCCCTAGGACATGGCCTGTTATTGGTTGTGCATTAGATTTATCCTGTAGGATGTCACAGATTCCTTCCTTATCCCCCTTATCAGAGGTTATCTTTCATAAAAGGACAATACTTCTAAAAGCGTTTATCTGTGTTTGCTCTTTCTGTAAAACAATAATGCTATAATTCATTAATTAAACTGTCAAAAAGGCTTTTGAATTATAGAGAGTATAGATAAATCAGACAGCAAACCATTTTCGGGAAATACCAAAAATATTGGCATTATTGTGTATTTTAATATCCAAATATACACTGAGTGTACAAAACATTCGGGACACCTTCCTAATATTTAGTTGCACCCTCTTACCCTCAGAACAGCCTCAATTTGTCGGGGCGTGTACTCTACAAGGTGTCGAAAGCGTTCCACAGGGATGTGGGCCCATGTTGACTCCAATGCTTCCTACAGTTGTGTCAAGTTGGCTGGCTGGATGTCTTTTGGGTGGTGGACCATTCTTGATACACATGGGAAACTGCTGAGAGTGGAAAAACCCAACAGCGCTGCAGCTCTTGACACATTCAAACCAGTGCGCCTGGCACCTATTACCATACCCCGTTCAAAGGCATTTAAATCTTTTGTCTTGCCCATTCACCCTCTGAATGGCATACAAAAACAATGAATGTCTCTATTGTCTCAAGGCTTAAGCATTGTCTCCTCGCCTTCATATAGACTGATTCGAAGTGCATTTATTTAACAAGTGACCTCAATAAGGGATCATAGCTTTCACCTGGATTCACCTGGTCAGTCTGTCATGTTTTGTACACTCCGTGTACATGTAACTGCCAAAATAAAGGATACAAAGTATATTGAAAGCAGGTGCTTCCACACAGGTGTGGATCCTGAGTTATTTAAGCAATTAACATCCCATCATGCTTCAGGTCATGTATAAAAATGCCCAGTTGCCCATTATTTTGGCTACCATGCCTAGAAGAAGAGATCTCAGTGACTTTGAAAGAGGGGTCTCAACGGAGCATAGGGGGTTTAAAGTGTGTGTGTGTGTGTGTGTGTGTGTGTGTGTGTGTGTGTGTGTGTGTGTGTGTGTGTGTGTGTGTGTGTGTGTGTGTGTGTGTGTGTGTGTGTGTGGGTGTTTCATTCACCAGATCTCCCACCTACACGGAACAAAAATATAAATGCAACATGTAAAGTGTTGATCCCATGTTTCATGAGCTAAATTAAAGGTCCCAGAAATGTTTGATACTCACAATATTTCTCTCAAATGTTGTGCACACATTTGTTTGCATCCCTGTTAGTGAGCATTTCTCCTTTCTCCTGATTAAACAGCATGATCATTACACAGGTGGACCTTGTGCTGGGGACAAAAGGCCACAATGTGCAGTTTTGTCACACAACACAATGCCACAGATGTCTCAAGTTTTGAGGGTGTGTGTAATTGGCATGCTGACTGCAGGAATGTCCACCAGAGCTGTTTCCAGATAATTTAATGTTCATTTCTCTACCATAAGCCACCTCCAAAGTGGCAATTTGAATGCAAAGCTACCGTGACGAGATCCTGAGGTCCATTGTCGTGCCATTCATCAGCCGCCATCACCTTGTGTTTCAGCATGATAGTGCATGGCCCCATGTCGCAAGTATCTGTACACAATTCCTGGAAGCTAAAAATGTCCCAGCTCTTCCATGGCCTGCATACTCAAAAGACATGTCATCCCTTGAGCATGTTTGGAATGCTCTGGATTTACGTGTATGACCATGCGTTTCAGATCCCGCCAATATCCAGAAACTTTGTACAACCATTGAAGAGTGAGACAACATTCCACAGGCCACAATCAACAGCCTTATCAACTCTATCAACTCTCACACCAGATACTGTTTTTCTGATCCATGCCCCTACTTTGACCAACAGCTGCATATCTGTATTCGCAGTCATGTGAAATCCATAGATTAGGGCCTATTGAATTTGTTTCAATTAACTGATTTCCTTATGTGAACTATAACTCAGTAAAATCTTTGAAATTGTTACATGTTGCATTTTATAATTTTGTTCAGTATAATTGAACACTTATGGGAGATTCTGGAGCGGCGCCTAAGAGCGTTTTCCATCACCATCAACAGAACACCAAATTATGGAATTTCTTGTGTGAGACTGGTGTTGCATCCCTCCAATAAGAGTTTCAGGCACATTGAAGCTGTTCTGGTGGCCTTACGCCCTATTAAGACACTTTATGTTGGTGTTTTCTTTATTTTGTTTGTTACCTGTAAATGCTACACAAAATATACAAAAGTATGTGGACACCCCTTCAAATGAGTGGATTTGGCTATTTCAGTCACACCTGTTGCTGACCGGTGTATAAAATTGAGCACACAGCCATGCAATCGCCATAGACAAACATTGGCAGTAGGATGGCCTTATTGAAGAGCTCAGTGACGTTCAATGTGGCACCGTCATAGGATGTCATCTTTCCAACTAGTCAGTTTGTCAAATTTATTCCCTGCTAAAGCTGCCCTGGTCAACTGTAAGGGCTGTTATTGTGAAGTGGAAACGTCTGGGAGAAACAACGGCTCAGCCGCGAAGTGGTAGGCCACACAAGCTCACAGAACGGGACCGCCGAGTGCTGAAGCGCGTAGTGTGTAAACTCGTCTGTCCTCGTTTGCAACACTCACTAACAAGTTCCAAACTGCCTCTGGAAGCAACGTCACCACAAGAACTGTTCATTGGGACCTTCATGAAATGGGTTTCCATGGCTGAGTAGCCATGGAAACTGGGTTTGGCGGATCCTAGGAGAATGCTACCTGCCCGAATGCATAGTGCCACCTGTAAAGTGTGGTGGAGGAGGAATAATGATCTGGGGCTGATTTTCATGGTTCGGGCTAGGCCCCTTAATTCCAGTGAAGGGAAATCGTAATGCTACAATGACATTCTAGATGTTAGTTAAATGTAGTAATGAATAAATTGGCTACATTTATTTAAATGGACAATTCTGTGAAAAGTCTTCTGAAAGTTTTAAATTGATATAATACCTGTTAGCAAATGTGTCAGCTGGAGATGATGTGCAGGAGCTTGCAGGAATTTATACTTTTGCATGATATCTACTTTGATGCTAATTAGCATATTCAAATTTGAGAGTAAATAGAGACGGATATATTGATAAAAGTCACCTTGTCCTAGAGAGATTTACATGGTTATCAAAACGTCATGCCAGGGTAAGCCTACACGAAACACAGCCCTTATTTTAAGTGTTTCTAAAATCCCCTATGGGAAAAATGAATGGTGGAAAAACGATTTCAACCATTTCCCTGTTTTACCGGTGGGTTTTATGGCTATTATGACATCTCCACGGTGAGGCTCTATTTGAGTAGCCATGTTACCCATTAGCATTTTCATGGGCTGGTGGGTCTGTATCAGCATGGAGTTAGCTCTCCCTGGGCTCAAGGCTACACTTTCAAATCTCATTTAGGGACTCCACGACCATTCCTGGTGTTTATGCCATCCCACTCCCAACACGGCAAATGTAGCCTAGCTGTCATGGTAAGCAACAATTTATTGAAAATTAGTTTTGGCAGGTAGGAGTATGTTCGTATACAAAGTATTCCTAGGTTCTACAGTACAACAATGTCCTTGTGAGAGACCTGTGTGCCTAGATGGGGTGGGGGCATTGGGGAGAGGTGGAGATATTAAGGGTCGGAGGGGTGGCGTGTGTGGGTTTCTCCGGAAATTCCAATGCTTTTAAGGTAATTATAATCCCTGAGAAATGACAAGTGACATATGGGTGGAATGCCAAAAGGAGGGAAGGCCACTTCCCATGTGGCATCCAGACATTTCATCAAAGTAAATAGGATGTGTGTGAATATAGGCTGTCAGAATGTCACACAGATGCATACCACTAGGAGAGCCACTGCCTAGCCTAACATGCTAACCTGTTGGCACTTTCATAATGAGAAATACCTCAGCAAAGCCATTTGATCCCAGATCAGTTTTGTAGATTAGATTAGATTTTGATTTTGTCACATGCACAGGGTTGCAGATGTATGTTAACCTACTAGACACCCCACTGCATTAGAAGTTAAGTTAATTTGACTAAGGGCCCATGTCTGTGAAGGGAGTTGTCAGGAGGCCATATACTGGGGAAAATAACAAGAACAACAAAACAATTCTACCCTAGGTATGCCACAGTAGGGTTGCAAAATTCCGGGAACTTTAAATAGATTCCCTGGTTTTCCAGAAATCCTGGTTGCAGGATACCGGATTTCCTGCTTATTCCTTCCTGTATCTGGGATATCGAGAGAACTTGGGAATTTATTAAAGTTCCTGGAATTTTGCAATTATACACCACAGTTTACCTAAACTGAGTATACCAAACATTACAGTGCCTTCAGAAGGTATTCAGACCCCTTGACTTTTTCCACATTTTGTTACATTACAGCCTTATTCTAAAATGGTTTAAACATTTTTTTTAAATCCTCAGCAATCTACACACAATTCCCAATAATGACAAAGCAAAAACAGGTTTTTAGAAATTTTTGAAAATGTATAAAAAAAAAAGATTATGCTTCTTTACGTAAGTATTCAAACCCTTTGCTATGAGACTTGAGATTGAGTGCAGGTGCATCCTGTTTCCATTGATCATCCTTGGGATGTATCTACAACTTGATTGGAGTCCATCTGTGGTAAATTCCATTGATTGGACATGATTTGGAAAGGCGCACACACCTGTCTATATAAAGGTCCCACAGTTGACAGTGCAAGTCAGGGCAAAAACCAAGCCATGAAGTCGAAGGAATTGTCTGTAGAGCTGCTGGGTTTTTCAAGCTCAACAGTTTCCAGTGTGTATCAAGAATGGTCCGTCACCCAAAGGACATCCAGCCTACTAGACATGACTGGAAGCATTGGAGTCAACATGGGCTAGCATCCTTTTGGAATGCTTTCAACATGTTGTAGTCCATGCCACGATGAATTTAGACTGTTCTGAAGGCAAAAGAGGATTCAACTCAATATTGGGAAGGTGTTCCTAATGTTTTGTACACTGTGTACATTAGGATATAAAATAATTCTACATGAAGCAATTTCTTGCTTCATTTCATTTAATGCGCTAGGTGCTGTTGCAGGAATTGTTGTATACCAATTCAATTGCGAGCACAAGTGGGGGGAATAAAGGACTCTCGAACTGCATGTTTGAAACCCCTGTCGTAACTGTTAAGGCTCTGATTGTTAAGGGTAAAACTGACCCTATATCTGAGTTCAATCAGGAGAGCAATGAATCTCAATACAGAAAAGCTTCAGCGTTAGCATTTTGCCAGCATCCGGCAAGGCCACGTTTTTCCACTTGCCCTGAAAAGAACTCTGCGGATTGCTGCAGCTTTGGCAAAATAAAATGTAGAACACAAGGCCTGGCTCTAATGTATTAAATTAGCCTCAGCATTGAAGACTTCCCATGTGATCCATTTGTCTCTGTCTTCTGGCCATAACACAAATTAGACAAATTAATCACGTTGACTTCCCTCAGCATGTGGAGCACCAAACTATTTTTGGTGCCAGGCGGTGAGGTGAGAGATTGCTTCCAGCCTCTTTCGGAGCTTCTTTTTGTGGACCCTGACCGGGCAATTCAATGTTCCATTGGTTGACGTTTTTTCCTCTGGCCTGAAGAAGGGTAGCTATTTGATAAATAAGCTGCATAGCTAGGCTGAATATAGCTTGTACCTGCTTCATTCTGCCTTAGTGATGGCTAATGTACAATGTTGCCCTAATTAGTACACATTTCTACTCTTGATAGTGTGCACAGTACAAACATCCTACTCACTACCATAGTGTTTGACTTGTATAGCTTGGGTTTAGCCATAGGCTCTAGAGTACAAAACCCCCTGTACTGTAGGTCTTCTCATTTTTACAATGGTGGTAGAGGCATCAAGACCTTTTATCTTCAGTTAATAGCTCACAGACACAGATTGGGGACAACCTTCATAAGGTCAATGAGTATGTAGCGTTCAGATTACTCAATTTGACTCAAATTGTTGAGCATACATAACTGACCATGCGGATACCATTTTGATATATGGCACAATCTTGTATTTAATTGCTAGATATGACTTTTCCATTGTCCACTAATGATAATGTATCTCTACCATGCATCTTTCTGGTAAGTTATATTAGACTGAAAGGGTCATGCTTTAGGCTATTTAAAGGAAGGTGTGCAAGGTTGACATGGACACGGTGAGTGGTACTGATGGAGATGTTAGAGGATTGCCCTCCATCTGAAAAGGACACCTCTGGATTCCTGGGTGGCATCTGTAGAGCCACCCTGCTCCCTACTCCCTCAAAATAGATAATGGAAGTGCATCATGGGGCTCTATCATTTTACCCTTGAGAACTTGCCCCTAGAAGCTGAAATGGCTAGGGGAGACAGAGAGAGATGTAGAGGCAAAGTCTTCTCATACTTTGTTGATTTCAAAAAATTTTTTTTTCATTTAAGTCATTTAGCAGACGCTCTTATCCAGAGCGACTTACAAATTGGAAAGTTCATACATATTCATCCTGGTCCCCCCGTGGGGAATGAACCCACAACCCTGGCGTTGCAAGCGCCATGCTCTACCAACTGAGCCACACGGGACCACTTTTGACTCAATTTGGCATGAGGGTCTGCTATACAAATTGATGGAAAGCGGTGTTGGGGGAAAAACATACGATATTATAAAATCCATGTACACAAACAACAATTGGCAAAAAACACTTTTTTCCACAGTGCCATGGGGTGAGACAGCGATCCCCCTTGAGCCCCCACCATCTTCAACATGCAGTGTATTCAGAAAGTGTTCAGACTCCTTGACTTTTTCCACATTTTGTTTTACGTTACAGTTATTCTAAAATGGATTAAATGTTTTTTTCCCCCTCATCAATATACACACAATACCCCATAATGACAAAGCAAAAACTTTTTTTTCCTTCATGTTTGCAAATGTATTAAAAATCTAAGCAGAAATATCACATTTACATAAGTAGGGCTGTGGTGGTCACGAAATTTATTCAGCTGGTGTTTGTCAAGCAAATAACTGTCGGTCTCACGGTTATTCACCATTAATTAACAAACACATTTAGCATCTCCTGGCTTCCACACACAGCCTCAAGTCACTGATGCAGACCTTTGGAACATCTATATTTTAAAAAGTCTTATAAATCCATGTAATATAGCTTACACCTTCACAATAAATCCATTATTTATTTTAGACAGGTCTAAAGAAGCATGATATGAAGAAAATGTAATCTATTTCAGAAGAACAGAATAGTATACTCTGAGTTGTCCTGATGTTAGGTCCTCATCTGGCTATGCCAAATTGCTGTGGGCTACACTAGTTCATTTAGCAGACAAGATTTGCTTAGAATTCCATGGCATTATTTTATAGTATGAAGAATACAATTGAACAAAGCTGAATAAAATATACATATTTTCTCCAAACAATTTGAGGGAGTGCGCACATGCGGCTATTCTGTGTTGATCAGTTAACAAAGAAATAGGTACTCCTATATGCTTTACTTATAGTTATTATTAATGTAACTTTAGTCATTCTACAAATGTTGGGCTATATGTTTAGGGTTTTAATACATTGTAAGGCTGCATGATGCGACTAATGATGATTTGAAAAAAGTTGTTTGAAATGCTTGAGCCCTGCTTGTTTTTTTTGCGCAGGCTGTACACACTTCATTAGTCTCTCATTCACAATTTGACAAGCACTTGATAATGCTTCAAATTTAACGGTGTCCTTCCCTTTGTGGCCGTAATGCACCCTAAAAAATCTCTGCCTTTTGTGGCCATTGTGCCCTTGGCCCGGAGTGCTGCGTTGTGCCCTTTTACCTAAGCACTGCACGCTCCTATGTACCTTTCACTCACATGGCTCTCCATCACGTGATCGGGTCTTTCTCACAGTAACGACAAACACATTAGGGACGCAACTGCGTGCGTCCTAATCCAATTCGGAGATCCATACTGAAGTTATTGGAAGATCTGTCCACATTTACTTTGTCAGCCAGCAAGATGAGTAGGGCTAACAAACAGCAAAAGCACTAGCCTATGTGAATCTACTATCCCCCATAGTAAAAAAGTCAACCTATTCTGTGCGAGAAATAAATATTCCAAACATATTATGGGACAGATCCCAAATTAATACAACCACGAGCATCAAAAAATCATTTAACACAACGTGGAGGTTGCAACAGATCAGAACATTTAGCTTAAAATGTTGATTTAACTATTAGGCTATTTCTTCACATTATAAGCGCAGCACCGCGCACATGGTAGTAGGCTATAAGCGTGAATGTTCCATTAGCGGGAAAACACCATTATCAAAAGTAACCGCAAATGCGATTATGCATGTAATGCTTTTAATATAAGGGTACATTTTTATGGTGAAAATTGTCTTCCCCAAATTTGAAACTCACACGCTGCTTATGTATGTCAGTTAGCCTCTAAACCCCTTGTAGCGGATTAATGTGCTTAATTTTAAGAGGTTATTTGGAGGCTTTAGTTGTGGTATAAACCTTATCAAAACATATAGGCTACATGAGGTGTGTGACTATGATTAGAAAAAGTTGCCCCAAAAAAAGAGGTATTGTTTCTTATGCTGTGCATCATTCACAAGTGATAGGCTAATATTCTCACCCATCAGACTATTCTTGATTTAATCTTGTCTTTGCATATACTAAATAATATGTGTGAATTGTGTTTTTCTTGAGAATGGAACATTATCATGCACCTGTCTCGACGCAGGGTCAGCGGGAAAAAATACATGTCATCTATGCACTTAAATGGCTAAAGGAGGACACTTTTCCCGTGGTTCATTTTCATGCCAGCCAGGTAGGATATACTCCTGTTGTAAAGATATACAATGTGCTTAATATTAGGAAAGTTGAGAAATAAATATAGTAGGCTTAGCCCATAGAAAGCTGATGAGACCCTCCTCTTTTTAGTAGAGGCCATCACTCTGTTTTCTCGTGCAATTGCATAGCCTATAGAAATGTTGCGCAACATGAGCTCATGGGCTCTCATTAAGTGTTTGATTAGATTTTCGATGACATTTGCATTGATGTCAGAGTGATTAGAGGGACAATTGAGTGCTGAGTACCAGGCAGTTAGCAAGTTTGGTAGGCTACTAATGACCATCAGCAGCATCAGAGCTTGGAGAAACCTAATTACCGTGACTAAACGGTCACGTGGAATTTGACTGTCTTCATGACTCGTGACTGACAGTGTGGAGGTAATACGGTCATCGCAACAGCCCTACACATAAGAATTCAGACCCTTTACTCAGTACTTTGTTGAAGCACCTTTGGCAGCGACTACAGCCTTGAGTATGACGCGACAAGCTTGACACACCTGTATTTGGGGAGTTTCTCCTAATCTTCTCTGCAGATCCTCTCGAGCACTGTCAGGTTGCATGGGGAATGTCGCTGCACAGCTATTTCCAGGTCTCTCCAGAGATGTTTGATCAGGTTCAAGTCCCGGCTCTTGCGGGACACTCAAGGGAATTCAGATACTTGTCCCGAAGCCACTCCTGCGTTGTCTTGGCTGTGTGCTTAGGGTTGTTGTCCTGTTGGAAGGTGAACCTTCGCCCCCATCTCAGTGCTCTGGAACAGGTTTTCATCAAGGATCTCGCTGTACTTTGCTCCGTTCATCTTTCCCTCGATCCTGACTAGTCTCCCAGTTCCTGCAGCTGAACAACATCCCAACAGTATGATGCTGCCGCCACCATGCATCACAGTAGGGATTGTCCCAGGTTTCCTCCAGACGTGACGATTGGCATTCAGTCCAAAGAGTTCAATCTTGATTTCATCAGACCAAAGAATCTTGTTTCTCATGGTCTGAGAGTCTTTAGGTGCTTTTTGGCAAACTCCAAGCGAGATGTCATGCCTTTTACTGAGGAGTGGCTTCTGTCTGGCCACTCAAGCCTGATTGGTGGAGTGCTGTAGAGAAGGTTGTCCGTCTGGAAGGTTCTCCCATCTCCACATTGAATTCACCACAGGTGGACTCCAGTCAAGTTGTAGAAACATCTCAAGGATGATCAATGGAAACAGGATGCACCTGAGCTCAATTTCAAGTCTCAAAGCAAAGGGTCTGAATACTTATGTAAATAAACTATTTCTGCTTTTTTATTTTTTATACTTTTGCCAAATTTTCTAAAAACCTGTTTTTGCTTTGTCATTATGAGAGAGTAAGTAAATAAATAAATATTGTATGGGGTCACCAATTACCTCTACGTCATGCCTCTGCCTGCCTTTCTGTCTCCCATGTCATTTCCTCCTTTTACCTCTGATCTGTCTCTCCCGTGACCACAGCACAATCTCATGCCAAAACCCAGTAAGAATTGGCCACAACCCACCATTTGGCAAACAGGCTACACAAACAATCGGATTGGATGTGGACCGAACAGGGTTTCCTGTTGAAGTAATGTTAGTTCTGGTGGCTGGCCCCTTCAGTTGAGCAAATGGTGATTACTGGTAAAACTAGGCACTAGGCATTGAATTATGTCATTGTCTCACTCACTTGACTTATCATGCAGGCCTAATCTAAGTTTTCATGTACACTACAGTGTTATACAGTATCTCTATTTAAAAGCAAATACTGTATCAATCTAATTCTAGATTGATTTATATTATCTATGAATTATGGCTTTTTATAAACGGCCCTCGTTTGAAATGCTCCCTCCATCCCTCTCTGCTTGAGTGTTAATGGCCCATTCTGAATAGCAGGTGATCCTTGCAGTCCCTCTCACTTCCTGAGAGGATTAATTCAAAGTGTTTCTCTCCCTCAGGACTGATCAGAGACGGCAGAGGAAACAGTATCGCTGGTTAATTAATTCACACCGCTGCTTACGCAGCAATACATACTGTACTTGTTCTGTCCAGAGTTATGGTAGTAAAATAGTTTTTGTATGGAGTTCTGTGTATAGAGAAATGTAGGAATAGCGAAATGGTGTGAAGAAAAGATTCATCTTGAAGTTGTGTGAATGAACAACACTTTGTTTTTGAGTACTGTGTAGCTGACTTTTCATCAAGAATGTACTATTCAGGAGTTATTGTAAAAAGTACTGAGTCCAAAAGATTCCCCTTGAAGTGTTGTAAGCCTGTATGGACTACATGCATGTGTTGAATTGTTTTTGTGTAGCCTGTTTGCCAAATGGTTTGTGTAGCCTGTTTGCCAAACAATTCTTACTGTTTTTTTTTTCTTGAGATTGTGCTGTCGCTCTTGCTGCAGGTGATTCTCTGATCCACCTCTACGCAGACGACACCATTCTGTATACTTCTGGCCCTTCTTTGGACACTGTTTTAACTAACCTGCAGACGAGCTTCAATGCCATACCACTCTCCTTCCGTTGCCTCCAACTGCTCTTAAATGCAAGCAAAACTAAATGCATGCTCTTCAACTGATCGCTGCCCGCACCTGCCCGCCCGTCCAGCATCACTACTCTGGATGGGTCTGACTTAGAATACGTGGACAACTACAAATACCTAGGTGTCTGGTTAGACTGTAAACTCTCCTTCCAGACTCACATTAAGCATCTCCAATCCAAAATTAAATCTAGAATCAGCTTCCTATTTCGCAAACAAAGCATCCTTCTGTCACGATCGTCAAAGGGACTGAGAGAGGACCAAGGCGCAGCGTGTGGAAAGTACATCTTCTTTTATTCAGAAGAGGGAAAAAAACACGAAACGAACACTATACAACTAAACAAACAAAATAACAAACTGACGACCGTGAAGCTATAATAACAAAATGGTGCTGACACTGACCACTACACACTGACATAGACAATTACCCACAAAAAGCTAAAGCCTATGGTTGCCTTAAATATGGCTCCCAATCAGAGACAACAATAACCAGCTGTCTCTAATTGAGACCCAATTCAGGCAACCATAGACTTTCCTAGACACCTACACTGAACACTAAACCATCTCCTCTACTAAACCCCCTAAACCATACAACACCCTAGACAATACAAAAAACACACAAACTTCCCCATGTCACACCCTGACCTAACTAAAATAATAATGAAAACAAAGATAACTAAGGCCAGGGTGTGACATAACCCCCCCCTTAAGGTGCGAACTCCGGGCGCACCAGCATAAAGTCTAGGGGAGGGTCTGGGTGGGCGTCTGTCCACGGTGGCGGCTCTGGCACTGGTCGTGGTCCCCACCCCACCATAGTCACTACCCGCTTTCTTAACCCCACTGGAATAAGGGGCAGTACCGGACTAAGTGGCAGCACCGGACTAAGGGGCAGCACCGTACTAAGGGGCAGTACCGGACTAAGGGGCAGCACCGGACTAAGGGGCAGCACCGGACTAAGGGGCAGCACCGGACTAAGGGGCAGCACCAGGATAAGGGGCAGCACCAGGATAAGGGGCAGCACCAGGATAAGGGGCAGCTCCGGACTGAGGGACGGCAGCTCCGGACTGAGGGACGGATCCTGGCTGGATGACGGCTCTGGCGGATCCTGGCTGGACGGCTCTGGCGGATCCTGGCTGGACGGCTCTGGCTGCTCATGGCTGGCTGACGGATCTGGCTGCTCATGGCTGGCTGACGGATCTGGCTGCTCATGGCTGGCTGACGGATCTGGCTGCTCATGGCTGGCTGACGGATCTGGCTGCTCATGGCTGGCTGACGGATCTGGACGCTCATGGCTGGCTGACGGATCTGGCTGCTCATGGCTGGCTGACGGATCTGGCTGCTCATGGCTGGCTGACGGATCTGGCTGATCCTGTCTGGTTGGCGGCTCTGGCTGATCCTGTCTGGTTGGCGGCTCTGGCTGATCCTGTCTGGTTGGCGGCTCTGGCTGATCCTGTCTGGTTGGCGGCTCTGGCTGATCCTGTCTGGTTGGCGGCTCTGGCAGATCCTGTCTGGTTGGCGGCTCTGGCAGATCCTGTCTGACGAATGGCTCTAGCGGCTCCTGACTGACGAACGGCTCTGACGGCTCGGGACAGACGGGCGGCTCTGACGGCTCGGGGCAGACGGATGGCTCAGATGGCGCTGGGTAGACGGATGGCTCAGATGGCGCTGGGTAGACGGATGGCTCAGATGGCGCTGGGCAGACTGATGGCTCAGATGGCGCTGGGTAGACTGATGGCTCAGATGGCGCTTGGCAGACGGGCAGTTCAGGCACCGCTGTGCAGACGGCAGACTCTGGCCGGCTGAGGCGCACTGTAGGCCTGGTGCGTGGTGCCGGAACTGGTGTTACCGGGCTGGGGACACGCACCTTCAGGCTAGTGCGGGGAGAAGGAACAGGGCATACTGGACCCTGGGGACGCACATTAGGCCTAGTGCGTGGTGCCGGAACTGGTGGTACCGGGCTGGGGACACGCATCTCAGGGCTAGTGCGGGGAGCAGCAACAGGATGCACAGGACTCTGGAGACGCACAGGAGGCTTGGTGCGTGGTGCCGGAATTGGTGGTACCGGGCTGGAGACAAGCACCATAGGACGAGTGCGTGGAGGAGGAACAGGGCTCTGGAGACACACTGGAAGCCTGGTGCGTGGTGTAGGCACTGGTGGAACTGGACTGGGGCGGGGAGGTGGCGCCGGAAATACCGGACCGTGCAGGCGTACTGGTTCCCTTGAGCACCGAGCCTGCCCAACCTTACCTGGTTGAATGCTCCCCGTCGCCCGACCCGTGCGGGGAGGTGGAATAACCCGCACCGGGCTATGTAGGCGAACCGGGGACACCATGCGTAAGGCTGGTGCCATGTATGCCGGCCCGAGGAGACGCACTGGAGACCAGACGCGTTGAGCCGGCTTCATGACACCTGGCTCAATGCCCAATCTAGCCCTACCAGTGCGGGGAGGTAGAATAACCCGCACCGGGCTATGAACACGTACAGGAGACACCGTGCGCTCTACTGCGTAACACGGTGTTCGCCCGTACTCCCGCTCTCCACGGTTAGCCTGGGAAGTGGGCGCAGGTCTCCTACCTGCCCTCGGCCCACTACCTCTAAGGCCCACTACCTCTAAGCCCCCCCCCAAGAATTTTTTTGGGCTGACTCACAAGCTTCCTACCGCGTCGTCGTGCTGCCTCCATTCGCCGGTATCCCTCCTCGCACTGCGCCAGAGAATCCCAGGCTGGCTCCGGCACTCGCCCTGGGTCGATCGCCCACCTGTCGATCTCCTCCCACGTAGTGTAGTCCAGATTACGCTCCCATTTCCATTCCTCCTTGCGCTGCTCCTGTTGCCGCTTTTCACGCTGCTTGATCCCGCATTGGTGGGTAATTCTGTCACGATCGTCAAAGGGACTGAGAGAGGACCAAGGCGCAGCGTGTGGAAAGTACATCTTCTTTTATTCAGAAGAGGGAAAAAAAACACGAAACGAACACTATACAACTAAACAAACAAAATAACAAACTGACGACCGTGAAGCTATAATAACAAAATGGTGCTGACACTGACCACTACACACTGACATAGACAATTACCCACAAAAAGCTAAAGCCTATGGTTGCCTTAAATATGGCTCCCAATCAGAGACAACAATAACCAGCTGTCTCTAATTGAGACCCAATTCAGGCAACCATAGACTTTCCTAGACACCTACACTGAACACTAAACCATCTCCTCTACTAAACCCCCTAAACCATACAACACCCTAGACAATACAAAAAACACACAAACTTCCCCATGTCACACCCTGACCTAACTAAAATAATAATGAAAACAAAGATAACTAAGGCCAGGGTGTGACACCTTCACTCATGCTGCCAAACATACCCTCGTAAAACTGACCATCCTACCGATCCTCGACTTCGGCGATGTCATTTATAAAATAGCCTCCAACACTCTACTCAACAAATTGGATGCAGTCTATCACAGTGCCATCCGTTTTGTCACCAAAGCCCCATATACTACCCACCATTGCGACCTGTACGCTCTCGTTGGCTGGCCCTTGCTTCATACTCGTTGCCAAACCCACTGGCTCCAGGTCATCTACAAGACTCTGCTAGTTAAAGCCCTGCCTTATCTCAGCTCACTGGTCAACATAGCAACACCCACCCGTAGCACTCTCTCCAGCAGGTATATCTCACTAGTCACCCCAAAGCCAATTCCTCCTTTGGCCGCCTTTCCTTCCAATTCTCTGCTGCCAATGACTGGAACGAACTGCAAAAATCACTGAAGCTGAAGACTCATATCTCCCTCACTAGCTTTAAGCACCAGCTGTCAGAGCAGCTCACAGATTACTGCACCTGTACATAGCCCATCTGTAATATAGCCCATCCAACTACCTCATCCCCATACTGTATTTATTTATTTATCTTGCTCCTTTGCACCCCAGTATCTCTACTTGCACATTCAGTGTTTAATTGGTATCGTGTAATTACTTCACCACCATGGCCTATTTATTGCCTTACCTCCCTAATCTTACCTCATTTGCACAGACTGTATATAGATTTTTTCTACTGTATTATTGACTGTATGTTTATTTATTCCATGTGTAACTCTGTGTTGTTGTATGTGTCGAACTGCTTTGCTTTATTCTTGGCCAGGTCGCAGTTGTAAATGAGAACTTGTTCTCAACTAGCCTACCTGGTTAAATATAGGTGAAATAAAACAAAAATGGTCAAGGGTTAGGCTAGTAACATTGCTTTGTCTAGAGATCCACAAGAAAATTAGAAGTGGTTTAGTTTGTTCTCAGAAGGTTTTGGAACCACTGTACTACAGATAGAACTCAAGTAGTGAAAATAAATCCTCAGGGGCTGTTTTGAGTTAGGTTAGCAGTGGAGGCTAACTTTAGCATCACAGATCTGGGTTGGGTATATATGGAGGTTGGTCTGTCTTTTTTTTCTTCCCTTGAAAACCAAGTCTGCTCCTTTTGTCTAGTTTGGAAAGGACTCTCATTGTAGCTTAGTGGCATGCAGACCCATTTGTATCTGCACTCAGTCTCTGCCTAGTCATGACAGCTCTAATTCCTCTCTGAAAGTTAAGCCTCCACACTGCAGGATGAAACAAAGGTTGTCGCAGAGAAGTTTGTCGTATTTTTCTGTTGCAGTATGCTGAGGTAAGGGGTAAGAGTTTTCTAATGCCCCTAGGCATGTATTTTTCTGTTGCAGTATGCTGAGGTAAGGGGTAAGAGTTTTCTAATGCCCCTAGGCATGTATTTTTCTGTTGCAGTATGCTGAGGTAAGGGGTAAGAGTTTTCTAATGCCCCTAGGCATGTATTTTTCTGTTGCAGTATGCTGAGGTAAGGGGTAAGAGTTTTCTAATGCCCCTAGGCATGTATTTTTCTGTTGCAGTATGCTGAGGTAAGGGGTAAGAGTTTTCTAATGCCCCTAGGCATGTATTTTTCTGTTGCAGTATGCTGAGGTAAGGGGTAAGAGTTTTCTAATGCCCCTAGGCATGTATTTTTCTGTTGCAGTATGCTGAGGTAAGGGGTAAGAGTTTTCTAATGCCCCTAGGCATGTATTTTTCTGTTGCAGTATGCTGAGGTAAGGGGTAAGAGTTTTCTAATGCCCCTAGGCATGTATTTTTCTGTTGCAGTATGCTGAGGTAAGGGGTAAGAGTTTTCTAATGCCCCTAGGCATGTATTTTTCTGTTGCAGTATGCTGAGGTAAGGGGTAAGAGTTTTCTAATGCCCCTAGGCATGTATTTTTCTGTTGCAGTATGCTGAGGTAAGGGGTAAGAGTTTTCTAATGCCCCTAGGCATGTATTTTTCTGTTGCAGTATGCTGAGGTAAGGGGTAAGAGTTTTCTAATGCCCCTAGGCATGTATTTTTCTGTTGCAGTATGCTGAGGTAAGGGGTAAGAGTTTTCTAATGCCCCTAGGCATGTATTTTTCTGTTGCAGTATGCTGAGGTAAGGGGTAAGAGTTTTCTAATGCCCCTAGGCATGTATTTTTCTGTTGCAGTATGCTGAGGTAAGGGGTAAGAGTTTTCTAATGCCCCTAGGCATGTATTTTTCTGTTGCAGTATGCTGAGGTAAGGGGTAAGAGTTTTCTAATGCCCCTAGGCATGTATTTTGTGAGACTTTCTTCTCGATATGAGAAAGAAGGACTGCGGTTTTTTAGTTTATTGTGTCAGTCTTAATCTACCATTTAAAAACCTTGTTCATATTTTTCCATGGAAAATGTTGGCCTAAGTCAATTTTTGGCATTAGAAATGCATACGGCTTAAAGAATGACTGTGAGCAGGCTAACTGAATAGAGGTGTGTGTGTGTGTGTGTGTGTGTGTGTGTGTGTGTGTGTGTGTGTGTGTGTGTGTGTGTGTGTGTGTGTGTGTGTGTGTGTGTGTGTGTGTGTGTGTGTGTGTGTGTGTGTGTGTGTGTGTGAAATGTGTGAGCCCTCAGACAGCTGAACGGGCTTGTGTGTGCGTGACACCTCAGCCCACCCAAGTGAAAAGTCTGCATGCTCCACATGATAAAGTGTTAGCGCTCTCTCTGTTCTGTATCAGGGCTTAAACCCTTCGAGCGAGAGTGTGGAGGTCGGAAGTGTGTGTGCTCTGTAATCATTGTATCTGTTGTAACTTGGTGTGTGTATGTGTGTACATGTATCCATGCCTGTGTGTGTGTGTGTTATGGTTCTAACCCTCTCTCCTCTCCCCTTTCTCTGTAGCTCCAGCTGACAGCCCTGGCCTCGTGGAAGGGGGACGTGGTGGAGCTGAACAAGCGGCTGGTGCAGACGGAGAGAGAAAGAGAGCTGCTTGAGAAGAGACTGGCCAAAACACAGGTACTCTACCGGACAATATATATATATATTGTATATTCACATGGATTCATATTCTGTATTGTAAACTCACCTTTTACCTTAACTTAAGCTTACCATTCAAAGTTCCATGCCAAGATAATTGCTGTAATGCTGTGGGTACCACCACCACCCCATCTAAAGCCTTACAAATCTGAATAATATTTATGTCCATAAGCCAGCTGCAGTGGATCTCTCATCATGATCAATCATTTGTGAAACTCTGTGTAAATGGTTCCTCTTTCCCCTTCCTCTTTTCTGCACCTGTGGTTTAGAACTCTCTGGTATGCAAAAGTTCCTTTGTAGGATTTGTATCTTTGAATAATAACCCAAACTGCTCTGATGGATGTTAAAGAACTACAGTAAAATGGAATTGAACTGGCTTCACATAAGAGATTCTTTCGATGTATGTTTTTTGAAGAATATCCAGGAATAGCTGACGCGTCACACAGGCACTGAATTGCATGGCTTGCCTATTGGAATGTGTTTGGAAATCTCCTCTCCCTCCCAAAACAACCACTCCATATGCTCCAATCAGAGTAGTTACTCGTCCGAGAATAGATGCAGAATTCTGATGACATCATCACGGAGATCATCTTTTGGTTGTTACTATCTAGCATGCGCTGGAAAGGAACTACTTTATTTTCAGCAATCGGGTATCACTTTCCCATAACATTGCTCATAGTATCGTATTATTTACTAGAAGCTTTGCTTTTTAAATAAAGAGGAAATTGATTTGGGGATGATTTGGCATGAAGCAACACTCCCCATATGTCACTGGAACCAGGAAGCCTCAGTAACCATGCCAACTGCTTAGCTTCGATCTGCTTTGTAGTTTTCCCAGTCCCAGTGATTGACACTGGCTCTCTCCTAGGAGGGAGTTTTGGGCTCTAACTCTCTCTCTCTCTCTCTCTCTCTGTGTGTGTGTGTGTGTGTGTGTGTGTGTGTGTGTGTGTGTGTGTGTGTGTGTGTGTGTGTGTGTGTGTGTGTGTGTGTGTGTGTGTGTGTGTGTGTGTGTGTGTGGACAGAATGAATGGGTGTGCTAACATTTTTTTATCTAATGGAATGAGTGTAATAGCGAGACAGATTGTGTGAGTACCTGTTCTATAAATGCCTCGGCCTGACTGGGGAATTGTATTTAAATTAAGAAGCTGTTTATTCAGACATGGCCTTCTGAAGCATCTCCCTCAGGCTGTTAGACTCAGTCTCTCTCCGTGGGCCACCACTGCGTGTCTCCCTGGAACCCTGCAAACAGACACAGCACTGGTTCAAAGAGCTGTGGAATACCTCTGCTGGCACCTACATCGACTATGGGTATTTTCCTCGTGGTGATGTTTTTAAACAAAAGGCAATCTGGTACTGTAATTTGTGTTAAATATTGATGCTAGAAGCTGTTTGGTTTGTCTGTTTCCCACCTGTTCCGCTGGAGTTTGATGAAAAGGGATAGGCCATGAGTTAAAGAAAATAAAGAAATAGCTTGAACTGTACTTGCACTCGATGCCATTGTGTTTGGAGAGGAGTGAATAGAATGAAACCTGACATTGGTAGTTGTAGAGAGACTGATCGATTAGATAGTGATGTCATCATACCAAGCTTCTACAGATAGCACTAGGCCTATATCAGCACTGGCAGACAATTGAAACATTTGGCTCCCATTTGCACTTTCCCATTTGTGCCTTTTTTTATGATACAAACGATCTCCACATTCTGTTAGTGTCTGCATAGAGAGTAATGACTGGAATCCTTATAAGTCAGGATCTACACAAGTCAATGATGCCTGTCAGGTCCTAACTCAGACAAAGTACTGGCAGTTGCTATGGAGCCTGTATATGAAATAAAACCTGTTGTAAGATGTGCACACTCTTGACATTTGAACCCTCTCATTGGTCTAAAATACAAAGTCGTAAATATGCAGGACATTTCAGTCAAACAAGTTTATGCAAAGGATATGTGGTGCCTAGAAGTCTAAGGAGGATGTTTGGCTCCAAAAGAGCATGTTTTCCTGAAGTGGATGATTTTTCATTTGACTGTTGTATTGGGGTAACCGTTTGTTCAGAACTCCCCACTCACAAAAATAATTTTAGACTTTTGGTGGGCTTTTCACCTCACAATGTACTTCTGATTAAGGACAGACAGACCAAGCCTTTGGCCCTTGTAGAAGTTGTTGCCTATGAAGGTCACACAAAGCCAAACTGCTTTGAAAATATGTTTTGGCCCTGGCCATAAACCACATGTCACTTCCTATCAGTGACTGTTGTGCCTCTGGGCATCAGTGGACAGTGTTATGACAGTTGGTGACACGCGTCACACTGTGTGACCTGATAATGGCTGAGTGGAAGCTGCTCTTTGTCCCTGCAGCTCTCCATGGGGTATGGAGCTAAAGCCACTCAGCTATTTTAATTACCACTGCTTGCCATTTAACTGGAGGACTCCTGACTCAACCCAGGATAACACACACACACATTGGGGCTCTTGTCTCAACGTAGGGTCTTTGATGGCTGTGTCAGCCTGAGGCACATACCTTGTTACCTGAACCCCCGACCTTTTACACACAGACGTTTTTGTTTAGGATGAAGTACACCCCTGACTCCCCAAGCTTCTGACTTCTGACCTATTGACCTTTGAATCCTACTCCCAGAAACCTGGGTCTTAGACTTTTTCAATGGGGCGCAATGTTTAGAAGGTCGCAGATAGAAAGATTCTACACTAAAGCTGGGCGATATGGACAAAAATACATATCGCAATATATTGTCTGAATTTATGTCATAACGATAAATAGAACAATACGTTTATAACAATGTGCACCATAGTTTTTTAAATGATCCTTTTGTAACGACCATCGTATGAATAATTAGACCAAGGCGCAGTTTGAGTAGAGTTCCACATTTGAATGATAGTGACACATCAAAAACAACAAAGATATAACGATCGTGAAATACGTAGCGCACATTGGCACTCAAACAAAACAATATCCCACATCGCAGGTGGGAAAAAGGGACACACTAATTATGATCCCCAATTAGAGACAACGACCATCAGCTGCCTCCAATTGGGAACCATAAACACACACCAACATAGAAATATAATACATAGAAAACCCCCTAGTCACGCCCTGACCTAAAACACCATAGAGAGCCCTCGGGGTTCAGGACGTGACAGTACCCGTGACAGTACCCCCCCCCCCCGAAGGGGGAAAAACTCCGACCGCAAACCTGAAACGAGATGGAGAGGGTTAGGGTGGGCAACTAGCGTCGGTGGCGGCTCCGGTGCGGAACGTAGCACCCGCTCAGACCGCGGATCCGGCCATGAAGCCGGGCTGAACGCTGTGCCTGGACTGGGCACCGGCGCAGAGGAAGGCTCCGGCCTTGGAGCGGGACTGGACACCGTGCCTGGACTGGGCGTCGGCGCAGTGGAAGGCTCCGGCCATGGCACCGGCGCAGTGGAAGGCTCCGGCCATGGCACCGGCGCAGGAAGCTCCGGACCGTAGACCGTCACTGGAAGCTCCGGGCCGTGGACCGTCACTGGAGGCTCTGAACTGTGAACCGTCGCTGGAAGCTCTGGACTGTGAACCGTCGCTGGAGGTTCCGGGCTGTAGACCGTCGCTGGAGAATCCAGACTGTACACATGCACTGGTGGACGAGTGCGGGGAGCCGGCACAGGACGTACCGGGCTGGGGAGGCGCACTGGAGGCCTGGTGCGTGGAGCCAGCACAGGTTGCACCGGGCTGATGACACGCTCTTCAGGGCGAGTGCGGGGAGCCGGCACAGGACGTACCGGGCTGGGAAGGCGCACTGGAGGCCTGGTGCGTGGAGCCGGCACAGGTTTCACCGGACTGATGACACGCTCTTCAGGGCGAGTGCGAGGAGCCGGCACAGGACGTACCGGGCTGGGAAGGCGCACTGGAGGCCTGGTGCGTGGAGCCGGCACAGGTTGCACCGGATTGATGACACGCTCTTCAGGGCGAGTGCGGGGAGCCGGCACAGGATGTACCGGGCTGGGAAGGCGCACTGGAGGCCTGGTGCGTGGAGCCGGGACAGGTTGCACCGGACTGATGACACGCTCTTCAGGGCGTGTGCGAGGAGCCGGCACAGGACGTACCGGACTGGGAAGGCGCACTGGAGGCCTGGTGCGTGGAGCCGGCACAGGTTTCACCGGACTAATGACACGCTCTTCAGGGCAAGTGCGAGGAGCCGGCACAGGACGTACCGGACTGGGAAGGCGCACTGGAGGCCTGGTGCGTGGAGCCGGCACAGGTTTCACCGGACTGATGACACGCTCTTCAGGGCGAGTGCTGGGAGCCGGCACAGGACGTTCCGGGCTAGGGAGGCGCACTGGAAGCCTGCTGCGTGGAGCCGGCACAGGTTGCACCGTACTGATGACACGCTCTTCAGGGCGAGTGCGGGGAGCCGGCACAGGACGTACCGGACTGGGAAGGCGCACTGGAGGCCTGGTGTGTGGAGCCGGCACAGGTTTCACCGGACTGATGACACGCTCTTCAGGGCGAGTGCGGGGTGCCGGCACAGGACGTACCGGGCTGGGGAGGTGCACTGGAGGCCTGCTGCGTGGAGCCGTCACAGGTTGCATCGGACTGATGACACGCTCTTCAGGGCGAGTGCGGGGAGCCGGCACAGGACGTACCGGGCTGGGAAGGCGCACTGGAGGCCTGGTGCGTGGAGCCGGCACAGGTTTCACCGGACTGATGACACGCTCTTCAGGGCGAGTGCGAGGAGCCGGCACAGGACGTACCGGGCTGGGAAGGCGCACTGGAGGCCTGGTGCGTGGAGCCGGCACAGGTTGCACCGGATTGATGACACGCTCTTCAGGGCGAGTGCGGGGAGCCGGCACAGGATGTACCGGGCTGGGAAGGCGCACTGGAGGCCTGGTGCGTGGAGCCGGGACAGGTTGCACCGGACTGATGACACGCTCTTCAGGGCGTGTGCGAGGAGCCGGCACAGGACGTACCGGACTGGGAAGGCGCACTGGAGGCCTGGTGCGTGGAGCCGGCACAGGTTTCACCGGACTAATGACACGCTCTTCAGGGCAAGTGCGAGGAGCCGGCACAGGACGTACCGGACTGGGAAGGCGCACTGGAGGCCTGGTGCGTGGAGCCGGCACAGGTTTCACCGGACTGATGACACGCTCTTCAGGGCGAGTGCTGGGAGCCGGCACAGGACGTTCCGGGCTAGGGAGGCGCACTGGAAGCCTGCTGCGTGGAGCCGGCACAGGTTGCACCGTACTGATGACACGCTCTTCAGGGCGAGTGCGGGGAGCCGGCACAGGACGTACCGGACTGGGAAGGCGCACTGGAGGCCTGGTGTGTGGAGCCGGCACAGGTTTCACCGGACTGATGACACGCTCTTCAGGGCGAGTGCGGGGTGCCGGCACAGGACGTACCGGGCTGGGGAGGTGCACTGGAGGCCTGCTGCGTGGAGCCGTCACAGGTTGCATCGGACTGATGACACGCTCTTCAGGGCGAGTGCGGGGAGCCGGCACAGGACGTTCCGGGCTAGGGAGGCGCACTGGAAGCCTGCTGCGTGGAGCCGGCACAGGTTGCACCGGACTGATGACACGCTCTTCAGGGCGAGTGCGGGGAGCCGGCACAGGACGTACCGGACTGATGACACGCTCTTCAGGGCGAGTGCGGGGAGCCGGCACAGGACGTTCCGGGCTAGGGAGGCGCACTGGAAGCCTGCTGCGTGGAGCCGGCACAGGTTGCACCGGACTGATGACACGCTCTTCAGGGCGAGTGCGGGGAGCCGGCACAGGACGTACCGGGCTAGGGAGGCGCACTGGAAGCCTGCTGCGTGGAGCCGGCACAGGTTGCACCGGACTGATGACACGCTCTTCAGGGCGAGTGCGGGGAGCCGGCACAGGACGTACCGGGCTAGGGAGGCGCACTGGAAGCCTGCTGCGTGGAGCCGGCACAGGTTTCACCGGACTGATGACACGCTCTTCAGAGCGTGTGCGGGGAGCCGGCATAGGATGTACCGGGCTGGGGAGGCGCACCGGAGGCCTGGTGCGTGGAGCCGGCACAGGTTGCACCGGACTGATGACACGCTCTTCAGGGCGAGTGCGGGGAGCCGGCACAGGACGTCCCGGACTAGGGAGGCGCACTGGAAGCCTGCTGCGTGGAGCCGGCACAGGTTGCACCGGACTGATGACACGCTCTTCAGGGCGAGTGCGGGGAGCCGGCACAGGACGTACCGGGCTAGGGAGGCGCACTGGAAGCCTGCTGCGTGGAGCCGGCACAGGTTGCACCGGACTGATGACACGCTCTTCAGGGCGAGTGCGGGGAGCCGGCACAGGACGTACCGGGCTAGGGAGGCGCACTGGAAGCCTGCTGCGTGGAGCCGGCACAGGTTGCACCGGACTGATGACACGCTCTTCAGGGCGAGTGCGGGGAGCCGGCACAGGACGTACCGGGCTAGGGAGGCGCACTGGAAGCCTGCTGCGTGGAGCCGGCACAGGTTGCACCGGACTGATGACACGCTCTTCAGGGCGAGTGAGGGGAGCCGGCACAGGACGTACCGGACTGGGAAGGCGCACTGGAGGCCTGGTGTGTGGAGCCGGCACAGGTTTCACCGGACTGATGACACGCTCTTCAGGGCGAGTGCGGGGTGCCGGCACAGGACGTACCGGGCTGGGGAGGCGCACTGGAGGCCTGCTGCGTGGAGCCGTCACAGGTTGCACCGGACTGATGACACGCTCTTCAGGGCGAGTGCGGGGAGCCGGCACAGGACGTACCGGGCTAGGGAGGCGCACTGGAAGCCTGCTGCGTGGAGCCGGCACAGGTTGCACCGTACTGATGACACGCTCTTCAGGGCGAGTGCGGGGAGCCGGCACAGGACGTACCGGACTGGGAAGGCGCACTGGAGGCCTGGTGCGTGGAGCCGGCACAGGTTGCACCGGACTGATGACACGCTCTTCAGGGTGAGTGCGAGGAGCCGGCACAGGACGTACCGGGCTGGGGAGGCGCACTGGAGGCCTGCTGCGTGGAGCCGTCACAGGTTGCACCGGACTGATGACACGCTCTTCAGGGCGAGTGCGGGGAGCCGGCACAGGACGTTCCGGGCTAGGGAGGCGCACTGGAAGCCTGCTGCGTGGAGCCGGCACAGGTTGCACCGGACTGATGACACGCTCTTCAGGGCGAGTGCGGGGAGCCGGCACAGGACGTACCGGACTAGGGAGGCGCACTGGAAGCCTGCTGCGTGGAGCCGGCACAGGTTGCACCGGACTGATGACACGCTCTTCAGGGCGAGTGCGGGGAGCCGGCACAGGACGTACCGGGCTAGGGAGGCGCACTGGAAGCCTGCTGCGTGGAGCCGGCACAGGTTGCACCGGACTGATGACACGCTCTTCAGGGCGAGTGCGGGGAGCCGGCACAGGACGTACCGGGCTAGGGAGGCGCACTGGAAGCCTGCTGCGTGGAGCCGGCACAGGTTGCACCGGACTGATGACACGCTCTTCAGGGCGAGTGCGGGGAGCCGGCACAGGACGTACCGGGCTAGGGAGGCGCACTGGAAGCCTGCTGCGTGGAGCCGGCACAGGTTGCACCGGACTGATGACACGCTCTTCAGGGCGAGTGAGGGGAGCCGGCACAGGACGTACCGGACTGGGAAGGCGCACTGGAGGCCTGGTGTGTGGAGCCGGCACAGGTTTCACCGGACTGATGACACGCTCTTCAGGGCGAGTGCGGGGTGCCGGCACAGGACGTACCGGGCTGGGGAGGCGCACTGGAGGCCTGCTGCGTGGAGCCGTCACAGGTTGCACCGGACTGATGACACGCTCTTCAGGGCGAGTGCGGGGAGCCGGCACAGGACGTACCGGGCTAGGGAGGCGCACTGGAAGCCTGCTGCGTGGAGCCGGCACAGGTTGCACCGTACTGATGACACGCTCTTCAGGGCGAGTGCGGGGAGCCGGCACAGGACGTACCGGACTGGGAAGGCGCACTGGAGGCCTGGTGTGTGGAGCCGGCACAGGTTGCACCGGACTGATGACACGCTCTTCAGGGCGAGTGCGGGGTGCCGGCACAGGACGTACCGGGCTGGGGAGGCGCACTGGAGGCCTGCTGCGTGGAGCCGTCACAGGTTGCACCGGACTGATGACACGCTCTTCAGGGCGAGTGCGGGGAGCCGGCACAGGACGTACCGGGCTAGGGAGGCGCACTGGAAGCCTGGTGCGTGGAGCCGGCACAGGTTGCACCGGACTGATGACACGCTCTTCAGGGCGAGTGCGGGGAGCCGGCACAGGACGTACCGGGCTAGGGAGGCGCACTGGAAGCCTGCTGCGTGGAGCCGGCACAGGTTGCACCGGACTGATGACACGCTCTTCAGGGCGAGTGCGGGGAGCCGGCACAGGACGTACCGGACTGGGAAGGCGCACTGGAGGCCTGGTGTGTGGAGCCGGCACAGGTTTCACCGGACTGATGACACGCTCTTCAGAGCGAGTGTGAGGAGCCGGCACAGGACGTTCCGGGCTAGGGAGGCGCACTGGAGGCCTGGTGCGTGGAGCCGGCACAGGTTTCACCGGACTGATGACACGCTCTTCAGGGCGAGTGCGGGGAGCCGGCACAGGACGTACCGGGCTGGGAAGGCGCACTGGAGGCCTGGTGCGTGGAGCCGGCACAGGTTGCACCGGACTGATGACACGCTCTTCAGGGCGAGTGCGAGGAGCCGGCACAGGACGTACCGGGCTGGGGAGGCGCACTGGAGGCCTGCTGCGTGGAGCCGGCACAGGTTGCACCGGACTGATGACACGCTCTTCAGGGCGAGTGCGGGGAGCCGGCACAGGACGTACCGAGCTAGGGAGCCGCACTGGAAGCCTGGTGCGTGGAGCATGCACAAGTTGCACCGGACTGATGACACGCTCTTCAGGGCGAGTGCGGGGAGCCGGCACAGGACGTACCAGGCTAGGGAGGCGCACTGGAGGCCTGGTGCATGGAGTGATGACATGCTCCTCAAAACGCCTGCGCTGCAGCATACTCCTAGCCAACATCTCTCTCCGATATCCCTCCTCAAATTGCTCCATCGACTCCCAGACGGTCTCTGGCTCTTTCCTCGGCCGACCGCCCCTTGTTCCCCTCCCCCCCAAAAAATATTGGGTTTGCCCTTGGGCTGTTTGTGGCCGCGGACCCCGGCGTCGTCGCTGTCCTCCTTTACTCCTCTGCGACTCCCTCCAAGGAAGGGTCTTGCATCCACCTAGTATCTCTTCCCATGACCAACTCTCCTTCACCTCCTGGGCACGCTGCTTGGTCCTGACTTGGTGGGATATTCTGTCATGACCGTCGTATGAATAATTAGACCAAGGTGCAGCGTGAGTAGAGTTCCACATTTTAATGATAGTGACACTTCCAAAACAACACAAATATAACGATCGTGAAATACGTAGCGCACATTGGCACTCAAACAAAACAATATCCCACATCGCAGGTGGGAAAAAGGACACACTAAGTATGATCCCCAATTAGAGGCAACGATCAACAGCTGCCTCCAATTGGGAACCATACACACACACCAACATATAAATATAATACCTAGAAACCCCCCTAGTCACGCTAGGCTCTCTATGGTCAGGGCGTGACACCTTTAAACTACTACTACTACTACTAGTTTGATGGTTGTAGCCATCAGTTGTCCCATTAACAATCACCCATATTAGCAAACTTATTTAATTTCAATTCACTTCACATTTCATTTCAATTCACTTCACATTTCTCTACTATAGGCTACATGTCGCAGTAAAATGCCTGCGATAAGTGATCGGTATGGTCAGTGTCGTTAATTTTAAGTTTATCGTCCCAGCTATATTCCACACGACTCAATGTTCCGCATGACAGAGGTTTATGTTTTTTCTATCAACATCATGCAATTCTATGATGTTTCTCACATTCATTTGGCAGTGTGATAAAGAGAAAAGTATTGATTTATTTATTTATGTCACGTTCCTGACCTGTTTTCTGTTGTTTTTGTATGTGTTTGACGGTCAGGGCGTGAGTTTGGGTGGGTAGTCTATGTTATGTGTTTCTATGTTGGTTAAAGGGTGACCTGATATGGCTCTCAATTAGAGGCAGGTGGTTTTCATTTCCTCTGATTGAGAGCCATATTAAGGTAGGTGTTTTCACATTGATTGTTGTGGGTGGTTGTCTCCTGTGTCAGTGTATGTTACGCCACGCGGGACTGTTTCGGTTTTGTTTGTTCGTTCGTTTTATGTAGTCAGTTTTCCTGTTCTTGCGTTCTTCGTGTTTCATGTAAGTTCGTCGTCCAGGTCTGTCTACGTCGTTTGTTGTTTTGTAATTATTCAAGTGTTCGTCGTGTTTTCTGTTTTGTTGATTAAAAATCATGTCTTATCACAACGCTGCATTTTGGTCTAATCCTTGCTACTCCTCTTCGGATGAGGAGAAGGAGGAAGCCCGTTACAGAACCACCCACCAAACCCGGATCAAGCAGCGGGACCACGAACAGTGGTCCACGAAAAAAGGATTGCAGGATTTCTGGAGTTGGGAGGAAATCATAGAGGGAAAAGGACCCTGGGCTAAGGTGGGAGTGAATCGCCGCTTTGAGGAGGAGAAGGAGGCAGCCACAGCCCAAAACCGCAGATATGAAGGTACGCGGCTAGCAAGGAAGCCCGAGAAGAAACCCCAAAAATTTCTTGGGGGGGGGCTAAGAGGTAGTGGGCCAAGGGCAGGTAGGAGACCTGCGCCCACTTCTCAGGCTAACCGTGGAGAGCGGGAGTACGGGCAGACACCGTGTTACGCAGTAGAGCGCACGGTGTCTCCTGTACGTGTGCATAGCCCGGTGCGGGTTATTCCACCTCCCCGCACTGGTAGGGCTAGATTGAGCGTTGAGCCGGATGTCATGAAGCCGGCCCTACATATCTGGCCACCAGTACGCCTCCTCGGGCCGGCTTACATGGCACCAGCCTTACGCATGGTGTCCCCGGTTCGCCTACATAGCCCGGTGCGGGTTATTCCACCTCCCCGCACTGGTCGGGCGACGGGGAGTATTCAACCAGGTAAGGTTGGGCAGGCTCAATGCTCAAGGGAGCCAGTACGCCTGCACGGTCCGGTATTTCCGGCGCCACCTTCCCGCCCCAGCCTAGTACTACCAGTGCCTACACCACGCACCAGGCTTCCAGTGCGTTTCCAGAGCCCTGTTCCTCCTCCACGCACTCTCCCTATGGTGCGTGTCTCCAGCCCAGTGCCTCCAGTTCCGGCACCACGCACTAAGCCACCTGTGCGTCTCCAGAGCCCTGTACGCACTGTTCCTTCTCCCCGCACTCGCCCTGAGGTGCGTGCCCTCAGCCCGGTACCTCCAGTTCCGGTACCACGCACCAGGCCTATAGTGCGCTTCGAGAGGTCAGTGTGCCCTGTCCCTGCTCCCCGCACTAGCCTGAAAGTGCGTGTCTCCAGTCCGGTGCCTCCAGTTCCGGCACCACGCACCAGGCCTACAGTGCGCCTCATCCGGCCAGAACCATCCGTCTGCCCAGTGCCATCTGAGCCATCCGTCTCCCCAGCGCCGTCTGAGCCATCTGTCTGCCCAGCGCCGTCTGAGCCATCTGTCTGCCCAGCGCCGTCTGAGCCATCTGTCTGCCCAGCGCCGTCTGAGCCATCTGTCTGCCCAGCGCCGTCTGAGCCATCTGTCTGCCCAGCGCCGTCTGAGCCATCTGTCTGCCCAGCGCCGTCTGAGCCATCTGTCTGTCCAGCGCCGTCTGAGCCATCCGTCTGCCCAACGCCGTCTGAGCCATCCGTCTGCCCAGCGCCTTCTGAGCCATCCGTCTGCCCAGCGCCTTCTGAGCCATCCGTCTGCCCAGCGCCTTCTGAGCCATCCGTCTGCCACGAGCCATTAGAGCCGCCCGTCTGTCCCGAGCCATTAGAGCCGTCCGTCAGTCAGGAGCCGCTAGAGCCGTCCGTCAGTCAGGAGCTGCCAGAGCCGCCAGCCAGTCAGGAACTGCCAGAGCCGCCAGCCAGTCAGGAGCTGCCAGAGCCGCCAGCCAGTCAGGAGCTGCCAGAGCCGCCAGCCAGTCAGGAGCTGCCAGAGCCGCCAGCCAGTCAGGAGCTGCCAGAGCCGCCAGCCAGTCAGGAGCTGCCAGAGCTGCCCTACAGTCATGAGCTGCCCTACAGTTATGAGCTGCCCTACAGTCATGAGCTGCCCTACAGTCATGAGCTGCCCTCCAGTCATGAGCTGCCCTCCAGTCATGAGCTGCCCTCCAGTCATGAGCTGCCCTCCAGTCATGAGCTGCCCTCCAGTCATGAGCTGCCCTACAGTCCGGAGCTGCCACCCAGTCCGGAGCTGCCACCCAGTCCGGAGCTGCCACCCAGTCCGGAGCTGCCACCCAGTCCGGAGCTGCCACCCAGTCCGGAGCTGCCATTAGTACAGAGTTGTCCCTCTGTCCGGAGCTACATCTCTGTCCTGAGCTACCTCTCTGTCCTGAGCTACCTCTCTGTCCTTAGCTACCTCTCTGTCCTGAGCTACCTCTCTGGCCTGAGCTACCTCTCGTTCCTGAGTTGTCTCCTCTATGTAGGAGGGGCCTTAGTGAAGGTTCCTGGACCATGGTCGGGGGCGAGGGTCGCCACTCAAAGGACGCTAAGGAGGGGGACAAAGACAGTGGTGGAGTGGTGTCCTCGTCCACCGCCGGAGCCGCCACCGCGGACAGATGCCCACCCAGACCCTCCCCTTGAGTTTTAGGGGTGCGCCCGGAGTTCGCACCTTGAGGGGGGGGTTCTGTCACGTTCCTGACCTGTTTTCTGTTGTTTTTGTATGTGTTTGACGGTCAGGGCGTGAGTTTGGGTGGGTAGTCTATGTTATGTGTTTCTATGTTGGTTAAAGGGTGACCTGATATGGCTCTCAATTAGAGGCAGGTGGTTTTCATTTCCTCTGATTGAGAGCCATATTAAGGTAGGTGTTTTCACATTGATTGTTGTGGGTGGTTGTCTCCTGTGTCAGTGTATGTTACGCCACGCGGGACTGTTTCGGTTTTGTTTGTTCGTTCGTTTTATGTAGTCAGTTTTCCTGTTCTTGCGTTCTTCGTGTTTCATGTAAGTTCGTCGTCCAGGTCTGTCTACGTCGTTTGTTGTTTTGTAATTATTCAAGTGTTCGTCGTGTTTTCTGTTTTGTTGATTAAAAATCATGTCTTATCACAACGCTGCATTTTGGTCTAATCCTTGCTACTCCTCTTCGGATGAGGAGAAGGAGGAAGCCCGTTACAATTTAACCTTTATTTAACTAGGCAAGTCAGTTAAGAACAAATTCTTATTTACAATGACGGCCTACCTCGGCCAAACCCTAACCGGACGACGCTGGGCCAATTGTGCGCCCAATCACGACCGGTTGGGATACAGCCTGGAATCGAACCAGGGTCTGTAGTGACGCCTCTAGCACTGACATGCAGTGCCTTAGACCGCTGTGCCACTCGGGAGCTCCACTTGGGAGATTTCTGTATTCATAAACACAGGAATTATTGTCAAAACGCTAAACCATTGTGAATAAGTCCATAGTAGTTGTAGGAGATAGTTTGCAGTAATGTTAGTGCTTGATTAATGTTCCATTGTGTAAAGCACTAGGCAGACCCCTCTTTGTCTGGCTTTGTTTCATTTTCATGTTCAACCGCTGACACAGGCCAGAAAAACATACCAATCTGCGAAGGTCATTCCAGGAAGCGTAGTATAACACACATGCACTCAAGCCTGATCTCTCTTTCTCACTCTAACTCACTCACCTCTTCTCATCCTCCACTTGTAATATAGCTGAGGGGAAAGCTCATACATTTCTCTCTCCCAACCTCTGGGCTCCATGTAGACACTCCCCAGAAAAGCCCTTAGACCTCACACACAGTGTGTGTGTGTGTGTGTGTGTGTGTGTGTGTGTGTGTGTGTGTGTGTGTGTGTGTGAGACAACCAACCTTGCAAACCAACAGAGAATCGCCTTTCAAAAATGTGCAGATAACAGAATAGGATGCCGTTTCGATATTAAGGCTTTAGCTCAGTGGGATAACATGGTCTTGAGTTGAGTCATAACATATTTATAATGTGTGTTTTGTCAGTGTGAACAGTCCTATCTGATGCGGGAGCATGAGGACGTTCAGGATCGGACCACCCTACGATACGAGGAGAGGATCACAGAGCTACACAGCATCATCGCTGAGCTCAACAAGAAGATAGACCTGCTACAAGGCACTACCATCAGGTGGGTGGTACACACACACACACACACACACACACACACACACACACACACACACACACACACACACACACACACAGACGTTGTTTACTTATCGTAGTGAAATCAAAATCGGAGCATTTGCGTCAGAGGCCTTGTAAGTGTTTGTTTTCCTAGCTCAAGTGCCCTCTCCAGCCCTCTCCACCGGTGCTTAACACACTGATGTGCACCGGAAATAAACTCCAAAATAGGCATCGGGTTGAGTGCTAAGCAGGACCATTAACCAAACAACTCATTAGAATGAACTCAAGAGTGGCAGCCACCCAAAATTCCTCCATTTCCAAAATGCGTACTGGTTTTGGTCACACTTTATTTGGATAGTCCGGATTGTCCATCTGTAGATGCTTTACAGATGGTCATACTATCTGTTGATAAGCAACTGCTTGCTAGGGTTAGGTTTAGAATAAGGGTTAGGGTAAGTGTTAAGGTTAGTGTAAGGGTTAAGGCTAGGGTAAGGGTTAATAGATAGTTAGTTGAAATATTACTGTTAGTGTAACGGTTCTCCTCTTCCTCTTCATCCGAAGAGGAGGAGCATGGATTGAACCAAGACGCAGCGTGATACTTCGACATGATATTTATTTAGACACGACAAAACAACGAAGACAAAAAAACGAACTATACTTGAATTAACTAACAAAATAACAAAACGAATGTAGACAGACCTGGACGTAAGAACTTACATGTAACACGAAGAACGCACGAACAGGGAAATGACTACATAAAAACCGAACGAACAAAATGAACAAACAAACCGAAACAGTCCCGTATGGTGCAACATAGACAGACACTAACACAGGAGACAACCACCCACAACAAACAGTGTGAAAACACCTACCTTAATATGACTCTCAATCAGAGGAAATGAAAACCACCTGCCTCTAATTGAGAGCCATATCAGGTCACCCTTAAACCAACATAGAAACAGAAAACATAGACTGCCCACCCAAACTCACGTCCTGACCAACTAACACATACAAAAACTAACAGAAAACAGGTCAGGAACGTGACATAACCCCCCCCTTAAGGTGCGAACTCCGGGCGCACCAGCACAAAGTCTAGGGGAGGGTCAGGGTGGGCATCTGACCACGGTGGTGGCTCAGGCTCTGGGCGAGGTCCCCACCCCACCATAGTCAATCCCAGCTTACGTCTCTCCCTCAGAATGACCACCCTCTTACTCCACCCACCTAATATACCGGGTAACATCAAAATAAGGGACAGCTCCGGGACAAGGTAGCTCAGGACAGATAGGTAGGTCAGGATAGAGAGGTAGCTCAGGATAGAGAGGTAGCTCAGGATAGAGAGGTAGCTCAGGATAGAGGGGCAACTCCGGACTGAAGGGCAGCTCCGGACAGAGAGACAGCTCTGGACTGAGGGGCAGTTCTGGATACATGGCAGCTCTGGACTGAGGGACAGCTCATGGTTGGCTGACGGCTCTGGACGCTCATGGCTAGCTGACGGCTCTGGACGCTCATGGCTAGCTGACGGCTCTGGACGCTCATGGCTGGCTGACGGCTCTGGACGCTCATGGCTGGCTGACGGCTCTGGACGCTCATGGCTGGCTGACGGCTCTGGACGCTCATGGCTCGCTGACGGCTCTGGACGCTCATGGCTGGCTGACGGCTCTGGACGCTCATGGCTCGCTGACGGCTCTGGACGCTCATGGCTAGCTGACGGCTCTGGCTGATCCGGTCTGGCGGAAGGCTCTGGCTGATCCGGTCTGGCGGAAGGCTCTGGCTGATCCGGTCTGGCGGAAGGCTCTGGCTGATCCGGTCTGGCGGAAGGCTCTGGCTGATCCGGTCTGGCGGAAGGCTCTGGCTGATCCGGTCTGGCGGAAGGCTCTGGCTGATCCGGTCTGGCGGAAGGCTCTAGCGGCTCCTGTCTGGCGGAAGGCTCTAGCGGCTCCTGTCTGGCGGACGGCTCTGTAGGCTCATGGCAGACGGGCGGCTTTGCAGGCTCATGGCAGACGGGCGGCTTTGAAGGCTCAATACAGACGGGCAGTTCAGGCGCCGCTTGACAGACGGGCAGTTCAGGCGCCGCTTGGCAGACGGGCAGTTCAGGCGCCGCTTGGCAGACGGGCAGTTCAGGCGCCGCTTGGCAGACGGGCAGTTCAGGCGCCGCTTGGCAGACGGGCAGTTCAGGCGCCGCTTGGCAGACGGGCAGTTCAGGCGCCGCTTGGCAGACGGGCAGTTCAGGCGCTGCTTGGCAGACGGACAGTTCAGGCGCTGCTTGGCAGACGGGCAGTTCAGGCGCCGCTGGGCAGACGGCAGACTCTGACCGGCTGAGACGCACTGTAGGCCTGGTGCGTGGTACCGGAACTGGTGGTACCGGACTGGAGACACGCACCTCAAGGCTAGTGCGGGGAGCGGTAACATGACACACTGAGTTCTCAAAGCGCACTATAGGACTGGTGCGTGGTACCGGGACTGGTGGTACCGGGCTGAGAGCACGCACCTCAGAATGAGTGCGGGGAGAAGGAACAGTGCGTACAGGACTCTGGAGACGCACAGGTGGCTTAGTGCGTGGTGCCGGAATTGGAGGCACTGGGCTGGAGACACGCACCATAGGAAGAGTGCGTGGAGGAGGAACAGGGCTCTGAAAACGCACTGGAAGCCTGGTGCGTGGTGTAGGCACTGGTGGTACTGGGCTGGGGCGGGGAGGTAGCGCCGGAAATACCGGACCGTGCAAGCGTACTGGCTCCCTTGAGCATTGAGCCTGCCCAACCTTACCTGGTTGAATGCTCCCCGTCGCCCACCCAGTGCGGGGAGGTGGAATAACCCGCACCGGGCTATGTAGGCGAACCGGGGACACCATGCGTAAGGCTGGTGCCATGTAAGCCGGCCCAAGGAGACGCACTGGTGGCCAGATATGTAGAGCCGGCTTCATGGCACTTGGCTCAATGCTCAATCTAGCCCTACCAGTGCGGGGAGGTGGAATAACCCGCACCGGGCTATGCACACGTACAGGAGACACCGTGCGCTCCACTGCGTAACACGGTGTCTGCCCGTACTCCCGCTCTCCACGGTTAGCCTGGGAAGTGGGCGCAGGTCTCCTACCTGCCCTTGGCCCACTACCTCTTAGCCCCCCCCCAAGAAATTTTTGGGGTTTCTTCACGGGCTTCCGTGCTAGCCGCGTACCTTCATAAATCCGGTCTTGAGCTTGATTCTCCGGCTTCCAGCCACGTCTCCTTGCTGCCTCCTCATACCACCGCTCTTGGGCTCTCGCTGCCTCCATCTCCTCACGAGCGCGGCGATATTCCCCAATATGTGCCCAGTGTCCTTTTCCCTCCAAGACTTCCTCCCAAGTCCATGAGTCCTGATTTCTTGGCCGCTGCTCAAACTTGCGCTGCTTGGTTCTGGATTGGTGGGTGGTTCTGTAACGGTTCTCCTCTTCCTCTTCATCCGAAGAGGAGGAGCATGGATTGAACCAAGACGCAGCGTGATACTTCGACATGATATTTATTTAGACACGACAAAACAACGAAGACAAAAAAACGAACTATACTTGAATTAACTAACAAAATAACAAAACGAATGTAGACAGACCTGGACGTAAGAACTTACATGTAACACGAAGAACGCACGAACAGGGAAATGACTACATAAAAACCGAACGAACAAAATGAACAAACAAACCGAAACAGTCCCGTATGGTGCAACATAGACAGACACTAACACAGGAGACAACCACCCACAACAAACAGTGTGAAAACACCTACCTTAATATGACTCTCAATCAGAGGAAATGAAAACCACCTGCCTCTAATTGAGAGCCATATCAGGTCACCCTTAAACCAACATAGAAACAGAAAACATAGACTGCCCACCCAAACTCACGTCCTGACCAACTAACACATACAAAAACTAACAGAAAACAGGTCAGGAACGTGACAGTTAGGCCATCTGTAGATGCTCTACAGACTATCCAAATAAAGTGTTACCCTGTTTTTTTTACTAGGGAATTTAAAAAATCTGTTTTCTTTCATTCTCTGTTTGTGTGTGTTTATGTTTGCGTAAACGGTGCCATGCCAATTCAGTGTATCTTGCTTCATGTTGTCAGAACAGCACATAACAGCGTGTGTCAGTACTTTCTATTTGCCAACCTTGTGAGAACTATGTGATGTGAATTTATTGCCCGGCTATTTAATTCACAATCAAGATTGTGTCAAACCAATGAAATGCAACCAAACGACCCTATAATTCAGAGCTACAGGCAAGATGTTACGTATCAATGTTTGGTAGCAGCAGTGACTTTGTTTACTGCTGTAACGAGCCTCCTCCTTCTCTTCATCCGAAGAGGAGTAGCAAGGATTGGACCAACGTGCAGCGGGTTGTGAATACATAATGAACTTTATTAACAAGACGAAACTAAACACACGAAGAACACTTGATACTTTTACAAAAAACAACAAACGAAGTAGACAGACCTGGACTACGAACTTATATACAACGAAGAACGAACGAACAAGTACTGATTACAAACAAAACGAACTCACGATACAGTCCCGTATGGTGCAACAAACACTGACACAGGAAACAATCACCCACAAACAAACAGTGAGAACAACCTACCTTAATATGACTCTCAATCAGAGGAAACGTCAAACACCTGCCTCTAATTGAGAGCCATACCAGGCAACCCAAAACCAACATAGAAACAGAAAACATAGACTGCCCACCCAAAACTCACGCCCTGACCAATAAACACATACCAAACAACAGAAAACAGGTCAGGAACGTGACAACTGCAGTACTACTTTCACCAATATTGTTTATTTCTGTATTATGTACATAGACATATTGGATAGAGTTTGGATAGAATCCATTATTCCAATGCAACTCCAGGCATGTGTGGCAGACAAAATACAGTATCCGAGACACAGGCACAAGAATCAACATTCATTCAAAATGTGGAAATGTATGCTGCTTTCATTCGGATCTAGGAATGTTCCTCGATAAATGTATCTAGCCGTCACAGCAAGGGAGAACAAGTGGTATCAACATAGGTGTGGGCTGTCCGTGCTTCATCTAATAGATAATCCGATGTGCTCAGTCTCACAGACGTGTAAACACTGCACTTCTTAGATCTGACATTTCTCCTGCAGGTTGGTCACACCGGGAGCTTTCCTCTCATTAAAACATACATGATCTTCATGCTTGTGCATATATTTAAATACTTATGCCTGAGAAGTTCAGACTGGGACGTCACTATTGCTTAATTGCAGAGGGTTCTCATCTGAAGCACGAATACACACACACACATGCGCGTATACGTGCTGTATAGGGTTAATCAGCGTGTGTGTGTGTCTGTGTGTGTGTGTGTGTGTGTGTGTGTGTGTGTGTGTGTGGTCATGACAACAACATTGAAGTAAAAAACAAACTTAGCAGGGAATTGTCACACCCGCCTGGTTGCCAAATCAGTTTTATGCTTTAGCTGACTCGCCTGGTTGCCATCATGCCAGGAAATTACATCGTTATCGAACCACAAACACATCTGTCAACAAGGCTAGTGTCATATCACTTTGCCCTAACTCCGACATAACTCAGTGACCCTCTGCCCCTCAGGGAGGAGGATGAGTTTTCAGAGCTGCGTTCGGAGCTCAGCCACAGCCAGCACGAGGTCAACGAGGACGGACGCAGCCTCGACCAGGACGTGGCCTCCGTCTCACTGGCTGAAAACCACTCCACCCTGACGACCGCCAACATGGGTAAGAAAGGACACTAGTGCTTGACTGTAAACCCACATACAACTCCTATAAATGAGTTTGACTTGCTCTGAATACACTCATTCTATGGTTTAGTGGACACATTCACAGCCAAGCTGGAGTTTGCTCCACTCCATCAGTAGAAGGAATGTGTTTATGTTCTCAGGCTAATCTTCACTTTTCTGTTTCACTAATAACTGCTTCGATCAGTGGTTCATATGAATCATCTCTCCCATGGAGAGACTGTTACCTATCTGTGCCCATAGATGTACTCTGTGACCTACAGTATCTGTGCATGTCCTCCCTTGATGGATGGCCTGTGGCCAACCAACTGCTGTAGGGTTGATGGCACCCAATACACAATTATCGGCTTCTAGCGGAGATCGAATGAGGAGCAGTTATGTGCGTGTGTGTATGTGACTGTGTGTGTGCGCATTTGTGCTCGCATGCACACTCCCACAATGGAAAATTGATTCAGCAGAGTCCGTGCAGCAGTTCCTTCGAAACGCTATTTATACTCCCCTCTATCAATGGTGCTGAGTGCACCCAGCAATCACTTGTCAATGGTAAAGAGCTTCATTGGTTTCTCTTCTTCCTTATCCTCAACGTTGAGCAGAGAGAGAGAGAGAAGAAAAACAAATTTTTCATTCATTACAGGTCTTTGTCTCTAGCTGTAGCCGGGACAATCTTATCCCCTCACACACACACACAAAAGGATTTCACCAGTGAGGAAATAATTTAGGAAACAGGAATATAAGTTTTGTTAATCATCACGTTCGTTCACACAGCACTAATTACTTTCGAATTGTTTGCAAAACCTGCATTTACTTTGCCCCTCCAGCGGTAGGAAAAGGGGGGACATATGGAAAAACGTCTCAGTCGCTCTCCACATTTTCATATTCCACACAATGTACCCAGGCTATGTTTGTCTAGGTCTGGGAAGATACTAATCATCATCATCATCATTGTGGATGCAGTATGTCAGCAGGTGCTCACCATCGGCATGGCGGTATTGGATGCTTTGCAGGGCTTTTATTTATATGCAAATTTAAATTAGTTTCTGATGAGCCAATTAGATTCCCTCTGGAGATATGAAGTTGACACAGTGAATAGGGAATTGAAGCTTTGAAAGTGGTACATGCCTTTTAGGGCTGACCCCATTTAGTCGACTGGTTGATTGTTTACCGATAGGCTGTTGGTCGACCAAGATTTCTTTAGTCGGGCAGTAGCAAAAACAATTGCTTCAATCATGGGGTACAAGACACCTGTCTGATTGGCTCCTGCCTGAGTGGACTGATCCATTGTGGAGGCAGTGGGGATGGCACAGTCCATCACTCTAAGGTTACTGAAATGGTACAGTGCATTCGGAAAGTTTTCAGACCCCTTGACTTTTTCCACATTTGTTACGTTACAACCTTATTCAAAAAAAAAAAAGGAAGCTTTTTAATTTTTTCAAATCATCGTATGTAGTGATCACAATATAGTAACCATATCTAGGAAAACCAATGTTCCGAAGGCTGGGCCTAATATAGTGTATAAGAGGTCATACAATACGTTTGGTAGGGATTCCTATGTTGTTGATGTAAAGAATGTTTGTTGGTCCGTGGTGTGTAATGAGGAGCAAACAACAGACGTTGCACTTGATACATTTATGAAATTGCTTATTCCAGTTACTAATAAGCATGCACCCATTTAAGGAAATGACTGTAAAACATGTTAAATCCCTATGGATTGATGAGGAATTGAAAAAAGGGATGGTTAAGGGATGAGGCAAAAGGAATGGCAAATAAGTCTGGCTGCACAACCGATTGGCAAACGTATTGCAAATTGAGTAATCATGTGACTAAACTGAATAAAAAGATGAAGAAACTACACTATGAAACAAAGATAAATGAAAAAACTTTGGAGCACCTTAAATGAAATTTTGGGGAAAAAGCAAACTGAGCTCCATCATTCATTGAATCAGATGGCTCATTCATCACAAAACCAACTGATATTGCCAACTACTTTTTAATGATTTTCTTTTTGGCAAGATTAGCAAATTTAGGCATGACATGCCAGCAACAAACGCTGACACTACACATCCAAGTATATCTGACCAAATTATGAAAGACAAGCATTGTAATTTTGAATTCCGTAAATAATTTGTTGTTGCCTATCAACAATGACAAGCCACAGGGGTCTGACAACTTGGATGATATTGCCACTCTTATTTGCCATATCTTCAATCTAAGCCTACTAGAAAGTGTGTGCCCCAACCCCTCTTTTACGCTGCTGCTGCTCTGTTTATCATCTATGCATAGTCACTTTAACTATACATTCATGTAGGTATTACCTCAATTAGCCCGACTAACCGGTACCCCGCACATTGGCTACCCGGTCTATTTGCATTGTGTGCCCTCAACCCCTCTTTTACACTGCTGCTACTCTGTTTATCATCTATGCGTAGTCACTTTAATTATAACTACATGTACATATTGTTAAGTTCATGTTTTAAGTATCCCTATACTCCTGTTATTACGGGGCTATCACGGAGTCAAGAGTGCGCATGCGCTGGAAGTCTGTTCGTTGTTGGACCTAGCCTGGAGTGTAATGGCTACCTTGTAGTGTGTTCATATAGTAGAGTAAACTTTGTTAAACTGGAACCTTGTCGTTGTGTCATTTCGAGTTAACACATATTACCTCAATTAGCCCGACTAACCGGTGCCCCTGCACATTGACTCTGTACCGGTACCACCTGTATATAGCCTCACTGCTGTTATTTTCACTGTCATTTTACTGTATATTTTTTCTTTCTTTACTTATCTATTGTTTACCTAATACCTATTTTTTACTTAAAATTGCACTGTTGGTTAGGGCTTGTAAGTAAGCATTTCACTGTAAGGTCTACACCTGTTGTATTCAGCGCACGTGACAAATAAACTTTGATTTGACTTGGAGGGAACCAAAAGTCATTACTGGATCAAATAGCCAACCAACCAGCCTGTTACCAACCCTTACGAAACTTTTAGAAAAAATGGTGTTTGACCAGATACAATGCTATTTTACAGTAAACAAATTGACAACAAACTTTCAGCATGCTTATAGGGAAGGACATTCAACAAGTACAGCACTTACACAAATGACTGATTGGCTGAGAGGAATTGATGATAAAAAGATTGGGGGGGCTGTTCTGTTAGACTTCAGTGGAGCTTTTGACATTATCGATCATAGTCTGCTGCTCGAAAAATGTATTTGTTATGGCTTTACACCCCCTGCTATATTGTGGATAAAGAGTTACCTGTCACCTAACACAGAGGGTGTTCTTTAATGGAAGCCGCTCCAACATAATCCAGGTGGAATCAGGAATTTCCCAGGGCAGCTGCTAGGCCCCTTACTTTTTTCGATCTTTACTAATGACATGCCACTGACTTTGAGTAAAGCCAGTGTATCTATCTATGTATGTGGATGACTCAACACTATACATGTCAGCTACTACAGCAACTGAAATGACTGCAACACTTAACAAATAGTTGCAATTCATTTCAGAGTGGGTGGCAAGGAATAAGTTAGTCCTAAATAGTTAGTTAATAGTTAAGTTAGTCCTAAACTAAAATCATTGTATTTGGGACAAATCATTCACTAAACCTTAAACCTCAACTAAATCTTGTAATAAATAATGTGGAAATTGAGCAAGTTGGGGTGATATAACTGCTTGGAGTAACCCTGGATTGTAAACTGTCATTGTTAAAACATATTGATACCACAGTAGCTAAGATAGGAAGAAGTCTGTCCATAATAAAGCACCGCTCTAACTAAACAGCACTATCAACAAGGCAGGTCCTACAGGCCCTAGTTTTGTCGCACCTGGACTCCTGTTCCGTCGTGTGGTCAGGTGCCACAAAAAAGGGACTTAGTAAAATTGCAATTGCCTCAGAACAGGGCAGCACGGCTGACCCTTGGATGTACATAAAGAGCTAATATGCATGTCAATCTCTCCTGGCTCAAAGTGGAGGAGAGATTGATTTTATCACTACTTCTATTTATGAGAGGTATTGAGATGTTGAATGCACCGTGCTGTCTGTTTGAACTACTGGCGCACAGCTCAGACACCCATGCATGCCCCCTAAAACAAGCCACAAGCCACAAGGTCTCTTAACAGTCTCCAAGTCCAGAACAGACTATGGGAGGCGCACAGTACTACATAGAGCCATAACTACATGGAACTCTATTCCACATCAAGTAACTGATGCAAGGAGTAAAATTAGATTTAAAAATACACCTTATGGAACAGCAGGGACTGTGAAGCAACAAACATAGGCACAGACACATGCATACACACACACGATAACATACGCACTACACACACGTACACATGGATTTTGTACTGTAGATATGTGGTAGTGGTGGAGTAGGGGCCTGAGGGCACACAGTGTGTTGTGAAATCTGTAAATGTATTGTAATGTTTTTAAAATCGTATAAATTGCCTTAATTTTGCTAGACCCCAGGATCCATAATAAATAAATACAAATACAAATCAACACACTACCTCATAATGACAAAGAAAAAACAGGTTTTTAGAAATGTTTGCAAATATACAAGTTTTAGGACACCTACTCATTCAAGGGTTTTTCTTTATTTTTACTATTTTCTACATTGTAGAATAATAGTGAAGACCTCAAAACTATGAAATAACACATAAGGAATCATGTAGTAATCATGAAGTAATTTGAGATTCTTCAAAGTAGCCACCCTTTGCCTTGATGACAGCTTTGCACACTTGGCATTCTCTCAACCAGCTTCATGAGGTAGTCACCTGGAATGCATTTCAATTAACTGGTGTGCCTTCTTAAAAGTCAATTTGTGGAATTTCTTTCCTTCTTAATGCGTTTGAGCCAGTCAGTTGTGTTGTGAGAAGGTAGGGGTGTATACAGATGATAGCCCTATTTGGTAAAATTCCAAGTCCATATTATGGCAAGAACAGCTCAAATAAGCAAAGAGAAACGACAGTGTAATGCATCTGTGTGTAGCTGGTGAGATGAGTCAGGCGCAGGACAGCAGATAAGAGTAATGAAAGCAATTTTACTCAATAATATAACAATACACATCGTATAAATACATGGCCACAAATACGGACCGCAATACAATAAACAATTACTCACAAACAAACATGGGGGAACAGAGGGTAAATAATGAACAAGTAATTGGGAAATTGAAACCAGGTGTGTAAGACAAAGACAAAACAAATGGAAAATAAAAAGTGGATCGGCGATGGCTAGAAGGCCGGTGACGTCGACCACCGAACGCCGCCCGAACAAGGAGAGGGACAGACTTCGGAGGAAGTGATAGACAGTCCATCATTGCTTTAAGACATGAAGGTCAGCCAATACTGAACATGTGAAGAACTTTGAAAGTTTCTTCAAGTGCAGTCGCAAAAACCATCAAGCGCTATGATGAAACTGGCTCTCATGAGGACCGCCACAGGAATGGAAGACCCAGAGTTACCTCTGCTGCAGAGGATAAGTTCATTAGAGTTACCAGCCTCAGAAATTGCAGCCCAAATAAATGCTTCACAGAGTTCAAGTAACAGACACATTTCAACATCAACTGTTCAGAGGCCTGAATCAGGCCTGAATCAGGCCTTCATGTTCGAATTGCTGCAAAGAAACCACTACTAAAGGACACCAATAATAATAAGATACTTGCTTGGGCCAAGAAACACGAGCAATGGACATTAGACCGGTGGAAATTTACAACAGACTCTCTGGTACGCTTATAATTTATTAAAATTATATTGGAATCTAACAGCACCTGTTTGGCACACATAATATGCACGCAGGGCTTGCTCCTTACTTTATTTTTCTTGTACTCCAGTACTTTCCACAACTAGTAAAATGTATTCCACACCTGACTTCCCCCTTTTCCTCCTGAGCAACCAAACATTCCCCAGTTTAGAGTTTATTGGTCACGTCAGCATCCATTTTGCTGTCACGTGTTATGGTGTTCAGAGTTTGTTATAACCAGTTTATTGATGTGATTATGATCTGCTATAGGTCAGGCCCTATTGGTCACGTCTATGCGATGCATACGTGTCACGTAAAAAGAGCCAGGGTTGAGGCAATGTTTTTCCTAAATAAATGAGGGATTTCGGTAACAGAACTTTTCAGTCAGAAATGGCTGTAATTATGTTACAGCTTCAGCAACACAGACAACGCAATAAACACTGTTGATGTTCTGTGGTGGTCGCTGCAGCAGGAGGAGCCCGGCCAGCACAATCAAATCAATTGTGGTCCAGCTCGCTCTTGTCACGTGTGTGTTTTATGGTTGATTTGATGAAAACACATACTGTAGGGTGTGTATACAGTGGGGAGAACAAGTATTTGATACACTGCCGATTTTGCAGGTGTTCCTACTTACAAAGCATGTAGAGGTCTGTAATTTTTTATCATAGGTACACTTCAACTGTGAGAGACGGAATCTAAAACAAAAATCCAGAAAATCACATTGTATGATTTTTAAGTAATTAATTTCCATTTTATTGCATGACATAAGTATTTGAAAACCTACCAACCAGTAAGAATTCCGGCTCTCATAGACCTGTTAGTTTTTCTTTAAGAAGCCCTCCTGTTCTCCACTCATTACCTGTATTAACTGCACCTGTTTGAACTCGTTACCTGTATAAAAGACACCTGTCCAAACACTCAATCAAACAGACTCCAACCTCTCAACAATGGCCAAGACCAGAGAGCTGTGTAAGGACATCAGGGATAAAATTGTAGACCTGCACAAGGCTGGGATGGGCTACAGGACAATAGGCAAGCAGCTTGGTGAGAAGGCAACAACTGTTGGCGCAATTATTAGAAAATGGAAGAAGTTCAAGATGACGGTCAATCACCCTCGGTCTGGGGCTCCATGCAAGATCTCACCTCGTGGGGCATCAATGATCATAAGGAAGGTGAGGGATCAGCCCAGAACTACACGGCAGGACCTGGTCAATGACCTGAAGAGAGCTGGGACCACAGTCTCAAAGAAAACCATTAGTAACACACTACGCCGTCATGGATTAAAATCCTGCAGCGCACGCAAGGTCCCCCTGCTCAAGCCAGCGCATGTCCAGGCCCGTCTGAAGTTTGCCAATGACCATCTGGATGATCCAGAGGAGGAATGGGAGAAGGTCATGTGGTCTGATGAGACAAAAATCGAGCTTTTTGGTCTAAACTCCACTCGCCGTGTTTGGAGGAAGAAGAAGGATGAGTACAACCCCAAGAACACCATCCCAACCGTGAAGCATGGAGGTGGAAACATCATTCTTTGGGGATGCTTTTCTGCAAAGGGGACAGGACGACTGCACCGTATTGAGGGGAGGATGGATGGGGCCATGTATCGCGAGATCTTGGCCAACAACCTCCTTCCCTCAGTAAGAGCATTGAAGATGGGTCGTGGCTGGGTCTTCCAGCATGACAACGACCCGAAACACACAGCCAGGGCAACTAAGGAGTGGCTCCGTAAGAAGCATCTCAAGGTCCTGTAGTGGCCTTGCCAGTCTCCAGACCTGAACCCAATAGAAAATCTTTGGAGGGAGCTGAAAGTCCGTATTGCCCAGCGACAGCCCCGAAACCTGAAGGATCTGGAGAAGGTCTGTATGGAGGAGTGGGCCAAAATCCCTGTTGCAGTGTGTGCAAACCTGGTCAAGAACTACAGGAAACGTATGATCTCTGTAATTGCAAACAAAGGTTTCTGTACCAAATATTAAGTTCTGCTTTTCTGATGTATCAAATACTTATGTCATGCAATAAAATGCAAATGAATTACTTAAAAATCATACTGTCACGTTCTGACCATAGTTCTTGTGTGTTTTTCTTGTTTTAGTGTTGGTCAGGACGTGAGCTGGGTGGGCATTCTATGTTGTGTGTCTAGTTTGTCTGTTTCTATGTTTGGCCTAATATGGTTCCCAATCAGAGGCAGGTGTTTTGTGTTGTCTCTGATTGGGAATCATATTTAGGTGGCTTGTTTTGTGTTGGGATTTTGTGGGTGGTTGTTTCCTGTCTTTGTGTTCATTGCACCAGAGAGGACTGTTTCGGTTTGCCACGTTTGTTATTTTTGTATTTGTAAGTGTTCACTGTTTTCGTCTATTAAACATGTTGAGCACTGGCTACGCTGCGTGTTGGTCCGATCCCTACACCTCCTCTTCTCGTGAAGAGGAGGAAGGCTGCCGTTACACATACAATGTGATTTTCTGGATTTTTGTTTTAGATTCCGTCTCTCACAGTTGAAGTGTACCTATGATAAAAATTACAGACCTCTACATGCTTTGTAAGTAGGGAAACCTGCAAAATCGGCAGTGTATCAAATAATTCTTCTCCCCACTGTATATATGGAAAAATACACGTTTAAAAATGTTGACCAATCGATTGGTCGAAAGAACAGACGACCCTTGGTCGACCAAGATAATTTATTTAGTCGTGGAAAGCCCTACATGCCTCAGTTGGTTGGAGCTTGCTGCTTGCCTTGCAACCCAGGGTTGTGGGTTTGATTCCCACAGGTGTTATCTGTAGTTCGCTGTGTATAAATGTACTGAATTTCAATATTGTCATATTATATGAAAAATAATTGTCCTTGTATCATTGTCTTTCTTTCAAATAGTTGTGGTGTGTGTTATGTTCTCTCTAAACAGCAGATGTGTGTGTGATGCGGTTTAATGAGTGCGTTACTAGCCTGCAGCATGCCAGCAGCATTCCTCCAGTCACCCTCAGGCGCTCAGTTAAACCATTAGCATTTAGTACATGGCTGTTATCAGTGGCTGTAGCACACAAAACATCAACACTATGCTCCAAGGTCACCTTGCTCATGCAGACTACAGTAGCTGTGTTGTTCTAGCCACATTGAGGTTTGATTATTTGTTCCTAGATCAGTGTATCTGGCTCTAGTCCTATTATTTTGACCAGCATCCTGCACACTAGAATTCATTCATCTGATTCCAGATCCGTTTGACTGTTCTTCTTCCCTGTACTGCAGTGGCCTGAACTCCTTTTGCCTGACATTACATTACATTAGGCTTTAAAACATGAATATGTTCCTAGACCAGTCTGATCCGGACCTGTGCTTTCTCCCTGTAGACAACTGCAGTGACCTGAACTCAGAACTGCAGCGGGTTCTGACGGGGTTGGAGAGCGTGCTGTGTGGGAGGAAGAAGAGCACATGCAGCCTGTCTGTGGCCGAGGTCGACCGCCACATAGAGCAGCTGACCACCGCCAGCCAACACTGTGACCTCGCCATCAAGGTAAGACACCAGAAAATGACTAGTGGCTAATACTGAGACTCGTTTTAGGAAATCATTTTCCTTCCATATAAACACAATTTATTGTTAGGAAAGCGCGAAGGAGGATAAAGAGCGGACGGAGCGAAAGAAAAACATGCAGGATACATGAAAATAGGTTAACCTAATACTGGTACAAACATCTCCTATTAAATGCATTCACAGACGCTTAAAGAAAGGTAAATGGAAAATACAGTGAGATTAGTTATAATATAACTGTTGTGTGACGTTGAACTGTCCTGCTGGAAGACCTGAGCCACTTCCAGTAATCTGTCAGCAGGGGTCCTGGGGTGACCCTGGGTTGTACCCACCAGTAACAGCCCGTCTCAGCCTGGGACGCCTGTGTGATTCAGACTGATGTCATAGACTGATGAGGGGCCTGATGGTGGTCCCCACGGTGACGCCTCAGCTCTGGTAATGGAAACCTGTCTGCCTGGCTGTCGTCTGCGTAGCGATGGGAGTGTCAGCAGTCCTAAGGGGAATTCAGTCTGCTAGCTATTTCTTTCCTCGCAAACAGATAATACAACACACACACACACACATACACAGGGAAAGATGGGAGAATGAGAGAGGGAGAACGAAAGGGAAGTAGACCTATGGACACAGAATGTGACAGAGATGTAGAGAAATTAACCGTGAGCGAGAGAGACAGTTATGCTAAAGAAAGAGGTAGAGAAAGGAGAGAGGCAAAGTGAAGGACAGAGAAATATAGCAATTATTTCGCTGATGTTGCTTCCAGAGGCAGTTTGGAAGGCAATAGTGAGTGTTGCAAACAAGGACAGACGATTTTTACGAACTTCAGAACTCGGCGGTTCTATGAGCTTGTGTGGCCTATCACTTTGCGGCTGAGCCATTGTTGCTCCTAGACGTTTCCACTTCACAATAACCGCACTTACAGTTGACCGGGGCAGCTCTAGCAGGGAAGAAATTTGACGAACTGACTTGTTGGAAAGGTGGCATCCTATAATGATACCACATTGAAAGTCACTGAGCTCTTCGCAAGGCCATTCTACTGCCAATGTTTGTCTATGGAGATTGCGTGGCTGTGTGCTCGATTTTATACACCTGTCAGCAACGGGTGTGGCTGAAATGGCAGAATCCACTAATTTGAAGGGAAGTCCAAATAATTTTGTATATATAGTGTATGTCAATCGTGTTAAGACTGTTAAAGTCGTAACAGACAATCACTGTAACTGGCATTCAGTTAGTGACTGTCATAGCCCACTCACTGTAAGGTGGGAGAATGGATTTACTTGGCTTTATATTATCAGCCTGAATGGACCTCCATCACAAACCATTGTGTCAGAGCTGAAATAGAGGACAGATAGAGACATATTACTGTAAAGAAAGAGAAATCAAGGTACCTATGTTTAACGTTTATTTAGTGATCTACATTTTCTAATAAACTAATTGAACTTGGCTATCAATTTCACCCCCTTTTGTTGGCTGATCACAGTGGACACAACCAGTGCTAGTCTGACCACTTAATGCTAACCCAGTTACATTTTGTGCGAAGAAAAATAGACACCTTCACAGTTCCAGCTGTGAGGCTTAATCCCAAACAGATCCCTCTTTTCTAGACTGAGTATCCTAATGGTGTCTCTTTTACACATCTATAATAACATAATTTTTGTAATTTGATAGAAACACTTATCCAGTGAGTATGAGAGGTGGAGCTGATTCCTACACCGGCATATCCAGTCCTTTCAGATTTGCGAGGAGTCAGCCAAGGGTCTAGTGATGGGTTTGGGATTGGGCCACAGTATCCCATTGTGTGTGGACCCAATCCATTACAATTGACTAAGCCTATAAAAAGAATACCACACAGGCAAATATGTATCTTCTCCAAGGCCATTTGTTGATATTGGGTGTTCATGCGGCACAGACAAGTTTAAGTTACTCCACATGTTCCATAGCAGTAGCTGGGCTTATAAAACCGTACTTTATATAATATAGAGCCCAGGCTGTTGTCTCTGGTTTTGAATCTGAATTTAGAGAACTGAATTTGAATGCATCCAAGAAGTTGAATATATGAAACTTTGAAAACTTCAAATCATAGTTTGTATGAACAATGAATGCAATATCTGCCATATTAAAACTGAATGTTAAGTGCATTTGGAAAGTATTCAGACCCCTTGACTTTTCCCACATTTTGTTAAATTGATTAAATAAAAAAAATTCCTCATCAATCGCCACACACTACCCCATAAGGACAAATAAAAAAAAGTTGTATATTTTTTTTTGCAAATGTATTAAAAATAAAAAACTGATACCGTATTTACCCAAGTATTCAGACCCTTTGCTATGAGACTCAAAATTGACCTCAGGTGCATCCTATTTCCATTGATCATCCAGATGTTTCTATAACTTGATTGGAGTCCACCTATGGTAAATTTGGTGATTGGAAATTATTTGGAAAGGTACCTCTCTATAAGCCCCCACAGTTTACAGTGCATGTTAGAGCAAAAACCAAGCCATGAGGTCGACGGAATTGTCAGTAGAGCTCCAAGACAAGATTGTGTCGAGGCAAAGATCTGGGGAAGGGTACCAAAACATTTCTGCAAAGGTCCCAAAGAACACAGTGGCCTCCATCATTCTGAAATGGAAGAAGTTCGGAACCATCAAGACTCTTCCTCGAGCTGGCCACCTGGCCAAACTGAGCAATCAGGGGAGAAGGGCCTTGGTGAGGAAGGTGACCAAGAACCCAATGGTCACTCTGACAGAGCTCCAGAGTTCCTCTGTGGAAATGGGAGAACCTTCCAGACAGCCGCTTGGAGTTTGCCAAAATGAGAAACAAGAGTATTAATATATATATATATATTTTACCTTTATTTAACCAGGTAGGCCAGTTGAGAACAAGTTCTAATTTACAACTGCGACCTGGCCAAGATAAAGCAAAGCAGTGCGACACAAACACACAGTTACACATAGGATAAACAAACATACAGTCATTAATACAATAGAAAAATATATAGACAATGTGTGCAAATGTAGTAAGATTAGGGAGGTAGGGCAATAAATAGGCCATAGTGACGAAATAATAAAAATTTAGCAATTAAACACTGGAGTGATAGATGTACAGAAGATGAATGTACAAGTAGAGATACTGGGGCGCAAAGGAGCAAAAAATAAATAACAATATGGGGATGAGGTAGTTGGGTGGGCTATTTACAGATGGGCTGAGTACAGGTGCAATGATCGGTAAGCTGCTCTGACAGCTGATGCTTAAAGTTAGTGAGGGAGATCTAAGACTCCAGCTTCAGTGATTTTTGCACTTCGTTCCAGTCATTGGCAGCAGAGAACTGGAAGGAAAGGCGGCCAAAGGAGGAGTTGGCTTTGGGGATGACCAGTGAGATATACCTGCTGGAGAGCGTGCTACGGGTGGGTGCTTCTATGGCGACCAGTGAGCTGAGATAAGGTGGGGCTTTACCTAGAAAAGACTTATAGATGACCTGGAGCCAGTGGGTTTGGCGACGAATATGAAGCAAGGGCCAGCCAACGAGAGCATACAGGTCGCAGTGGTGGGTAGTATATGGGGCTTTGTTGACAAAACGGATGGCACTGTGATAGACTACATCCAATTTGCTGAGTAGAGTGTTGGAGGCTATTTTATAAATGACATTGCCAAAGTCAAGGATCAGTAGGATAGTCAGTTTTACGAGGGTATGTTTGACAGCATGAGTGAAGGATGCTTTGTTGCGAAATAGGAAGCCTATTCTAGATTTAATTTTGGATTGGAGATGCTTAATGTGAGTCTGGAAGGAGAGTTTACAGTCTAGCCAGACACCTAGGTATTTGTAGTTGTCCACATATTCTGAGTCAGAACCGTCCAGAGTAGTGATGCTAGACAGGCAGGCGGGCGCGGGCAGCGATCGGTTGAAGAGCATGCATTTAGTTTTACTTGCATTTAAGAGCAGTTGGAGGCAACGGAAGGAGTGTCGTATGTCATTGAAGCTCGTCTGGAGGTTTGTTAGCACAGTGTCCAAAGAAGGGCCAGAAGTATACAGAATGGTGTTGTCTGCGTAGAGGTGGATCAGAGAATCACCAGCAGCAAGAGCGACATCATTGATGTATACAGAGAAAAGAGTCGGCCCGAGAATTTAACCCTGTGGCACCCCCATAGAGACTGCCCGAGGTCGTCTTTTATCGATGGCGGTAATGATATCGTTTAGGACCTTGAGCGTGGCTGAGGTGCACCCATGACCAGCTCGGAAACCAGATTGCATAGCGGAGAATGTACGGTGGGATTCGAAATGATTGGTGATCTGTTTGTTAACTTGGCTTTCAAAGACTTCAGAAAGGCTGGGTAGGATAGATATAGGTCTGTAACTGTTTGAGTCTAGAGTGTCTCCCCGTTTGAAGAGGGGGATGACTGCGGCAGCTTTCCAATCTTTAGGGATATCAGACGATATGAAAGAGAGGTTGAACAGGCTAGGGATAGGGGTTGCAACAATTGCTGAGGATAATTTTAGAAAGAGAGGGTCCAGATTGTCTAACCCGGCTGATTTGTAGGGGTCCAGATTTTGCAGCTCTTTCAGAACATCAGCTATCTGGATTTGGGTAAAGGAGAAATGGGGGAGGCTTGGGCAAGTTGCTGTGGGGGGTGCAGAGCTGTTGACTGGGGTAGGGGTAGCCAGGTGGAAAGCATGACCAGCCGTAGAAAAAGGCTTATTGAAATTCTCAATTATCGTAGATTTATCGATGGTGATGGTGTTTCCTAGCCTCAGTGCAGTGAGCAGCTTGGAGGAGGTGCTCTTATTCTCCATGGCCTTTAGTGTCCCAGAACATTTTGGAGTTAGTGCTACAGGATGCAAATTTCTGTTTGAAAAAGCTAGACTTTGCTTTCCTACCTGCCTGTGTTTATTGGTTCCTAACTTCCCTGAAAAGTTGCATATCGCGGGTGATATTCGATGCTAATGCAGTACGCCACAGGATGTTTTTGTGCTGGTCAAGGGCCGTCAAGTCTGTAGTGAACCAAGGGCTATATCTGTTTTTAGTTCAACCTTTTTTGAATGGGGCATGCTTATTTAAGATGGTGAGGAAAGCACTTTTAAAGAATAACAGGGCATCCTCTACTGGCGGAATAAGTTCAATATCTTCCAGGATATCCGGGCCAGGTCGATTAGAAAGGCCTGCTCTGTCACGTTCTTCGTCAGGCGAAAGAGAGGAGGACCAAGATGCAGCGTAGTGAGTATTCATTTTAATACGAATACTTAAACAACGAACAAAACAATAAACCGACAAACGAACGAAAATGTAACAGTCCCGTATAGTGAACACAAAACACAGGAACACAGGAACAGGAACAATAACCCACAACCCACAATACAAAACAGGCTACCTAAATATGGCTCCCAATCAGAGACAACGAAAACACCTGCCTCTGATTGAGAACCATATCAGGCCAAACACATAGAAATAGACAAACTAGACAAACAACATAGAATGCCCACTCATATCACACCCTGACCAAACAAAACATAGAAACATACAAAACAAACTATGGTCAGGGCGTGACATGCTCGCTGAAGTGTTTTAGGGAGCGTTTGACAGTGATGAGGGGTGGTTCTTTGATCGCGGACCCATTACAAACGCAGGCAATGAGGCAGTGATCGCTGAGATCCTGGTTGAAGACAGCAGAGGTGTAATTAGAGGGCAGGATTGGTCAGGATGATATCTATGAGGGTGCCTGTGCAGGCTATCTCTGCAGGAGATCGCAACTCCACCCCCTTTAGCAGTTCTATCTTTGGTCTGATGAAACCAAGATTGAACTCTTTGGCCTGAATGCCAAGCGTCACGTCTGGAGGAAACCTGGCAGGGAAGCATGGTGGTGGCAGCATCATGCTGTGAGGATGTTTTTCAGCAGCAGGGACTGCGAGACTAGTCAGGATCGAGGGAAAGATGAACAGAACAAAGTACAGGGAGATCCTTGATTAAAACCTGCTCTAGAGCACTTAGGACCTCATACTGGTGTGAAGGTTCACCTTCCAACAGGACAACGACCCAAAGCACACAGCCAAGACAACGCAGGAGTGGCTTCGGGACAAGTCTCTGAATGTCCTTGAGTGGCCCAAACAGACCCAATCGAACATCTCTGGAGAGACCTGAAAATGGCTGTGCAGCGACGCTCCCCATCCAACCTGACAGAGCTTGAGATGATCTGCAGAGAAGAATGGGAGAAACTCCCCAAATACAGGTGTGCCAAGCTTGTAGCGTCAAACCCAAGAAGACTCAACGCTGTAATCACTGCCAAAGGTACTTCAACAAAGTACTGAGTAAAGGGTCTGAATACTTATGTAAATATGATATTTCTGAAAACCTGTTTTTGCTTTGTCATTATGGGGTATCGTGTGTAGATTTAATCCATTTTAGAATAAGGCTATAAGGTAACAAAATGTGGAAAAGTCAAGGGTTCTGAATACAGTGCCTTCAGATAGTATTCATACCCATTGACTTATAACACATTTTGTTGTGTTACGGCCTGGATTTAAAATGTATGAATTAAATAAAAAACGACACTAAATATTCAATTGAATTTTATAACAGAATTAAATATTTATTCAATTCAGTTTCAAATCGTGAAATACAACTCCAAATTATGAATTCTATGATTCAATTTGTGTATTGCAAATTCCAAAATATGAAATTCCATTTCAGTATCCTAATACAAATGCAAAACTTTTGCTCCATAGCTGGCCTGGTGTGAGATCTACAGCAGTCGATGAGACTTGGGAAGCTCATTCCATTTCCTTTCACTGTTTAAACCAATTTCCTCTTCATCAAACTCCCCCCCCCCCCCCCCCCTCTCTCCTGCTCTCTCTCTATCGCTCTCGCTCTGTTTGGGAGCTGTGAGAGGGAGATGGATGGATGGAGGGATGAGAGGGCTAGATGGATGGAGGGATAAGAGAGGTTGACTCTCTGGGGTGGAGAGGAGATGAAGGCGGGAGTCAAGCGTGTCTGTAAGCCCACTACAAACCTATGAATCACTCTGGCATCAGAGATGAGGATCTGTAAAGACCGACATGGTCATAGACTCTAACCATCTGCCATATCTCACACTCGCGTACGCACGCACGCACATACACAGTTATACACTCTGAAATATGGGCACTTTGAGAGATCAGGGGTTTCTTACACTAGATAAAAAAATGAAAAAGTCACATGTACATAAATCATGGTCTTGGATACTTGTTCTACTCATGTAAATTGAGACGCGTGATGGACTACACTACCCACAAATTATTAACATACAAATTGTGAACTACTATGTAGGGTAAAATCCTGTGCAAAAACGAATGTGCCTGACATGTTAGATTTTCTTGTTTTGTCTGTCTCACTTTTGTTTTGTCTCCTTGTTAGTTTTTCTGATATAATTTTCTTGTCTCTTTCTTGGGGCTACTACAAGGTACCAAATGGTTTTTCCTTGTGATGCCAATTCAATGAGTCCCAGAGAATCCACAGTCACTCACATTTGGTTACTAGAATTGTTACCATTTAATCTCAATCTCAACACCCTATATACACAGTTGAAGTTTACATACACCTTAGCCAAATACATTTAAACTCAGTTTTTCCACAATTCCTAAAAATTCCCTGTCTTAGGTCAGTTTGGATCACCACTTTATTTTAAGAATGTGAAATGTCAGAATAATAGTAGAGAGAATTATTTATTTCCGCTTTTATTTCTTTCATCACATTCCCAGTGTGTCAGAAGTTTACATACACTCAATTAGTATTTGGTAGCATTCCCTTTAAATTGTTTAACTTGGGTCAAACGTTTCAGGTAGCCTTCCACAAGCTTCCCACAATAAGTTGGGTGAATTTTGGCCCATTCCTCCTGACAGAGCTGGTGTAACTGAGTCAGGTTTGTAGGCCTCCTTGCTCGCACACGCTTTTTCAGTTTTTCAATTTTCTATAGGATTGAGGTCAGGGCTTTATGATGGCCACTCCAATACCTTGACTTTGTTGTCCTTAAGCCATTTTGCCACAACTTTGGAAGAATGCTTGGGGTCATTGTCCATTTGGAAGAGCCATTTGCGACCAAGCTTTAACTTCCTGACTGATGTCTTGAGATGTTGCTTCAATATATCCACATAATTTTCCACCCTCATGATGCCATCTGTTTTGTGAAGTGCACCAGCCCCTCCTGCAGCAAAGCACCCCCGCAACATGATGCTGCCACCCCCGTGCTTCACGGTTGGGATGGTGTTCTTCGGCTTGCAAGCCTCCCCCTTTTTCCTCCAAACATAACGATGGTCATTATGGCCAAACAGTTCTATTTTTGTTTCATCAGACCAGAGGACATTTCTCCAAAAAGTATGATCTTTGTGCAATTGCAAACCGTACTCTGGCTTTTTTATGGCGGTTTTGGAACAGTGGTTTCTTCCTTGCTGAGCGGCCTTTCAGGTTATGTCGATACAGGACTCGTTTTACTGTGGATATAGATACTTTAGTACCTGTTTCCTCCAGCATCTTCACAAGGTCCTTTGCTGTTGTTCTGGGATTGATTTGCACTTTTCGCACTAAAGTACGTTCATCTCTAGGAGACAGAACGCGTCTCCTTCCTGAGCAGTATGATGGCTGCGTGGTCCCATGGTGTTTATACTTGCGTACTATTGTTTGTACAGATGACCGTGGTACCTTCAGGCATTCGGAAATTGCTCCCAAGGATGAACCAGACTTGTGGAGGTATACAATTTTCATTTGTCTTGGCTGATTTTTCTTGATTTTCCCATGATGTCAAGCAAAGAGGCACTGAGTTTGAAGGTAGGCCTTGAAATACATCCACAGGTACACCTCCAATTGACTCGAATGTCAATTAGCCTATCAGAAGCTTCTAAAGCCATGCCGTCATTTTCTGGAATTTTTGAAGATATTTAAAGGCACAGTCAACTTCGTGTATGTATACTTCTGACCCACTTGAATTGTGATACAGTGAATTATAAAAATGACTTGTGTCTTTCACAAAGTAGATGTCCTAACCGACCTGCCAAAACTATAGTTTGTTAACAAGAAATTTGTGGAGTGGTTAAAAAACGAGTTTTAATGACTCCAACCTAAGTGTATGTAAGCTTCCGACTTCAACTGTACATAAGGCACTTTAAAATAAAATAATGTTCCCACTCTTTCCTCCTTTCCCCCAGACGGTGGAGGAGATCGAGGGGGCCTTGGGCCGGGACTTCTACCCCAGCCTGTCGGAGGAGCGTATGCACTGGCAGAAGGAGCTGGCCGGCCTGAGGGAAGAGAACGAGAGCCTGACGGCCATGCTGTGCTCCAAGGAGGAGGACTTGAACCGCACCAAGGCCACCATGAACGCCATCCGGGAGGAACGTGACCGCTTGAGACGGCGGGTCAGTCAGCTGGGTCCTGTTATTATGATTTTTAAAAACATTTTCTGTCATTTGGTTTATGTGTTTTGTGCGTTTTCTGTGTACCTTTTGAGCCTTTCCACATGACTGTGTTGGTGGCTAACAGACTGGGGTGCATCGTTGCTTATTATTACTAAGGCAGGTTTACATACATTTTTATTGAATCTGACCCATAACAGTCAATACGATACAAAAAGGTATCTAGTGAGGAGGAAGGAAGAAAGAAGTGACTCAACAAAGCTGTATGTTTCTTAGTTTTCATTCGGTTTCATGTTTTTTATTAGATCCCGAAAAAGTTGTGAGATCTTGAGCCTATTGCCAAATCTTTAGTAAATGTGTCCTAGTTTGAACCTGTTCTAGGCAGAGAACTAAGACTGAATCTGAATGAATAAAAAAATTCTCTGCACAGAGGCTCTAAGCTGTAATTATGGTCCACCATGTCCGTTGGATTGAAAGATCTGCGGCGATCAGTTCAAATATAGACATGCTCTCTGATGCTTTGTCGCTAGGCCACTGCATTGACAGACACTCGCACGTACCATTTCCAATTCCAGGAAGTTTATTCAGGGAAGTCTGAAGGAGAAGAAGACATTACTGGGCACCAGTGGCAAGACACGTGTATTTATCCTTGCTCCTGCAAGAATGAACCCTTTGAATTTTCCAGCTGCGAACTGAGTTCTGCTTTCTGAACCAAACTATGGATGGTGCGCCGGTTAGGGCAGCCATCTGAATCAATACGTTGAGCGCTTTTAGACACATAATCAAATCTGGTGTCCTCCCAAGGCTTGCTGAAGCTAGTTAGGACCGTAATGCGATTAGACCGCGAGATGAATCGAGCGAAAAATGGCCAGGCCGACCTAACCAGCCCCACTAATTCTGGCGGGTCCTCAAAGGAGACCTAGACACAGCAGAAAAAGCATCCCAGCTCAGCTCAGCTCAGAGCGCTCGTTCCTCCCACCCTCTCAATTTCTCCTTTCCTCTAATGAAATCTGTCTGTTTTACAGAGAAATTGGACAAATGTATTGCGGTGCTGTTTCAATGCGGGGCTCCGTGAAGGATTTTCTATGCACACCGGCACGTCCTTGGGGGCCCGCTTGCTCCCGCTCAGCCTTTTAAAATATGGATTCCCCCTCATTTGAGACTCAAGGTCCAGATACGATCTTAACTTTCCTTCCCTAGGCTTTTACCCTCCCTTGAAGGACAGGTATTTACTGTGGTAGTAAGCATCTTTTACACCTTTTACAGTACCGGTACTGTATGTGTCTTGTCCACATAATTTAGCTGTGTCAGCATTTTGTTTACGATACAAAAGAGCATTTGACTTTAAAGGCCAGATACAGAACACTATATATTGGCATGTCATTGTAAGCCTTCTAAGCTTTTACAATGCACTCCACTCATAATAAGAATCACATATGTTGGAATCAACCACTTCCAGTGAAACACCACAGCATAAGGCAGTGTATACTGAACCAAAATGTAAACGCAACATGGTAAGTGTTGGTCCCATGTTTCATGAGCTGAAATAAAAGATCTGAGAAATTGTCCATACGCACAAAAAGCTTATTTCTCTCAAATTTTGCGTACAAATTTGGTGAGCATTTCTCCTTTGCCAAGTTTATCCATCCAGTTGACATTTGTTGCATATGAAGAAGCTGATTAAACAGAATGATCATTACACAGGTGCACTTTGTGCTGAGGACAATAACACGGCACTCTAAAATGTGCTGTTTTGTCACACAACACAATGCCACAGATGTCTCACGTTTTGAGGGAGTGTGCAATTGGCATGCTGACTGCAGGAATGTCCACCAGAGTTGTTGCCAGCCTCACAACTGCAGACCACTTGTAACCACGCCAGCCCAGGACCTTCACTTCCGGCTTCTTCACCTGCGGGATTGTCTGAGACCTGCCACTCGGACAGCTGATGAAACGGAGGAATATTTCTGTCTGTAATAAAGCTCTTTGTGGGGAAAAACTCATTCTGATTGGCTGGCCTGGCGCTGCAATGGCTGGACCTGGCTCCCAAGTGGGTATGCCTATGCCCTCCCAGGCCCACTCATGGCTGTGCCCATTCCCAGTCATGTAAAATCCATGGATTAGGGCCTAATGAATGTATTTCAATTGACTGATTTCCTTATATGAACTTCGTTCAAATTGTTGCATATTGCCTTTTATATTGTTGTTCAGTATACTTTTTAAAATCAGCTGGATACAAGAACTGTCCTGGACAGATGTGCATGTGAGTCAAACAAAGTCCTCGGTTTATAAACTGGCCAGAACCAAACAGAACCAGAATCATATTCTTTGCAGTTTCTTTTCTCAGGGATCATGAGGTGAGAAAGCTGGCTAGAGGACTAGTTCATGATGTCGCAGTCATCTCTGTGTCCTTTGGCAGCACATGGCAGCCATGTTGGCTTTTTTCAGATCCTCGGCTCCCAGGGAGTTTCTCAGGAGAGGAGTACAGGAAAAACAGCAGTGTTCAAAGTCATGGCCAAGCTCTCTCGCATTCTTTTACACGCTCTCTCTCTATCTTTCTCTCACTCATATTTATTGGCTTGGGCAACATATGTTTACATTTCCAAAGCAAGTGAAATTAACAATACACAGTGAACAGTCATTATGTCTATATACAGTTGTCGTGACTTTACATTCATTAATCTGATGACTGTTATTTAATCCACTAACTATCTTTAATTGTTACCCGATTTTAAATTAATAATGTACAATTAACTCATTAGGATTTGGGGCACCACGGAAGAAGATGTTTAGAGAGTTACCATCTCCCGAATTAAGCTATATAAGGTCTTTACCTATTTCATCAATAAACAGTCATCTTATTAATCATTGCAGTGGCTTGTGAAAAAATTCACCCCCCTTGGCATTTTTCCTATTTTGTTGCCTTACAACCTGGAATTAAAATAGATTTTGGGGGGGGTTGTATCATTTCATTTACACAACATGCCTACCGCTTTGAAGATGCAAAATATTTTTAATTGTGAAGCAAACAAGAAATAAGACAAAAAAACAGAACTTGAGCGTGCCCCCCCAAAGTCAATACTTTGTAGAGCCACCTTTTGCAGCAATTACAGCTGCAAGTCTCTTGGGGTATGTCTCTATAAGCTTGGCACATCTAGCCACTGGGATGTTTGCCCGTTCTTCAAGGGAAAACTGCTTCAGCGCATTCAAGTTGGGTGGGTTCTGCTGGTGTACAGCAATCTTTAAGTCATACCACAGATTCTCAATTGGATTGAGGTCTGGGCTTTGACTAGGCCATTCCAAGACATTTAAATTTTCCCCTTAAACCACTCGAGTGTTGCTTTAGCAGTATGCTTAGGGTCATTGTCCTGCTTGAAGGTGAACCTCCGTCCCAGTCTCAAATCTCTGGAAGACTGAAACAGGTTTCCCTCAAGAATTTCCCTGTATTTAGCGCCATCATCATTCCTTCAATTCTGACCAGTTTCCCAGTCCCTGCCGATGGAAAAACCTGAAGCATGTTGGTGGCAGAATCATGCTGTGGGGATGTTTTTCATGCCAAAAAGCTACATTTTAGTCTCATCTGACCAGAGTACCTTCTTCCATATGTTTGGGGAGTCTCCCACATGCCTTTTGGCAAACACCAAACATGTTTGCTTCTTTTTTTTTTAAGCAATGGCTTTTTTCTGGCCACTCTTCCGTAAAGCCCAACTCTGTGGAGTGTATGGCTTAAAGTGGTCCTATGGACAGATACTCCAATCTCTGTTGTGGAGCTTTGCAGCTCCTTCAGGTTTATCTTTGGTATCTGTGTTGCCTCTCTGATTAATGCCCTACATGCCTGGTCCGTTAGTTTTGGTGGGCGGCCCTCTCTTGGCATGTTTGTTGTGGTGCCATATTCTTTCCATTTTTTAATAATGGATTTAATGGTGCTCTGTGGGATGTTCAAAGTTTCAGATTTTTTTTTATAACCCAACCCTGATCTGTACTTCTCCACAACTTTGTCCCTGACCTGTTTGAAGAGCTCCTTGGTCTTCATGGTGCTGCTTGCTTGGTGGTGCCCCTTGCTTAGTGGTGTTGCAGACTCTGAGGCCTTTCAGAACAGGTGTATATATACTGACATCATGTGACATATCATGTGACACTTAGATTTCACACAAGTGGACTTTATTTAACTAATTATGTGACTTCCGAAGGTAATTGGTTGCACCAGATCTTATTTAGGGGCTTCATAGCAAAGGGGTTGAATCCATATGCACGCACCACTTTTCAGTTTTTTAGAATTTTTTGGAACAAGTTATTTTTCTAAATTTCACTTCACCAATTTGGACTATTGTGTATGTCCATTACTATTGTGTATGTCCATTACATGAAATCCAAATAAAAATGCAACAAAATAGGAAAAATGCAAAGGGGATGAGTACTTTTGCAAGGCACTGTACTTCTTATCAAATACTCATTCTGAACTATCGTAACGTTCTTGGATCTGCAAAACCCCCAGCCTTGCTCATTATTCAGCACTACACATGGGTTTAATTATTTATTTGCTAGCTAACTAAATAATAACACAGAATTTACATACACACTTTACACGAGAGAAAGGTCCCTAGTGGACTGACAAAATATGACGGCTTTTACACAGCGAGAGACCGAGAAAAACGTAAACATTCTATAACTATTCTCCCATTAAACATATACTTTGCACACGAACCGCCGCCAATTTGGAATAAGAAATCATGAATGTATTTACGTGTGAAATGCCTTTGATCGTCGTTTATCTCGGTCGGAACCAAGCCTTCTCGGAAAGTTGTTAGCCTTCCAGCTGTATGGCTCTGATTGTCTGAAAGGCCATGTCGACGGTTCCCATTGGTGATGAGCGTAGTAGGATAGTCTCACTTAGATGAGCTTTTCTCAATATCTGACTTAAGACAGCTGTACCAGTGATTGTCTGAGATGAGCTTCTCACCTCTTCCTCCTCGTGTTGATATTCAGGATTCGGACCACAATAGACATGAGCTGCAGCTCTTCGTCTCTCTGGTCTAAAGGAAGGTGAGTATTTCTTCACCTCGTGTTGAAATTCAGAGTTTCAACCATTTAAAACATGTAGCTCTCGCCTCACGCTTCCTGGTCTAATGTTAATTTCGTAACAAAGGCTTTTTATGCACTCTGGCTAAAAGTGGCGTTCCATCATGCTGACAAGCTCTCTGACCTCACTCGGGGCGTGGTTACTTAATGTGCAAAGGATATGATTAGAAGTTCTCTCTTACCCGTGCTAAAAGCTCTTTCATATCTTAACAAAAATACTTTAATCATTTTTCATATTGTATTCACAACATATTGGATGAAAACTTGACAGATAAAGTGGGTATCCTTTCCAAGTTACAGTATTTGGTCCATACCGTTTTTAATAACATCACAAAATGAAAAACAATATGACATTAGTTTCCTATGTCTCCCCACTGACCATTTCCCATATCTGTCACGGCCGTTGCTGGAAGAAGACCAAGGTGCAGCGTGGTAAGCGTACATTTTCCGTTTTATTTCAAAATGTCGCCAACAAAACAACAAACGAAAAACAACCGTGAAGCTTACAGGGCATTAGTGCCACAAACAAAGTTAACTACCCACCCCGAAAGGAGGGAAAAAGGGCAACCTAAGTATGGTTCCCAATCAGAGACAACGATAGACAGCTGTGTCTGTTTGAGAACCATACCCGGCCAAAACATAGAACCACAAAATCATAGAAAACAAAACATAGAATGCCCACCCAAAATCACACCCTGACCAAAGCAAATAGAGACATAAAAAGGCTCTCTAAGGTTAGGGCGTGACAATATCGTTACTTTAGAAATATTGTTCCATGATTCACTTTTTTAACGTTAGAGTTTTGGGGCGGCAAAAATCTCTCTAGACAACGGAATTTCTTTGGTTGATACTAAAGGGTAGAGAGAGAGTTCTCTCCTGCTCAAATTTACGACCTGGTGTGGAGGTTTCACTTTCCACCGCATAACACTCTGCCACACTCCCCGTGTGCCCCCCTCAATTTTTTTTGGGGGGGGGGGCTGCCTCTCAGGCTTCCTTGTCAGCCGTGTTCGTCTCGCCGACTCCATCCTCCGGTATCCCTCTTTGCACTGCTCCATAGAATCCCAGGCGGGCTCTGGCTCTCTCCCTGGGTCGACCGACCACCTCTCTACCTCCTCCCAGGTTGTCTCATACCCCTGGCCACGCTGCTCCTCCTTACCACGCTGCTTGGTCCTTTGTTGGTGGGAAGTTCTGTCACGGCCGTTGGAATAAGAGGACCAAGGTGCAGCGTGGTGAGCGTACATTTTCTTGAATAAAAGATTACGCCGACAAAAAACAATAAACCATACAAAAACAAACCGTGAAGCACAAAGGCTATGTGCCCTAAACAAAGTCAACTTCCCACAAAGACAGGTGGGAAAAAAGGATACCTAAGTATGGTTCCCAATCAGAGACAACGATAGACAGCTGTCCCTGATTGAGAACCATACCCGGCCAAAACATAGAAATACCAAATCATAGAAAACGAAACACAGAATGCCCACCCCAAATCACACTAAATAGAGACATTAAAAGGCTCTCTACGGTCAGGGCGTGACAGTCTGGTTATTGTCAGCCATTGCCAAGCTGATCTGACCCATTGTGATCCTCACAGGACAGTCATGACACAGTGTTGTAACAATGTGCAAATAGTTAAAGTAGAAAAGGGAAAATAAATAAACATAAATACGTGTTGTTTTTTCTTCAAACACCATTGTTAACAGGTCACAAATCTTGCTGCTGTGATTGCACGCTGTGGGTCTGGAATTGTATTTGTTTTCAAATTCTTTGTGGGTCTGTGTAATCTGAGGGTATTATGTATCTCTAATATGCTCATACATTTGGCAGGAGGTTAGGAAGTGCAGCTCAGTTTTCAATGGATTTTGTAGGCAGTGTGCACAGCCAGGTCTGCCTACGACGACCTTTCAAAGCTTTTCTTAATTTTGGGTCAGTCACAGTGGTCCGGTATTCTGCCACTGTACTCTGTTTAGGGCCAAATAGCGTTCTAGTTTGCTCAGTGAAAAGAAAAATATATATTTACAAAGTGTCACGTAATATTGTTTTGTGTTCTCATGATTTGGTTGGGTCTAATTGTGTTTCCAGGACCAGCTTGCTATCTCTGCCTCTCCTACACCCTGTCTGTCCCTGCTCTCCCTCTCTCATTCCCAGTGTCTCTGCTTCACTGTCAACCTTTCCCCACTCTCCTCTCGCCCCCCTTTTTCTGTCACTCACTTACTCTTCTATTTCCGCTCATCCCTTTCTCTCTATCTGTCTCTGAAAGTCTCCTCTCCCCTGGCGTCCGTAGGGAAATAGAGGTGGGGAAAATCTGTTCTCGCAGTCTGGCTGGCGGAGGCAGAGACAGAGACAGAGTTAGTGGCAGATGCAGGCTGTTTTCCAGGCCAGTATATCTGCCCTAGAGGAAGCCTGATTTACAGACCATACATTTGATGTAGATCGATTTACCTGTACCTATAATGCCACATGTATGTGTGCAATTTAAAGGTTTGCCTATATTATTGACAACATGCAGGTAGCTAACATGATTTTGACTTCTTGTCATGTGTATTCAGCTATCCAGTGCTGCCAACAACTCATGCCAGTTGCTGACTGTTTGCTGGTATATATTGTGGTGTCTCTGTGTGTACAATGGGTGCTGTGTAAAGCACAAAAGGCCATTGTTTTCAAAACCAAGTTTGCTTAGTTTTCACTGTTTATACAGTATTTTCATGAGCCAGGGGTCAAACTAATGTTCTTTCTTTTCCACGCTTTTCCTGGCAGAGGAAGCTCTCTCCCTCTGACACATACACACACCCCAACATTCATGCACACAACCACACACACACACCTGGAGCATAAACTGCTTAGGGTTGTGAAGAGGTAACAACATATTGACAACAGCATTTGGATTTTGTATACAAGCTGCAAGCATAATACAGACAAATCCAAGCTTGCATACAAATTCATTGCGAGATCTGGCAAGCCTTTCCAAATAGCTTTTTGATGCTTAATATAGAGTGAGGAGAAGCCTGTCAGCAGTGGAGTGACTCAAGTACCCTGTTGCCTCTGCATTCATGACATCATCACTGTCCCAAAATTCCTGCCTTTGCCCACTGCTTTAAAGAGATGGGATGGATCCTCACATTGTCTAAAACTGGAGCAAGAAGTGGTTAAAGTTGCAACTAACTGAGTCCTTTTGTCAATCCTCTGTATGATGAGGTCATAAGCAGTTGTTTTGTTTTCAGCAGGTCTGGGTGTTATTGATGTTTTATTCATGTTATTTTAATGTTTTGCCATGCCCATGACCACCAGCTTATGTGTGTCTTTGTGTGCCATATAATTAAATAGAACACGTTCACATGAAATAGTAATAGAATATATATCTATGGTGTCTTATCCCCAGGTGCGGGAGCTGCAGACGCGTCTCCAGAGCTCCCAGCCTGCAGGCCTGTCCAGCCCCGGGCGTCTCACCCCCGTCTCCCGTCCAATCAACCCCAGCACTGGGGAACTCAGCACCAGCAGCAGCAGTAACGATATACCTGTGGCCAAGGTAGAACACACACACTATGACATGCATAGTAAGGGGAAGAAAAAAAAGTTATGCATGTGGAAGTACATTAAAGGGTTAAGACCTCACACGGTCTTGAGTAATAGAAATGAAGAAATGGAATATCGTACATTCATATGAGGTAATGCAATGTCTCTCTGGGGATATTATGAACTCTCCTCTGGAATGACCAAGGACAAACATTTTGTTTTCTTTTCCAATTTTCACCATCTCTTATAGTACTGTCTCTATGAGTTGAATTGCGCGCGCGCGCACACACACACACACACACACACACACACACACACACACACACACACACACACACACACAGTAATCAGCATACTAGCCTTTGGCTTGTCCAGCCAGAGAGGGACAGTGGTAATCAGGCAACCATTCGCTCTTCCACTGTCCCGTGTGTGTCCTTGACATTGAGCCTCAGAGGGAATACAATACATTAGAGCAGTGGACCTTTTCTGAGCCGAGATCACTTTCTGAGTCAAAATGAAGGCTGAGATATACCACAGATAACAAAAAAATGTAAACCTATGCAACATTAACCTATTAAAAACAGTTCTGTAGAAATTAAGTTTGCATTAGGCTATATGCCCAATTCATTATGCAATGCTTGAATTGCCCTGCCAATGATGTTCTTCTCAGACATTACATTTCACACTGGTAATAGATCATAATTTGTTGTATTACTTGTGAGGCACAGCTGAGTGAGCATACATTGAAATAATGTGCTTTCTTTATGTTACTGGACTGCTTGTGCCTGCCTCTGATGGTCAGTCTCAGCGAAGGGAGCGCATCAGCGGGTCCGCCTCTCACCATCAGACCATCCCTCAGCCCTCCCCGCTCCGCTAAGACCAAAAAGGGGATGGCGAAACTCGCGCTGATGGCAAAACTCGAGTCACACCGCATTAGTTCTGCCTCATGTACAAATTCATGTTGTTGCTCTTATGACCAGAGTAAGTGAAATATTCCTTGATATAAAAGAAGACCGTCGCTAATAATAACAATGCGAGCCTATCGATACACTTTGCTACTCATTCATTGAAACTGTAGTGTGAGTGGTTAAGCGCATTTCAACATGAACTCACTCATAAAAACAGCAGCTCTTTGCTGTAATTGTTGACAGTCTCTCTTTAGTCATGGTTTTAGACGTTTTGAAATCACAGTATCAACTTACTTTCCTGTGCGCTCGAGAAAGCTGCAGACAGACACAGTGATCTGAGCAATGCGTAGGCCTGTAGGTGCACTTGATTTTCTCTCCGGGCACGCAGAGTTGGTACCTTCAGACACATGGCAGCTGTAGAAAGTGCACCTACTGCCAACAGTGCGAGACAGAAAAAAGTAGGAATGTAAGGCTATATCGTTGGGTTTTTTATAGAAATGTTTTGCGATCGACTAGGAATGCCTTGGAGATCAAGAAGTTTGTTGTCTTGTTGCTAGGTGGCGGAGCGGGTGAAACTGTCTAAAACCAGGTCGGAGTCTTCTTCCACCGAGAGGCCTGTTCTGGGATCAGAGATCAGCAGCATCGGGGTAAGGAGCTACTGGATGCCTATTCAATACTGAAGGCTTTGAGGGGGAAGATGGCAGTGTTAAAATAAAGGAAGTAGGATAGAGAGAGGGGTAGACAGAGTAAGAGAGAGAGTGACAGTAGGTAGGACATTTCCTTGTAGCAGCTGGCTGATGATAACCGCAGCATCAGCAGAAGTGTCAGAGATGGGTATCTATCACCAGTATGGTGTGGCAGACCTGGTGTAACTCATACCCCACTGCTCCCTCCCTCTGCACCCACAAAGCCCCGTTGACACTAAAGATTGACCTGACAACGTCACCTCGAACAGGGGGGTGGGACTATCAACAGACCCAGCTACAGTGCCATCGGAAAGTATTCAGACCCCTTTACTTTTTCACATTTTGTTACGTTACAGCCTTATTCTAAAATGGATTAAATAAAAAAGTTCCTCAGCAATCTACACACAATACCCCATAATGACAAAGCGAAAACAGGTTTGTATACATTTTTGCAAATGTATTAAAAACAGAAATACCTTATTTACATAAGTATTCAGACCCTTTGCTATGAGACTCGAATTTGAGCTCAGGTGCATCCTGTTTCCATTGATCATCCTTGATGTTTTTACAACTTGATTGGAGTCCACCTGTGGTAAATTCAATTGATTATACACGATTTGGAAAGGCACACATCTGTTTATATAAGATCCTACAGTTGACAGTGCATGTCGGATCAAAAATCAAAAACCAATTGAGATTGAAGGAATTGTCAGTAGAGCTCCGAGACTGGATTGTTTTGAGGCATGGATCTGGGGAAGGGTACCAAAACATTTCTCCAGCATTGAAGGTCCCCAAGAACACAGTGGCCTCCATCATTCTTAAATGGAAGAAGTTTGGAACCACCAAGACTCTTCCTAGAGCTGGTATCCCAGTCAAACTGAGCAATCCTGGGAAAAGGCCACCAAGAACTTAGCTCTAGAGTTTGTCTGTGGAGATGGGAGAACCTTCCAGAAGGACAACCATCTCTGCAGCACTCCAATCAGGCCAATCAGGCCTTTATGGTAGAGTGGCTAGACAGAAGCCACTCCTCGGTAAAAGGAACATGACAGCCTGCTTGGAGTTTGCCAAAAGGCACCTAAAGACTCTCAAATCATGAGGAACAAGATTCTCTGGTCTGATGAAACCAAGATTGAACTCTTTGGCCTGAATGCCAAACGTCACATCTGGAGGAAACCTGCACCATCCCTATGATGAAGCATGGTGGTGGCAGCATCATGCTGTGAGGATGTTTTTCAGCAGCAGGGACTGCGAGACTAGTCAGGATCGAGGCATAGATGAACGGAGCAAAGTACAGAGAGATCCTTGATGAAAACCTGCTACAGAGTGCTCAGGACCTCAGACTGGTGTGAAGGTTCACTGTCCAACAGGACAATGACCCTAAGCACACAGCCAAGACAACACAGGAGTGGCTTCGGGACAAGTCTCTGAATGTCCTTGAGTGGCCCAGCCAGAGCCCGGACTTGAACCCGATCGAACATCTCTGTTGAGACCTAAAAATAGCTGTGCAGCAACGCTTCCTATCCAACCGGACAGAGCTTGAGATGATCTGCAGAGAAGAATGGGAGAAACTTCCCAAATACAGTTGTGCCAAGCTTGTAGCATCATACCCAAGAAGACTCAACTCTGTAATTTCTGCCAAAGGTGCTTCAACAAAGTACTGAGTAAAGGGTCTGAATACTTATGTAAATGTGATATATCAGTTTATTTTTTATTTTTTATAATTTAGCTAAAAAATCTAAATCTGTTTTTGTTTTGTCATTATGGGGTATTGTGTATATATTGGTTAGTAAAAAAGCAATTGAGTAAATTTTAGAATAAGGCTGTAACATAACAAAATGTGAAACAGGTCAAGGGGTCTTCCATCCACCTCTGGCCTGCTCGCCTCCCTACCTCTGAGGAAGTACAGTTCCCGCTCAGCCCAGTCAAAACTGTTCGCTGCTCTGGCACCCCAATGGTGGAACAAACTCCCTCACGACGCCAGGTCAGCGGAGTCAATCACCACCTTCCGGAGACACCTGAAACCCCACCTCTTTAAGGAATACCTAGGATAGGATAAAGTAATCCTTCTAACCCCCCCCTCCCCCTTAAAAGAGTTAGATGCACTATTGTAAAGTGGTTGTTCCACTGGATATCATAAGGTGAATGCACCAATTTGTAAGTCGCTCTGGATAAGAGCGTCTGCTAAATGACTTAAATGTAAATGTCTTAATACTTTCCAAAGGCACTGTACAGTACAGTCGTGGCCAAAAGTTTTGAGAATGACACAAATATAAATTTTCACAAAGTCTGCTTTCTCAGTTTGTGTGATGGCAATTTGCATATACTCCAGAATGTTATGAAGAGTGATCAGATGAATTGCAATTAATTGCAAAGTCCCTCTTTGCCATGCAAATGAACTGAATCCCCCAAAAACATTTCCACTGCATTTCAGCCCTGCCACAAAAGGACCAGCTGACATCATGTCAGTGATTCTCTCATTATCACAGGTGTGAGTGTTGACGAGGACAGGCTGGAGATCACTCTGTCATGCTGATTGAGTTCGAATAACAGACTGGAAGCTTCAAAAGGAGGGTGGTGCTTGGAGTCATTGTTCTTCCTCTGTCAATCATGGTTAACTGCAAGGAAACACGTGCCGTCATCATTGCTTTGCACAAAAAGGGCTTCAGTGGCAAGGATATTGCTGCCAGTAAGATTGCACCTCAATGAACCATTTATCGGATCATCAAGAACTTCAAGGAGAGTGGTTCAATTGTTGTGAAGAAGGCTTCAGGGCGCCCAAGGAAGTCCAGCAAGCGCCAGGACCGCCTCCTAAAGTTGATTCAGCTGCGGGATCGGGTCACCACCAGTACAGAGCTTGCTCAGGAATGGCAGCAGGCAGGTATGAGTGCATCTGCACGAACAGTGAGGCGAAGACTTTTGGAGGATGGCCTGGTGTCAAGAAGGGCAGCAAAGAAGCCACTTCTCTCCAGGAAAAACATCAGGGACAGACTGATATTGTCACGTTTCTGACCTTATTTCCTTTGTTTAGTCTTTATTTAGTTGGTCAGGACGTGAGCTGGGTGGGTATTATCTATGTTGTCTGTTTCTATGTGGGGTTTCTTGTTTGGCCTGATATGGTTATCAATCAGAGGCAGGTGTTAGTTATTGTCTCTGATTGGGAACCATATTTAGGTAGCCTGTTTTGTAGTGTGTTTTGTGGGTGATTGTTCCTGTTCGTGTGTTCATCTGGTCTGTGTTCACTAGTTCGGAACTGTAGCGTCTTCGGTTCTTTCTGTCAGTTTGTTGTTTTTGTTCGTTGTTTAAGGAGCCTATTAAAATATGAATTATCATCACGCTGCAGTTTGGTCCTCCTCTCTTTCACCCGAAGACAGCCGTTACAGAATCACCCACCAAAACCGGACCAAGCAGCGTGGTAACGGACAGCGGCAGCAGCAGCAGCAGCAGCGATGTCAGGAATGGACATGGGAGGAAGAGTTGGACGGTAAAGGACCCTGGGCAGAGCCAAGGGAATATCGCCGCCCCAAAGCTGAGCTGGAAGCAGCGAAAGCGGAGAGGCGGCGTTATGAGGAGGCTGCACGAAAGCGTGATCTGGACTGTGTTAATACTTGGGAAGAGATAGACAGGTGGGCGGTCGACCCAGGGAGAGTGCCGGAGCCCGCCTGGGATTCTATGGAGCAATGTGAGGAGGGATAACGGCGAATGGAGGCAGCACGGCGACACGGTAGGAAGCCCGAGAGACAGCCCCAAAAATGTATTGGGTGGGGGCACACGGGGAGTGTGGCGAAGTCAGGTAGGAGACCTGCGCGAACTTCCCGTGCTTACCGTGGAGAGCGAGAGTACGGGCAGACACCGTGTTATGCGGAAGAGCGCAAGGTGTCTCCTGTACGTGTGCATAGCCCGGTGCGGTACATCCCAGCTCCTCGTATCGGCCGGGCTAGAGTGGGCATCGAGCCAGGTGCCATGAAGCCGGCTCAACGCATCTGGTCTCCAGTGCGTCTCCTCGGGCCGGTGTACATGGCACCAGCCTTACGCATGGTGTCCCCGGTTGGCCAGCACAGCCCAGTGCGGGCTATTCTACCTCGCCGCACTGGCCTGGCTACGGGGAGCATTCAACCAGGTAAGGTTGGGCAGGCTCGGTGCTCAAGAGCTCCAGTGCGCCTTCACGGTCCGGTCTATCCGATGCCACCTCCTCGCACCAGCCCAGTACCACCAGTGCCAACACCACGCACCAGGCTTCCTGTGCGTCTCCAGAGTCAAGTACGCCCTGTTCCTCCTCTCCGCACTCGCCCAGTTGTGTGTGTTCCCAGCCCGGTACCACCAGTTCCGGCACCACGCACCAGGCCTACGGTGCGTCTCCAGAGCCCTGTACGCACTGTTCCTTCTCCCCGTACTCGCCCTGAGGTGCGTGCCCTCAGCCCGGTACCACCAGTGCCGGTACCACGCACCAGGCGTACCGCGCTTCGAGAATCCAGTGTGCCCTGTTCCTGCTCCCCGCACTCGCCTAGTGGTTCGTGTCTCCAGTCCGGTACCACCAGTTCCGGCACCACGCACCAGGCCTACTGTGCGCCTCAGCAGGCCAGAGTCTGCCCAGCGCCGCCTGCGCTGCCCGTCTGCCCAGCGCCGCCTGCGCTGCCCGTCTGCCCAGCGCCGTCTGAGCTGCCCGTCTGCCCAGCGCCGCCTGCGCCAGTCAGGAGCTGCCAGAGCCGCCCGCCAGTCAGGAGCTGCCAGAGCCGCCCGCCAGTCAGGAGCTGTCAGAGCCGCCCGCCAGTCAGGAGCTGCCTGAGCTGCCCTTCAGTCATGAGCTGCCCTTCAGTCATGAGCTGCCCTTCAGTCATGTGCTACCTCTCAGTCATGAGCTGCCCTTCAGTCATGAGCTGCCCTTCAGTCATGAGCTACCCCTCAGTCATGATCTACCCCTCAGTCATGAGCTACCCCTCGGTCATGAGCTACCCCTCGGTCATGAGCTGCCCCTCAGTCCGGAGCTGCCCCTCAGTCCGGAGCTGCCCCTCAGTCTAGAGGCGCCCCTCAGTCCAGTGGGGTCATTTAGGAGGGTCGCCGTTCCGAGGAGGCCACGGAAGCGGGGATTGACTATGGTGGAGTGGGGGCCACGTCCAGCGCCATAGCCGCCACCGTGGACAGATGCCCACCCAGACACTCCCCTATAGGTTCAGGTTTTGCGGCCGGAGTCCGCACCTTGGGGGGGTGGTACTGTCACGTTTCTGACCTTATTTCCTTTGTTTAGTCTTTACTTAGTTGGTCAGGACGTGAGCTGGGTGGGTATTATCTATGTTGTCTGTTTCTATGTGGGGTTTCTTGTTTGGCCTGATATGGTTATCAATCAGAGGCAGGTGTTAGTCATTGTCTCTGATTGGGAACCATATTTAGGTAGCCTGTTTTGAAGTGTGTTTTGTGGGTGATTGTTCCTGTTCGTGTGTTCATCTGGTCTGTGTTCACTAGTTCGTGACTGTAGTGTCTTCGGTTCTTTCTGTCAGTTTGTTGTTTTTGTTCGTTGTTTAAGTAGCCTATTAAAATATGGATTATCATCACGCTGCAGTTTGGTCCTCCTCTCTTTCACCCGAAGACAGCCGTTACAGATATTCTGCAAAAGGTACAGGGATTGGACTGCTGAGGACTGGGGTAAAGTCATTTTCTCTGATGAATACCCTTTCTGATTGTTTGGGGCATCCGGAAATAAGCTTGTCTGGAGAAGACAAGGTGAAGCTACCATCAGTCCTGTGTCATGCCAACAGTAAAGCATCCAGAGACCATTCATGTGTGGGGTTGCTTCTCAGCCAAGGGAGTGGGCTCACTCACAATTTTGCCTAAGAACACAGCCATGAATAAAGAATGGTACCAACACATCGAGAGCAACTTCTCCCAACCATCCAGGAACAGTTTGGTGACGAACAATGCCTTTTCCAGCATGATGGAGCACCTTCCATAAGGCAAAAGTGATAACTAAGTGGCTCGGGGAACAAAACATCGATATTTTGGGTCCATAGCCAGGACACTCCCCAGACCTTAATCCCATTGAGAACTTGTGGTCAATCCTCAAGAGGCGGGTGGACAAACAAAAACCCACAAATTCTGACAAACTCCATGCATTGATTATGCAAGAATGGGCTGCCATCAGTCAGGATGTGGCCCAGAAGTTAATTGACAGCATGCCAGGGCGGATAGCAGAGGTCTTGAAAAAGAAGGGTCAACAATGCAAATATTGACTCTGCATCAACTTTATGTAATTGTCAATAAAAGCCTTTGACACTTATGAAATGCTTGTAATTATACTTCAGTATTCCACAGTAACATCTGACAAAAATATCTGAAGACACTGAAGCAGCAAACTTTGTGGAAATTAATATTTGTGTCATTCTCAAAACTTTTGGCCACAACTGTACATCGTTTTATCGCTCTCCTCTTTCAATCCTCTTCTGATGCCCTCTTTTCTCTAGTGCCTCCCTCCCTCTCTTCCTTTCCTTCCCTCTCTTAATATATCTCCCTCTCTCCCCTTGGTGTGTGTTCAGGTGTGAGTGAAGTGAACCAATCCTAATGATTCCAGGGCTTCTCTTTTCCTTGAAGCTCTGGCCACCAAAATTCTCTTTAGCCGGAACCCATCTGGCCCAAAATAGACTTGAAAGAGAGTGAGAGGGAAGAGCGAGAAAGAGATGCAGACTGTTAGTATTCCTCTGGGACTAGACTGAGACAGATTATGTAAAGGAGGGAGAGCAAAGTTGAATAGAAAACCTGTATACAATCTCTTGAAAAAGAGTTTAATCTCAATAAAACCAATCTGTATAATTAAAGGTTATAAACACACTCTGTATAAACTCAATGTGGATTAAGAGAGTGGAGGATCACAAAGAAATCCCCTCAGTCTGCCTGACCCATTACATTCCCATTGTGCTGTTTTTACGTTGTGATTTTTACCTTGACTCACATTGGTTGAAGCGCTGTCTACTCCCCTCCATAGATGTAAATGTAAGTCCCCCATGTACCCCTGTTCCTCCTCCTCCCAGGTGTCCAGTAATGTGGCGGAGCACTTGGCACACTCCCTCCAGGACTGCTCCAACATCCAGGAGATCTTCCAGACCCTCTACTCCCACGGATCAGCCATCTCTGAGAACAAGATCAGGGAGTTTGAGGTGGAGACGGAGAGACTTAACAGGTGACACTCAAACCACGTTGCCTGTCACTTACAGCCCTGATCTTAGTCTTATAAGTAATGTTATATTAAAGTAATACTCTATCCCACCATTAATGCCAAAATGCACACACACCTGTCTATATAAGGTCACACAGAATTGTCTGTAGTGCTCCAAGACGGGATTGTGTCGAGGCACAAATCTGGGGAAAGGTACAAAAACATTTCTGCAACATTGAAGGTCCCCAAGAATGCAGTGGCCTCCATCATTCTTAAATTAAAGAAGTTTGGAACAACCAAGTATCTTCCTAGATCTGGCCAAACTGAGCAATCAGGGGATAAGGGCCCAACAGGTCAGGGAGGTGACCAAGAAACCGATGGTCACTCTGACAGAGCTCCAGAGTTCCTCTGTAGAGATGGGAGAACCTTCCAGAATCAAATCATATCGAATTGTATTTGTCACATGCGCCGAATACAACAGGTTTAGACCTTACAGTGTAATGCTTACTTACAAGCCCTTAACCAACAATGCAGTTTTAAGAAAATATCAGCAAAAAAAGTAACAAATAAATGTAACAAATAATTAAAGAGCAGCAGTAAAATAACAATAGCAAGGCTATATACAGAGGGTACAGAGTCAATGTGCGGGGGCACCAGTTAGTTGAGGTAATTACGGTAATTTGTGCATGCCGGTAGAGTTATTAAAGTGACAATGCATAGATAATAAACAGAGTAGCAGCAGCTTAGAAGAGTGGGGGGGCAATGCAAATAGTCTAGGTAGCCATTTGAGTAGATGTACAGAAGTCTTATGGCTTGGGGGTAGAAGCTTTTTAGAAACCTCTTGGACTTAGACTTGGCGCTCCGGTATCTACCGCTTGCCGTCTGGTAGCAAAGAGAACAGTCTATGACAAGGGTGGCTGGTGTCTTTGACAATGTGAGTCTAGGTGACAATTGTTTGTGCCTTCTTCTGACACCACCTGGTATAGAGGTCCTTAATGCCAAGCCTCACGTCTGGAGGAAACCTGGCACCATCCCTACAGTGAAGCATGGTGGTGGCAGCATCATGCTGTGGGGATGTTTTTCAGCGGCAGGGACTGGGAGACTAGTCAGGATCGAGGGAAAGATGAACGGAGCAAAGCACAGAGATCCTTGATGAAAACCTGCTCCAGAGCACTGAGACTGGGGCGAAGGTGCATCTTTCAACAGGACAATGACCCTAAGCACACAGCCAAGTCAAACGCAGGAGTGTCTTTGAGACAAGTCTCTGAATGTCTTTGAGTGGCCCAGCCAGAGCCCGGACTTGAACCTGATCAAACATCTCTGGAGAGACCTGAAAATAGTTGTGCAGCGATGCTCCCCATCCAACCGGACAGAGCTTGAGAGGATCTGCAGAGAGGAATGGGAGAAACTTTCCAAATACAGGTGTGCCAAGCTTTTGGCGTCATACCCAAGCAGAGTCGAGGCTGTAATCGCTGCCAAAGGTGCTTCAACAAAATACTGAGGAAAGGGTCTGAAAACTTATGTAAATGTTACATTTATTCTTTAATTTTTTTTATACATTTCCCACAAAATCTAATCCTGTTTTCTCTTGTCATTATGGGTATTGTGTGTAGATGATGAGGGGGGAAAAAACATTTTAATCAGTTTTAGAATAAGGCTGTAACGTAACAAAATGTGGAAAAAGTTGACGGTCTGAATACTTTCTGAATGCATTGTATGTAAGTTTACATCGGTAAAATACACAAATTTGCTTTGTATTGATGTAGGGTAAAAAAGGCCAGGTTTAAAATGTAAACTGTAGTATTAACATCCCCCCTGGCCTACACTGTAGTTTAGAGATTCACACTAGAGGTACTTTTCTATCAGCGAGTCTTCATAATGGGCCCTTTAAGAAAGCCCAAGCCTATGAATGAACCCTATTCAGGCACATGCACATGCTCAATATTTGTGTTCTAACATGCAGGTGAATTTATATAAAACCGGTTTTATTTCCAGCTCTTCTTTTCCTCAAAAAACTCCCTTCAGAAGTCTGTTCCAAGCGAATGAAGTAGTAACTCTTCAAACAGTGTACTTTAGGATCTTTGGGGGGATTTCAAACTTAGCGAATTATGTTATGACGTTTCCTCATAATCCTGACTATTTGGAAGTGAGATGTGGAGATCTGAGTGTTCTCAGTAGGAGGGCTTAAGTCGTAATCCTTTGTAATTCCTGTGCGTTTTATCACTTCATTCCAGCCAGAGCTTCAAACTTAGTAGACATTTAAAGCAGATGGGTTTGAAATGTTGTGAAACACTGCTTATACAGTTCTGTAGGTCTGTCTCTCAGGCCAAATCGAATGTCATGATCGCGGTGATTGTTCAGTTTTCTATTTTTTCGAACAAAGAACACATTACGATCACTCTTTTTTTGAGGTTTATCCAAATGGATAAGTACGCTTAAAGGGATAGTATACCTTAAAACCGAACCATTTTCATAACTCATAAGTGGTATAATACATCATAAGTGTGCCAATCCAAAATGAAGGGGATAGCTTGGCACCCGGTGACTTAGAATTTGGGGTGTGTCTACTTAAAGGTTGTTATTTGGCCCGTGTTTTTATGGGATGTCTAACCACCAGGCTGCGGACACGCCCTCTTTCTCTTCATTAAGCCCTGAGTGCTTTATTGACAGCCTTATTTATATGGATAGTTACGTGTCACTAGCTACTCTCATATAATCTACCCATAATACCAAGGCCATTTGAGTAAGAGAGAGGAGGGTGGCTATAGTTGCACCGTCCGTTTGTCCCCTAACACTCCCTTTACTGCAATAGCTGATGTGTGATGAGCGATCTGGCACAAAATAACTGCCGTGAACCACCCAGGTGGGTGCTTTAAATCGCTGGTGGAGGGGTGAGTTGCAATGTGAAGTGCTTTGAGATATAACAAGCACTTTATACAGTAAATGTAATCCAATAATGATGACTAATGTGTGTGTTCCAGCCGCATCGAGCACCTGAAGTCTCAGAATGACCTCTTGACCATCACGTTGGAGGAGTGTAAGGGCAACGCAGAGAGGATGAGCATGCTGGTAGGCAAATACGAGTCCAACGCTACCGCCCTACGACTGGCACTGCAGTACAGGTACACGGACACACATACTCTCACGTGCGCACATACAAAGCAAGGCCTAACCTAATGGAGCATGCAAAATACATATTACTCACATTCCCACACTCATGCTTGTGCTCAAGTGCCAGACAGAAAGAAAGAAACACGCCAACAAGGTGAAAATCTGAATCCAAATGTCTTCATCCACATCTATGGACAAGCTTAATTTGCTTAGCTAACAAAAACCTTTATCAAGCTGTAACCGTCAGAGCCATGCTAATGCTACCTCATTAGAAGCCTCTTCCGGTAATTATAATTAGGCTGCTTTCGCGGCGGTCAGGGCCTCTTTTGTACGTTGCCTTAGGTAGCAGCCATCCGCATCTCATTAGCATTCTCATCCCCTTGGCCAATCAAGGGGTCTGTGTGTTTGTGTGTGAGCTCTTCTCTGATAAGTTGCCCTGAAGGTGCCCATTCAGCAAAGCTAACTCAAACGAGAAACAAACGGATCTAATCTGAGTGGTATTTATGATTAGCATAATGCTAATCATCCAACTATGCTTATTCTGTGGTGATGTTATGAGATGCAGAAAAGTTATGTTTTGAACCCTTTTCTTACGAGGCAAAGTTTAGGGAGACTTTCTGCCAATGGCCAACCGCAAATGGAAAAAGTAGCATTTTTAGCTGTTGATGTTGGGTGAATGTTATGTTGTGGTGGCATGATATGGTAATGTTACGTGTGTTTCTCATGGCATTCTGCCATAGCATGTCTCAGGAAGATGGTACTCACGTTGCCTCATCGGCAAAGCTTAGCTATGATCAGATGCGTAAACTGACAGACACCGAAATAGAAACATTATAGCAATAAAAGATAATTAATTGTCTTGCCCATTACACCGGAGTACACAACACACTGAATAGCCCCCAAATGCATTGTTAATATCACACCAGTTACATTACACACACACACACACACACACACACACACACACACACACACACACACACACTCTCTTCCAATGTATATATTTCCCCCTGTAGCCCTGATGCCAGCGCTTTGATTGATTTCAGCCACACCGAGTGTGATGTCAGCGAGGCCACCCCGTTGGGCCATTTGGGAAGAGATAGACTTTCATTGGAGCGAGGGTGGATGGGGCACTGCGGTGTGTGTGTGTGTGTGTCTAATATGTGGTGGAAGATTCTTCAAGACTCGCTCTCTCTCTCTGTGTGTGTGTGCACGTGTGTGCGTGAGAGAGTTGGACTCTTTGTGTAATTTTAAAACTATAATCATAAGATAAAACATCAGAGTGTGTTCTGGTGGTGATGCTGACAATTTTTTGGTGTTTTTCAGGCAGAAAGTTTTTTTTTCATTCTAGAGAGAGTGACTAACTCATAGTGTTGGTGTGAGCTATTAAAGAGTGTAAAGGTATCCATAGGATTTGTTTTGGTACGACTGAACTAGCAGTCGTGTGCGTGAGTGCGTAAATGGGAAACGTGTGTCTTTAAGTCAGGTCTGGCCCTCTAGTGTCAACAGTCTCTCACACACACACACACACACACACACACACGCACACACACGCACACACAAACATCTGACCTACCTCAAATCCACTCAAAATAAAGAGAGACTAGCTATGAGGACAAAATAAATAAAATAGATGTTCCATGTCTAAATTGAGTGCAGGCTTCAGGACAAATGAGGAGTTTTCTTTGTAGCCGTAATACTTGGTTAATTACCCAAGCTCTACTTGGTTAATTACCCAAGCTCTCTCTGTATTTGTTTGGAGTAGAGGTGTTTTTTTCCTGTTGTGTAATCATTGACTGATTAAACGATATTGCCTCACTAAAAGATTTCCACAGGATTGTTTTTCTTCCATCTCTGAGCCCCAGGCAAACACACACACACGCAACACACGCTATAATGACTGTAGTTAAATAGAAATCAGCACCTCTCAGCCGTGGTCCTTTTGAACGCTTGATGAAAGTGCAGCACAGATAAGTGGACGCAAGAGGCCTCTGCATTCCTCCACTAAGAGTGTGTTGAGAGAGTTGATGTGTGTTATCATTCAGTAGTTGAGTAGTGCAAATAGGTTTAGCTGACATGTTTGTCTATGGGTTCTTTGTTAATCAGTGATCAGGGGCCTATGAGATACTTTATAAGTGTGTGAGTGTTAACCAAAATAATAATAAGATGTTTTATTGTCACATACACCGGATAGGTGCAGTGAAATGTGTTGTTTTACAGGGTCAGCCATAGAAGTTCGGCGCCACTGGAGCAATTATGGTTAAGTGCCTTGTTCAAGGGCACATCGACAGACTTTTCACCTTGTCTGCTCGTGTGTGTGTTCTTTCCCCCAGTGAACAGTGTATAGAGGCCTATGAGCTGCTGTTGACGCTGGCGGAGAGTGAACAGAGTCTGGTACTGGGCCAGTTCAGAGCTGCCGGAGTGGGCGACGTAGGTGAGTAACACACACACACTCACTCTTCATGCCTACACAGGCTCGTTTGTTCTTTGATCAGTGCTGATTTGTTTCTTCCTACATTCAGAGACCCACAGTTGAACTCCAACCAATCAAAGCAAAGAGGCCACCTCTCAAAAATACTCTTTTAATCTATTACTCATTATATACTCTCTTTTATAAATTGCTCCCCTCACTCATTTCATTCCTTTACAAACCTCACCTCCATCACTCCTTCTGTTTTCTCTTCACTTCACTTCACTTCATCCTCCCATCACAAACTTTAATCAGACTAAATAAATATAAAGATCCAGTCCATTTAAAAAATTGGAGGCCCCTTACACTTCAGTGTTGTCATGCACAAATTCTAGCAAAGTGAATAGCGCTTAGAATTAAAAAGGTATTGTCAGATATTATTCATTCTAATCAGACAGGTTTTTGCATCTGGGAATCCAGGCCTGGTATTCATAGCTGACTTTGAAAAGGTTTTTGATATAGTACGAAATGAATTTATCTATAAATGCCTCTCACTTTCGGTTATTTGAAAATGAAATAATCTCCAAAATATGTAAATTTTTTAAACAAGCCATAGGAAGTTGGTTGCTATTTCAGTTTAATCCACCAGAAAAGACACAACAAATATTACGGTTAAACTCAAATAATTGATATAAAATAATATTTTTGGATAAAAAAAAGGTCTTTGTAAGTGATATCATAAATAGGACTGGTGGAATTATGTCACATGCCGCTAACATAAATATATGGAAATATATTGGAAATATCAAAATTACAACCAACTAATTGCAGCAAAAGTAAGGAACTTGTCTGTCAACCCTGCATTGAAGACCAAAATTGGCAAAAGAAAATTGTGATGAATAAAAAAAGTTTACCAGTTTCATTTAAGGACCAACAAATGTACAGCTGTGCCATATAGATTGGGAAATAGTTGGGAATAGATGTTCAATGTACCGCTGTTCTGTGAAGAGAGTAGTACGAAGCGTTGTACGAGATCTTCAGTTTCTTGGCAATTTCTCGCATGCAATAGCCTTCATTTCTCAGAACAAGAATAGACTGACGAGTTTCAAAAGAAAGTTCTTTGTTTCTGGTCATTTTGAGCCTGTAATCGAACCCACAAATACTGATGCTCCAGATACTCAACTAGTCTAAAGAAGGCCAGTTTTATTGCTTCTTTAATCAGAACAACAGTTTTCAGCTGTGCTAACATAATTGCAAAAGGGTTTTCTAATGATCAATTAGCCTTTTAAAATGATAAACGTGGATTAGCTAACACAACGTGCCATTGGAACACAGGAGTGATGGTGGCTGATTATGGGCCTCTGTACGTCTATGTAGATATTCCATAAAAAATCTGCTGTTTCCAGCTACAATAATCATTTACAACATTAACAATGTCTACACTGTATTTCTGATCAACTTGATGTTATTTTAAATGGACAAAAAATTAGCTTTTCTTTCAAAAACAAGGACATTTCAAAGTGACCCCAAACTTTTGAACAGTTGTGTGTGTGTATATAGACCCTTTGTATATATGTTATATATATATACACACACACACACACACACACACACACACACACACACACACACACACACACACACACACACACACACACACACACACACACACACACACAGCCTTCGGAAAGTATTCAGACCGCTTGACTTTTTCCACATTTTGTTACGTTATAGCCTTATTCTAAATTGCATGAAATAGTTTTTTTCCCTCATCAATCTACACACAATACCCCATAAGGTCAAAGCAAAAATAGGTCTTTAGAAATGTTTGCTAATACAAAACAGAGATATCACATTTGCATAAGTATTCAGACCCTTTACTCAGTACTTTGTTGAAGTACCTTTGGCAGTGATTACAGCGTTGAGTCTTCTTGGGCATGACGCTAGAAGCTTGGCACACCTGTATTTAGGGGAGTTTCTCCCATTCTTCTCTGCAGATCCTCTCAAGCTCTGTCAGGTTGGATGAGGAGCGTTGCTGCACAGCTATTTTTAGGTCTCTCCAGAGATGTTCGATCTGGTTCAAGTCCGGGCTCTGGCTGGTTCCCTCAAGGACATTCAGAGACTTTTCCCAAAGGCAGTCCTACGTTTTCTTGGCTGTGTGCTTAGGGTCGTTGTCCTGTTGGAAGGTGAACCTTCGCCCCAGTCTGAGATCTTGAGCACTCTGGAGCAGGTTTTAATGAAGGATCTCTCTGTACTTTGCTCCATTCATCTTTCCCTCGATCCTGAATAGTCTCCCAGTCCCTGCCGCTGAAAAACATCACCACAGCATGATGCTGCCACCACCATGCTTCACCGTATGGATAGTGCCAGGTTTCCTCCAGACGTGATGCTTTGAGTTTAATCTTGGTTTCATCAGACCAGAGAATCTTGTTTATCATGGTCTGAGAATCTTTAGGTGCCCTTTGGCAAACTTCAAGCGGGCTGTCATGTGCCTTTTACTGAGGAGTGGCTTCCGCCTGGCCCGATTGGTGGAGTGCTACAGAGATGGTTGTCCTTCTAGAATGTTCTCCCATCTCCACAGAGGCACTCTAGAGCTCTGTCAGAGTGACCATCGGGTTCTTTGTCACCTCCCTGACCAAGTCCCTTCTCCCCCGATTGCTCAGTTTGGCCGGGCGGCCAGCTCTAGGAAGAGTCTTGGTGGTTCCAAACTTCTTCCATTCAATAATGGAGGCCACTGTGTTCTTGGGGACTTTCAATGTTGCAGACTTTATTTTAAGAATGTGAAATGTCAGAATAGTATGGTCCCATAGTGTTTATACTTGCGTACTATTGTTTGTACAGATGAACGTGGTACCTTCAGGCATTTGGAAATTGCTCCCAAGGATGAACCAGACTTGTGGAGGTCCACAATTTTTTTCTGAGGTCTTGGCTGATTTATTTTTATTTTCCCATGATGTCAAGCAAAGAGGCACTGAGTTTGAAGGTAGGCCTTGAAATACATCCACAGGTACACCTCCAATTGGCTCAAATGATGTCAATTAGCCAATCAATTGCTTCTAAAGCCATGACATAATTTTCTGGAATTTTCCAAGCTGTTTAAAGGCACAGTCAACTTAGTGTATGTAAACTTCTGACCCACTGGAATTGTGATACAGTGAAATAATCTGTCTGTAAACAATTGTTGGAAAAATGACTTGTGTCATGCAGAAAGTAGAGGTCCTAACCGACTTGCCAAAACTATAGTTTGTTAACAAGAAATGTGTGGAGTGGTTGAAAAACAAGTTTTAATGACTCCAACCTAAGTGTATGTAAACTTCCGACTTCAACTGTATATTATTCTATATATCTATATGGGGGATTGGAAATGATGTGGACAATGCCACAATCTATCTGCAATATTAAATATTCTTTCCCCTAACAAAAAAATAAAGTGTTAATCTCCAACTCCTTTGATTCCCTCCTTCCCCAACTCTTCTCCCTCGCTCCTTCAGCTGTCATGTCTTCAGTGAGGCATTTCATGCCTCACGACTCCCTTGTAACACATAACTCCCTCCTAACCTTTTCCCCTTCAACACAAAACAGTATCTCAGATGAACGTCCCCTTATTCATCTAATGCTGACTAACATTACATATAGTATTTGCAGCCTTGTATAGCCATATGTGTACAGTACATTTTCATTTAGAATACTTCATTCAATCATGGTTAATGTGGCATATTTTTTAGATATAGTACATTCAAGACCAAATCTTGGCCTTGTGACAGCCCTGGCAATTACAATGACTCCAGCAAATAAAAGCTATTTGACATCTCTCTTTCTACTGTGTGTGTGTGTGTGTGTGTGTGTGTGTGTGTGTAGGCGAGAAGTTGGGAGAGGAGAGCATCACTCAAATCCTGAAGAGGGCCCATGACTGCAGGAAGACAGCAGAGAATGCAGCCAAGGATCTTCTGGGCAGGCTGGACGGTAGCTGTGGAGCCGCATTCGCTGTGACTGGCTGCAGTGTTCAACCATGGGAGAGCCTGTCCTCCAATAGTCACACTAGGTATGTGTGTATATCAGTGGCAGTCGGTGCCGTTTAAGATGGAGGATTTTTATTTTTTATTATGAGCATGGCCTTATTTCTATTACAGCATATTGGATGACTGTCATTCATATTCCATTCACCCAGCTCAATGTAACATTAATAGGTTTAGTCTACTACATAATACCCACGCACGCCCCCTGCCGACCCCTCGCGCCCCCCACAGTTTGGGAACCACTGTAGTTTATGCTTTCAATCCATATTTAAACATAATTAAAGCCAACCCTCTGCTCAAGTGCCCATGACAGATCAGGCAAGGAAGCCGCTCCCTAAACAAAGCTTTCATCTACAGTCACTGCTCTGGGAGAGAAAATACATGACATTCAAATGCGGCTCACATGTAAGTCAGGGGCACAGCAGAAAATTGACAATTAGTGTAGGAGATGAGAGTCTACAGTGCTCTGCAGTGGCTGCAGTACACTCTAGAGCAGTGGTCTCCAACCTCCAAACTAGCAAAAATTAAACATGTCGCGAGCTACTCTTACTTTTTTTTATAGCTTTCAAATAGGCACATTCTTCTCCTCTACCCTGCCACTCTGCCCTGGGTCCTTGGTGTAAAAGAGATGTTTTTTCTGTCAATATACCTGGTAAAATAAGGGTTAATAAACTACTCTAAGGGTTTATTTTTTATATTATATACAATTCTTTTTTATATTTTCTGTAATTCTGTTTTATATATATATATTTTTTTTAATTACTCTCAATATTACAGTATTCTGAGTCAAGGTCAATGCTTAAATCACATTGACTACCAATTTTGAGGTCTGGGGAAAAACCCCAAATACATTTAGATTAGAGTGTAATCACTTTTAATTGCGCATTCAGAAAGCGAGGAATGTGTGGGGGCGTTTCTGCTGTTAGGCCCACTGCTGCAGCACATGTCATGGCAGAGTTTAGCAATAAAATGGCCACCCAATTGATACAAATAGTTATTATATGTCTGTCAGGTAAGCCTAATTTGCAGTTAACATTAATTGAGAAGGTTTTGGGGGTCTTACTGTCTACCCAGACGACTTATCTTTACTAGCATCGTTAACTGGCTACATACGGCGTGATAGAAAAATGTGCACACCAAACAGACACAGGCAATATTGCTGGAAATTAATTAAGCCAATAGCGGCTTACCTGGGGTGGGATAATGTCAATGTAGATTTGGTTGGATAGTAGCCGGGAGCAAATAGTCTGGGTAGCCATTTGATTAGCTATTCAGGAGTCTTATGGCTTGGTGGTAGAAGCTGTTTAGAAGCCTCTTGGAGCTAGACTTGGCACTCCTGTACCATTTGCCGTGCGCAAGCAGAGAGAACAGTCTATGACTAGGGTGGCTGGAGTCTATAACAATTTTTGACAATTTCTGACACCGCCTAGTATAGAGGTCCTGGATGGCAGGAAGCTTGGCCCCGGTGATGTACTGGGCTGTACGCACTACCCTCTAGTAGAGGTTGACCGATTATGATTTTCAACGCCGATACCGATTATTGGAGGACCAAAAAAGCCGCTACTGATTATTCGGCCGATTTTTATATATATATATTTGTAATAATGACAATTGCAACAATAATGAATGAACACTTATTTTAACTTAATATAATACATCAATAAAATCAATTTAGTCTCAAATAAATAATGAAACATGTTCAATTTGGTTTAAATAATGCAAAAACTAAGTGTTGGAGAAGAAAGTAAAAGTGCAATATGTGCCATGTAAAAAAGCTAACGTTTAAGTTCCTTGCTCAGAACATGAGAACATATGAAAGCTGGTGGTTCCTTTTAACATGAGTCTTCAATATTTAGAGTTAAGAAGTTTTAGATTGTAGTTATTATAGGAATTATAGGACTATTTCTCTCTATACCATTTGTATTTCATATACCTTTGACTATTGGATGTTCTTATAGGCACTATAGTATTGCCAGCCTAATCTCGGGAGTTGATAGGCTTGAAGTCATAAACAGCGCAATGCTTGAAGCACAGCGAAGAGCTGCTGGCAAATGCAGGAAAGTGCTGTTTGAATGAATGCTTACGAGCCTGCTGCTGCCTACCACCGCTCAGTCAGACTGCTCTATCAAATATCAAATCATAGACTTAATTATAATATAATCACACACAGAAATACGAGCCTTAGGTCATTAATATGGTCAAATCCGGAAACTATCATTTCAAAAACAAAACAGTTTATTGTTTGAGTGAAATACGTAACCCTTCCGTATTTTATCTTACGGGTGGCATCCCTAAGTCTAAATATTGCTGTTACATTGCACAACCTTCAATGTTATGTCATAATTATGTACAATTCTCGCAAATTAATTACGGTCTTTGTTAGGAATAAATGGTCTTCACACAGTTCGCAACAAGCCAGGCAGCCCAAACTGCTGCATATACCCTTACTCTGCTTGCACAGAACGCAAGAGAAGTGACACAATTTCCCTAGTTAAAATACATGAATGTTAGCAGGCAATATCAACTAAATATGCAGGTTTAAAAAATACATACTTGTGTATTGATTTTAAGAAAGGCATTGATGTTTATGATTAGGTACACATTGGTGCAACGACAGTGCTTTTTTCGCGATTGTTAAATCATCACCCGTTTGGCGAAGTAGACTGTGATTCGATGATAAATTAACAGGCACTGCATCGATTATATGCAACGCAGGACAAGTTAGATAATCTAGTAATATCATCAACCATGTGTAGTTAACTAGTGATTATGTTAAGATTGATTGTTTTTTATAAGATAAGTTTAATGCTAGCTAGCAACTTACCTTGGCTCCTTGCTGCACTCGGATAACAGGTGGTCAGCCTGCCACGCAGTCTCCTCGTGGAGTGCAATGTAATCGGCCATAATCGGTGTCCAAAAATGACGATTACCGATTGTTATGAAAACTTGAAATCGGCTCGAATTAATCGTCCATTCCGATTAATCGGTCGACTTCTACTCTATAGTACATTGCGGTCTGAGGCCGAGCAGTTACCATACCAGGCAGTGATGCAACCCATCAGGATGCTCTCGATGGTGCAGCTGTAAAACATTTTGATGATCTGAGGACCCATGCCAAATCTTTTCAGTCTCCTAAGGGGGAACAGGCTTTGTCGTGCCCTCTTCCGACTGTCTTGGTGTGCTTGGACAATGTTAGTTTGTTGGTGATGTGGACGCCAAGGAACTTGAAGCTCTCAACCTGCTCCACTACAGCCCCATCGATAAGAATAGAAGCGTGCTCTTCCTTTTCCTGTAGTCCACAATCATCTCCTTTGTCTTGATCACGTTGAGGGAGAGGTTATTGTCCTTGCACCACACGGTCAGGTCTCTGACCTCCCTATACGCTGTCTCATTGTTGTCTGTGATCAGGTGTGTCATCAGCAAACTTAATGATGGTGTTGGAGTCATGCCTGGCCGTGCAGTCATGAGTGAACAGCGAGTACAGGAGGGGACTGAGCACCCACCCCTGAGGGGCCCCCGTGTTGAGAATCAGCGTGGCGGTTGTGTTGTTACCTACCCTTACCACCTGGGGGCGGCCCGTCAGGAAGTTCCGGATCCAGTTGCAGAGGGAGGTGGTTAGTCCCAGGGTCCGTAGCTTAGTGATGAGCTTTGAGGGCACTATGGTGTTGAACACTGAGCTGTAGTCAATGAATAACATTCTCACATAGGTGTTCCTTTTGTCCAGGTGGGAAAGGGCAGTGTGGAGTGCAATAGAGATTGCATCATCTGTGGATCTGTTGGGGCGGTATGCAAATTGGAGTGGGTCTAGTGTTTCTGGGATAATGGTGTTGTGAGCCATGACCAGCCTTTCAAAGCATTACATGGCAAGAGACATGAGTGCTATGGGTCGGCAGTCATTTAGGCAGGTTACCTTGGCTTTCTTGGCCACAGGGACTATGATGGTCTGCTTGAAACATGTTGGTATTACAGACTGGGTCAGGGACAGGTTGAAAATGTCAGTGAAGACGCTAGCCAGCTGGTCAGCGCATGCTCTAAGTACTTGTCTTGGTAATCCATCTGGCCGCGCGGCCTTGTGAATGTTAACCTGTTTAAAGGTCTTACTCACATAGGCTACGGAGAACGAGATCACAAAGTCGTCCAAAACAGCTGGGGTTCTCATGCATGGTTCAGTTTTACTTGTCTAGATGCGGGCATAGAAGGCATTTAGCTTGTCTGGTAGGGTCACGTCACTGGGCAGTTCGCGGCTGGGTTTCCCTTTGTAGTTCCCTTTGGGTTTCCCTTTGTAAGTTTGCAAGCCCTGCCACATCCGACGAGTGTCAGAGCCGGCGTTGTAGTCCCGTATTGACGCTTTGCCTGTATAATGGCTCGTCGGAGGTCATAGTTGGATTTCTTATAAGCTTCCGGATTAGTATCCCGCACCTTGAAAGTGGCAGCTGTAGCCTTTAGCTCAGTGTGGATGTTGCCTGGATATTATTTACTTACGGTCAATATGGGGATGACGTCGTCAATGCACTTATTAATGAAGAGACTGATGTGGTAACTCTTCAATGTTATCAGATGAATCCTGGAACATATTCCAGTTTGTGCTAGCGAAACAGTCCTGTAGCTTAGCATCTGCTTCATCGGGCCACTTTGGTATTGAGCTGGTACTTCCTGTTTTGAGTTATGGTCAGATTTGCCAAAGGGAGGGTAGGGAGAGCCTTGTATGCGTTTCTGTCTTTGGAGTAAAGGGGATGTAGAATTTTGTCGCTTCCAGTTGCACAGGTGACATGCTGATATAAAATTGAGGTAAAACAGATTTCAGTTCTCCTTCATTAAAATCATTGGCCACGAGAAGTGCCGCCTCTGGGTGTGCGTTTTCTTGTTTGCTTATGGCCGTATACAGCTTGTTGAGTGCGCTCTTAGTGCAATTATCGGTTTGTAGTGGTAATTAGTCAGCTACAAAAAATATAGATTAAAACTTGGTAAATAGTATGTTCTGCAGCCAATGTTCCCTCCCCAGCACTGAGCCAATGTCAGGTCTTCTTGTCCTTCAGACAAGGTGACTGAAAATGTTGTCGTGTTTGATGCAAGAAACCACTTTACAAAATAAAATGCATTATTATTCCCATACCATTATTACAGAAAATCTGACAAATGATGTTACCCTCTGCCTATTGGCTACTTAGCTTATTCAAGCCTGTCTCAAAATACAACACTACCCTTTTAAGACAAAAAAAAGCTATTTACCAGACTCGCTTTTCAAAGATGTCTAGAAATTTTTACGTTTTGTGCTCTTGTAGGAAGCAATCCCTCCCCCATTGCGGATTACAAATGATCTATAACTGGGCTAACAACTCACTAACTAGCAAAGGATGAACAAATGTGCACACGTGGCTACATGCAGCTCTCGCTTTATCTCAAAACAAGCGTATGTTGGTTATGCTGCACGGTGTGTGTGTGTGTGTAGAGTACGGATGAGTCGTGCATGTCAATGCAATATATTCCTACTCCGATGCGTTCTACCTACAACAAAATCTCTTGCATAGTTAGTTTTGCATACCACACTACCGTTCAAAAGTTTGGGGTCACTTAGAAATGTCCTTCTGTTTGAAAGAAAAGCAAATAGTTTTGTCCATTAAAATAACATCAAATTGATCAGAAATACAGTGTAGACATTGTTAATGTTGTAAATGATTATTGTAGCTGAAAACGGCTGATTTTTTAATGGAATATCTACATAGGCCCATTATCAGCCACCATCACTCCGGTGTTCCAATGGGATGTTGTGTTAGCTAATCCAAGTTTATAATTTTAAAAGGCTAATTGATCATTAGAAAACCCTTTTGCAATCATGTTAGCACAGATGAAAACTGTTGTTCTGATTAAAGAAGCAATAAAACTGTCCTTCTTTAGACTAGTTGAGTATCTGGAGCATCAGCATTTGTGGGTTTGATTACAGGCTCAAAAGGGCCAGAAACAAAGAACTTTCTTTTGAAACTCGTCAGTCTCTTCTTGTTCTGAGAAATGAAGGCTATTGCATGCGAGAAATTGCCAAGAAACTGCGCTGTGTACTACTCCCTTCACAGAACAGCGCAAACTGGCTCTAACCAGAATAGAAGGAGGAGTGGGAGGCCCTCGAGCACAACTGAGCAAAAGGACAAGTACATTCGAGTGTCTAGCTTGAAAAACAAACACCTCACAAGTCCTCAACGGGCAACTTCATTAAATTGTACCCGCAAAACACCAGTTTCAACGTCAACAGTGAAGAGGCGACTCCAGGATGCTGGCCTTCTAGACAGCGATGCAAAGAAAAAGCCATATTTCAGACTGGCCAATAAAAAGAAAGCTGCCGACCTGTAACGTTCGTCAAGTGGTGATTGAACGGACCAAGGCGCAGCGGGTGATGAATACATACTGAATTTATTTAAACAGACGAAACACTGACAAAACACTAGAACAAACTACAAAACAATAAACGAAGGCAACAGACCTGAAACAAACGAACTTACATATAGACGAAGAACGCACGAACAGGAACAGACTACCTAAAATGAACGAACAAACGAAACAGTCCCATGTGGTATACACAGACACAGGAACAATCACCCACAAACAAACAGTGAGAACAACCTACCTTAATATGGCTCTCAATCAGAGGAAACGACACACACCTGCCTCTAATTGAGAACCATACCAGGCAAACCATTAACCCAACATAGAAAACACATAACATAGACTACCCACCCCAACTCACGCCCTGACCAATTAAACACATACAAAACAGGTCAGGAACGTGACACGACCGGTCTTGACGATGCATGGAAAAGCCAACAAGATGTATTCTACTCTGTGAAACATAGAATATTACAGTTCTTCAGGTCCCGTTGATAGGATAGTCTTGATTGGAGCTCACCCAGTTTGTTCTTTAGTGACTGTACGTTTGCCAACAGAACAGAGGGTAGAGGTGGTATCCACTGCAGCGCAATTTTCATCGTCGTCTCCCAAGGACACTGTGTACAGCAAAGAGTAAAAACAATCAAAGTGTCTATGTTGTCTATGTTACACACATAGACACTCAACCATGCAAATTGGCAGAGTAATTATTTATTTGGACACAAGACATTATAGTCTTTCTCTTATACAGACATCGTACACACTCTCACTAAATCACATCCAATATCATACACATCAACCTACTCAGATTTACTACACACATAATATCTTGTCTCAATTGTATAACATCTGTGGCATTGGCTCACAGGCAAATAGGCAAGGGAGTAAAACAAATATTGCTAGGACCTATTTCTTGAATTCTAAATCAGACATTTGAAAGCTCTAATTTTGACCGTCATAATACCTCTGATGGCAGTAACTTTACAAGCACTAATTATGGTCAATTTAGACTGAGAATAGTATCTAGTTATGGGAAGGGGTGAAATAAGTATAGCCAGTTATAATTGTAACGGTTTAGCAGATTATAAAAAAAGATCAGTCTTTACATGGCTAAAATAAATGGAATATAACATACAACATAAAACTGTTTACACGAAACGCACTATACATCCTTAGATGAAGATGCGTGGGAAAAGGAATGGGGTGGGGAGATAATTTTCTATCATGGACAAAGGAACTCAAAAGGTGTGATGATATTCATTAACAAAAATTTCGGTCTGAATGTGCAAATAGTCAGGAATGATTCGCAAGGAAGGTGGATCCAAAATTCTTCCTGAATCTTCAATACAGGAATGCTAACATAAATGAATTTGCAGAAACTCGTTACTGAAGATGGAGTCATCTATGATTCTTTGAATGATATTTTAAAAGAGGAAGCTAATTATTTTAGGCAGATGTTCTCTTTTCCGTCTCCTCCTCTCCCACTGAATGAAGATTACGTTAAGGAATTATTTCTAAATAATATAAATATAAATAAGAAAATTAACAAATATACAGAAAGATCAGTGTGAAGGCCTAATTACAGAGGAATAACTTTGAGGCTATTAAATCCTTTCAGTCTGGAAAAACCCCAGGGCTTGATGGCATACCGGTAGAGGTATATCAAGCCTTTTTTGATATACTAAAAGCTCCATTGTTAGATTGTTTTAGCTACTCCTATAGAAATGGTAGTCTGTCAGGGAGGTCTGATTTCTCTATTATCTATTATTAAAACAAGACCCAGATGGCAAATATAAAGACCCAGTCTATCTAAAAAAACTGGAGGCCCCTTACACTTCAATGTTGTGATGCAAAAGTACTAGTGAAATGGTAGGTATTGTTCATCCTGATCAGACAGGTTTGTTATATGGACGATACATTGGAGATAATATACAACAACTACTAGAAATAATAGAACATCATGAAACATCTAAGAAGCCAGGCCTGGTATTTATAGCGGATTTTGAAAAGGCATTTGATAAAGTAAGACTGGATTTTATTTATAAATGCCTGGATTTTTCAATTTCGGTAATTCTCTTATATAATGGGTAAAAATAATGTATAGCAACCCCAGGTGTAAAATAGTAAATAACAGCTACTTCTCAGAGTTTTGAATTGTCAAGAGGAGTTAAACAAGGGTGCCCGCTGTCACCATATCTATTCGTTATGGCCATCGAAATGCTAGCTATTAAAATCAGATCCAATTACAACATTTGAGGTGTAGAAATCCAAGGCTTAAAAACAAAAGGTCTCCATGTATGTCGATGACTCAAGTTTTGTATTAAGTTCGAATGCTAGATCCCTGCAATGTCTCATTGAAGATCTAGATAACTTTTCTGTACTCTCTGGGCTAAAACCTAATTATGATAAGTGTACAATATTACGTATTGGATCTTTTAAAAAACACAACTTTTACATTACCCTGCAGTTTATCTATAAAATGGGCTGATGGTGAAGTAGACATACTTGGTATTCATATCACATAAGATAAATAAGCTCTCCACAATGAATTTCAATAGAAAACTTGTAAAAATAGACAAGATCCTGCAACTATGGAGAGGAAAAAGGATGATTCGTTTTTCAAATCATATAAGCAAAAAATATTTTTCTTTATCTGGGACGCTAAACCAGACAAAAGATAACGTGCCTACCTATATAATGAATATGAATTGGGTGGGTTGAGATTATTAAATATAAAAGCACTAAACCTCTCTCTAAAAGCTTCACTTATTCAAAGGTTGTATTTGAACCCTAAATGGTTCTCAAGTAGATTACTAAGAAAAGCTCATCCATTGTTTAAAAATTGCCTTTTCTCATTTTCGATAAATTGAAAATTATACTTTTCTCAAAGTATCTCTCTTTTTCAAACAAGCATTGCAGAGCTGGCTACGATTTCAATTTCATCCCCCTGAAAAGAAAGAACAAATATTATGGCTGAACTCAAATGGGCTGGTTGATAAAATACCTGTATTTATGGGAAAGCTGTTTGAAAAGGGTATCTTGTTCTTAAATGATATTGTAAATTGGAATGGGAGAGTTATGTCCTTCATGGAGTTATCAGAATTGTACGGGAAGGTCTGCTCAATCCAAGAGTACAACCAATTGATTACAGCATTACCCCAAAAATTGAGGAGGCCTGTGGCAGCGGGAGGAGGTAAGGAACTGGTCTGTCTGCCCAATATAAAGGATAAAAACTGGCGGAGGAATAAAAATAGGAAAGTATATCAGTTTCATTTGAGGACCAGGATGTTGACAACTGTGCCATACAGATTGCAAATAGTTGGGAAGAGATTTTTGATGTACCGATTCCATGGTACAGGGTGTATGGGTTGATATATAAAACAACGGAAGATTCAAGACTTCGTGCTTTTCAGCTAAAATTGTTATATAGAATTCTTGCCACCAACAAAATGTTGGATATTTGGGGTATAAAATCATCGAAGCTCTGCAGATTTTGTTGTGAGGATACAGAATCAATAGACCATTTATTGGTATTGCCCTCAGGTAGTGTCACGATCGTGTGGAGGAGAGACGGACCAAGACGCAGCATGTGGAAAATAAGCCATCTTCTTTTATTATAGAAGAAGGCAAAACGAAACAAAACACTTACAAACTACCAAAACAATAAACGACCGTGAAGCTAATAAACGTAGTGCACACACACAGGCTACAAACGTTCAGACATAGACAATTCCCCACAACAAACTAAAGCCTATGGCTACCCTAAATATGGCTCCCAATCAGAGACAACAGAAACCAGCTGTCTCTAATTGGGAACCCATTCAGGCAACCATAGACTTTCCTAGACAACTACACACAACATAGACACTGCTAGACAACTATACTAAACATAAACCCAACTACTCTAAATAAACCCCCTAAACCTTACAATCACCCTGGACACTACAAAACCCACATAAATACCCATGTCACACCCTAACCTAACTAAAATAATAAAGAAAACAAAGAATACTAAGGCCAGGGCGTGACATAGCCCCCCCCTTAAGGTGCGAACTCCGGGCGCACCAGCACAAAGTCTAGGGGAGGGTCTGGGTGGGCATCTGACCACGGTGGTGGCTCAGGCTCAGGGCGAGGTCCCCACCCCACCATAGTCAATCCCAGCTTATATCTCCCCCTACAAATGACCACCCTCATATTACCCCCACTTAATCTTTTGGGTAACATCGACACAAGGGGCAGCACCGGGATAGAGGAATAGCTCAGGATAGAGAGGTAGCTCAGGATAGAGAGGTAGCTCAGGATAGAGGGGCAACTCCGGACTGAAAGGCAGCTCCGGACAGAGAGACAGCTCTGGACTGAGGGGCAGTTCTGAATAAATAGCCGCTCTGGGCTGAGGGACAGCTCATGACTGGCTGACGGCTCTGGACGCTCATGGCTGGCTGACGGCTCTGGACGCTCATGGCTGGCTGACGGCTCTGGACGCTCATGGCTGGCTGACGGCTCTGGACGCTCATGGCTGGCTGACGGCTCAGGACGCTCATGGCTGGCTGACGGCTCTGGCAGATCCTGTCTGGTTGGCGGCTCTGGCAGATCCTGTCTGGTTGGCGGCTCTGGCAGATCCTGTCTGGTTGGCGGCCCTGGCAGATCCTGTCTGGTTGGCGGCTCTGGCAGATCCTGTCTGGTTGGCGGCCCTGGCAGATCCTGTCTGGTTGGCGGCTCTGGCAGATCCTGTCTGGTTGGCGGCTCTGGCAGATCCTGTCTGGTTGGCGGGTCTGGCAGATCCTGACTGACAAATGGCTCTAGCGGCTCCTGACTGACTAACGGCTCTGACGGCTCGGGACAGACGGGCGGCTCTAATGGCTCGGGACAGACGGATGGCTCAGACGGCGCTGGGGAGACGGATGGCTCAGATGGCGCTGGGGAGACGGATGGCTCAGATGGCGCTGGGGAGACGGATGGCTCAGATGGCGCTGCGGAGACGGATGGCTCAGATGGCGCTGCGGAGACGGATGGCTCAGACTGATCCTGTCTGGCGGAAGGCTTTGGCTGCTCCTGTCTGGCGGAAGGCTCTGTAGGCTCATGGCAGACGGGCAGTTCATGCGGCGCTTGGCAGACGGACAGTTCAGGCGCCGTTGGGCAGACGGCAGACTCTGGCCGGCTGAGACGCACTGTAGGCCTGGTGCGTGGTGCCGGAACTGGAGGTACCGGGCTAAGGACACGCACCTTCAGGCTAGTGCGGGGAACAACAACAGGGCACACTGAGTTCTCAAGGCGCACTATATGCCTGGTGCGTGGTACCGGACTGAGGGCACGCACCTCAGGACGAGTGCGGGGAGAAATAACAGTGTGTACAGGACTCAGGAGACGCACAGGTGGCTTAGTGCGTGGTGCCGGAACTGGAGGCACTGGGCTGGAGACACGCACCATAGGGAGAGTGCGTGGAGGAGGAACAGGGCTCTGAAAACGCACTGGAAGCCTGGTGCGTGGTGTAGGCACTGGTGGTACTAGGCTGGGGCGGGGAGGTAGCGCCGGAAATACCGGACCGTGCAGGCGTATTGGCTCCCTTGAGCACTGAGCCTGCCCAACCTTACCTGGCTGAATGCTCCCCGTCGCCCGACCAGTGCGGGGAGGTGGAATAACCCGCACCGGGCTATGTAGGCGAACCGGGGACACCATGCGTAAGGCTGGTGCCATGTAAGCCGGCCCAAGGAGACGTACTGGTGGCCAGATATGTAGGGCCGGCTTCATGACATTTGGCTCAATGCCCAATCTAGCCCTACCAGTGCGGGGAGGTGGAATAACCCGCACTGGGCTATGCACCCGTACAGGAGACACCGTGCGCTCTACTGCGTAACACGGCGTCTGCCCGTACTCCCGCTCTCCACGGTTAGCCTGGGAAGTGGGCGCAGGTCTCCTACCTGCCCTTGGCCCACTACCTCTTAGCCCCCCCCCCAAGAAATTGTTGGGTAGTACTCACGGGCTTTTCAGGCTTCCAGCCACGTCTCCTTGCTGCCTCCTCATATCTCCGCCTCTCTGCCTTCGCTGCCTCCAGCTCAGCTTTAGGGCGGCGATATTCTCCTGGTTGAGCCCATGGTCCCTTTCCATCCAATATTTCCTCCCATGTCCATGAGTCCTGGTTACTTTGCCGCTGTTGTTGGTTCCGCTCATGCTGCTTGATCCAATGTTGGTGGGGAATTCTGTCACGATCGTGTGGAGGAGAGACGGACCAAGACGCAGCATGTGGAAAATAAGCCATCTTCTTTTATTATAGAAGAAGGCAAAACGAAACAAAACACTTACAAACTACCAAAACAATAAACGACCGTGAAGCTAATAAACGTAGTGCACACACACACAGGCTACAAACGTTCAGACATAGACAATTCCCCACAACAAACTAAAGCCTATGGCTACCCTAAATATGGCTCCCAATCAGAGACAACAGAAACCAGCTGTCTCTAATTGGGAACCCATTCAGGCAACCATAGACTTTCCTAGACAACTACACACAACATAGACACTGCTAGACAACTATACTAAACATAAACCCAACTACTCTAAATAAACCCCCTAAACCTTACAATCACCCTGGACACTACAAAACCCACATAAATACCCATGTCACACCCTGACCTAACTAAAATAATAAAGAAAACAAAGAATACTAAGGCCAGGGCGTGACAGGTAGCCTGTTTCTGGTCTCAGGTTCAGGAATGGCTGAAAATGCATTGCATTGATCTAAAATTGACCCAAGAAATAGGTCAATTTTACTGTTAGGACTGTTAGGAGATCTGGAGAGACCGGGTCAGTCAATTACTAATATATTAATACTCTTAGTAAAAGTATTTATCTTCAACTCACAATCTGTGGATTCTATTTTATTAGATAGATTGAGAAAAGTGGGAGTGGAGTTGCTGTGCGGGAGATAGAATGGTCAAAGATAAAAAATAAAAGTAAAAATAAAACATAATTAAAGTATGTTTGAATGACACTGAGGGGCAGTGATTTTACAACTAATGCCGGTTTGCCTGAGGCTGATGCCGTGCAGGTGTTTGTACACGCATATACACACTCTCATGCAAATAAACACATACAAGAACACACACATACATGTAATAGTGCCAGACATGCACACAAACATATACAGTTGGCATTGCTGTTATGATTTCAGTTGTCCTTGATGTCCTTTGTTTTAATAAAAAAAAAATGTTTAGTATTGTTTGTTGATTTCTTCTGTTTTTTTCTTTTTTCTCTTTAGTTCATTCTTTTGGTTGTTGGTGCATTGGGGGATTCTTCTTCTTCTTCTTGGGGTGGGGACTGTAGGAGGGGTCTCGAATGGTTGAGGGACCATCATCCAACAGAGCTAAATGTTATGATATCTCTCATCTTTGTGTGTGTGTGTGTGTGTGCGCGCAGCACCACCAGTTCCACGACCAGCTCGTGCGACACAGACTTCTCCAAGGAGGACGAACAGCGACTGAAAGACTACGTGCAGCAGCTAAAGAATGACCGTGCGGCAGTCAAGCTGACCATGCTGGAGCTAGAGAGCGTTCACGTCGACCCCCTCAGCCTTGAGGTCAAGCCCCGGGGAGATACGCACCGTCTGGACCTGGAGAACGCTGTGCTGATGCAGGAGCTCATGGCCATGAAGGTGAGGGAGAGGGAGGGAGCGCGGGGAGAGGAGAGTGGGAGGGAGAGCATACACACGGGCCTTTTCATGCAATTCTACTCATTTTGCCATGTGGTGGAGAGACATTTTTGCAGTTCTTAATATATCTGAGTGAGAGTGGGGGCACCCCCGGTTGTTAATTCAACCACAATTACTACAAGTTCAGATAGCTGGCCGCTAGACTAACTTACCGATCTAAAAAAAAAAAATGGATATGGGCTAATTGAGTCACTGTCTGTAACCAGGTTTCCATCAAACCTTTTTACGCGAGTAAAGTACATGTCAGATAAATAATGTCACAACAGACCTGTTGGAAACCGTGTCTGTATACTTTCCAAATGTCGACAAAACAAAATACACTAGACGAGGTGGGATCTTTTTGTGTCAATAAAATTAATTATGTGAGAAATATCGATATAATAACCATCATATCGAAGTAAACTTGGAGTCACGTGACGGTATGTTGTGTGATCCTCCCACCACGACTTGGGAAAGCATGCAGTTTATTAGGCTACAGATGAAATGAGTTATGATGAACTTCACAGGTGGTGAAAATGCACGGTAATGAGCTGTGATGTTTGGTATACTCAGTGTCTATCCTTCTTTCCTCCCTCTCTTTTTCCCTTTCTTCCATATGGTTACAGCACCCCTTGATAAGAATAACTTGTAGCTTGTTTATATTAGCTTGTTAACCCTTCCTCCCCCCTCAGGAGGAGATGGCGGAGCTGAAGGCCCAGCTCTACCTGCTGGAGAAGGAGAAGAAGGCGGTGGAGCTGCGGCTGAGCACGCGGGAGGCCCAGGAGCAGGCCTACCTGGTGCACATCGAGCACCTCAAGGCCGAGGTGGAGGAGCAGCAGGAGCAGCGCAGGAGATCCCTCAGCTCCACTGGGAGTAGTAGTAAAGACAAGAGCCAAGCCGCTAAGGTGTGTGGACAACACACACGCATACACACACACTTGGCCCAAACACCCCCCCCCCCCAAACATTGGCCTCTAAGATGTATACTGGCCGCATAGCAGGGGCAAGTGCCAGGGTGAGGGTGCACCCACATTTACGCCCTCTAAATTCTCCAACCCGAAAAGAGACCTCGTCCACCTATGGAAACACAAGCCCCAGACCCAACAGGTCTACCACAAAGCGGGGTTCAGGCTTGAATTGAGATTGAGGCCTGTATACAGTGTGTCTCTCTCCTGTACGCAGCAGCATTCACTCTGAACCAGTCAGTCACATGAATCAATGAAGAGGCTGGAGGCTGAGTCACAGCTCTGTCCAGTCCCTTCTCTCTCTCCTCTCTTTGGAGTCTCTCTCTCTTTGTCTCTCTCTCAATCTCCTCTCGTTGGAGTGTATCTCTCCCCCATTTCCCTCTCTCTCCTTCCTCTGTCTTGTTGCCCCCATTCTTCCTCCTCCATCTCCCTCACACCTTGTCAGCCTGTATATATATTTGGCTCCTGGAATGAGTGCTTCTTTTCTGAGCCCCCATACACAACAGTCCTAAAGCTGAGAGGGCCTGTCACTCTGAAAGGTTGGCAGTTGCACACTAGTGCTCCCCTTAGTGAAAGTCTCCTTTGTGAGAAAGAAGTCTCTACTTCAGACTTTCTCAGTCTGTTGGGGGTTTCCTCTGGGGAGCTGTCTGTCTGTACTCTGAGATGTGGCCCTAGAGAAGGGGCCACTGTGTGTCTGTGAGAGTACAACAAATAAACCTGGAGATGGGGGGAGAGTACAAGAATGGACTTAAGAGTATTGAGAGTGAGGAAAAGTGGAAGAAGGGGGGAGAGAAAAGACTATGGTGAGTACAAGAAAGGAAAAGAAAGGAGGAAGGAAGGCAAATGGAGGTGAAGTCTGAGAGTGAGATACTGTACTGCATAAGAGGAGAAGAAACTGAGAGAATGGGAAGAGAAAGTAGACGAATTAGGACTTCCAGAGTCCCAAGTGCAATTCTAAACTATCAAATACTTTTTTACCTGAACTCCAAGAGGTCTGGGAGGTCAATTAGATATCAGAGCACTAAGCCCCTCACACCATCCATAGTCTTTTCTGCCCATTTCTTTAATACATATAGACAGAGATCAATTGTGTATTTATTTGTGTGTGTGTGCCAGGATTAAGAAAGGGAATAGAATAGAGGTGTGCTTCTCTCTGATCACAGCCTTGAGCTTCCAATGCTTGTGGCACTACATTAGCCTTGTAATCCACTGGATACGATAACAGTGCCCTTCCATGTCCCCCGGCTGGGACAGGGATTACGTGAACACACACATGCACTTCACATCTCTTGGCATGCACACAACATTCCAACACACACCCTTACAGCTTTACGTGCAGACACACATACACACACTACCTTAAAGCTCGAGCCCCCCCCTTCTCTCCCTGCTATCAATAAGGCTTACTCCTCGGTTGCTAGGAGCAGCCAGCGTTGATCGTGCCAATCAAAGGGCCATCTGTAAATGCAGGTGCTTTTCAGAGTGAAAGACAGAGCAGCCACTATTATTGCCTTTCTCCCCCCCTCTGCTTTCAAACCAGCTACCTTTTATATCTACAGACCAATTCTTATTGTTAGGGTCTAGAAATGGCCTGTTTGATTGCACATCACACACTGGGGTAGACTCTAATAGTCACACATACCTCCCGCTGTGGGGGAGTGTATAGGCATGCATGCTCTCTCTCACTCTCACTCACACACGCTATGTTAGATCATTCCGCTCTGTCAGAGCCCATGATCAGAGCCATTCATCACCTGGAGCGGTGGATGTTTGTGACACACACACACTGCAAGCCTAATCAAGCAAAATGCACACAGCACAAAGGTTATTACCCAACACGCGTGTGCGCGCTCGCGCTCACACACACACACACACACAACACTAACCAGCATCTCCCAGTATCTTCCCCTCCTCCCTTGTCTCTTCCTATATCCATTTCCCCACTACCTTAATGGAAGCCATGTTCCAATCTCCATCAACAGCCCTGTAATCAAATCAGGATAGCAGGATAGCAGGCCCTGAATGTATGACAGCATACCTGTAACTCGATAAGTCATTTAGCATGCTCAATGAATAGTCTGACATGCTTGTCCAGTGTGAGTCGAGCTGTATTGTTCTGTAGTCCAAGTGTAAGGCAATACACAGGGATATGTGGTTGAAGCATTGACTATATGAATGGACAAAGCCATTGAAGACGTCACACCATGTTTGAAGTCTCAAGGGGAGTTATGTAGACATAACATGCACAATTTGAGCTAGTCCAGGAAGTGACATTGCAGGCTAGTTCAGTGCTGCCCCCTCTTATTGAGTATCTCAAGTTGAAAGCTGGCCGGTGTACTGCAGGCTGCCATTAGCTGTTAAATTATCCTTATTACTTTTGTGTGCTATTTTAAAGTAATAGTTTCAAGGACATACATCTGGTGTATTAGAAGCAATTATTGGTACCATGATTGTCTTCTAATTTTTTTTAAATTTACACTAATATTGACCACGAAGATTGCCATTTTCCTATTCATTATAATGGGGGACCCTGCTTTCTGGAAACAACAGCCTGCAGTACACTGGAAGGCTTTGAACTTCATGGTTTCAATGAGAGGGGGCAGTCGTTCTCCCCTGGGTTGGTGGTAGTGCTGCCACCTATAAGACCAGTCTTTTTACTGAATGTGACAGCTTGAGGAAAAAGTTGCCCCTAACCACAGATCTAGAATCAGATTACCTTCTCCAAATCACATAGCCACAGGAAGTAGAGGCGTTGAATGTGTTGCAGCACCCCCTGACAAATTTAAATAATATTTCCTAAATTATATAATTACTCCTGTCTGAACACTACCTTAATTTGGGCAGTACACTTGCCAAATATTGAATGGCTTGTTGTGTTGTGGCAACAGAAATATTATCCATAGAACCCAGCTAGCACATAACGTTCTGACAGTGGTGTAAAGTACTTAAGTCAAAATATTTTAAAGTACTACTTTAGTAATATTTGTACTTTACTATTCATATTTTTACAGCTTTTACTTTTACTTCACTACATTCCTGAAGAAAATATTGAACTTTTTACTCCATACATTTTCCCTGACAACCAAAAGTACTCGTTACATTTTGAATGCTTAGCAGGACAGAATAATTGTCAATTTCACTCACTTATCAAGCTAACACTTGGTCATCTCTACTGCCTCTGGGCTGGCATACTCACTAAATACAAATGCATCTTTTGTAAATAATGTCATAGTGTTGAAGTGTGCCCATGGCTATCCGTACATTTTAAAAACAAGATAATTGTTAATATTTTGCTTAATATAAGGAATTTTTTATACTAAAGTATATTTTAGCAATTACATTTAATATTGATACTTAAGTATATTTAAAACCAAATACTTTTAGACTTTTACTCAAGTAGTATTTTACTGGCTGACTTTTACTTGAGTAACTTTCTATTAAGGTATCTATACTTTTACTCAAGTATCACAATTGGATACTTTTTCCACCACTGTGTTCTGAGACCCATATGTTTCTTAGAGCTTGCTAAAAGCGTGGTTGTCCTATGGCCATTTTGCATAAAACTTTCCCATAACATTTTATACAGGTTTCTCATGGTTATTTTTAAAGTTCTCAGAACGTTCAAAGAATGTTGAGAAACAACGTTCTTCTGTAATTCCAGTACTTCAGCATTATGTTTCCTCATGGTTCAATTTCAAGTCCTGTTCTCAAAACATTAAGAAAACTTTCCATAAAAACCACAGGAAAACATTGGTAACGTTCAAAGAACGTTCTAAGAATGTTATTTAAAAATGTATATATATTCTGTTCTCAGCGTCAACAAAACTCATGGGTATGCTCAAAATGGTTGTCAGTTCTGACTTGAATGGGCACTTTCGTTCTATGGATTCTATTTATCTTTGCGCTGTCAGTGAATGGCTAAAGGCCTTATGCAAATATCTAAATACAATCGCTGGAAATACGTTTGGAAAGCAAATTCCTACTGCTGAAAAGAGAAACTCATTTGTCAGTAAAAACAACCGTTTTTGTCTCTCACAACAACTCTGAAGAACAGCACTGTTTTTAAGTAACTATCTTGAGACCATCACTGGTACGGTGAGAAGCCTAGGCTACGCATATTCATGCTGTCTTCATAATTGGGTGAGTCAGTGCCACTGGAAAGTTGATTTTGTAGCCTTCTGTTACCTATAATATTGTTGTACAATCTGTGTCTCCTTTATTTTTATTGGACCTGGGCCAGGTCAAGACCAAGGCCCGGTTTCCCAAAAGCATCTTAAGGCTAAGTTAATGACAATGAATGCTTTTTGGAAATCGGGCCGAGGTTGTTTTTTTTAATCTGTTTGACAGTGTCAAGAGTAGCCACTCATTTTGGTCCTTTGCGTAGTGTAAAAAATATTCAGATAATGTCTCCTCTCATGTAGGCCTAAATTACGTAGAATTGCATGAAATGTGTTTATAAAAGGACACATTTTTCCAAACCCTGCTAAGACCCTCCCCGTGTGTAAATTGTAAAAACGCTTCTGCTGAACTGTATGCCATTAGGCAAATGCGATGATGGAATGTGTTATTATAAAGGGATTTTTGTTAACTTAATCACTGTAAAGCGCGGATCAGTGTCCAAAACATGTACGCACAACAGTGTTTTAGAATATTGTCCCGTTGGCTTTCATAATTTTGCAATTCTCAGCACGGATCAAGCAATTTCTCCAACTGTCAATACATTCAAATGAATAGAGGACGTGTACACAGAATGCGTTGGTTGGGATTGTGCGGTCAGGCTGTGCATCCCCCGCGGATGGTTATGGGGGTGATAAAGGCCATAATTAATACCTGTGAAGCTACTGATACCTCTCATGAAGTCACCAAACATGTTCCTAGCGCCATAAAATACTGCCATGAATTAACATGGACTGTCAATGCAATTTTTTTCTAAGGCGTCAAACTGCTGACGCGTTCACGTTATGTAGACATAGTATTCACGTTGTGTTCCCGTCGCGTCAGTTTGCTTGTATGTTTATTATGAATTATCTTACCATGAACGCCTTAAAAATGTTTACGTGTTACGCGTCACGTGTTAGTTTAAGTGTCTGTTTAGTTTATTATTAAAGATCTCACCATGATGTCACTTTACAAACGTCTTGATTTTGTAAAAAAAATAAAATAATTGCCAGAGTAATGTAATCAATTTCATTTGTCGATTTATCTAAAATAGACCTATCACCTTAATACAAAAATGATTAGGCTAGTTGATATCGCAGCCAGCCACCATTACTGTGTAGATATGCCTATTTCTCACATCAATACAGACACAAGGGCTTCTTTGTTGGAGGTAGCCCTATTGAGAAATAAGAGGTAGCCTAGGTCTCTAGTGGCGCATTCAAAACAACTCGGAAGTCGGCAAACTCTGACTTTAGTGCGTTCAAGACAACTGGGAACTCTGGGATTTTTTTTGTTTGTTTTGAAAGGTCATCCAACTCAGAATTCCAATTCAGAAACTCTGGCATCTTTCTCTGACCTGAAAATCACTGATGTCGTGATTTGATCAAATTTTTCCCCCACTTCCCACTTTACCGGATTAACAGACACAATCACTGTCACCATGCAATCCTTAGGCTATACATTTCTGTGGAGATGTCTTATGGTTAAAAGCAGGGTTTCGAATTGAGGGGGTTTGTGAGGATTTACTGTTGGCCTAACCCTTGTTATAGAGACGGGCAAAAAGCATATGCTACTACTTGTTTGCTTAGCCATAGGAAAAGCAATGGTTCAGATTATATAAAGCGATCGAGGCAGTAACAATGATTCACTCCACAATTATTTCCATATAGTCTACTAGCCTATCGAAGGTCTTGCTCAGCCTAAACATCACAGGAAAATGTGGTTGTTTTATTAAATACTCTGCCATTTAGAGCCATGCCTACCACAAAATACCAAATCGTTGGTATGGGTCTATGCATAGACCAAACAGTTTAACAGATAAAAACATGTATTATTCAGGAGAATCCCATTGAATCAGGCTATTAATTTCAGTGTAGTTGCGTTCTTATACATATCCTTAGACTAAATGGAACCAAAACACCCCAGCCTGTTTTGATCACAGATCATTATGAAGCCTGAACATTTCAGCTGTTTGTCATTGATTTAGCCCACAATCGCCTACACATTTGAATTAATGAAGACCTATATTTAATCTGGATTTGACAAACAAAAGCCTGACTAGGATCCTGACTTTGCCACACGTCATATTTGTTACCAATTAGGCTAAATGTATTCCTATTAATTTGCATAGGCTAACCATTGCGATTCATGTTATTTACCATCTTCTGCTTTTTTTGGATGAACGGGCATCCGGGTAAAAAATGACATCATTTAAATGCACCCCCCCCCCCCCATACATTGTTACTTACCTTACAGATCACAAAGTCAGCTAATGTCCACTCCATTCATATGCAAATACAATTGATTCATACACTGGCTTGTCTGGCTGACATGATTTCATTTTAAACAGGCCTTCCGTTATCTACACTGAAATAATATTGTTTCAGTAGTCCTCTATTATGACTTAAAAAAGTACACCCTTGTGGTTGAATATATATCTATATCTATTGTATAATTAATCATGTTGACCAAACAAATACCACCAAGGGATACGTTACTATTCAAAATAATAAACACCTTATTACACAGCTGTGAAAACCAATCTGGCAATATTTTAGATTTAAATACATAAACGTAGATTTTTTTTGGTATGTGTGTCAATTTACTTTCTGATTTTTTTATACTCACATGGCAATCATAGACTGAAATACTGAATTCTGGTGTGTGGAATAGAGAGGAGGTGAGTGTGGATGAGAGGTTCTGCCTGTCACTTGTTTTCAACAGGTAGTGGACTCAAAGAGGGAAACTGCAAAGTCCAGGCGCTGCTGCCCTCTTTGTTCTGAGTGTTTGCAGTGTTAGTGTTTGTAGCTAATCTGTGCAGCTCACATTATGTGCCCAGTATGATAGTTTTCTTGCTCTTTCTTAGCAGATAATGACAACATGACAATAACAGGAGCTGATGTAATGAAAAGTTGGAGGGTGGTTGGTAATGGAGGACATCAGGTGGATCCATGTCTGGGTGTTGGGCAGAACCCCTAGGTCCTGGAGAACAGGAGCAGAGTAAAGGGAACAGGGTAGGAGACAGACGTAAACAAGCAAACACACAGGTTAAAGGATTATCAGGTATGTAAAAATACAGTTATTGAATGATTATTTTAAATGTTTGATTAGACATGCAATAATGTTAATGGCAGACAGAAAATAAAGGATACCTGTCTAATTGTTTATGTTAGTGGGGTTGGTAAGGGATGGTCCCTGGAAAAGATAGAGAGATGAGTTGTGAGAGAAACTCCAGGGTGGTGTCATGACCACTGGAGTCATACACCTTAACAGTACCTACCTGGAAATGGCGGTTACTTAACGTGACCCAGTGGTTAGCCTTGAGATTGACTATTTGGAGATAACCCCTGGGCCAGTGTTGGTACTGCTGACACCATGGCGATGCCGCCCACCACGAGGAGGCAAATGCAGATAGTTATCTGAGATTTAAATTCACCTTAACAGATGGTGACCCCAGCTAGGAGCGAAAGAGCACCAAGCTTTCCCAGGTCTCGCCTTCCTTTCGTCCTTCTTCCAAGCCATGACATTTGCCCGGATGTCAAAGCACTTGGTCCCCTTGATTCTCTTCCGGTGGCTCTCCTTTTTCTCATGCGCCTTGTTCATGTTCAGTCTCACCTTGATTGATTATAGAAATACATGCAATTATATTTCATATTATTATAAATACATCTCTTATATCTCTTGGAAGGCCAGAAAATAAATTAACAGCGGACAAAAAAATGTGCCTGGTCAAGAACCTCCACATCCTTCTCAGTCCGTGCCTGAAGGTGGTCCTCAAAGGCGTTCTGATCTGGTTCGACAACTTACACCACATCAGGTGGAGTATCAGTGATCTCAAAGTACGTTATGCAAAAATTGCAATAGAAAACACTAAGTTGGGCCTCCCGGGTGGCACAGTGGTCTAGGGCACTGCAACGCAGCGCTAGCTGTGCCACCAGAGACTCTGGGTTCGCGCCCAGGCTCTGTCGCAGCCGGCCGCGACCGGGAGGTCTGTGGGGCGACGCACAATTGGCCTAGCGTCGTCCGGGTTAGGGAGGGTTTGGCCGGTAGGGATATCCTTGTCTCATCGCGCACCAGCGACTCCTGTGGCGGGCTGGGTGCAGTGCGCGCTAACCAAGGTAGCTAGGTGCACAGTGTTTCCTCCGACACATTGGTGCAGCTGGCTTCCGGGTTGGATGCGCGCTGTGTTAAGAAGCAGTGCGGCTTGGTTGGGTTGTGTTTCGGAGGACGCGTGGCTTTCGACCTTCGTCTCTCCCGAGCCCGTACGGGAGTTGTAGCGATGAGACAAGATAGTAATTACTAACAATTGGATACCACGAAATTGGGGAGAAAGGGGGGTAAAATTTAAAAGAAAAGAAAAAAGAAAACACTAAGTTAATCACGTTTTTTTTATACTACAGTATATGCAATAGTTTTATATGCAATTACATTGTTTACCTCAGTAAACAGCTCCCGTTCGTACAGCAGGCGATAGGGTGAGTATTCTGGAGGCCTGGACGCTGCTGTTGTGTGCTAAGCTAATTACCTTCAGATTGTCCTTCCACCATTCCTGGTACATGTCAAGGGACTTGCCCATGGCAGTCCCATTGGTCCGTTCATCCAAACCTGGAGTCACCATACACACATTCACATTTATATATAACTCACTGTACTATCAGTGTCAATTTCGAAAAGACGAAATTACTGGACGCCTATGCGAAACAATGCTACAACCATTACATTATTAACCACTAACGCTAACATATGTAAACTGACATTGACTAAAACCAACTAGAGCTAACTATCGCTTAGCCAAGCTAAATTTGGTTAGCATCAAGCTAGAGAACTGTTAAACGATATTTTCATAGAAATATTAACACTAACACATTTTATTGTGACATCACATATTTACATATATTACCTAAAGTAAACAGCCTTTGTTCATAGAAAATAAAACAAATTGGATCAACAAAAAAAAGTACAGAAAGTTTGGATGCCATCTTAATCTATTCTCTTACATGTAAACCATTCGCAATCTAGCCTAACTCCATTACTTACAATGGGGAAAATACCAACCATTTTTTTTCAGAACTAATCATTCTCCAAGAATGAAGAAATCTCCAAGATCTCACTAACGCACTGCATTGATGTCACAGCTCCCCCTAGCGGCAGTAATCATATACATACATTAAATGCAAATACCTGTGAGGCCTACAAAATGGCTCCATAAAGGGATGGCTCCATAAAATAACAAACAAAATATAACATCAAAAATATGACCATTCATATTTATGTGTGTCGCATATACACATGGCATATGCTTGGGTACCACCTTGACATCTCTCTGATCTGCTTGCCTCAATAAATTAATGCTAGAACATTGGTAGCCAGGATTAGCTATTTGTATCTAGTCTCCTAATAATTGCATAACGGTGCATGTGAGCATGTCTTTTTTTGTTGGTCCTGTCAATGTTGAGTGATCACATGCCTCAGAATACAGGTTTCTTACCCTACTTGCAAATGTGTGCTAAACGTGGGGACTTTTCCTAGTATTTCTGATTATCTTAACTCACCACCACCAATTAATTACATTTTTTACAGAAAACCACAGAACCACCACTGCAATATAGGCCTACACTCAGATAAAAAGGTGCTATCTACAAACTAACAGGATTCTTCTGCTGTTCCCATAGGAGAACCATGTTTGGTTCCAGGTACAACCCCTTCTGTGTCTAGGTAGAACCCTTTTTGGCTCCATTCCACAGAAGGTTCTACATGGAACCAAAAATACTTCTCCCTGGAACCAAAAAGGGTTATCTTTTGGTGAATGCCAAAGAACCCTGTTGGAACCAAAAAATAAACCCATAGCTTCAGCACACAATGGCATGTAAGAGTAGTGTATTATAATGTAAAATATGTATATATCCTATAGTACAATTGTATGTAGTGGTAGTGTATTACAATGTAAAATATGTATATATCCTATAGCACCACGTGTATATTTTCATTTACAATTTAATTCAACCATGACGTTATTGTACACTAGCCTACTCCCCTATCGACACAGTAAATAATATACGTACTTTCTACAATACGTTATCAACTCGTTATCAACAAAAATGTATTATAAAAAAACGTCAAATTTATCAACACAGTAGGCCTAAATATTTCCTAACGATATCACAACTTAAATATGCCTACTTACTCCTCAATTGGATCAAGGACATATTGGTCATTATTTTCATAATCTCTAAGGCTTCCTAAATTCTATCAGCACATCGATTGCGCAACATGGGCTGGCAAAACCCTAGATCATTGTTATTCTAACTTCCGCGACGCTAGCCATCGCCGATCTATTTTTCATGTTCCATTTGTTTTGTCTTGTTTTCACACTCACCTGGTTTCAATTCCCTATTTACATGTTGTATATGTTCCCTCTGTTTCCCCCATGTCCTTGTTGGGAATTGTTTATTTGTAAGTTATTCGTGCTATGTGTTACTGGTGCGCTACGGGTTTTGTACCCATGTGTTTGTTGTTTTATATGCCGTTAGTTTTATATATTAAACTGCTCCGGCTATTCACCACGTTCTGCTCTCCTGCGTTTGACTTCCCTGCCAACAGTTACGCACGCCTTACAGACGCATATAAGGCCCTCCCCTGCCCTCCTTTCGGAAAAGCTGACCACGACTCCATTTTGTTGCTCCCAGCCTATAGACAGAAACTAAAACAGGAAGCACCCGCGCTCAGGTCTGTTCAATGCTGGTCCGACCAATCTGATTCCACGCTTCAAGATTGCTTCGTTCACGTGGACTGGGATATGTTCCGCATAGCGGCGGACAACAACATTGATGAATACTCTGATTCGGTGAGCGAGTTTATTAGCAAGTGCATCGGTGATGTTGTACCCACAGCGTCTATTAAAATATTCCCCAACCAGAAACCGTGGATTGATGGCAGCATTCGCGCAAAACTGAAAGCGCAAACCACTGCTTTTAATCAGGGGAAGGTGACTGGAAACATGACTGAATACAAACAAATCAAATCAAATGTATTTATCTAGCCCTTATAACATCAGCTGATATCTCAAAGTGCTGTACAGAAACCCAGCCTAAAACCCCAAACAGCAAGCAATGCAGGTGTAGAAGCACGGTGGCTAGGAAAAACTCCCTAGGAAGAAACCTAGAGAGGAACCAGGCTATGAGGGGTGGCCAGTCCTCTTCTGGCTGTGCCGGGTGGAGATTATAACAGAACATGGCCAAGATGTTCAAATGTTCATAAATTACCAGCATGGTAACAGTGTAGCTATTCCCTCCGCAAGGCAATCAAACAAGCTAAGCGCCAGTATAGAGACAAAGTGGAGTCGCAATTCAACGGCTCAGACACGAGAGGTATGTGGCAGGGTCTACAGTCAATCACGGACTATAAAAGAAAAACCAGCCCCGTCGCGGACCACAATGTCTTGCTCCCAGACAGACTAAACATCTTCTTTGCTCGCTTTGAGGACAATACAGTGCCACTGACACGGCCCGCTACCAATACCTGCGGGTTCTCCTTCACTGCAGCCAACGTGAGTAAAACATTTAAACGTGTTAACCCTCGCAGGGCTGCAGGCCCAGACGGCATCCCCGGCCGCGTCCTCAGAGCATGCGCAGACCAGCTGGCTGGTGTGTTTACGGACATATTCAATCAATCCTTATCCCAGTCTGCTGTTCCCACATGCTTCAAGAGGGCCACCATTGTTCCTGTTCCCAAGAAAGCTAAGGTAACTGAGCTAAATGACTACCGCCCCGTAGCACTCACTTCCGTCATCATGAAGTACTTTGAGAGACTAGTCAAGGACCATATCACCTCCACCCTACCTGCCCCAATAGATCCACAGACGACGCAATCACAATCACACTGCACACTGCCCTACCCCATCTGGACAAGAGGAATACCTATGTAAGAATGCTGTTCATCGATTACAGCTCAGCATTTAACACAATAGTACCCTCCAAACTCGTCATTAAGTGTCTCGACCCCGCCCTGTGCAACTGGGTCCTGGACTTCCTGATGGGCTGCCCCCAGGTGGTGAGGGTAGGGAACAACATCTCCACCCCGCTGATCCTCAACACTGGGGCCCCACAAGGGTGCCTTCTCAGCCCTCTCCTGTACTCCCTGTTCACCCACGACTGTGTGGCCATGCACGCCTCCAACTCAATCATCAAGTTTGCAGACGACACTACAGTGGTAGGCTTGATTACCAACAACGACGAGACGGCCTACAGGGAGGAGGTGAGGGCCCTCGGAGTGTGGTGTCAGGAAAATAACCTCACACTCAATGTCAACAAAACAAAGGAGATGATCGTGGACTTCAGGAAACACCCTATCCACATTGACGGGACAGTAGTGGAGAGGGTGGAAAGTCTTAAGTTCCTCGGCGTACACATCACTGACTAACTAAAATGGTCCACCCACACAGACAGCGTGGTGAAGAAGGCGCAGCAGCGCCTCGTCAAGGACAACAACCACCCGAGCCACTGCCTGTTCACCCCGCTATCATCCAGAAAGCGAGGTCAGTACAGGTGCATCAAAGCTGGGACCGAGAGACTGAAAAACAGCTTCTATCTCAAGGCCATCAGACTGTTAAACAGCCATCACTAACATTGAGTGGCTGCTGCCAACATACTGACTCAATGTAATTTGATTTGATTTGAGGAAACTATCTGGGGCAGACACTCGAAAATCGATTGTGCCGCTTGTAAAAAATAAAAAAATTATGTCTGTGTCGCCGCTGAGCTCTCAAATACCGTGCCAGTCTCTCACTCTATGAACGGCCACTGCTATCCAGATTCCTTGGGACGTCCTAACCCTGAACCCTAAACTAACACTAAACTTAACCATTTTACATTTACACTTGATAGAAGTAGGGACATGCCAGGGATCCCGAATAGCAAGGACCCTCTGGAAAGCCTATGAACTCCTCTATTCGACTGAAAGCTGGGGACACAACTCTTATTGGTTGTCTGATGTAGGCTACTGGGAACTGGTAACAACACAGTCTGTGATTGACTAACAACATTTAGATATGTATACAGGAAGATAAAATAACATACCATGCCATGAGGTGTTGAAGGAAAGATAGATTACCTATAGATTGGACATAATCTTTTCTAGGCCATTAGCAATAACAGGAAATACACAAGCCTTAGGCTACACTCGGAGGCTACTTCGGAATGTCGGCTTACACGGGAAAAACTGTACGTTTCTAACATTTATGGTTGAGATTTAATTAGTATAAATATAAACTATGCACCTTATGACTTTCATTAACACACAGGCGTCGCACAGATGTTAGTAAGGCAGCCACACTGTGGTACGGTTGCCTAGGCTTAACGCAGACGTTAGTAAGGCAGCCACACGGTGGCATGGTTGCCTAGGCTTTATTAAGTCTCTTATCACCCCCCATACAGTAGATGGTGGTCTCAGAGCCATGTAGCTACGTCACAATGGGATGCCGGACTATCACGTCTACATTTGTGGATTTTTATTTAAATTTATTCTATCAGGGTCATTCTGAGACCAAGGTCTATTTTACAGATGAGCCCTGAATTACAGAAAATACACACATGAAAATATAAATGCAAACAGAAAGAAAAAACATCTTTCATTTAAAAAAAAACACATTCACCAGTAATAAGGTTCTCAATCAACTTTCTGAATTACACTAGAGACACCAGAACATCACATTTTATAGATTGTTCCACAAATAAGGTGCAAAAAACATAAATCATCTTTTAGTTATCTCAGTAGAGACCAAAGGAATTTATAGAGTTAACCATCCCTGAGACCAGGTGTGGTAACTCATATGTCTAGTAATGATGTTTGGTACAGTGGGGCTTTTTGTAAAAGGGCTTTATAAATTCAAACATAGCAATGTATCAACCTACGTGACATCGAAGAGGGCCAACCGACTTTCTGGTAGAGAATCCAATAATGATTACTAAAATTGTTTGTCACGGCTGTCGTAAGAACGGGACCAAGGCGCAGCGGATGTTGAGTTCCACATATTTAATACAAAGAGAAACTTAAACAAAACAAAAAATATCAAATAAACTGTCACGGCCGTCGTAGGGAGGAGACCGAGGCGCAGCGTAGTATGCGTACATTCTCTTTATTATAAGAATGAACACTGAACAAAACTAACAAAATGAACCGTGAAGCTATACAAAGAGTGCTGAACAGGCAACTACACATAGACAAGAACCCACAAATACCCAAGGGAAAATGGCAATCTAAATATGATCCCCAATCAGAGACAACGATAAACAGCTGCCTCTGATTGGGAACCAATTCAGGCCACCATAGACCTACATATCCTTAGACTTACAAACATCCCCACCCTCGTCACACCCTGACCTAACCAAAATAATAAAGAAAACATAGATAACTAAGGTCAGGGCATGACAGTACCCCCCCCCCCCAAAGGTGCTCCTGACCGCAAACCTGAACTTATAGGGGAGGGTCCGGGTGGGCATCTACCCTCGGTGGCGGCTCTGGTTCTGGACGCCGCCCCCCCTCTTTACACTGATCCCTCCGCCTTTGTAGATCCAGACCGTGGATCATCGCCGGAGGCTCTGGACTGCGGATCATCGCCGGAGGCCCCGGACCGGAGACCCTCGCTGGAGACCCCGGACCTGGGACCGTCGCTGGAGGCTCCGGACTGGGGACCGTCGCTGGAGGCTCCGGACTGGGGACCGCCGCTGGAGGCTCCGGACTGTGGCCCGTCGTTGGAAGTTCCGGACTGTGGCCCGTCGTTGGAGGTTCCGGACTGTGAAACATCGCCGGAAGCTCTGGACTGGGTACTGTCGCCGGAAGCTCTGGACTGGGTACTGTCGCCGGAAGCTCTGGACTATGGAAGCGCACTGGAAGCCTGATGTGTGGTGCCGGAACTGGTGGTACCGGGCTGAGGACACGCACCTCAGGGCGAGTGCGGGGAAGAGGCACAGGCCGTACTGGACTGTGGAAGCGCACTGGAGGCCTGATGCGTGGTGCCGGAACTGGTGATACCGGGCTGAGGACACGCACCTCATGGCGAGTGCGGGGAAGAGGCACAGGCCGTACTGGACTGTGGAAGCGCACTGGAGGCCTGATGCGTGGTGCCGGAACTGGTGGTACCGTGCTGAGGACACGCACCTCAGGGCGAGTGCGGGGAGGAGGCACAGGACTGTTAGGAAATTTAAGTTCTCATGTTCTTTAACCAATTCAATTACTCAGTCTGCTATATTAGGATTTGTAAGATACTGATAGAACTAAAAACAGACAGAGGCCCAGTCTACAATAGCCAAATGTTTATTTACGGAACGTTCCCAATCATTACATGTACATTGGTTTATATACCTCTCATTTCGTCATAAATGTCCCTCCTCCTCTAATACAATGATAATATAGTTTACAAGTCCTTCTCATATATTGCCTGCCACCTGTTGTACAATCTACTACAAGCCCAAGGTTGCTCGTCTCCCTGGTTGGGGAGACTTCCTTCCCTGTTATCAGTTCCACAGTGGTCACAAGATGTCTGACACAGTTCCTTGCCTGCTAACAGTCCCTCTTTCTTAGGGACAAACATGATTCATCAGACAGGATATAATTCTGTTAGTTATAATTCTATGTTAAATGTATACATCATTTAGTCATTATTCATAAAATTCCCATAACAAGGACTTAGGAGGCGCACTGTACTCCTGGTGCGTGGTGCCGGCACTGGTGGTACCGGGCTGGGGACACGCACCTCAGGGCGAGTGCAGGGAGGAGGCACAGGACTTACTGGACTCTGGAAGCGCACTGGAGACCTGGTGCGTGGTGCCGGAACTGGTGGTACCGGGCTGGGGACACGCACCTCAGGGTGAGTGCGGGAAGGAGGCACAGGATACACTGGGCCGTGGAGACGCATTGGAGATCTGGAACGTAGAGCTGGCTCAATGCGTCCTGGCTGGATGCCCATTCTAGCCCGGCAAATGCAAGGAGCTGGAATAGATCGCACCGGGCTATGAATGCGAACTGGAGGCACCGTGCGCATTTCTGCATAACACGGTGCCTGACCAGTCACACGCTCCCCACGGTAAGCACGAGGAGTTGGCTCAGGTCTCCATCCTGACTCAGCCAATCTCCTCGTGTGCCCCCCCCCCCCCCCCTCAAAAAATGTATTGGGGCTGCCTCTCGGACTTCCGTGCTAAACGTGTCCCCTCATAGCACGGGATGAACGGCGATGATATCTCCACCTGCCTCCATGGTAGGCGATCCTCTCCTGATAATATTTCCTCCCACGTCCTTTACCGTCCAGTATTTCGTCCCACGTCCATGCTGTCTGCTCCATCAAACGCTGCTCCTCCTTTTCACGCTGCTTGGTCCTTTTATGGTGGGTTCTTCTGTCACGGCCGTCGTAGGGAGGAGACCGAGGCGCAGCGTAGTATGCGTACATTCTCTTTATTATAAGAATGAACACTGAACAATACTAATAAAACAACAAAATGAACCGTGAAGTTATACAAAGAGTGCTGAACAGGCAACTACACATAGACAAGAACCCACAAATACCCAAGGGAAAATGGCAACCTAAATATGATCCCCAATCAGAGACAACAATAAACAGCTGCCTCTGATTGGGAACCAACTCAGGCCACCATAGACCTACATATGCCAAGACTTACAAACACCCCTAGACATACAAACACCCATAGACATACAAAAACCCTAGACATTACAAATCAAGCATACCCACCCTCGTCACACCCTGACCTAACCAAAATAATAAAGAAAACATAGATAACTAAGGTCGGGGCGTGACATAAACGAACAACTAAACGTGACTACGTGGTGCACATGCACAAACACAAACAATATCCCACAAACACAGGTGGGGAAAATAGCTACTTAAATATGATCCCCAATTAGCGACAACGATTACCAGCTGCCTCTAATTGGGAATCATACAAAACACCAACATAGAAAATATAAACTAGAACACAACATAGAAATTATAAACTAGAATACCCCCTAGTCACGCACTGACCTACTACACTATAGAGAAACAAGGGCTCTCTATGGTCAGGGCGTTACATTGTTGCCCGTCATAAAGCGCAGTGCGCTATGATAAACTGCATCTGATGGCTTTAATGTAGTGGCAGCTGCGAACATATAGATGTCGCTATAGTCTAGGACTGATAGGAATTTAAACTGAATAATCTGCTTTCTACTATTTAGCGAGAGGCAGGACATATTTCTATAGAAGAGACTCATCAATATGCTTTTTAAAAGACAGCTTTTCATCTATCCAGATGCCCAGATATTTGTTAGCAGGGACACGATCAATATGGACACCATCCAAAGTACACATGCTTATATCATCAGACTTATTTTGATGCGCTCTGGAGAACAACATAGTTTTATCTGCATTCAGTACTAATTTCAGGTCAAGAAAGTTTTTCTGTAATACAATGACGACAGACTGTAGTTGAGATAGAGCCTGGTCAACCATGGGGGCAATAGCATACACAACAGTATCATCGGCATAAAAGTGCAGGACCCAGAATCGACCCCTGCGGGACACCTTTTGTAATATCCAGGAAACCTGATTTAACACCATCAGTTTAGTATATATAGTACTGTACATTGAGTTATATCTGTCAAGAAATGTGTTTAACCTTTTACATACAGCCTGGTCTAGGCCAATTGAGGGAAGCCACTGAATTAGCAGTGAGTGATCAGTATTGAAAGCCTTTGGCAGGTCAATGAAGAGGGGAGCACAATGTTGTCTTTTATCCATACAATTAACCACATCATTTATAACTAGGGATGCAGAAGAGATAGTGCTATGACCTGGTCTAAAACCTGTCTGATGTACATTTCAAAGATAATAAAGCTCTTAGCTGAGAATTAATCAAGGAATCTAATATTTTAGCTAGGCAAGAAAGTTTACAAATAGGCAGATTTTTGTATTATTTAGATCAGGGCCTGCTGAGTGGTGCAGCTGTCTAAGGCACTGCAACACAGTGCTTACTGTGTCACTACAGATCCTGGTTCGATTCCAGGCTGTGTTGCAGCCGGCCGTAACCGGGAGACCCATGAGGTGGCGCACAATTGGCCCAGCGTTGTCCGGGTTAGGGGAGGGTTTGGTCAGCCGGGATGTCCTTGTCCCATCGCGCTCTAGCAACTCCTGTGGTGGGCCAGGCGCATGTCGCCAGGTGTACGGTGTTTCCTCCGACATATTGGTGTGGCTGGCTTCCAGTTTAAGCGAGCATTGTGTCAAGAAGCAGTGCGGTTTGGCAGAGTCGTGTTTTGGAGGATGCAGGGCTCTCAACATTCGCCTATACCCGAGTCCATATGGGAGTTGCAGCGATGGGACAAGACTGCAACTACCAATTGGATATCACAAAATTGGGGAGAAAAAGGGTGTAAACATTTTTTTTATTATACTGTATATATATACAGTGGGGAGAACAAATACACTGCCGATTTTGCAGGTTTTCCTACTTACAAAGCATGTAGAGGTCTGTAATTTTTATCATAGGTACACTTCAACTGTGAGAGACGGAATCTAAAACAAACATCCAGAAAATCACATGGTATGATTTTTAAGTAATTCATTTGCATTTTATTGCATGACATAAGTATTTGATACATCAGAAAAGCAGAACTTAATATTTGGTACAGAAACCTTTGTTTGCAATTACAGAGATCATACGTTTCCTGTAGTTCTTGACCAGGTTTGCACACACTGCAGCAGGGATTTTTGCCCACTCCTCCATACAGACCTTCTCCAGATCCTTCAGGTTTCGGGGCTGTCGCTGGGCAATACGGACTTTCAGCTCCCTCCAAAGATTTTCTATTGATTCTACACAATTTAGAAATAGAGATAAAATGAATCCCTTACCCTTTGATCCCTTTGATGATCTTCATATGGTTGCACTCAGCAGACATTCATTTACTCAATAAATGTTCATTTTGTTCAATAAAGTCTTTTTATACCCAAAAACCTCAGTTTTGTTCGCGCGTGTTCTTCAGTAATCCACAGGCTCAAACGCAGTCAAAACAGGAAGACAAAAAAATCCAAATTGTATCCGTAAAGTTCATAGAAACATGTCAAACGATGTTTATATTCAAACCTCAGGTTGTTTTTAGCCAAAATAATCGATAATATGTCAACCTGACGTCGTCAATATACGTCGTCGTCAATATAAAATGTAAACAATGTAAACAAGACAGGCCCTCTCTCGGTTGTGCGCATGAAAAGCTCCGTGACAGTTTAGGGTCCACTAATTCAGACTGCTCTTACTTCATCATTTTTCAGAATACAAGACTTAAACCATTTCTAAAGACTGTTGACATCTAGTGGAAGGCATAGAAACTGCAATTTGAGTCCAAAGTCAATGGATACTGTAATGGCATTGAATAGAAAACTACAAAACCAAAATAAAACTACTACCAGAATGGATTTTTCTCAGGTTTTCGCCTGCCAAATCAGTTCTGTTATACTCACAGACACTATTTTAACAGTTTTGGAAACTTTGGAGTGTTTTCTATCCAAATCTACCAGTTATATGCATATCATATAAGAAACAGGCAGTTTAATTTGGGCATGCATTTCATCCAAAATTCCGAATGCTGCCCCCTACCCTAGAGAAGTTAACAAACTATAGTTTTGGCAAGTCGTTTAGGACATCTACTTTCTGCATGACACAAGTCATTTTTCCAACAATTGTTTACAGACAGATTATTTCACTTATAATTCAGTGGGTCAGAAGTTTACATACACTTAGTTGACTGTGCCTTTAAACAGCTTGGAAAATTGCAGAAAATGATGTCATGGCTTTAGAAGCTTCTGATAGGCTAATTGACATAATTTGAGTCAATTGGAGGTGTACCTGTGGATGTATTTCAAGGCCTACCTTCAAACTCAGTGCCTCTTTGCTTGACATCATGGGAAAATCAAAAGAAATCAGCCTAGGCATCAGAAACAAAGTGGGGTGCACAGGGTGGCAGCATCATGTTGTGGGGGTGCTTTGCTGCAGGAGGGACTGGTGTACTGGGAATGTGATGAAAGAAATAAAAGCTGAAATAAATCATTCTCTCTACTATTATTCTGACATTTCACATTCATAAAATAAAGTGGTGATCCTAACTGACCTAAGACAGGGAATTTTTACTAGGATTAAATGTCAGGAATTGTGAAAACTGAGTTCAAATGTATTTGGCTAAGTTGTATGTAAACTTCTGACTTCAACTATGTGTGTGTGTGTGTGTGTGTATATGTGTGTATATGTGTGTGTGTATATGTGTGTGTGTATTTATATTTAGATCACAAGGGTCACCACCTTTGTTAAGCGGGAGTACATGGGCCGCCTTCCAAACCTTGGGAATAGTCTCATAATAATCGTCAGGTAAAAAATATGAGTTAATGATTCAGAAAACGGGAGCGAGAGCTGCAGCAAAAATGAATCAAGCATGTCAGCTCCAGTGGATTTTTGAAAATGAAACAAAGATTCACTATAAGTTGACTGGTTAAACGTTGAGTCAGCTAGAGGCTGGCAGAGGGAAGAGCAGTCGATTAACTACACCATCGTTAATTACGCTTAAGTGTTTGATCTGTAGGCAGCCTAATCACCTCAGCCCATCACTTCACCGGGCGTAGTATGATAATGGTTAGTAGTAGCACTGTATGGTTGTAGACCAGCTCTTCATGGTATTGTTATGTTCCAGGATTGTGGAGACTCTCCGGCCATCAGCCTATCAGACCTGAGGACACTGAATGATAGCGACCTGGCAGCAGAGCTCACCAACGCACTGAGACGGTAAAAAACCCAACACACTATGTGTGCGTGTGTATCTCTGTGTGGATGTCTGTCTATCTGCTATGTGTGTGTGTTCCTGACTCATCCCGTGTGTATGTCTCAGGGAGAAGAAGCTAAAGGGGCGTGTCCAGGAGCTAGTGGCAGCGCTGGAAAGACTAACCAAGAGTAGCGAGGTCCGCCACCAGCAGAGTGCCGAGTTCGTCAACGATCTGAAACGGGCAAACAGGTAACCATAGTAACACTCATAGAAGGTGGAGGAAATATTTTTTGTGATTAAAAGTGAAAATGTTTGTAGAAAATACATTTGGCTTTATTGTGTGTGTGTGTGTGTGGGGGGGGGTTGTATATGGCTACCCATATATAAAGAAGATAAACTCATTGGACTGTTGAATGAATACATTGGAGCTATTGTTGGGATTCTGATCTTTTATAACAGTAGTTGGCTTGCATTGTAATACAGGGGTTGCCATCTAGTGGGAAATGGGTGAATTAATGCACTATTCTTTATGGATAGCACAAACACAATTCTCCAAACACATTGACGCTTAGTTGCTACATCTAACCATTTACATTTTACTTCAACCCCTAGTACCTCTGTGTCTTGACTCACCACATCAAAACCAACTGAAGTCAATTCATCTGTCTGCATTTTCCTGTCTAGATATTTGACTCTGTCTCTCCTCCTGTCGCTCTCTCTCTCTCTCTTCTCTCTTTCCTCTATCCAGTAACCTGGTGGCTGCGTATGAGAAGGCCAAGAAAAAGCACCAGGGCAAGCTGAAAAAGCTGGAGGCTCAGATGATGGCCATGGTGGAGCGCCACGAGACACAGGTTCGCATGCTCAAACAACGCATCGCCCTGCTGGAGGAGGAAAACTCACGGCCACACACCAATGAGACCTCCCTATGAGAACTGATGAGACGTCCCTATCAGAACTCACGAGGCATCACTATGAGAACTCACCAGACGTCGCTTCAGAAACTCACCAGACGTCGCTTCAGAAACTCACCAGACGTCGCTTCAGAAACTCACCAGACGTCGCTTCAGAAACTCACCAGACGTCGCTTCAGAAACTCACCAGACGTCGCTATGAGAACTCACGAGAACTCATCGCAATGAGAGACATCACAATGAGAGACATCACTGTGAGAACTTGCAGCCAAAACTCACAGCGCCACACCAACAGGACCTCCGGGTGAGCAACGCAAGGAGACTTCATGTCCACATTATTATATGAAACATCATTACGAGCAACGGTTAGAGGAGGGAACAAGGGAAAGGCTGGTGTGTGTGTGTGCTGAGAATGTAACCTTTCCCTACCAACCCATAGACACCCTGCAGTCCTATTCGGCACATACACGTGGGGAGGACACTCTGCGGTGATAGCTGCAAGTTCATTGACCAGCAGATGGACAGGTAAAACTGCCAGGACCAATTGGAGTTGACGCTACAAATGACAGCTTTCAATCATCTCTGCAGAACGACACATTATTTTTACCACAGAAACCGGTAGAGGAAAGGTGTCATTTTATATTTTTTGAGAGGAGCACTATAAGTAAGCAATAAGGCACCTCTGGGGTTGGGGAATATGGCCAATATACCACGGCTAAAGGCTGTTCTTATGCACGACGCATCGTGGATTGCCTGGATCCAGCCCTTAGACGTGGCATATTGATCATATACCACAAACCCCTGAGGTGCCTTATTGTTATTATAAACTGGTTACCAACGTAATTAGACCTGTAAAAATACATGTTTTGATATACCACGGCTGTCAGCCAATCAGCATTCAGGGCTCTAACCACCCAGTTTATAATATAAACGAACTATCCTTACTGGCAAATTATTAACTATTATCTCCCAGTTTATTTCAAATGTTAGCTCTGATTTGGTAGCCTTTTTGTTATTTCAAGGTTTGACTGCAAATTATTTTGAAAGTATTTTTTTATCAATGTTGCCATTTAGAGTTATTCCATTTTGTTGCCATTTAGAACTATTTCTGGTGATTCCCTTTTAAGGAATAACTTTCTTTCAGCTCTACTTAACAACTTCCCAGTTTTCAGTCTACAAAGTACACTCTGCCATAGTGAAGACTTACTGAACACAAGGGCTCTATTCACTCAAACCTGGGTTTGATGTCTGGATATCTTAAAAACATTATTATTCTTGCACTGTTAGAATGCATAATTATTTTTTTTCAGTCAGTGTAAAATCAAAATAAATGCAAGCGCATCTTACTTAACCCCGCACAGGTAAAATGTTTGTATTTCACGTAACCGGCAAACCTGCTTCCGAGGTTTGATTGGATAGGGCCAAAAGTCAATACCTCAAAGTGCGCAAAATGTCCTTCCAATATGAATGGCATTGTTTCAGGTTCAGCCTTCAACTATACAGCAGTGAATCGCAAGAGACTGTAGTAGGTGTGTGCACATGGAGGGGAGATGACAATAGGGGTGTGTGTGAGGAGAGAGAAAAGGGTAGAGTGTATAAGAATGTTTAAAGCAGAGATCCAGATTATTAATTTTGTCATCCCCTTCATGAACACAGATTTGTTGCACACACACAAACCTCCTCTCTGGCCAAAGCACTTTTCACTTCCCGCTGGACAATAACACCACATTGCCTTGTTGAGGACTCTCTTTGTTTTTCTGCAAGACTTAAACCCGGACCTCCAATGTTAACCAATGGCTGCTACACTCACTCACTCTCTCTCTCTCTCTCTCTCTCTCTCTCTCTCTCTCTCTCTCTCTCTCTCTCTCTCTCTCTCTCTCTCTCTCTCTCTCTCTCTCTCTCTCTCTCTCTCTCTCTCTCTCTCTCTCTCTCTCTCTCTCTCTCTCTCTCTCTCTCTCTCTCTCTCTCTCTGTCTGTCTGTCTGTCTGTCTGTCTGTCTGTCTGTCTGTCTGTCTGTCTGTCTGTCTGTCTGTCTGTCTGTCTGTCTGTCTGTCTGTCTGTCTGTTTGTTTGTTTTGGGACAAGGGGAAAACATATTTACTATTCTATAGCAATCTGAGATGCTGCATTCTCATTCTACCTGACTGCTGTTCCGTTCAACATCCCTACTGTTGCTAGCTACTATAAATCGACTTAAACCGGGAGCCTGGCACCCAGGTGACACCCATGTTTCTAGATAACCATCAGTAGCCTGGTATACAGATGTTTTGATTAGGCAGGGGTGGATCAATTCCATCTAATTAATTTAATTTGGAAAATTGTCATGGGCAATATTTTGCTTCAATTCATTAACCAAATTTCCATTTAATTCCTGAGTTTGAATGTATTAACCCCAGTCCTGCTGTTTGGTAAGATTCACTGCTAGAGCAAGCACTAGTGTGTAGACAAATATAGCAGTGATGTAATTTCCTCTCAATAAACTGTCATAGTTATGACTTATCTCACAAATACAGTCAGTACCCTTATTCTGTTTCTGTTGTGCTTCTCGGGCATACAACGCAAGGGAATCTGGAGCATACTCCAGTGGAGTGGTTGGTCTCATCTTCTGCTCTGTGAATGAGACAAGAAGGGTTAGGGGGGTGGGCAAAGTTAGGGGGTTGGGGGTAAGGAAGGTGGGTGGGTGTGCAAACTAATGACCTTATTTGCACAGATCTGTTTTGGAATCAAATCTTGGCAATCATTGTTTTGTTGATTTTTAAGAGGTTGTATTTGTTTATATAATAAAGTAATAAACCAATTTAAATAAATGCCAACTGAGTGCTTGTCTGTTTTTCTTATTGTTACGAGAATTTTGTTCTCAGTTGTTCATAATACCCAATTGAATTAATTACTCAGCCTGAAACCCAGAATTTGTAAGAAACTGGTTGAAATGAATCAGGCGGAGGCCCAGCCACAATAGTCAGGAATGTTTATTTAGAGAGCTCTGCCGTGCGCTCTGCCGTGCGCATGGCTTTCGACCTTCGTCTCTCTCGAGCCCGTACGGGAGTTGTAGCAATGAGACAAGATAGTAACTACTAACAATTGTTAACATACATCTTGAATAACGTTCCAACCGGAGAATTACATTGACTTCAGTTGAGCGATGGAACGGAGCTGCCTCTCACGTGAACGCGCGTGGTCACCTCATGGCAGAGATTACTCATTCCTGTCTCCTTCGGCCCCCCTTCCCAACAGAGTCATCAGACAAAGTTCTATTGACTGTTGACATCTAGTGGAAGCCGTAGGAAGTGAAAACTCATCCATGTCTCGCTGTAATTTCAATGGGAGCTTGAAAAACTACCAGCCTCAGAAAAAATCCAAACAGGAAGTGGAACTTCTCAGGTTTTTGCCTGCCATATGAGTTCTGTTATACTCACAGACATAATTCAAACAGTTTTAGAAACTTCAGAGTGTTTTCTATCCAATACTAATAATAATATGCATATATTAGCAACTATGACTGAAGAGCAGGCCGTTTACTCTGGGCACCTCTGTGCACCTTTCATCCAAGCTACTCAATACTGCCCCTGCAGCCATAAGTTAACAGAACCTGGTATGGGCCTTCCCAATGGGCTGCTTCCCGTCTTTTCTCCTCAGGGACTGGATCCCCCCCCCCCCCCAGTCTCCTGGTTGGATTAAGTGAATCACCTTCTCCTGTCATTCACCTGTTGGACACAAAATCTTGGACATACGGGTTTGGTTACTAGAAAGTCTTCTCCTGGGTTCTGCTAGTATATCTTCAACTTCTATGTCTACTTGTCTACTTGTTCTGGTCCCTAACTCTGGCATTTTATTTGTTCTACCTGATTAGCTAAAATGTCATCCATTATTTAAAGACATATATCCTAGTAAACCAACTCTAGGGATAATATCTTGACCTAATATTTTAGCTTATTTATTACAACAATTCTTTTTAAATTAGTAGTTCATTATCACATAGGCCACGAAGCCACGACATCTTTCCTATCCTGCCTAGGCCACTGGGCTATCAATAGGCCACTAGGCCCTCATCCCTCCGGTTGATACCTGGCTCCGCCCATGTACCAATCTTGCTGCATCTAAACAATGACTTAGATAAAATAGAGAGGTTCCCTTTGTGCCAAATTCATCTTTTGTCAACGGCCCCCATTTTAACCCATCTAGTAACTTCCTATTCTGTCTATACTAACTTCCTCCTTCAAGTGAGAATCTGTGTGTGTGGGTGTGGCTTTCCGCCAGCCCTTTTTGCTTCCTCTTCTGCCGTTCTGTTCCCAATGCTGACGTAGTCAGTGTCTTTCGTATGTGCTTCGCATTTACAAATTGCTACCTTCTCTGGTAATAAGACTGCTTCTAGCAAATTCAAGATTAGCTGCGCATGTGTAATGGGTTTACCTGCCGTAGTGATCATACCTCTGTTTCTCCACTGAGCTGCAAATATATGGACGGTGTTAAAAGCATAAGCACTATCAGTATGTATCGTAATGCATTTACCCTTCCCCAATTCACAATCCCTGGTGAGGGCGACAATTTCAACTTGCTGAGCAGAGTCATTTTTTTGTAATGCTTCAGCTTCCAACACCTCAGTAAGAGTCACTATTGCATAACCAGTGGCATTTGAGCCATCTGGTTTCTTTCTAGAGGACCCATCCACAAACATAGTTATTTCTGCATCAGGCAAAGGCAAATCAGTTAGATCTGGTCTAGGGAGAACAACTTTCTCCGTTTCTGCTACACAGTCATGGGGGCACCCATCAGTGGCTATGGGGATCAAAGTGGAGGGGTTTAAGGTAATACACTGTTCAATTGTTAGATTCGGCATGCTCAACAGAATTATCATACCGGACAAATTTCTCGCTGGTGACATGTAAGTCATCTTATGTTCCAATAATACATTCGATACCGCAAAGAAAAGCATGAGATGTCTCTGTCTTCAGAGATTTTATTATACTTGTTGTAGTGTTAAGCGTAAATCATAGTCCACAGATGCTAGGACGCAATAATCCAGTGTCCCACTGTGACATTGCTACTGTAACGTTCGTTCTCCTCCTCGTCTGAGGAGGAGCAAGGATCGGACCAAAATGCAGCGTGGGTTGAATACATAATCCGTTTAATAAGAAAAGACGAACACGAAGCACACTTGAACAACTACAAAATAACAAACGACGTAAACAGACCTGAACATGAGAACTTACAGACAACGAAGAACGCACGAACAGGAACAAACTAACAAACGAAACAGTCCCGTGTGGCACAAACACTGACACAGGAACAATCACCCACAAACAAACAGTGTGAACAGCCTACCTTAATATGGTTCTCAATCAGAGGAAACGTAAAACACCTGCCCCTAATTGAGAACCATATCAGGCTAATACATTGAACCCAACATAGAAACACATAACATAGAATGCCCACCCCAACTCATGTCCTGACCATACTAAACAAATACAAAAACAAGGGAAAACAGGTCAGGAACGTGACAGCTACACAGGTTTGAGACCACCATCCGGGGGGGAACGCACAGCCCGAATGTACATCTCACAATTCCCAACCAACGCATGTCCGGTACGCGTCCTCTATTGATTTTAATGTGTTGACAGTTGGAGAAATTTCTTGAGCTGCGCTGAGAATTTGAAAAAGTATGGAAGCCAGCGGTCCAATATTCTAGAACACTGCTGTGCATGTGCGTACATGTTTTGGACTATGATAAACCCTTTATGCTCATAGAGATCCTATTAAATTACTGTTAGTATTCTAATTCCTAATTCTATGGCTACATAGTAACGTCATCAACAACAACAAAGGTAACATCAGTAAAGTCTACTATCTACTGTTCACCTGTGAAATGTATGGGATTATAATGATGACGAACTCCTCCAAACCAGTCATTGCATACAGAGGCAAAGACAGTTTCAGTTTGGATATTCAACAGATATTTGCGCTTTCAAACCACTTGAGCCACTCCAAATAAGTGTCATTGTTGGAAAAATTGTGCACAACATTGCACAGGTATTATTTTCACGATTTGGGCATTAATTTGTTTTGCAAAGCTAATAAACATGTGGAAATCTGAGCAGCATTTTGTATTCCTATATTTTTTACGTTCAAATTTCAATAGCTCCTTGGTCATGTGACCTACTGACCTCAAACAAGGTTCCGAATGTACGCTCAGCAGGCCTACACATTGCACACCCTTTAGTTTGTCCCTTTCATCTCACACGATTTTACATGAATTTTTCCAACATTCTAATTTCAATAGCTCCTTGGTCATGTGACCTACTGGACTCAAACAAGGTTCAGAATGTCAAGTGACTACCCTTCTATATTGCACACACTTTACTTGTCCCTTTTCATCTCAAACTATTTTACATTCATCTTTTAAAATAAAAAATGGCAATAGCTCCTTGGTCATGTGACCTACTGACTTCAAACAAGGTTCAGAATGTCCACTCAGTGGGCCTACACATTGCACAGCCTTTTGTTTGTCCAATTTCATCTCACACAATTTTACATTAATTTGCCTGCGCTGCCTCCCTGAAGGACAGTGTCACTCACACACCTATTCCCCGGGGCCCCCATTGACCTAGTGACCTCTGACTCCTGGCCTCTAGGCCTACACTCCCTGCCCACCTGCCTGCCCTCTCTCTGGGCCTGAGAGTGTATAGCTTACTCCCTGGAACTACAGACCTCCATGCCTCCACGCCTACTCTCCCTACTCGGTCAACACCCCTTTCCCTTGGCCTTAGAGTATAGCTTACTCCCTGGAATTACTAAGACTTCTATAATCAAATCAAATTATAGTCCTGCTTGGACTCGGAGTGCCCCCTGCTTTGATGGAGGCCTCCCTGTGCACCTGGTAACCTGAAACAAGCTCTGTGCACCTAGTGACCCGCCCGCTTTTATCCGCTCAGAGACTAAGACCCCAACCCAACCTCCACAGCCTGACTGCTGCCCCCAGCCCCTGAGTCCGTCCGCCCCTGCTCGGACTCTGAGTGCCCCCCGCCTTGGGGATTCCTCCTCGTGCACCTGGTGACCTTTTGACTTCCACAACGAGTCCCAACCTGACTCACAGTCCCACCAGAGGACGGGCTCGGGCGGATGGGTAACCACCACTTAGCCCCCTACCTATCCAGAGACCAATGTCTTATGCCTTCTACCCACCTGCCTGGGCTCTCTCAAACTCTGTGTCTGGCCTCTGGCCCCTGGCCCTTCTCTGTGCACCTGGTAACCCGTAAGTAAAGAAGGAAGAAGGTGGAGGAAGACACCTTCCGTCCTCGACAAAAGCTTGGATCGAGGGCTGACTTTCAATAGATCGCAGCGAATCAGGTCGTCTGCGAGTGATTTAGCACCAGGTTCCCCACAAACATGCGGTGCCCATCAGTTGAGGGGCGGTAACTCATCCGGCCACACCCCAACCCCGTCACAAATGGCTCTACTCACCTGCCAAAAGAGGCAGGCTATCCCGGGCCAACCGAAGATCCGCTGTGCTACTTATAGGCATTCAGTCATAATCCCACAGATGGTAGCTTCGCACCATTGGCTCCTCAGCCAAGCAAATACACCAAATGTCTGAACCTGCAGTTCCTCTCGTACTGCACACGATTACTATTGCAACAACACATCATCAGTAGGGTAAAACGAACCTGTCTCACGATGGTCTAAACCCAGCTCACGTTCCCTATTAGTTTGTGAACAATCCAACGCTTGGTGAATTCTGTTTCACAATGATAGGAAGAGCCGACATCAAAGGATCAAAAAGCGACGTCGCTATGAACGCTTGGCCGCCACAAGCCAGTTATCATTGTGGTAACTTTCCTGAAACTTCCTGCTTTCAAGCCAAAAATTAAGAAGGATCACGAGGCCCAGCTTTCACGGTCTGTATTCATACTGAAAATCAAGATCAAGCGAGCTTTTGCCCTTCTGCTCCAGGGGAAGTTTCTATCCTCCCTAAGCTCGCCTTAGGACACCTGTGTTACCGTTCGACAGGTGTACCGCCCCAGTCAAAATCCCCACTTGCCACTGTCCCCGGAGAGGGTCGCACCCGATGCGAAACACGATAAGAGCAGTGGTATTTCACCGGCGGCCGAGGCCTCGCACTTATTCTACACCTCTCATGTCTCTTCACAGTGCCAGACTAGAGTCAAGCTCAACAGGGTTTTCTTTCCCCGCTGATTCCGTCAAGCCTGTTCCCTTGGCTGTGGTTTTGCTAGATAGTAGCTAGGGACAGTGGGAATCTCATTCATCCATTCATGCGGTCACTAATTAGATGACGAGGCATTTGGCTACCTCAAGAGACTCTTAAGGGCCCGGCGTGCGTCCAGAGTTTCTGCCGCCAACCGCCGGACCCAACCCCCCCACCGGTCTGCCGACGGACACCACCCCGACGATCCCCCACATGCAGCCCCTTGCGAGACCACGAGGTGGGCCGCACAAATAACTTCCAATGGTGGTGAGAGGAGGGTAAGGGAGCGACTGCTCCACCAGCCACGGCTTGAGCCCAGCCTCACTTCGCACCCCAGCCTGACCGACCCAGCCCTTAGAGCCAAAACTTATCCCGATGTTACGGATCTTTTTTGCTAACTTCCCTTACCTACGTTGTATTCACACACCAGAGGCTGTTCATCTTGGAGACCTGCTGTGGATATGGGTACGGCCCGGTGTGAGATTTACACCCTCTCCCCTGGATTTTCAAGGGCCAGGGAGAGCTTGCCGGACACTGCCAAAACCGCAACCCTTTCCAGGGCTTGGGACGAACCCATTCCTGGGCCCCCTGCCCTTTACAAAGAAAAGAGAACTCTCCCCGTGGCTCCCACCAGCTTCTCTGGGACCGGTCACGTTACTGCACTGGATGCCTCTCGGTGCCCGTCTCCGCCAGCCCATGGACATTCTGAAAGTAGTGTGTTTTGACGATGATAGTTTGTTGGTGATGTGGACACCAAAGAACTTGAAGTTCACAACCTGTTCCACTGCAGCCTCGTCGACTAGAATGGGGACGTGCTTGGTACTCCTTTTCCTGTAGTCTATATTTCATCTTTGTCTTGATCACGTTGAGGGAGAGGTTGTTGTCCTGGCACCACACAGCCAGGTCTCTGACCTCCTCCCTATAGGCTGTCTCATCGTTGTTGGTGATCAGGCCTAACACTGTTGTGTCATTGGCAAACTTGATGATGGTGTTGGAGTTGTGCCTGGCCATGCAGTCATGAGTGAACAGGGAGTACAGGAGGGGACTGAGCACCCACCCCTGAGGGGCCCCCGTGGTGAGGATCAGCATGGCGGATGTGTTGTTACCTACCCTTATCACATGGGTGCGGCCCGTCAGGAAGTCCAGGATCCAGTTGCAGAGGGAGGTGTTTAGTCCAGGGTCCTTAGCTTAGTGTTGAGCTTTGAGGACACTATGGTGTTGAACGCTGAGCTGTAGTCAATGAATAGCATTCTCACATAGGTGTTCCTTTTGTCCAGATAGGAAAGGGCAGTGTTGAGTGCAATAGAGATTGCATCTTCTTTGGGTCTGTTGGGGCGGTATGCAAATTGGAGTGGGTCTAGAGTTTCTGGGATGATGGTGTTGATGTGAGCCAAGACCAGCCTTTCAAGGCACTTCATGGCCACAGACTTGCTATGGGTCGGTAGTCATTTAGGCAGGTTACCTTAGTGATCATGGGCACATGGTGGTCAATTTGAAACATGTTGGTATGACAGACTCCGTCAGGGACAGGTTTAAAATGTCAGTGAAGACACTTGCCAGTTGGTCAGTGCATGCTGAGAGTACACGTCCTGGTAATCCGTCTGGCCCTGCGGCCTTGTGAATGTAGACCTGTTTAAAGGTCTTACTCTCATCTGCTACGGAGAGCGTGATCACACAGTCGTCCAGAACAGCTGATGCTCTCAGGCATGCTTCAGTGTTACTTGCCTCAAAGCAATCATAGAAGTAATTTACCTCATCTGGTAAGCTCGTGTCACTGGGCAGCTCGCGGCTGTGCTTCTCTTTGTAGTCTGTAATAGTTTGCAAGCCCTGCCACATCCAACGAGCGTCGGTGCCGGTGTAATACGTTTCAATCTTAGTCCTGTATTGACGATTTGCCTGTTTGATGGTCTGTCAGAGGGCATAGCGGGATTTCTTATAAGCTTCCGGGTTAGAGTCCCGCTCCTTGAAAGTGGCAGCTCTACCCTTTAGCTCATTGCGGATGTTGCCTGTAATCCATGGCTTCTGGTTGGGGTATGTACAAACAGTCATTGTAGTGACGACGTCATCGATGCACTTATTGATGAAGCCAGTGACTGATGTGTTGTACTCTTCAATGCCATCGGAAGAATCCCGGAACATATTCCAGTCTGTGCTAGCAAAACATTTATGTAGCTTAGCATCTGCTTCATCTGACCACTTTCTTATTGATCGAGTCACTGGTGCTTCCTGCTTTAGTTTTTGTTTGTAAGCAGCGAGCGTCTGCATTGCCAGGCGCTAAAATATAATTAATTGTCAGAGTAGAGGACCTTGTCCATTTCAGGTAAAATAACAACTCAATGTTTATATCCCAGGCCAAATTATCAAGCAACAGCAAGCTAGCTTGCGAAATAGGACAAATTAGCTAGGAACTGCAAGCTAGCTAACTAAATTGCTTAAATATTTAATGCTTTTCGACCTGTCCCCAAATGAATATAATTGGTTCAGAGTTTGTTTTGATATTTTATACTGCGTATCGTGAATGTGTTTGGTGTGTGGGGATGAAATCAATTTGCTGACGCATACGCACGTCCGGTTTGGGCATTGTGTTAGTTTCAGCATCGAAAAATACAGATGAAAACTCTCTTGGTAAATAGTGTGGTCTACAGCTTATGTGATACTCCATAGATTTCATGTACCAGCTGTTGTTTACAAATATACATAGACTGCCACCCCTTGTCTTACCAAAGGCCGGTGTTCTATCCTACCGAAAAAGCTTAAAACCCGCCAGCTGTATGTTATTCATGTTGTCCATCAGCCACGACTCGGTGAAACATAAGATATTACAGTTTTTAATGTCCCGTTGGTAGGATATATGTGAACGTAGTTTGTCTATTTTATTATTGATTGATTGTACGTTGACTAATAGGACCGATGGTAAAGGTAGATTACCCTCTCGGCAACGGATCCTTACAAGGCACCCGGATCTTCGTCCACGATACCTCTGTCTCTTTCTCCTGCGAATGACGGGGATGAGGGCCTTGTCAGGCGTCTGAAGTAAATCCTTCCCGTCCGACAGTATGGGGTGAGTAATCGTTGTCCTGATATCTATAAGCTCTTTTTGGTCATAAGACACAGTGGCAGAAACATTATGTAAAAATTTACAGGATTGTTTACGGGATTACGGGATCGTAAAATGGCAGCCATCTCCTTCGGCGCCGTCCTCTCTCTTTCTTTTTTTTGTTGCCAATCAGTTGTGTTCTGACAAGGTAGGAGTGGTATACAGAAGATAGCCCTATTTGGTAAAAGTCCAAGTCCATATTATGGCAAGAACAGCTCAAATAAGCAAAGAGAAACGTCAGTCCATCATTACTTTAAGACTAGAAGGTCAGTCATTCGGAATATTTCAAGAACTTTGAAAGTTTCCTCAAGTGCAATCGCAAAAACCATCAAGCGCTATGATGAAACGGGTTCTCATGAGGACCGCCACAGGAAAGGAAGACCCAGAGTTACCTATGCTGCAGAGGATAAGTTCATTAAAGTTAACTGCACCTCAGATTGCAGCCAAAATAAATGGTAGCCAAAATAATGTGCAACTGGGCATTTTTATACATGAACCTAAGCATGATGGGATGTTAATTGCTTAATTAACTCAGAAACCACACTTCTGTGGAAGCACCTGCTTTCAATATAATTTGTATCCCTCATTTAATCAAGTGTTTGCTTTATTTTGGCAGTTACCTGTATCTCTCTCATCAAAATCAACATTTCCCAAATGGTGGGCCAGGAACCAATAGTATGGTTTAATAGGGTTTCACGTTGTTTCATGACACCCTCACATAGAACAGTGTCAGTGTGTAATGGTGTCTTATGATCCCCAGGATGTCACTGTGTGATCTTCCAGTTTCCTGTGTGCATCATGTGAGTAGCACAAGATGTTATTGGACCCTGAGCTGGGCCATGGGTAGCAATAGATACAGTATTCTTCCTGTTGTTTTTTTGCAGTCACAATTTTTAACGCAGCAAACTGACATTTAAACAGAGGTCCCCACCCTAAGAAATAATATTTTAACAGGCAGATTGAAGGACACCTATGCCCTGTCAGACAGTACAGGCAGAGCAAAGTACACCTCAGCACTCACTGCCAGCACAAGAAAGGCTGTTACATCATCATCATCATTCTGAGAAGGGTCATCTTTGAATTATCTTGACTGGAATCAACTTTTAACTCATAAGATCCACACAACTGCTTAGTTTTTTTCTACATTTGTCTGAGGTCTTTTCAAATAACTTTTGAAAAGCCACACTGTACGCTTGTATTGTATACTTTATGTCCATAATATATACCAAACAATCTTGAACACATACAGTGTGTCACGACTTCCACCGAAGGTGGCTCCTCTGCCTGTTCGGGCGGTCGTCGTCACCAGTCTACTAGCTGCCACCGATCCCTTTTTCCTTTCTGTCTGTTTTGTCTTGATTGTTTTCACCTGTTGCTCATTTTGGTTCATTATTTGGTCTATTTAAACTTTGAGTGCTCGCCTGCTGTTGTGCGGGCTTATCCTTACTGTCAGTGGTGTAGTTGGGTTTTTCGCCTGCGTATTGTGTTGTATGTTCTTTCCCTGTTTTGGAGACATACGTGCTCTATGGTCATTGCCTGTTTGTTTGGCTAGACCACGCGCAATAAACGCATTTCTTTGGAAGTTTGCTCTCTGCGCCTGACTCTACACCCACCACTCCTAGAAATACGTGACACAGTGGGCCTAAGATAAAAGCAAATAACATCATACATGAAATATCACTGTACCATCATTCTCACTGCTGGTCATAAAGACTGCTCTGTTGACTCCGTCATAATATTTAGGCCAACTTCTCTGACGTAGCTCTGTTATATTATCTTCACTGACTGTAAACTGATACCTGTTTCGGTTTATAGGCGAGAGTGAGACTGCTTTAACTAGTGGACTTCATCCAAATGCTTTTGTCCAATAGACTGTAGGCTACTACCTGTATGGAGGCTTCATCACAGTAGTCTAAATTGGCTTCCTTTCATAGTCTTCTGCACTTCATCTGCACTAATCTGAAAACAAAGGGTAAGACATAGCAGTATGGGGGATTTCAGAAATGTGATTTTACCTCTCAGGTTCTTTCATATCAGTGCAGACGAGGGGAAGCAGACAGAGAGAGGAATCCCCTTTAGACTATTGCGATGCACCCTAGGTGTCGGAGTCTAAATACAACATTGTTCAGCAATCTTATGCACTTCTTAAAATTATACGATAAGTAAACATACAGTTGAAGTCAGAAGTTTACATGCACTTAGGTTGGAGTCATTAAAACTCATTTTTCAACCACTCCACAAATTTCTTGTTAACAAACTATAGTTTTGGCAAGTCGGTTAGGACATCTACTTTCTGCATGACACAAGTAATTTTTCCAACAATTGTTTACAGACAATTTATTTCACTTATAATTCATTGTATCACAATTCCAGTGGGTCAGAAGTTTAAATACACTGAGTTGACTGTGCCTTTAAACAGTTTGGAAAATTCCAGAAAATGATGTCATGGCTTTAGAAGCTTCTGATAGGCTAATTGACATCATTTGAATCAATTGGAGGTGTACCTGTGGATGTATTTCAAGGCCTACCTTCAAACTCAGTGCCTCTTTGCTTGACATCATGGGAAAATCAGAAGAAATCCGCCAAGACCTCAGAAATAAAATTGTAGACCACAAGTCTGGTTCATCCTAGGGAGCAATTACCGCTCAGGAAGGAGATGCATTCTGTCTCCTAGAGATGAATGTACTTTGGTGCGAAGTGCAAATCAATCCCAGAACAACAGCAAAGGTCCTTGTGAAGATACTGGAGGAAACAGGTACAAAAGTATCTATATCCACAATGAAACTAGTCCTATATCGACATAACCTGAAAGGCCGCTCAGCAAGGAAGAAGCCACTGCTCCAAAACCGCCATAAAAAAGCCAGACTACGGTTTGCAACTGCACATGGGGACAAAGATCGTACTTTTTGCAGAAATGTCCTCTGGTCTGATGAAACAAAAATAGAACTGTTTGGCCATAATGACCATCGTTATGTTTGGAGGAAAAAGGGGGAGGCTTGCAAGCCGAAGAACACCATCCCAACCGTGAAGCATGGGGTGGCACCATCATGTTGTGGGGGTGCTTTGCTGCAGGAGGGACTGGTGCACTTCACAAAATAGATGGCATCATGAGGAGGGGAAATTATGTGGATATATTGAAGCAACATCTCAAGACATCAGTCAGGAAGTTAAAGCTTGGTCACAAATGGGTCTTCCAAATGGCCAATGACCCCAAGCATTCTTCCAAAGTTGTGGCAAAGTGGCTTAAGGACAATACAGTCAGGGTATTGGAATGGCCATCACAAAGCCCTGACCTCAACCACATAGAAAATTTGTGGGCAGAACTGAAAAAGCGTGCGCGAGCAAGGAGGCCTACAAACCTGACTCAGTTACACCAGCTCTGTCAGGAGGAAAATTCACCCAACTTATTGTGGGAAGCTTATGGAAGGCTACCTGAAACATTTGACCCAAGTTAAACAATTTAAAGGCAATGCTACCAAATACTAATTGAGTGTATGTAAACTTCTGACCCACTGGGGATGTGATGAAATAAATAAAAGCTGAAATAAATCATTCTCTCTTCTATTATTCTGACATTTCACATTCTTAAAATAAAGTGGTGATCCTAACTGACCTAAGACAGGGAATTTTTACTTGGATTAAATGTCAGGAATTGTGAAAAACTGAGTTTAAATGTATTTGGCTGAGGTGTATGTAAACTTCCGATTTTAACTGTATGATAGCCCTAATAAACCATTCGGATGGAGGAAATGTAGAGAGAGAATGAAAAATTGGAAAGTATATTTACTCACAGATGTGTTTTTGTTTGTTTTGTGCCATTTTTGGCTCAAGTTCAACCACATCCCAAATGTATGATTAATAATTTTAGTGTGGCCGTGGCTATAAATAAATCTACTTCAAATCCATTCTTATGAAATAGCATACGGTGTCCTTATCCAATGAGTCAGGGCCATGGGTTAAATTGAGAATTTGGCCCTATTTAGAGGAGTTAGGGTAAGGGTTGACCCAGGAATTGAACATAAGACTTAGGTTATGCCAAGATTAGATTAGGGTTGTGAATGAGGCTAGGATTAGGGTTGAACCGGGATGTGTCCATGAAAGGGAAAGGGGGATACCTAGTAAGATGTCCAACAGAATGTATTCAACTGAAATGTGTCTTCCTCATTTAACCCAACCCCTCTGAATCAGAGAGTTGCTGGGGGCTGCCTTAATCAACATCCACGTCTTCGGTGCGCAGGGAACAGTGGGTTAACTGCTAGCTAAGGTTAGAGTTGTGGTTGAGGCAAGGGTTGAACCAGGATGTGGACATGAAGCTAGGGTAAACCTGACATTTTTATTTTTACTTTTTGAAAATACTAATATTATTAATGGACCAAAATGCCCCAACATTTAAAAGTAGATGCAAAAATGTCATTTTAGCCTGTGGTGCCTGGTCTTAAACATTATAATAAAAACCCATACACATATTGCAACACTGTATAATTTGCATAGTAATATGGTCTTCTTGTTTGTTAGATGTAGAATCAACAAAATGGCTGCCATACAGCAGCCACTCTCCCTCCCCACCCTCTGTAGCAGCCTACCTGCAGCTGTGTAGAGCTCGTCAAACTTGGCAGAGCAGGCCTCTTTGCACTGCCTGTCTGTGTTGAGCGGTTCTCATTCCGTTCCAGTCCTTTGTAGAAAAAAGAGAAACAGACGCCTGGTCCCTCATCATAGTAATACTGCAGTTTGTTGTTGTCTTCCTTTCCCTGCACTGCCTTCCCCTCATTAATCTTACTACTGCAAAACGGCTCTGACAGAAGGCCACTTGTCAGTAACAAAAGTAGTTACAGTACATGTTCTCTTGCCAGTTTCAATAGTTCTTCAATAGCAAAAAGCTAGGGTTATGGTTGAGGCTAGGGTTAGGGTTATGGTTGAGGCTAGGGTTAGGGTTATGGTTGAGGCTAGGGTTAGGGTTATGGTTGAGGCTAGGGTTAGGGTTAGGGTTATGGTTGAGGCTAGGGTTAGGGTTATGGTTGAGGCTAGGGTTAGGGTTATGGCTGAGGCTAGGGTTAGGGTTATGGTTGAGGCTAGGGTTAGGGTTATGGTTGAGGCTAGGGTTAGGGTTATAGTTGAGGCTAGGGTTAGGGTTATGGTTGAGGCTAGGGTTAGGGTTATGGTTGAGGCTAGGGTTAGGGTTAGGGTTATGGTTGAGGCTAGGGTTAGGGTTATGGTTGAGGCTAGGGTTAGGGTTATGGTTGAGGCTAGGGTTAGGGTTATGGTTGAGGGTTAGGGTTATGGTTGAGGCTAGGGTTAGGGTTATGGTTGAGGCTAGGGTTAGGGTTATGGTTGAGGCTAGGGTTAGGGTTATGGTTGAGGCTAGGGTTGAACCGGGATCTGGACATGAAAATAGGTTTGGGCTAAGGGTTATGGCTATGGATAGGGTAACTGCTGTAAGTACAATGTATTCCCATTGTATGGTTAGGGTTAGTACTTTTATCCTACTTTCTATCCTGCTTTTTGACCCAAGGTTCAGGAGCTCAGCTCTGGGTTGCTCCAGCTCAATGTAACCACTGCAGAGGACTTTACATTTTGAAAATGGACAATATTTATTTGAAGATACAAGAAAGGTAACCATAAGGTCTTGTAGTTGGGGATAGGCTTGCTTTATTTCTCAATTTCTGTTTGTGAAATGCTTGATTACTCAACTACAATAAAAAAATGAACACTGAAAAAGTGTTGCCAAGATACTGCCAGAAATTTCCATGTTTTATGACTGAAACCATGAGGTCAGTGACCGACAGCGAGACACTCCTAGGTAATAAAAACCTACTTGTTGATAAGGGGTCCAAACGACGTTCCCTGCCTGTGGACAGAAGCTCATAGAACAGGATTTGAAAAGAAACTTGACATCTTTCTGCTGGGGGAATCTACAGTCTTGGCCTACCAGCGTCAAAACGATGGCAAATCCACTCTTACATGTCTTTTTACTTGGAGTTATGCTTCCTGTAGCTTCGTCCATGAGTGAGTATATTCTGTTTCTTAACATTCTGCATTTTCTCTACGAACCCTTGTTAATCGCTTTGCTTTAACTGCTTTAACTATAGTATGTGTGCTACTGTAACCAGGTCACTGAGTTCCTACTTTGTCATAATTCCTTTATGTCCAGTTATATCAAAGTAAGGCAAACACGGTTACTAAGTCTAGTATTGTAAATAATGTTATATTTTTTCTCTGAAATTAATGAATTACGAATGAATTATGTAACCCATCCAATGTAAGGCTGAAGTTACATTTGTGAGTGGGATCATTTATCAATATGATTGTGATGAATATTGAGAAAATGTTGAGAGAAGTGTGAAGATGATGCTAAGATGCTAGGAATGGAAAAGCCTTGCTTTTCAAGCACAGGTGTGTCAGACTCAGAAAAAAAAATTCAGACAGCTGAGATGGTTCAAATTAGATTTAGAATGCACTTGCAAATCTTTAATAGAAACTGTATTTTTACTGTTGAAGAACTCTGTCAAAACTGGCAAGAGAACATGTACTGTAACTACTCAGTGACTGACAAGTGGCTATCTTCTGTCAGAGCCATTTTGCAGTAGTAAGATGGACGAGGGGAAGGCAGTGGAGGGAAAGGAAGACGACAAACAACTGCAGTATTACTACAATGAGGGAAAAGGCGCCTGTTTTCCTTTCTTCTACAAAGGACTGGAAGGGAATGAGAACCGCTTCAACACAGACATGCAGTGTATGAAGGCCTGCTCTGAGAAGTTTGAAGAGCTCTACCCAGCTGCAGGTAGGCTGCTACAGAGGGTGGGGATTGAGAGCGGCTGCTGTATGGCGGCCATTTTGTTAGGTGTAGATTCAAAGAGGATTCATGAACATAAAAGATAAGATATTAACAAAACCACATAATAAGCAAACAGACACAGCAATCCTATAATCTGATTATTATGCTACACTAACCTCTCTCAAAATGATCCATCCATTTAAGGAGGAATTGTTGAGCTGTTCATAGAAGTTTGTCAAACCAATTCATATTCCTCATCTATTCTCTCTGCTCTCTCAGATGGAGTGTGTGGCCTCCCAGTAGACCATGGTAGTTGTTTTGCTATGTTGCTGATGCACTACTACAACGCAGAAGAGGGGAACTGTCGTGTCTTCCACTACAGTGGCTGTCAGGGCAATGGCAACCGCTTCGAGACCCGAGAGCAGTGTCTGCAGACATGCATGGGTCAGTTCACTATATATTGTTGTGATGCCACTATTTCTCATCTCTTCCTCTGAGGTAATGGCAATATACCTCAATATGCACTCAAAAATCAACAACCCATCATATTCAATATAATGAACCTACACATTTCTATATTTCACTCTACTGCCACGTGTAAAGGCTTGTTTCTGTATGAAAATAGTTTGTAGACATTGAAGTGCATTTTAATCATTGAGGTGCAATTCTCCTTTACAACAGACACTCACCTGACTAACTGTTCGGACGGTTCTTCTCAGTCCATTAGAGGTCCTTCCTCCACAACGTCATTGCAACTCTGTCTCTATTATGCTTGTTCGTCCCGTTCATGTGAGATATTATTCTTCTGCAGCCAAAGCAGGAAGGTTTGGTGGTGCTATGGAACCAGGACCCAACCCAGATGAGAGTTCCACTAATGCAGGTACATCAATACCTTTGTGTACAGATAAGAAATTAGCTAATATCTTGATGATAATCTTTGTAATTGAGCTATATTGTGGTTATGAAAGAGTTGCTTTTGTATTTTTGGTTCTTAATCCTAACTGTCTTTGTTGTGTTTGTCTCAGGACTGATTGTGGGTATTTTAGGAGGAATTGTGTTCGCAGTGGCGGTGATCTCTGCTATTGTTCTTTTTGTTGTCCAAAGGTAAGCAAAGGTGCAGCAATGTACTCTTACAAAGTCAATACAGTAAATAAAATGAGGGAAAGGGGTGAGAACCCATCTTTGAATTTCATGGTAATATCAATAAGTATGTTACCTCTGGAAATTATAGATTCAGATTTCAAATTTGATTACACTGAAATTTTAACATATATTTTTTTACTTCACAGGAAAGAGAAATCAAGAAAAGGGAGTGAGCAGGTACCAACTCTTGAGATGAAGTAGAGATGCATCACCCTCAACCCTTGTTTTGGATTTAGTTTAAATGTGTTATGTTTTAAATGTTGTACTCTATTTTGGTTGAATAAAAAAGGAAAATGTATCCCGTGCATTATCTATATATTTTTTGGTTTATAAACTGTGGGATGTTGACAAAGTTAGCAGGTGATGAGCATTAACCAAACTGTAAATAATGCCTGCATATTGTATGTTGAATTTTGTAACAAGGACTGATCTGATCAACCCTCAAACTGGTCTCAGACTTATAAACTGATCAACTCTCCTTTTCAAGAAACCTAAACACTTATTCATGTTCAAATTACAATGCCATGTTTTAAGCAGTGGGGGCTGGTGGGATCTATAGAAGGACGGGCTCATTGTAAGGACTGGAATTAAATAATTGGAACGGAGTCAAACATGATTGCCATATGTTTGATACCGTTCCATTTATTTCATTCCAGCCATTACAATGAGCCCGTCCTCCTATAGCACCTCCCACCATCCGCCACTGGTTTTAAGTTAATTATTTTTCAAATAAGTCTATCTTATAAACAATTAAATAGATTGTTGAAAGGATTTACGTTTTTAAATTTGGATATGAATGTTTGCATTTGTTCTTTATTGTACAAACATGAAAATAAATGCATTTTCAGAATTTGGTATGGTCTTTTTCTTCCAAGTTGTCCAAGCACATGGAAAAATAAACTGATGTGAAAAAGTCAACTGTTTGTTCAGTGATTGTTTTGCTCTGTGAAATATATGTAAAATATCCCACTTATGACTTTTGATCTCCCAAAAATCCCTGGCATATTATAGATGGATTACATTTAAAATGTACTTTAGGTGTCACGCCCTGACCATAGAGAGCCCTCGGTTCTCTATGGCGTTTAGGTCAGAGTGTGACTGGGGGAGTTATCTCGTTTTTAGATTTCTAGGTTGGTGGTTTGTGTGGTTCCCAATTAGAGGCAGCTGGTAATCGTTGCCTCTAACTGGGGATCATATTTAGGTCGGTTTTATCCCCACCTGCATTTGTGGGATATTGTTTGTGTTAGTGTGTTTGGGCACTACGACTTCACGTTCTTTGTAAGTTTTGTTTTGTTTCTAGTTTCACTTTGTATTAAAAAGATGTGGAACTAAATTCACGCTGCGCCTTGGTCTGTTCATTTCCAAGATCGTGACAGAATATCCCACCAACAAAGGACCAAGCAGCGTGAAAATGAGGTAAGGAAGTTGTGGACTTGGGAGGACATGAGGACAAAAAACCCTTCCTTGGCGGGAGTCGCCAAGGAGCAGGGAAGGACAACAACGACGCCGGGGACCACGGCCACAGAAACTCCAAGATTGTTTTGGGCGGTTGAGCAGCGGAGAGTATCAGAGCCTGTTTGGGAGTCGGAGGAGGAATTTGATGAAAGATTCCGGAGAGAGGTGGTAGTGATGAGAATGCTGGCGTGCTGAAGAGCGTGACACTAGTCCGGTGCCATCTGCACCGGTTTCACACATCTGGCCTCCAGTGCGCCTTCCCAGTCCGGTACGTCCTGTGCCAGCTTCCCGCACTAGCCCTGAAGTGTGTGTTACCAGTCCGGTGCCACCCGTGCCGGCTCTACGCACCAGGTCTCCAGTGCGTCTTCCCAGTCCGGTACGTCCTGGGCCTCCTACTCGCACTCGCCATGAAGTGCATGTCACCAGTCCGGTGCCACCTGTGCCGGCTCCACGCACCAGGCCTCCAGTGCGCCTCCCCAGTCCGGTACGTCCTGTGCCAGCTCCTCGCATTCACCCTGAAGTGCGTGTCCCCAGTCCGGTGCCATCTGTGCCGGCTCCAGGCCTCCAGTGTGCCTCCCCAGTCCGGTACGTCCTGTGCCAGCTCCTCGCATTCACCCTGAAGTGCGTGTCACCAGTCCGGTGCCACCTGTACCGGCTCCACGCACTAGGCCTCCAGTACGCATTCACAGTCCAGAGCTTCCGGCGACAGTTCCCAGTCCGGAACCACCCACAACGGTCCGGAACCTCCCACGACGGTCAACGGTCCGGAACCTCCCACGACGGTCAACGGTCCAGAACCTCCAGCGACGGTCAACGGTCCGGAGCTTCCAGGCAAGGTGTCCAGTCCTGCTCCAGGGCAGGAGCCTTCCTCTGCGCCGGTGCCCAGCCCGGGCACGGTGTCCAACCCATCTTCATGGCCGGGATCCTCCTCTGCGCCGATGCCCAGTCCGGGCACGGCGTTCTACCTGGCTCCATGGCCGGACCCGTGGTCTGGGCGGGGGCAAAGGCCCGCACCGGAGCCGCCACCAACACTAGTCACCCCCCTACCCTCCCCATTTGGTTTCAGTTTTTGCAGCCGGAGGGTTTATCTAGTTTTTAGATTTCTAGGTTGGTGGTTTGTGTGGTTCCCAATTAGATGCAGCTGGTAATCGTTGCCTCTAACTGGGGATCATATTTAGGTCGTTTTTTTCCCCCACCTGCATTTGTGGGATATTGTTTGTGTTAGTGTGTTTGGGCACTACGACTTCACGTTCTTTGCAAGTTTTGTTTCTAGTTTCACTTTGTATTAAAAAGATGTGGAACTCAATTCACGCTGCGCCTTGGTCCATTCATTTCCAAGATCGTGACATTATGTCTCTAAATATACAAACACTGACAATATTCCCCCGCTCAAAGGCTTTAAAATTCCATCCATGCCTCAGTAGACAATTTCACTGCTTTGTCCTTAGTGACGTGCTCACAATGGCAATTCGCATGTACAAAATGGAGGTGATATTCAGTTATACTAGAGGGTAGAGATTGTATATGTTATATAATGCTATAATTGTCTTTGGTCATACATGATTATCATTTAGTTATGAGAAATAATCTGGAAAGATATCCAGATATTATAACATGTTAACTCTACGGCCAATACAGTACCCTGACTGCATTTGAGTAATTCTCTAATAAATAGAAAAGTAAAAAATAAGTCACTAGAAAGCTCCCTTTCATGTCCCCCTATGTTCATATAATGATTAAATTAGTTTATGTTTAGGATTTTCATGGATATGACTGATGAATGAAGATCATGGATTATTTTGCTTTGGCATTATGGGGTATTGTGTGTAGATTGATGTAAAAAAACATGAGCTGGCGCACACCCAGAATAATAGGTTGTGTGGAGGTGCTGACTAACTGCGAATAAACTATCAAAGAAAGTCGTACACTCCATGTATAATCTCCCAGCAATTTAATGGGTTTCGGCATCACTGTGCCTTCCTCAGGGCAATGTCATGAATACTTGAACCAGGTTATGTATACACACAGTGCAATTAGTGTAACCAATGACAATGGTGAGGGGTGTGTCATAATGATTAAGTTAATTAAAATGAATTGGTGAAACTGTTAAAAAATAGTATATGGCATATTAAATATATTATGCTATTGTTATCATATAGAAACATAATGGAATAGTGTACATCATATTAGCATCAACATACATCGTTGTTTCATTCAATTTCACATAATTTCGTATTTCATTTTTGTTACATGTAATATTGGTTCAACCTTAATTTATAATGACCAAATCAAATCAAATGTATTTATATAGCCCTTCTTACATCAGCTGATATCTCAAAGTGCTGTACAGAAACCCAGCCTAAAACCCCAAACAGCAAGCAATGCAGGTGTAGAAGCACGGTGGCTAGGAAAAACTCCCTAGAAAGGCCAAAACCTAGGAAGAAACCTAGAGAGGAACCAGGCTATGAGGGGTGGCCAGTCCTCTTCTGGCTGTGCCGGGTGGAGATTATAACAGAACATGGCCAAGATGTTCAAATGTTCATAAATGACCAGCATGGTCAAATAATAATAATCACAGTAGTTGTCGAGGGTGCAGCAAGTCAGCATCTCAGGAGTAAATGTCAGTTGGCTTTTTTAGCACGTCCGGTGAACAGGTCAGGGTTCCATAGCCGCAGGCAGAACAGTTGAAACTGGAGCAGCAGCAAGGCCAGGTGGACTGGGGACAGCAAGGAGTCATCATGACAGGTAGTCCTGACGCATGGTCCTAGGGCTCAGGTCCTCCGAGAGAGAGAAAGAAAGAGAGAAGGAGATAATTAGAGAGAGCATACTTAAATTCACACAGGACACCGGCTAAGACAGGAGAAATCCACCAGATATAACAAACTGACCCTAGCCCCCCGACACATTAACTACTGCAGCATAAATACTGGAGGCTGAGACAGAAGGAATCAGGAGACACTGTGGCCCCATCCGATGATACCCCCGGACAGGGCCAAACAGGAAGGATATAACCCCACCCACTTTGCCAAAGCACAGCCCCCACACCACTAGAGGGAAATCTTCAACCACCAACTTACAATCCTGAGACAAGGCCGAGTATAGCCCACAAAGATCTCCGCCACGGCACAAACCAAGGGGGGGGGGGGGGGGGGGGGGCGCCAACCCAGACAGGAAGATCACGTCAGTGACTCAACCCACTCAAGTAACGCACCCCTCCTAGGGACGGCATGAAAGAGCACCAGTAAGCCAGTGACTCAGCCCCTGTAATAGGGTTAGAGGCAGAGAATCCCAGTGGAGAGAGGGGAACCAGCCAAGCAGAGACAGCAAGGGCGGTTCGTTGCTCCAGAGCCTTTCCGTTCACCTTCACACTCCTGGGCCAGACTACACTCAATCATATGACCTACTGAAGAGATGAGTCTTCAGTAAAGACTTAAAGGTTGAGACCGAGTCTGCGTCTCTCACATGGGTAGGCAGACCATTCCATAAAAATGGAGATCTATAGGAGAAAGCCCTGCCTCCAGCTGTTTGCTTAGAAATTCTAGGGACAATTAGGAGGCCTGCGTCTTGTGACCATAGCGTACATGTAGGTATGTACGGCAGGACCAACTCGGAAAGATAGGTAGGAGCAAGCCCATGTAACGCTTTGTAGGTTAACAGTAAAACCTTGAAATTAGCCCTTGCCTTAACAGGAAGCCAGTGTAGGGAAGCTAGCACTGGAGTAATATGATCAAATTTGTGGGTTCTAGTCAGGATTCTAGCAGCCGTATTTAGCACTGACTGAAGTTTATTTAGTGCTTTATCCGGGTAGCCGGAAAGTAGAGCATTGCAGTAGTCTAACCATTGCAGTAGTCTAACAAAAGCATGGTTTAATTTTTCTGCATCATTTTTGGACAGAAGATTTCTGATATTTGCAATGTTACGTAGATGGAAAAAAGCTGTCATTGAAACAGTCTTGATATGTTCGTCAAAAGAGAGATCAGGGTCCAGAGTAACGCAGAGGTCCTTCACAGTTTTATTTGAGACGACTTTACAACCATCAAGATTAATTGTCAGATTCAACAGAAGATCTCTTTGTTTCTTGGGACCTAGAACAAGCATCTCTGTTTTGTCCGAGTTTAAAAGTAGAACGTTTTCAGCCATTCACTTCCTTATGTCTGAAACACAGGCTTCTAGCGAGGGCAATTTTGGGGCTTCACCATGTTTCATTGAAATGTACAGCTGTGTGTCATCCGCATAGCAGTGAAAGTTAACATTATGTTTTCGAATGACATCCCCAAGAGGTAAAATATATAGTAAAAACAATAGTGGTCCTAAAACGGAACCTTGAGGAACACCGAAATGTACAGTTGATTTGTCAGAGGACAAACCATTCACAGAGACAAACTGATATCTTTCCAACAGATAAGATCTAAACCAGGCCAGAACTTGTCCGTGTAGACCAATTTGGGTTTCCAATCTCTCCAAAAGAATGTGGTGATCGATGGTATCAAAGGCAGCACTAAGGTCTAGTAGCACGAGGACAGATGCAGAGCCTCGGTCTGACGCCATTAAAAGGTAATTTACCACCTTAACAAGTGCAGTCTCAGTGCTATGATGGGGTCTAAAACCAGACTGAAGCATTTCGTATACATTGTTTGTCTTCAGGAAGTCAGTGAGTTGCAGCGTTTTCAATTTTTTTTGAGAGGAATGGAAGATTCGATATAGGCCGATAGTTTTTTATATTTTCTAGGTCAAGGTTTGGCTTTTTCAAGAGAGGCTTTATTACTGCCACTTTTAGTGAGTTTGGTACACATCCGGTGGATAGAGAGCCGTTTATTATGTTCAACATAGGAGGGCCGAGCACAGGAAGCAGCTCTTTCAGTAGTTTAGTTGGAATAGGGTCCAGTATGCAGCTTGAAGGTTTAGAGGCCATGATTATTTTCATCATTGTGTCAAGAGATATAGTACTAAAACACTTAAGTGTCTCTCTTGATCCTAGGTCCTGGCAGAGTTGTGCAGACTCAGGACAGCTGAGCTTTGGAGGAATACACAGATTTAAAGAGGAGTCCATAATTTGCTTTCTAATGATCATGATCTTTTCCTCAAAGAAGTTCATGAATTTATTACTGCTGAAGTGAAAGCCATCCTCACTTGGGGAATGCTGCTTTTTAGTTAGCTTTGCGACAGTATCAAAAATACATTTAGGATTGTTCTTATTTTCCTTAATTAAGTTGGACAAATAGGATGATCGAGCAGCAGTGAGGGCTCTTCGATACTGCACGGACTTCCAGTTTGGTGTGGCGCCATTTCCGTTCCAATTTTCTGGAAGCTTGCTTCAGAGCTCGGGTATTTTCTGTATACCAGGGAGCTAGTATCTTATGACAAATATTTTTAGTTTTTATGGGTGCGACTGCATCTAGGGTATTGCGCAAGGTTAAATTGAGTTCCTCAGTTAGATGGTTAACTGATTTTTGTCCTCTGACGTCCTTGGGTAGGCAGAAGGAGTCTGGAAGGGCATCAAGGAATCTTTGTGTTGTCTGAGAATTTATAGCACGACTTTTGATGCTCCTTGGTTGGGGTCTGAGCAGATTATTTGTTGCGATTGCAAACGTAATAAAATGGTGGTCCGATAGTCCAGGATTATGAGGAAAAACATTAAGATCTACAACATTTATTCCATGGGACAAAACTAGGTCCAGAGTATGACTGTGGCAGTGAGTAGGTCCAGAGACATGTTGGACAAAACCCACTGAGTCGATGATGGCTCCGAAAGCCTTTTGGAGTGGGTCTGTGGACTTTTCCATGTGAATATTAAAATCACCAAAAATTAGAATATTATCTGCTATGACTACAAGGTCCGATAAGAATTCAGGGAACTCAGTGAGGAACGCTGTATATGGCCCAGGAGGCCTGTAAACAGTAGCTATAAAAAGTGATTGAGTAGGCTGCATAGATTTCATGACTAGAAGCTCAAAAGACGAAAACGTCATTTTTATTTTTGTAAATTGAAATTTGCTATCGTAAATGTTAGCAACACCTCCGCCTTTGCGGGATGCACAGGGGATATGGTCACTAGTGTAACCAGGAGGTGAGGCCTCATTTAACACAGTAAATTCATCAGGCTTAAGCCATGTTTCAGTCAGGCCAATCACATCAAGATTATGATCAGTGATTAGTTCATTGACTACAACTGCCTTTGAAGTGAGGGATCTAACATTAAGTAGCCCTATTTTAAGTAGCCCTAATAGTAGCCCCTTCCCCTCAAGAATGATCTACCATATAGCCAGTTATGCAGGGTTAAACAAATCTGTGGCTCATGCGCACAGTGTAATAGCACTATAAAAACGTCTTTCTTCAGACACCCACATACAGGTCGAAAGATCCCTGTTAGGGGTATCATCTCATGCAAGACCAAGGGAGTAATCTATCTCATCACCTGTTCATGTGGAAAAGCCTATGTAGGACAAACGAAAAGACAATTAAAACAACGCATAGCTGAACACCGCAGCTCAATCAGGTGTAAGAACATTGACTATCCAGTAGCAGCTCACTTTGTTGAAGCTAACCATCCCATCTCCTCCCTCAAATACACAGGCATTGAGCATGTTGCTCTACCAAGGAGAGGAGGTAACATTGAGATCCAACTACTTCAAAGAGAGGCTTACTGGATATCCTATCTAAAAACATTGACCCCTGGTGGTCTGAATATTGACTTTGATCTCAGGCCCTTCTTATGAACACATTTTCCTTTATGAACAAGTCTTATAAATGTAAAAATTCTTATTTTTACAGCTTATTAGCGTACACCTAATGTGTTCCCTCTGTTGATGATGATCATTATAAATTAAGGTTGAACCAATATTACATGTAACAAAAATTAAATACGAAATTATGTGAAATTGAATGAAACAACAATGTATGTTGATGCTAATATGATGTACACTATTCCATTATGTTTCTATATGATAACAATAGCATAATATATTTAATATGCCATATACTCTTTTTTAACAGTTTCACTAAATCATTTTTATTAACTTAATCATTATGACACACCCCTCACTACTGTCATTGGTTACACTAATTGCACTGTGTGTATACATAACCTGGTTCAAGTGTTCATGCCATTACCCTGAGGAAGGCACAGTGATGCCAAAATCCATTAAATTGCTGGAAGATTATACATGGAGTGTGCGACATTCTTTATGTAGATTGATGAGGAAAATAAATAATATAATACCTTTTTTAATAAGGCTGTAACTTAACAAAATGTGGAAAAAGGCAAGGCTTCTGAATTTCCGAATGCACTGAGAGCCATCACCTTAACCGCAAATTAAAATGACTCTAAGTAGTTGTCTGCTAATTTAATATTGTTGATACAAATACACTCCAAATACAGCACATAACACTATGTCAAATCAAATCCTTTTTTTTTTGTCACATGCACCGAATACAACTGGTGTAGATTTTACCCTGAAATAAGTGGAACGGTATCAAATACATCAAACACGTGGTTTCCATGTGTTAGATGCCATCCCATTTGCAGCAGCCTCCACTGATACATGAAGGCAGGGCAAAGTGACTAGGTATAGCACATGGGGATGTGTGAAACGTGCTCCTCAGCATGAGGTGTCCCGCATGCGTCGTCTCATTAGCTCGCTTTTGAGGTGGCGCAATCGGCTAATCTGCTTGAGGAGGGCGATCACGTGTAAAGCAGAGTTCGCGCCAGGTATAGGCCGAAGTGGTACTCGCTAAGTACGCAGCGTGTTATCCTTTACATAGGCATCGGGATAGATAATAATAATAGTAAAATTAAGAACAGAGTAGCAGCAGCAAATTATGATTGTAAAAGTGCGTGTGTGCATATGTAATGTACAATTGAAGTCGGAAGTTTACATACACCTTAGCCAAATATATTTAAACTCAGTTTTTCACAATTCCTGACATTTAATCCAAGTAAAAATTCCCTGTCTTAGGTCAGTTAGGATCACCACTTTATTTGAAGAATAGGGAAATGTCAGAATAATAGAAGAGAGAATTATTTATTTCAGCTTTTATTTCTTTCATCACATTCCCAGTGGGTCAGAAGTTTACATACACTCAATTAGTATTTGATAGCGATGCCTTTAAATTGTTTTACATGGGTCAAATGTTTCCCACAATAAGCTTCCCACAATAAGTTGGGTGAATTTTAGCCCATTCCTCTGACAGAGCTGATGTATCTGAGTCAGGTTTGTAGGACTCCTTGCTCGCACACACTTTTTCAGTTCTGCCCACAAATTTTCCATAGGATTGAGGTCAAGGCTTTGTGATGGCCACTCCAATACCTTGCCTTTGTTATCCTTGAGCCATTTTGCCACAACTTTGGAAGTATGCTTGGGGTCATTGTCCATTTGGAAGACCCATTTGCGACCAAGCTTTAACTTCCTGACTGATGTCTTGAGATGTTGCTTCAATATATCCACATCATTTGCCTTCCTCATGAAGCCACCTATTTTGTGAAGTGCACCAGCCCCTCCTGCAGCAAAGCACCCCCACAACATGATGCTGCCACCCCCGTGCTTCACGGTTGGGATGGTGTTCTTCAGCTTGCAAGCCTCCCCCTTTTTCCTCCAAACATAACGATGGTGATTATGGCCAAACAGTTCTATTTTTGTTTCATCAGACCAGAGGACATTTCTCCAAAAAGTACGATCTTTGTCCCCATGTGCAGTTGCAAACCGTAGTCTGTCTTTTTTATGGCGGTTTTGGAGCAGTGGCTTCTTCCTTGCTGAGCGGCTTTTCAGGTTATGTCGATATAGGACTCGTTTTACTGAGGATATAGATACTTTTGTACCCGTTTCCTCCAGCATCTTCACAAGGTCCTTTGCTGTTGTTCTGGGATTGATTTGCACTTTTCGCACCAAAGTATGTTCGTCTCTAGGAGACAGAACGCATCTCCTTCCTGAGAGGTATGACGGCTGCATGGTCCCATGGTGTTTATACTTGCGGACTATTGTTTGTACAGATGAACGTGGTACCTTCAGTCGTTTGAAAATTGCTCCCAAGGATGAACCAGACTTGTTGAGGTCTACAATTTTTTGGAATTTTCCAATCTGTTTAAAGGCACAGTCAACTCAGTGTTTGTAAACTTCTGACCCACTGGAATTGTGATACAGTGAATTATAAGTGAAATAAACTGTCTGTAAACAATTGTTGGAAAAATGACTTGTGTCATGCAGAAAGTAGATGTCCTAACCGACTTGCCAAAACTATAGTTTGTTAACAAGAAATTTGTGGAGTGGTTGAAAAACGAGTTTTAATGACTCCAACCTAAGTGCATGTAAACTTCCGACTTCAACTGTATGTGAATGTGTGTAGGAGTGTAAATGTAGTATGTAGTGTGTTTATGGTTTGTCTAGTGAGTGGGCGTAGGGTCAGTGCAAGATATAATCAGTGCAGATAGTTTGGGTACCATTCATTTACTATTTAGCAGTCTTATGGCTTGGGGATAGAAGCTGTCTCGGAGCCTGTTGTTCTGAGAGCTGATGCTCCGCTACCATTTGCTGGACGGTAATAGAGTGAACAGTCTATGGCTTTCCATGCCAAATGTTTTCAGCCTACTGAGGGGAAGAGGCGCTGCTGTGCCCTCTTCACGACTGTGCAGGTGCGTGTGGACCATGTTAAGTCCTTAGTGACATTGACACCAAGGAACTTGAAGCTCTCGACCCGCTCCACAACAGCCCGTTGATGTGGATGGGGGCGTACCCTCCTCTCTTTCTCCTATAGTCCAGGATCAGCTCATTGGTCTTACTGAGGTTGAGGGAGAGGTTGTTGTCTACCACTGCTAAACCTTTGACCTCCTCCCTGTAGGCTGACTCATCGCCGTAGGTGATCAGGCCTATCACCGTCGTGTCATCAGCAAACTTGATGATGGTGTTGGAGTCGTGCGTGGCCACAGAGTCGTGAGTGAACCTGGAGTACAGGAGGGGACTAAGCACACACCCCTGAGGGGCCCTGTGTTTAGGGTCAGCTTGGCAGAGGTGTTGTTGCCTACCCTCACCACCTGGGGCCGGCTTGTCAGGAAGTTCAGGATCCAGTTGCAGAGGGAGGGGTTCAGTCCCAGGGTCCCTAGCTTGGTGATGAGCTTGGAGGGGATTATGGTGTTGAACGCTGAGCTGTAGTCTATGAACAGCATTCTCACATAGTTATTTATCCTCTTGTTCAGGAGAGAGAGGGCAGTGTGAAGTGCAGTTGAGATTGCGTCATCTGTGGATCTGTTGGGACGGTATGCGAATTGGAGTGGGTATATGGTGCCTGGGATTGTGTTGATGTGTGTCATGACCAGCCTTTCAAAGCACTTCATGATTACAGATGTGAGTGCTACAAGGCGATAGTCATTTAGACAGGTTACCTTGAAACTCTTCAGAATAGGGACAATGGTGGTCAGCTTGAAACATGTTGAGATTACAGACTGGGATAAGGATAGATTGAAAATGTCTGTGAAGACACTTACTAGCTGGTCCGCGCCCTGGTATTGTCTGTGATTGTTAACTTTTTTAAACGTTTTACTCACATCGGCCACGGAGAGCGAGATCACACAGTCATCTGGAAAAACAGGGGCTTTCACGCAATATTCCTTGAAGCGAGCATTTAAGACATTTAGTTTGGGAGTTCTGCATTGCTGGGCAACTCATGGCTGGGTTTCCATTTGTAATCCTTTTCCTTCTGCAAGCCCTGCCACATACGACGAGCATTGGAGTCTGTCACGCCCTGACTTTAGAGATCCTTTTTATGTCTCTATTTTGGTTTGGTCAGGGCGTGAGTTGGGGTGGGTATTCTATGTTCTATGTTTTGTAGTTCTATGTTTTGGCCGGGCAGGGTTCTCAATCAGGGACAGCTGTCTATCGTTGTCTCTGATTGAGAACCATACTTAGGCTGCCCTTTTCCCACCTGTGTTTGTGGGAAGTTGACTTTGTTTAGGGCACATAGCCTTTAGCTTCATGGTTTGTTTTTGTAGTGTTTATTGTTTTTGTTCGGCGTCATTTTTATTCAATAAAGGAAAATGTACACTCACCACGCTGCACCTTGGTCCTCTTCTTTTAACGGCCGTGACAGAGCCGGTGTAATAGGATTCCAACTTCCTCTTATATTGTCCTTTTGCATGTTTGATGTCTCGCCGGAGGTCGTAGCATTCTTGTATGCATCCATGTCCATGTCCCGTTCCTTGTAAGCGGTAGCTCTAGCTTTCAGCCAAGAGCGGATAATGGCTGTAATCCATGTTTTTTGGTTTGGATACGTTGTGGGGACGACATCGTCTATGCACTTATTGATGAAGCGTGTGACTGCTGTGGTAAACTCCTCAATGCTATCGGATGAATCCCGGAACATATCCCAGTCTGTACTAGCAAAACAGTCTTGTAGCCTCTGTTCTGCTTCATCCGACCACTTCCATATTGAGCACATTACTGGTACTTCCTGTTTGAGTTTTTGTTTGTAAACTGGAAGCAGGAGAATGGAGTCATGGTCAGATTTGCCGAAGGGAGGACCTTGTATGGATTTCTATGGGTAGAATAAAAGTGGTCTAGTTTTTGCACCCCTAGTGGAGCAGGAGATGTGTTAGTAGACGTGAGGTAGGGCGGTTTTAAGTCTCCCCACGTTAGTCTCCGCCCACCAGAAATGCTGCCTCGTATAAACACCCCTATTGAAGAGCAAACCTGCTTAATAGCCTGATGAGCGGAAGTGTACCTGCTGCTCCTTGATTCCTCCCATAAACATATAGGCCTAATCATGTGTTATAAACATCACGATGTTAGAACAACATACTTAATAGCCTGATGAGCAGAAGTGTGCCTGCTGCTCCTTGACTCTCATGCAATTCTTGTACTTTTTCATGGCAATCCTTGTAATGCAGTCCAGATGTGCATTGGTTAGTCTGTTCCTGTGTTTTCTCTTCACAGAGTTCATGGTTGAAAATGTTGATTCACAAGTGTTTGTGCTCACCTTTTGCACATACTGCTTCAGAGCTGGGCACTCTGTGTCAGGGACCATGTTCCAGAAGTGGGAAACACCTGTTATGAGCTCAGCTTTCAGGGTGTCATTTGCCTGCAGTTCAACAACTTCATATTCCACTGCAGCACGGTCAGGGGAGAGGCCTTTGATGACTGGGGTCAGAGAAGTCACTGGGACTTGGAAGAGGTTCTCAATGAAATGTAAAAACTCCTTGCACTCCTGTACATCTTGGAATCTTGATTCAAAATCCCTCCTCAGCTCCTCCAACACTTCCACAAATGTATCGTAGTTGAAATGTTGCAAAGGTTCTGGGTCATTTGTGGTGAATGAGTTTTGGGAAGTGCACAAATGTTCTGAGATATGAAGTATGGTGATTTTGTTTTGGAATGCTGTGATAACATGCAGCATGTTACTTGCAGGGATTACATTTTAGGGGTAAAAAGTTGAAGCTGGAGCAGCGATGGCTGGAAAGCCGGTGAAGTCGACCGCCGAAACGCCGCCCGAACAAGGAGAGGAGCCGACTTCGGCGGAAATCGTGACAGTAATCCCCCCCCACCCCGACGCGCGGCTCCACTATGAATGCCAAAGAGGGATCCGGATGGGCCAACACAGGAGCCGAGGTAAACAGAGCTCTCAGCTGCCCAAAAGCCCTGTCCGCCTCAACCGACCACTGCAGATGTACAGGACCACCCTTAAGCAGTGAGGTAATGGGAGCAGCCACCTGGCCAAAACCCCGGATAAATCTCCGGTAGTAATTGGCAAACCCCAAAGATCGCTGCACCTCGTTTACCGTGGTGGGAGTCGGCCAATTACGCACGGCTGCTATGCGGTCACTCTCCATCTCCCTGATGTGGAAATGCGATACCCTAGGAAGGAGACAGACTGTTGAAAGAACAGGCATTTCTCAGCCTTGACGTACAGGTCATGCTCCAACAGTCGTCCAAGTACCTTGCGCACCAAGGACACATGCTCGGCGCGTGTAGCGGAGTATATCAGAATGTCATCGATATACACCACTACACCATGCCCGTGGAGGTCCCTGAAAATCTCGTCTACGAAGGATTGGAAGATTGATGGAGCATTCATCAACCCGTACGGCATGACGAGGTACTCATAATGCCCTGAGGTGGTACTAAACGCAGTCTTCCACTCGTCTCACTCTCGGATACGCACCAGATTGGATCTCAGGAGTGCGTACAGTTTAGTGAAGAAGCGCACCCCATGCATTGACTCAATCGCCGTGGCGATAAGAGGTAGCGGGTAACTGTACCTCACCGTGATTTGATTGAGACCTCGATAATCAATGCACGGGCGCAGACCTCCATCCTTCTTCTTCACAAAAAAGAAACTCGAGGAGGGTGAAGTGGAGGACTGAATGTACCCCTGACGCAGGGATTCGGAGACATATGTCTCCATAGCCACCGTCTCCACTTGCGACAGTGGATACACGTGACTCCTGGGAAGTGCAGCGTCTACCAGGAGATTTATCGCACAATCCCCCCGTCGATGGGGTGGTAATTGAGTCGCCTTCTTCTTACAGAAGGCGAGAGCCAAATCGGCATATTCTGGGGGAATGCGCACGGTGGAGACCTGGTCTGGACTTTCCACCGTGGTAGCACCAACGGAAACCCCTACACACCTCCCCGAGCACTCTCGCGACCACCCCGTGAGAGCCCTCTGTTGCCAGGAAATGGGAAATGCAGGAGAGTCAATGAGAAAGAGACTGATTCTTTCCTTGTGACCCCCCTGGTGGCCTCCCTGATTAGCCCGGACCCTAATGGTCGACTATCCAGAGCGTGAACCGGAAAAGGTCTATCCACAGGAATAATGGGGATCCCTAAACTAAGTGCTAACGCTCTGTCAATAAAATTCCCAGCTGCACCTGAATCGACGAGCGCCTTATGCTGGGAATGCGGGGAGAACTCAAGGAAACAAACAGGTACAAACAGGTGGACAACAGAGGACTCTGGATGAGAGTGGTGCATACTCACCTGGGGTGACGCCAGAGTGCCTTGCCTGCTGCCTCGACTCCCAGAGGGACCAACCCGGCACCGACCGGCAGTGTGCCCTCTGCGGCCACAGATGGTGCACGTGAAAGCCCCTCCTCCAGCCTCCCTATGCGCAGCCCCTCCCAACTCCATGGGCACCGCAGCGGGAGTGCTGGGAGATAGAACCGACAGAGCCCCCTCAGGACGTCCACGGATGACCAGCAGGTTATCCAACCGGATGGACATATCCACCAGTTGGTCAAAGGTGGTGGTGGCATCCCTGCAGGCCAACTCCCGTCGGACGTCCTCACGTAAGCTGCATCGATAGTGGTCGATAAGGTCCCTGTCGTTCCATCCTGCTCCGGTGGCCAAGGCCCGGTACTCCAGCGCGAAATCCTGTCGGCTCCTCGTCCCCTGCCTCAAATGGAAGAGTCGTTCACCACCGCTCTACCTTCGGGCGGATGGTCAAAGATGGCCCGGAAACGGCGGGTAAACTCCTCGAAGTGGTCCAACGCCGCGTCTTCCTCTCCCCACACGGCGTTCGCCCACTTCAGAGCTGTCCCCGAGAGGCATGAGACAAGGGCGGATACTCTCTCCCTTCCTGAGGGAGCTGGGTGAACAGTGGCCAGGTATAGGTCCAGTTGTAAAAGGAACCCCTGGCACTGTGCGGCCATCCCATCATACTCCCTAGGAAGGGAGAGACGTATTCCTTCGTGTCTCTCCCAGCGGTCCATGGTCTGGACAACACGATCCATCATGGCACCGAGATGATGTAGCATAACCGCGTGTTCCTGGACGCGTTCCTCGACTCCTCTGACCGGGGTACCTGCTCCTGCTGACTCCATGGTTGGTGTAGGATTCTGTTAGGAGTGTGTATTGGAGGCGAAGTCAGGTGCAGGAGAGCAGAGCAGGCGCACTTTTTATTCCGGTCAAAATGACAGCACAAAATACATAAAATGTGCACAAAACACAGAACATAGACAAAAAGTAATGCGCGTAACAATATCCACAATATCAAAATACACGTAACACAAACAATCCTACACAAAGACATGATGGGGAACAGAGGAATAAATTCATATGAATTGATTGGGGAATGAAAACCAGGTGTGCAGGGAACAAGACAAAACAAATGGATACATGAAAAATGGAGCGGCAATGGCTAGAAAGCTGGTGACGTCGACCGCCGAACGCCGCCCGAACAAGGAGATGAGCCAACTTCGGCGGAAGTCGTGACAGTCACTGTATTTTGTCTCATACTCCTGCAGCAGTTCACGAAACTGGCGATGATTCAGTGCTCTTGAAACAATACAGTTGACCACTTGTACAAGCAGTTGCATCACATTCTTCAACTCACTGTTCTTGAGTTTTGCCACGAGTCCCTCCTGATGTATGATGCAATGAAACACAGCGAAGTTGAAGATCCCTTCTCTCTCTCATCAGCCCGACAAGTCTCTTCTCTTTCCCAGGCATGTTTGGGGCTCCATCAGTGCACACACATGCGAGATTTGACCTGTTCAGATTGTTCTCATCCATAAAGGTCTGAAGTGCATTCAACACATCCTCTCCTCTCGTTTGACTCTTGCAGTGGTAGTAAGCACAACAGTTCTTACCAATTAGATTCATCTTTCGGGAACCAGACCCATATGCATAACTGAGCGATGTCACAAACATCTCTGCTTTCGTCCAATGCTGTTCTGAAACACGGAGCCGCTGTTATATCCTCGTTTAGATCCTTACCAATGTACTTTCCTATTTCTTCAATCCTTCTTATTATGGTTGTGTCCAATAGTTGCAGTCCTTTAATTTGTTTTAGAATTGCATCTTTGTTACTGAAATAAGCATAAATTATTTCTGCTGAATACAAAAAACACTTTTTCACTGTCTGCATCCGTAATCCATGCAATCTCATATGTTGCCTCTGTCGATTTCTCTGCAGCAGAAGTTGTTCTGTTCAACTGCTGCTGTGCTTTCAGCAAAGCAGTAAGTTGCTGAATATAATTTTTTCGTAGGTCACTGCCAGGTGGGTATTTCTCATTGCATGAGTGTGGTTGAAATGGCGTTGCCCCTTTTAAAACCAGCACACATCTTGCAAATTAAACTAAGTGGATTTGTGCCATTAAGTACAAAGAAAAATAATGTTGTCCATTTTTCTTGAAACATTCATCTTTCAACAGCCGTACCTTTCTCTTTTTGCTAAATTGTCCCTCATTTGTGTGTGCGGGTACACTAGCTTACTCATCCTCACCCTCCTCATTGTCATGTTCAGTTGCAGTGACTGGTTGCTCATTATTTCAATTTTGCTTGTGCTTGACTACTACAAATAGTTTGGTAGTTCGATTCGACCAAAGATGGGGATAAATACTGACTTCGATGCAGCCCAAAACCTTCATTCTGCTCTCCACCTCCCGCCTCTGTATCTAGCCTTGTTGAGAGCATAGCAACAGTTTACTCGACTGCACATGTTGATGCAGCAGCTCAACATCATATTATACTGCCACCTATTGGGCAAGCAAAATAGTGCAGTTTGTGTTTGTGGAATTTGACTGCTCAGAAACTATTTGAAATTGTGCTGTATTTGGTAGTCTGCAGGGTTGGGTAGGTTACTTTGTAAATGTAATCTGTTACAGTTACTAGTTACCTGTCCAAAATAGTAATCAGTAATGTAACTTTTGGATTACCCAAACTCACTGCTCAAACTCTGATTACATTCAGTTACTTTTAGATTACTTTCTCCTTAAAATGCATTAGAAGAAGACAAAAATGTATGTTACCAATTGAACACATCTATTGCAGGACAAATCAATGTTAAAGTTTACATAGCTGGCCATATATGGATGTTACATTTTACATTATGGGTTGGTTAGGTAGGCTTCTTCTAACCCATCGCTTTCTACTACACATGGGCTCCGGAGTGGCACAGCGGTCTAAGGCATTGCATCTCAGTGCTAGAGGTGTCACTACAGACCCTGGTTCGATTCCAGGTTGTATCACAACCGGCTGTGATTGGGAGTCCCATAGAGCGGTGCCCAATTGGCCCAGCATCGTCCGGGTAAGGGTTTGGCTGGGGTAGGCTGTCATTGTAAATAAGAATTTGTTCTTAACTGACTTGCCTAGTTAAATAAAAAAAAATATATATTAATACGAAACAATTATATCTTTACATTTAAAAACCAAAGTCTATCAGAATTCCAGTCATTCCAATGAATGCAATACCTCTTGATCTTAAAGAATAGGACTTGGAAATATAGATTAGCCAAATTCTTTTACCTGAGCATAACCCCAAAAGTAAGGACTTATTAGCCAGCCCTGCTCTGTTGTTTATGATTTTGTTGTCATGGAGGACTGATTGGGCTCATTGATTCAAGTTGAAAAATAAATGCTGCGCTCATGGAATGGCATGCTTTGAGCACCACTGAAAAGTGCTATTTACATGTGAAAAATTAATGCCATATGCTGCATTTGCTATGGGCCTATTGTTTACCTTTTTGTTGGTGACACTTTGATATCTTGATAATATGTTTAAGGGGAAAATCCACAGATGAAACAATAACAAAACGGGCGCCTCGCCTCTGTTTTGGTAAAAAGCTGACCACTGCTGTCATCCTTACTTCCAAGCGTTAATTCAAATTGGATCATCTTTGGATGCTGACAGCAGTCGCACAATTGGAAAACAGCTTGGACTGTAGCCTACAAACGCCTATTCCTGCTCTTTTCCCGCGATCCATGAAACACATTTGGTGTGTCATCATAGTGGTCTCTGATTTATGGTCAGACTCGCTCACGTTGAACACATTTAATTTACGCCTTTTTTCAATGCTGTTTTGAATTTCATTGAGAAACAGAGAAGATTTTTTTCGCAAACATCCTTTCTGAATTTAAAAGTAATCCTCGAAGTATCTGTAATCTGATTACAATATGTTTTGCTGGTATTTTAACAGATTACAGTTAGTTATTTTTGTAATCCCGTACGTGTAACACATTACATGTAATCTGTTATTCTCCAACCCTGGTAGTCTGTGCATTTAAAATATAAATATTACTGCGAGCCACCAATCAAGGCTATATGACTGGACTATATCAACAATAGACGAATGAAACAAATACTAAAATATCGTTTTGGGAAGTTGTCCTTTAACCATTATAAATTTCAATTTCAACGGGGTGACGTCAGGGTTGGACGTCCCAAGGAGACCGTATAGCAACGAAAGAGAGGGAACCCTTGCTTGCACGCCTTTTAACTTCAGTACTCCCCTGGGAGTAGAGTAAACTCAGCTCAGTTACGCTGTGTGCACTGCTGTCACAGTAGCCTTTTTACGACATAACACCGCTGTCGTTTTTAGGCGCATATGTTGGATTTTAATGTCAGAAAACCAAGGGAAATTAATTTGTTTTTATCAAGCTTCAGTATAGTCCAGTAACGTTACATATAATATTGCATCCGAGTTTATCGAATAAATACGATTTAGAAAGAAATGGAGGGGCTCTTCCACGAAGATTTGGCAGCCTTGTCAGATTTGGATGAACAAAGTTTGTTGGAATCCCTGAGTCAACGGTTCAAACAAGATCGCATCTATGTAAGTACAAATTCAGAATTGAAATGTGCATGTGACTGTTTTAGGAAAAGCAACGTGGTTTCAGAGCATGTCCTATTTTTCTGTACGTAAATCCGATACAATTAATTTAGTGTGATATGTTACGTTTCGCATGGTATTAATTTGTGGATGTCCATCATCCATTTCGTATGATATGTTACGAATTACAAATTGTATGATACGTTATGAATTGCAATTCGTACGATATGTTACGAATTTGAAAAAGGAAGTATGATATGTTACAAATTCCAATTTCTAATTTGTTGTAGCTAACGTTTGCTAGGTGGCTAACACTAACGTTAGCTAGCAGGGCTAACGTTAGTGCTAGGGGTTAGGGCAGGGTTTCGTAACTGATTCTCTCGGGAGTGGTTTTATTTGGCCCCCCAAGTTTTCTGAGCAAACAAAAACTCAATGTTGAAGGGTTGGGATCTATGAACAACACAAATATTCTGTCATATATCAACATGTCATTTTAATTCATGCCATTGTTGGCTGCCAGAACAAAACCTTTGTCAAATTAATTTGTAATTGTCAGATGCTTCGTCAACAAGTATAGACTAACAGTGAAATGCTTACTTATGCCCTTCCCAACAATGCAGAATACAAAAAAAAAAAAGAATAATACTAACACAAGGAATAAATACACAATGAGATGTGATAGCTTGGCTATATACAGTGCATTTGGAAAGCAGACCCCTTGACTTTTTACACATTTTGTTATGTTACAGCCTTATTCCAAAATGGATTAAATAAAAAATGTGCCTCATCAATCTACACACACTACCCCATAATGGCAAAGTGAAAACAAGTTTTTTTTGACATTTTTGCAAATGTATACAAAACAGAAATACCTTATTTGCTGTGAGACTTGAAATTGAGCTCAGGTGCATCCTGTTTCCATTGATCATCCTTGAAATGATTCTACAACTTCATTGGAGTCCACCTGTGGTCAATTCAATTGATTGGACATGATTTGGAAAGGCACACACCTGTCTATATAAGGCCCCACAGTTGACAGTGTATGTCAGAACAAAAACCAAGCCATGAGGTCGAAGGAATTATCCGTAGAGCTCCGAGACAGGATTGTGTTGAGGCACAGATCTGGGGGAGGGTACCAAAACATTTATGCAGCACTGAAGGTCTCCAAGAACACAGTGGCCTCCATCATTCTTAAATGGAAGAAGTTTGGAACAACCAAGACTCTTCCTAGAGCTGGCCGCCCGGCCAAACTGAGCAATCAGGGGAGAAAGGCCTTCGTCAGGGAGGTGACCAAGAACACGATGGTCACTCTGACAGAGCTCCTCTGTGGCGATGGGAAAACCTTCCAGAAGGACAACCATCTCTGCAGCACTCCACCAATCAGGCCTTTATGGTAGAGTGGTCAGACGGAAGCCACTCCTCATCAAAAGGCATGGCAGCGTGCTTAAAGTTTGCCAAAAGGCACCTAAAGGACTCAGACCATGAAAAACAAGGTTCTTTGGTCTGATGAAACCAAGATTGATGTCTTTGGCCTGAATGCCAAGCGTCACGTCTGGCGGAAACCTTGCACCATCACTACGGTGAAGCATGGTGGTGGCAGCATTATGCTGTGGGGATTTTTTTCAGCGACAGGGACTGAAAGATGAGTCAGGGTTGAGGGAAAGATGAACAGAGCACACAGCCAAGACCACACAGGAGTGGCTTCGGGGCCAGTCTCTGAATGTCCTTCAGTGGCCCAGCCAGAGCCCGGAATTGAACCTGATCGAACATCTCTGGAGAGACCTGAAAATACCTGTGCAGCGACGCTCCCCATCCAACCAGACAGAGCTTGAGAGGATCTGCAGAGAAGAATGTGGGAAATTCCCCAAATACAAGTGGGCCAAGCTATAGCGTCATACCAAAGAAGACTCGGCTGCAATCGCTGCCAAAGGTGCTTCAACAAAGTACTGAGTAAAGGGTCTGAATATTTATGCAAATGTGATATTTAATTTTTTTATATAAATTTGCAAAAATGTCAACTGTTTTTGCTTTTTCATTATGGGGTATTGTGTGTAGATTGAGGGGGGGAAACTATTTAATACATTTTAGAATAAGGCTGTAACGCAACAAAATGTGGAAAAAGTCAAGGGTTCTGAGTACTTTCCGAATGCACTGTACATTGAGTACCAGTACCAAGTTGATGTGCAGGGGTACGACGAAATTGAGGTAGATATGTACATATACTGTAGGTAGTGGTGAAGTGACTAGGCAACAGGATAGATAATAGACAGTAGCTGCAGCGTGTGTAGAAGTGTGTGTGTGTGTGCGTAGAGTCAGTGACATTGACTCTATGCAGTGACACTGGAGTGGTGTGTGTCTTTGAAAATACAGTACAGTACACATTAATTGGGCGGCAGGTAGCCTAGCGGTTAAAGTATTGGGCCAGTAACCTAGTAAACTCTCTCTCTCTCTTTCCCTCCTACCGCCTATCTCTACAAGACCTACATTGGGGACATCTTGGTGGCCATAAATCCATTTAAATACCTCCCTCTCTATGTGAAAGAGGTAAGTACTCCCACAAGAGCAATAAGCATTCAGCTGTGCTGGCAGACTTTCTCCTAAAAGCTGCCCTAGCTATCCTGTGACTTACTATAACCTGGAAAACATTAACAAGTTGGCATATTGCAATTAATAAAGGCACTTCAACCCAGAAGATAACTTATTTTCTTGGAATAGGACTAGACACTGAAGTTGCAATTGTTTTTGGGACTTTTGAATAGCTCCAACTAATATTGAGGCTTTAGCACTTATGCTTGCCTTTATTATCTTAGGTGACATAACTGACCAGTAATCTTTAAAAAAAAAATCTACTAAACTATTTGTAGACAATGGTTTTAAAGATGTTCCTCCTTGTATCTGTGCAGGTGTCAGAGAGGTATAAGTACCATGAGAAGAGCAAGCTACCTCCTCATATATTCGCTGTGGCAGACAGGGCCTACCAGTCCATGATGGGAAGGTTAGCCACGGGACGCCGAAACCAATGCATTGTTATCAGGTGAGTCCATTAAGTCTAGTACTTATTTTACACTACTGAGCCAAGCTGTATTGGACTAGCCTGGTCACATATCCACTATAATAGTTGCTGGAAACATGTTGTAAAGGACAATGAACAGAAAGTATCCAAGCTAGCACTGTAACAACGGTTAATGTAATACTCTGGTTAATGTAAGAACTTTTCATTTGTAATAACTTTTCGATTTTGTATGTAATAAAACCGGTTAATGTAATAACTTGCTGGTTAACGTCATAAAATGTTCCGTTATTACATTAACCGGTGGATAACAACTTTTTGGATGAATAATGTAATAACTTCAACCAATCATGTAATAACATACCAAAATCAATGTTTTTATGTACTACTTTTCTCAATTTGATGCACATACAGTTGAAGTCGGAAGTTTACATACACTTAGGTTGGAGTCATTAAAACTCGTTTTTCAACCACTCCACAAATTTCTTGTTAACAAACTATAGTTTTGGCAAGTCGGTTAGGACATCTACTTTGTGCATTGTTTACAGACACAGTGAATTATAAGTGAAATAGTCTATCACAATTCCAGTGGGTCAGAAGTTTACAAACACTAAGTTGACTGTGCCTTTAAACAGCTTAGAAAATTCCAGAAAATGATGGCATGGCTTTAGATGCTTCTGAGCAATTTCCAAACGCCTGAAGGTACCACGTTCATCTGTACAAACAATAGTACGCAAGAATAAACACCATGGGACCACACAGCCGTCATACCGCTCAGGAAGGAGACGCGTTCTGTCTCCTAGAGATGAACGTACTTTGGTGCGGAAAGTGCATATCAATCCCAGAACAACAGCAAAGGACCCTGTGAAGATGCTAGAGGAAACGGGTACAAAAGTATCTATATCCACAGTTAAACGAGTCCTATATCGACATAACCTGAAAGGCTGCTCAGCAAGGAAGAAGCCACTGCTCCAAACCCACCATAAAAAAGTCAGACTACGGTTTGCAACTGCACATGGAGACAAAAATTGTACTTTTTGGAGAAATGTCCTCTGGTCTGATGAAACAAAAATAGAACTGTTTGGCCATAATGACCATCGTTTGGAGGGAAAGTGGGAGGCTTGCAAGCTGAAGAACACCATCCCAACCGTGAAGCACGGGGGTGGCAGCATCATGTTGTGGGGGTGCTTTGCTGCAGGAGGGACTGGTGATGAGGAAGGAAGGCAAATTCATGAAGAAGGCAAATGATGTGGATATATTGAAGCAACATCTCAAGACATCAATCAGGAAGTTAAAGCTTGGTCGCAAATGGGTCTTCCAAATGGACAATGACCCCAAGCATACTTCCAAAGGTGTGGCAAAATGGCTTAAGGACAACAAAGTCAAGGTATTGGAGTGGCCATCACAAAGACCTGACCTCAATCCTATAGAACATTTGTGGGCAGAACTGAAAAAGTGTGTGCGAGCAAGGAGGCCTACAAACCTGACTCGGTTACACCAGCTCTGTCAGGAGGAATGGGCCAAAATTCACCCAACGTATCGTGGGAAGCTTGTGGAAGGCTACCTGAAACATTTGACCCAAGTTAAACAATTTAAAGGTAATGCTACCAAATACTAATTGTGTATATAAACTTCTGACCCACTGGGGATGTGATGAAAGAAATTAAAGCTGAAATAAATAATTCTCTCTATTCTGACATTTCATATTCTTCAAATAAAGTGGCGATCCTAAGACAGGGAATTTTTACTGTGATTAAATGTCAGGAATTGTGAAACTGAGTTTAAATGTATTTGGCTAAACTTCTAACTTCAACTGTACTACCACCCACTGACAATTACAACTCAAACACATGCCCATCATACAGGAACACTCACAAGCACACGTTGAAATGTACACACATGCACAGTCGTAGACACTCAGTTTATTAGGTACACCACTCCGTTCTCAAATGGATCGCTCCTGCAGATAGGGAGTAATGTGGCTTGCTATATAAAGCATGCAGACAGGCATCGTTAGTTACTGTTCTATTGAGCGTTAGAAGGGGCAAAACAAGTGACTTAAGCGACTTTGAGTGTGGTATGATCGTTGGTTCCAGGTGAGCCGGATCCAGGATCTCAGAAACGGCCACGCTCCGGGGATTTTTCACACACGACAGTGTCAAGGGTTTGCCGAGAATAGTGCAATAAACATTCATTCGGTGGAAGTCCTGGCGCGAAAACAGCTTGTCGAAGGAAAATGGCAAGAATTTTGCAAGCTAAGAGGCGGGCCACAAACAGACCAATAACGGCATAGTACAACCATTATGTGCAGAATGGCATCTCGGAACGAACAACTTGTCGATCCTTGTCGGATGGGCTATTGCAGCAGATGACCACACCGGGTTCGTCTCCTATCAGCTAAAAACAAGAAGAAGCGGCTCCAGTGGGCACACGATCACTAACACTGGACAATTGAGGAGTGGAAAAACATTGCCTGGAACATGACTGCGAGTTCAGTTTGCTTGAGTGGCCTGCGCAGTCCCCAGACCTCAACCCAATCGAGCATATTTGGGATGAGATGCAATGAGCTGTTCACAGCATGAATGTACCGCCGTCCAATCTGTAGCAACTGAGTCCGACCTGAGGCAATGGGAAGTCCGACCCGGTCCTAGATGGGTGTACCTAAATAAATTCGCCGGTCAATGTAAAGACGCACACATTGAACTGTACACACACCAAATTAACTCTGTACTCATACATGGAGACATAGTTTGGTGAAGTGTGGTTCACCAAACTACCAAACCAAATTGAAATGTAGACACACATACACTCGGGTAACACTTTACTTGATTGTAGATTGGCATTCATGAAACAATTCATGACATCAGTGGAATGGAATTTTCTCAAAAGTTGCAATAGAACACATCTTTACTTAGGCCAGGATTCAATCACCCCTTTTCGGCTATTCACCATTTAAAGGCAATGTTACCCCTGTCGCGAAGATTGCATTGAGTAAATGCAGCAGATTCTTTAAATGCCAACCTGTTTTTATTACCATTTATTTTATATTAGAAATATCTGGTGGGTTTGAGCTGAATGGTTGCTGGTGTTCAAAGAAAAAGAAAAGATATATATATATATATACACACACACACACACACACACACACACACACACAGTGGGGAGAACAAGTATTTGATACACTGCCGATTTTGCAGGTGTTCCTACTTACAAAGCATGTAGAGGTCTGTAATTTATCATAGGTACACTTCAACTGTGAGAGACAGAATCTAAAACAAAAATCCAGAAAATCACATTGTATGATTTTTAAGTAATTAATTTGCATTTTATTGCATGACATAAGTATTTGATCACCTACCAACCAGTAAGAATTCCGGCTCTCACAGACCTGTTAGTTTTTCTTTAAGAAGCCCTCCTGTTCTCCACTCATTACCTGTATTAACTGCACCTGTTTGAACTCGTTACCTGTATAAAAGACACCTGTCCAAACACTCAATCAAACAGACTCCAACCTCTCAACAATGGCCAAGACCAGAGAGCTGTGTAAGGACATCAGGGATAAAATTGTAGACCTGCACAAGGCTGGGATGGGCTACAGGACAATAGGCAAGCAGCTTGGTGAGAAGGCAACAACTGTTGGCGCAATTATTAGAAAATGGAAGAAGTTCAAGATGATGGTCAATCACCCTCGGTCTGGGGCTCCATGCAAGATCTCACCTCGTGGGGCATCAATGATCATGAGGAAGGTGAGGGATAAGCCCGAACTACACGGCAGGACCAGGTCAATGACCTGAAGAGAGCTGGGACCACAGTCTCAAAGAAAACCATTAGTAACACACTACGCCGTCATGGATTAAAATCCTGCGGGGCACGCAAGGTCCCCCTGCTCAAGCCAGCGCATGTCCAGGCCCGTCTGAAGTTTGCCAATGACCATCTGGATGATCCAGAGGAGGAATGGGAGAAGGTCATGTGGTCTGATGAGACAAAAATCTGAAGATGGGTTGTGGCTGGGTCTTCCAGCATGACAACGACCCGAAACACACAGCCAGGGCAACTAAGGAGTAAGAAGCATCTCAAGGTCCTGGAGTGGCCTAGCCAGTCTCCAGACCTGAACCCAATAGAACATCTTTGGAGGGAGCTGAAAGTCTGTATTGCCCAGCGACAGCCCCGAAACCTGAAGGATCTGGAGAAGGTCTGTATGGAGGAGTGGGCAAAAATCCCTGCTGCAGTGTGTGCAAACCTGGTCAAGAACTACAGGAAACGTATGATCTCTGTAATTGCAAACAAAGCTTTCTGTACCAAATATTAAGTTCTGCTTTTCTGATGTATCAAATACTTATGTCATGCAATAAAATGCAAATTAATTACTTAAATCATACAATGTGATTTTCTGGATTTTGTTTTAGATTCCGTCTCACAGTTGACGTGTACCTATGATAAAAATTACAGACCTCTATATGCTTTGTAAGTAGGAAAACCTGCAAAATCGGCAGTGTATCCAATACTTGTTCTCCCCACTGTGTGTGTATATATAAATAAAACTAGGCAAGTCAGTTAAGAACAAATTCTTATTTACAAAGACAGCCTACACCGGCCAAACCCGGACGACGCCAATTGTGCGTCGCCCTATTGGACTCCCAATCATGGCCGGTTGTGATATAGCCTGGATTCGAACCTTCTGTAGTGACTCCTCTAGCACTGAGATGCAGTTCCTTAGACTGCTGTGCCACTCGGGAGCCCACTTACTGACTGGTTTATTTCTGTGCAGAACTAGCTGACTAAATCCACCTCCATGACTTACGATGGAGTTGAGCGGCGACTGGTGTGGGCGGACTGGAGTTCTGACGTCACACAAATTTATATTTTTATCAAAAACTATGAATTATAGCACCCAAAGGATACCTCTTATTTATTAGGGGTTTAGCAGCGAAGCTCGTGAAAGCTATTGTATTTGTTGGCTATTATTATTCCTCTTCTTTAAAAATGTGGATACATAGATATGTACCAAATTTGGTGCTGATCGATCCAGCGGTCCTGGAGAAGACGTTTAAAGTGGTCAACATCATTAAAAATGGTCCAAAAAACCTGAAAAGCATATTATATTGCATGAGCAGCTTGATTTTGTGTTCTGATATTTGGCAAGCTTCGTAAACAGTACAATAATAACTCGTCCTAGGACAATGTGTCCAGTTTTTCCTGATGGTGGCACAGTGGACACACATCTGAACCCCTGGAAAAGCTGCTTGCAGATTTAATTATTAAATGTTTTTTCTCGAGGTGTCAAAAAAATGACATGAACATTCCCTTGTACTTAAATTGCACACGCCTCTCCCCTCATTGAATTAACAAAAAAATGATTACAACCTCAAGTAACTGTAGCGACCCTGTGTTTATGAATGTGGATATTGACTTTACCACTTGCGTTATCAGCAGACAAGCTCACTTTCATTAAACTTGTTGGGGTTTGTAACAGATGTCTCTTTCCATTCATCAAATGACCAGTTTGGATGCTGGAATTAGAGTGGACAGGTAGCCTACAGGATACTTTTTAAGTAGTCTAATCAGATTAAAACATTGACTGGTTGTGTTTATGCCACATCTAAAACAAGATCAATAGGGGAGCTTTTTGAGCTGCGTTTCTCATGTCTTCACTGTTCTTTAATGCGCAATGACGCACCTGTCCTCTCCACTGCCTATCGGCTATTCCTCTATGTTCTTGTGGATTTATATTGAAAATTGGTTACTGATTTGAATGATTTTATTTGTGGTATGTTTGCTTATTGTAGATCTGAACAAACGATCCACCTACCACTATTGTCACTGAATGGTGGAAAGAGGACAGGATTAGACAGACTAGTAGACTATATTGACCTGTGGTTTTGTAAGCGTGTGAAAGTGTAGTGCATACGGGAAGTACCAAAACACCTTAATAGTGGAGGCACATGCAAGCAGATGAGGACATTTGGCTATGGAAGAAATGTGTATATAGTAAAACCAGGGGAAAAAACATACTACCCTCCCCTGTGTCCAAAAAACCCCAAAACACAACCCTCCAAAAAAGCAAAAATAAGAAGTTTATCAACTCTCTATTCCCTCCCTATTTTGGACTGCCCTCCCACCCCAGTAAATTTCGAACTGTCCCTTAAAGGACACAGCTGGAGATATACATCCTGTTCAATGTTTTATTATGTTAACCAGCAAGTTATTACATTAATCGTTGTTACAAGCATGGTTCAGTTTGGGTTGGCACGATAGTGTGAACGTTTTTTTTATAAGCTGTCTTGAACACTATCCAGACATTTCACGACAAACGGCAACAAACACCAATGTCAGGTGGTTTTGCTTTGCTCAGCGTTAGGCGGTTCTCTTTTATGCTGACATTGACAGCTTCGCTGTGTCCGTGTTTGTTGTGTCTGCAGATCAGCAGGCTTGCGTCTTGTCAGCATTACCCTGCTGCTATATGCTGCCATAGTGAAGAGGTCTTGTGTAGCCTCCTGGTGAGAACACACCGTTTTCCTTATCTGCCTCTGGTGACCTTCATCTAATGTGAAATATGGCACCCTTTTATTACAGATGGAAGAAAAACATTTTTTTTACTCTCCTTTTCTTTCTCTCTCTCTCTGCAAATCCCCTTATCTGAGCATTTCTCATAACCTACTCCCCTCATGGTTCCTGTGTGTTATCCCCCAAAAATCTCCTGGAAATTTTTACAGAAGTTTTGGGGCTCTTAATTAAAATACCACTATAGCAGTGGAGCTTGGTCAGATCACATGTGACTGCAGCATCCGGTATCAAGCTACAGACGTTTCCACTACAGTAATGTGGATTCCTCCCTAAGAAATAAACTTACACTGAAGGTCTGCCCCGGCATAAACCTACAGTTAACTTGGTTAACACGAGGGAGGTTCTCCTCAATGGGTTTATCAGAAGTTTAGGAGCTTAACTTTAGCCCTGTCAATCATTCCAGTGGAGGATATTTTGTCCTGTACTTTGCTCTCCACTGCTGCAGGCTACATTTTTAGATGTTGGTGTATAGATTTTAATACTGTAATTTCAAGCACTTTGTCACTTAAATGAAATTGAAACATATGCAACCCGTGTATGAATGTTTAAAATTAAGCCACTTTTATCCCTTTTCTCTAAGATAAAATGTCAAATGGCATAACATACAACTTTAGACTGAAAAGTAACATCAGCAAACCAGACCATGGATTCTAGTATTGCAGATACATGTATCTACAGGATGTGTATCTCCAGCTGTGTCCTTTTTAGGAAAGTGATACATGATGGTATTCAGGGACGGAAACAGGTGTTATTGCAAATGATTTGTAGACTGGAAGGGTGAACATATAGTTTCCGTCTGTGGACATGTTGATTGGTAAACTGTTGCTGAGACTATATCGACCCTACAATGAAAGTGAGATGTTCTGTTTTACATCCACAGAAGCTTGTGGATCCATCTGGAAAGAGGGGGGCTTGAATGGAGGGACTAATGCACTTTTACAGATCTATGCGGTTGTTGGTTGTATAGTATTTTCACATTTGTTGTTCCAAGCGCACGCCTCCCCAGCAGTGTTTGAATGGGGCCAGTCGTTCTGTGTTACAGCGATACCACTGATGAATGAGCCAGTCAGGCGGTGGGAGGGGCTGGGTGAGGCTGATAATTGTTTAGGTAACAAGGAAGAAATGTGATTGACGACCTACTAGGGCTGGGCGATATATTCGAGTTTGTTTTAGCGCGATATGAAAAATGCCTGTATCGCAATAATCGAGGTTCTGTTATAACGTTTTACAAATGCAGCATCTCACTGTCTCTTCTGTCAGCCCAATGTCGAATCATGTCCCAATTGCGTGACAACACGTGCACAGAGGTTATCCACCAATCACAACCCTAGACAGCCTTTTACACGTTGTAACCACGCCGGAGAAGTGTAGCGGCGGTAAGAGTTCCACCAACATGGAAAGTGAGGAAGCTAGCTCACTCTCGTGGGGATGAAATCATCCCCAAAAAGGGCAGCAATATTTTTCTGTCATATGGAAGGGGTTCCGGTTTAAGAGGTCTGATGATAAGCAAACGAATGTCCTGTGCAAAATGTGTCGAAAGAGAATTGCTACGAAAAGCAGCAGCACAACCAACCCCTTCCATCACCTGCAACTGAAACGCGGTGGAATGGCAGGAATGCGTGAGACTACGCAATGCCGATTCCAGTCGCCTGATTCCCAAAACGTCTGCTAAAAGACAAGCTACCATAGCCGCTTCCTTTTCAAACGTAATCCCTTATGACAAGAAAAGTTTGAGGTGGAAGGAGAACGGATTCATTGGCCTAGCACATGGCGAAAGATATGGTTCCAGTCTTTACAGTAGAAAAGTCAGGCTTTATAGCTGATCAGTACAGTTTACCACATATCAGCTGCCAAGCCGTAGGTATTTAACGGAAGAAGCCCTGCCGCGATTATACACTGCTACCGGCGAAAGAGTCGCAGAGAAGCTGGCTAGTGTTTCTTATTTTTTCACCACAGTCGATCTATGGTCGAGTAGAACGTCAGAGCCGTACCGAAGTTTGACAGTCCACAACATAAACGAAGACTGGAAATTGCGAAATGTCTGCCTCCAGACGTCTTACTTCCCCGATGATCATACGGGTGAAGTAATGGCCCAGGGTCTCAAAGCCTCTGTGGCATCGTGGAAGATGAACGAAGAACAACAGGTGTACATGACAACTGACAGCAGGAGCAACATGATAAAAGCATTGCGCTTGAACAACTGATTGTTGTATTCCCAAAAATGATTATATAAATTACATATTCAAACAGTTAGTAGTCAAACATTCCTAAACAATAGAATAGACGTTTGGGTGTGTAATTTGTTTTGCACAAATAGGCCTTGTATGTGTATGTATGTATGTATATATATGTATGTATATATGTATATATATATATATATATATATATATATATATATATATATATATATATAATTTTAATAAAGAAAATTCAGTTAAGAATTGTTTTGGCCTTTTTTAATTTGTTTAGAGAAAAACAAGAAATTGAGATCTATAAAATCTCGTGACTCGTCGAAACCGATGTTTTTGTTGTTGAAATTAACCGATTTTTATGTTGTAGATATTACTTTTAGGCCATATCGCCCTGCCCTATGACCTACAGTATACACTGACAGGGAGAGAAAACACTAGCCTAAATGCATAGGTATACCCAAATGTTAGGTTGTAAATAACACTTCTTATTTTAATGAGACAGGACCAGACAAAAGGGGTAAAATGTTTAATAGACAAAATGTCTATTAAATTACATTGATAGTTTTGCCCCCCAAATGCACCAACGACCATCAAATGAACAAAAGAGAAAGACAAAGGAAAATAGACAGCAAAAATCATGAAAGCAAAACCAACTGAATATGTTTGAGTGCACGTATGGCGCTATTTGTGTATGTGCACGTGTGTGCATTTGAATGAGTGTGCATATATGCATGTGTACAAACAAACACCTGCAAGGCATCAGGCTCAGGCAAAAAGTCATTAGCTGTAACAATACTGTCCCTGTGTCCTTCAAATGTTCTTTTTGTTTTATTTTGACTTTCTTTTTTTACTTCTTGCTTCTTTGTAGGCCAATAAATATGCTATGGAGTTGCCATGGAGCCTAGACTGTACATGGGGATAAGGAAGAAATGCATTCAACCGCCAAGCCTTATCAGTTCTCCCAGGATTTTAAACTGAGTGTTGTTCTTGGACATGAACTTGCAGTTGGTGAATTTAGTTTTTTTTTTTTTTTTGACGCAAACATTATGCAGAAAGTCAAGAAGACTGATGGAATAATGGAAAAACAACCAGCGCTGATGTCATGGAAACATTTAAATTAGATTTAAAAACATTTATTTGTGAAATGCCATTTGCAATCAGAGCTTAACAATAGCCCTAGGCCACGCTTGGTTTTCTCCCCTTGGCAGAATGGCGAATCCTGGCATCAACAGTAGCTTCACTGTATTTAGGCTACACTATCAGCTGCACATGCACATTTGCATGTCCTATTGCTCATGCAAAACCCTGCACTGGTTTTCAAGTACTCACTCATGTGTACTGCTTATCAGTTTGGTAGAGATACATCTAGCTCCTGTAATTTGGCTGCCAAATGTCCTAATTCTGGGTCACTAAAAACATGAACACATTTGTTAACAATCATGTTAAAGCCTAGCTTAATTAGGAATATGGTTCTGAACAAGGTAGATCAAAAAGTCGGATGACATTCTGAGGTGATACTGTATTGTGTTATCGGTGCCAAATTAATCTGCCAGTCAGTGTTCAGAATGTCTATCTCTCTAGTCTGTGTATTCTAGCAATGCGGTGCTTTTTTTTTCTCTTTGAATTTGAGCAATTGAGAAAATGGCCTTATTCAATGTTGTACTACAGCCGTACTACATAGCGCCACTGACACACTGCCACTTATTTAGAATGGTCTTTTGTACTTTGTTACACAGTGGGGAGAGTGGAGCAGGGAAGACCGAGAGCACCAAGCTGCTGCTCAGACAGATCATGGAGCTGTGCAGAGCCAACTCACAGCTGGAGCAACAAATACTACAGGTAAGACTACCATGCACATACCTACACCAATGCTAACATATTGCAGGAAAGAGATCTGTCATTCTCATACTATGAGCAACAGAAATTGCCGGGAAGACAGAGGTCTGTTATTATACCAATAACAATGTTGACTTATTTCAGACAAATGACAGTAATAACAAATTGGGTTGGATGCTGCAGGTATGAGACATACTGCAGCTAGACCAGTTTTGACATGTCCCTTCTACCACACCTCAGGCTTGCCCTCATACCTTAATTTTTAAATCAATATGGACATGGAATTTGCATGATATGAACAGAATGGGACACTCCTCTTATTGCCAATGCCTCAGACATAGTTTGAATAGGAGTTGGATGTTGTTGATCCAAGGCTAGTTTGTCAGCTTATTTTCAGAGTATACAGTAGCACTGATGGACTGATGAAGGATGTGTGGTCACACCTTGATGACATCTTGATATTCATCTCTGTGTGTAGTTGTCACTGTAAATACAGGGCTTGTGACCTGCTCGTAACACTCATTCCGCGTTCAAAACAACTGGGAACTGAAAAATACAAGGTCAAATCATGACGTCAGTGATCTTCAGGTCAGAAAGTCGGAGCTCTAGAGTTCCCAGTTGTTTTGAACGCACTGAAGTCGGAAGTCGAAGATTTCCAAGTTCTTAGTTGTTTTGAACGCGACGTCATTCCAACGTCTGTGTGTCAGCCATTTTAGTGAGTCACTCAGTGGAAAAAGGGATGTTTTAAGGTCATACTTTGTTCTTTTACGGTCCCACCTTCAGGTTGACGTATTTTTTTTATGGGAGAGAAACAATGAAATGTCACGATTGCATCAAAGAAAGGGTTTGGCTTTTCTTAAAATAGCCTTGATTGTTGTATTCCCATAGGCCTGCCCAATGCTTGTTCAAAGGATGTAGCAGTGATAAAGAAGTGTGTTCCAGAAAGTATAATAATGTCGAACAGGTTAGGTTACCTAAGCCCCAGCATTCAGCGTTCTGTACCAACAAATAGAGCACACCATGCACTATGCGTAGACCTCATTTCATTGCACAGCACTCGTAGACCGTAGTCTCAGGTTACCTACTATTTACCATGGGGCCAACTGAAACTGCTGAGTCTTGTCTATGTCAAATAGCAAAACATTACCCAGTAACACAAAAGCATGTTTTTCTAGTTAGATGTGTAGCTGATGAGACTGCACAGTGGAGTATACCGGTTTGAACTCGCCCAACATGGAATCCCAGTCAGGAAATGCTACACATTGGATTGGCTACATCCAGTTTGACATCGTAGGACATTTTATTTGGTTTGTTTATAAAAATGAAAGGAGGAATCCCTCCAAGTCTGAAGTAAATGAGGAATTATAGAGATACCTAGATAAGACTGGACTGTCTTGTGTGCTTTGTCTGGCCTGTATTAGCTCAAGGTTCACTCCAATGCTACAAAAACAAATTCTGGATTCTACTACCATTTTATGCCTATACAGTGCATTTGGAAAGTATTCAGACTCCTTGACTTTTTCTACATTGTTACGTTACAGCCTTATTCTGAAATGTATTAAATTGTTTTTTTACCCCATCATCAATCTACACACAACACCCCATACTGACAAATCAAAAACAGGTTTTTAGAAGTATCACACTTACATAAGTATTCAGTCCCTTTACTCAGTGCTTTGTTGAAGGACCTTTGGCAGCGATTACAGCCTTAAGTCTTCTTGGGTTTGACGCTACAAGCTTGGCACACCTGTATTTGGGGAGTTTCTCCCATTCTTCTCTGCCGATCCTCTCAAGCTCTGGCAGGTTGGATGGGGAGCATCGCTGCACAGCTATTTTCAGGCCTCTCCACAGATGTTCGATCGGGTTCAAGTCCAGGCTCTGGCTGGGCCACTCAAGGACATTCAGAGACTTGTCCCGAAGCCACTCCTGTGTTCTCTTGGCTGTGTGCTTAGGGTCGTTGTCCTGTTGGAAGGTGAACCTTCGCCCCATTCTGAGGTCCTGAGTGCTCTGGAGCAGGTTTTCATCAAGGATATCTCTGTACTTTGCTCCGTTCGTCTTTCCTTCTATCCTGACTAGTCTCCCTGTCCAAGCCGCTGAAAAACATCCCCACAGCATGATGCTGCCACCCATGCTTCACAGTAGGATGGTGCCACTTTTCCTCCAGACGTGACGCTTGGCATTCAGGCCAAAAAGTTAAATCTTCATTTCATCAGACCAGAGAATCTTGTTTCTTATGGTCGGCGAGTCCTTTAGGTTCCATTCGGCGAACTCCAGGCGGGATGTCGTGCCCGTTACTGAGGGGTGGCTTCCATCTGGCCAGTCATACTTAAAGGCCTGATTGGTAGAGTGCTGCAGAGATGGTTGTCCTTCTGGAAGGTTCTCCCATCTCCACAGAGGAACTCTGGAGCTCTGTCAGTGACCATCAGGGTTCTTGGTCACCTCCCTGACCAAGTCCCTTCTCCCCCGATTGCTCAGTTTGTTGGGCAGCCTGCTCTAGGAAGAGTCTTGGTGGTTCCAAACCTTTTCAATTTACGAATGATGGAGCCCACTGTGTTCTTGGGGACCTTCAATGCTGCAGAAATGTTTTGGTACCCTTCCCCAGATCTGTGCCCTGACACAATCCTGTATGGAAGGGCTATGGAGCATTTACTTTAACCTCATGGCTTGGTTTTTGATCTGACATGCACTGCCAACTGTGGGACCTTTTAATATAGACAGGTTTGTGCGCCTTTCCAAATCATGTCCAATCAATTGAATTGACCACAGGTGGACTCCAATGAAGTTGTAGAAACATCTCAAGGATGATCAATGGAAACAGGATACACCTGAGCTCAATTTCTAGTCTCATAGCAAAGGGTCTGAATACTTATGTAAATAAGGTATTTCATTTTTTACACTTTTAATGTGCAAACATTTCAAACCTGTTTTCTCTTTGTCATTGTAGGGTACTGTGTGTAGATTGAGGATGGGGGGGCCTACATTCTGAAATAGGATTTTTGTCCCCCTCAGTCTTATCATTGGAATGTGTTACAAAACAAGGCAACGGTGTGCTTTAGGACCATGCGGCCGCCTCAGAGTGGTCAGGTAGGCTGTTTTGGAGTGTGCATCCGACCGGATAAAAAAAAAAAAAGAATCCCTCCCCCACTTCTGAAACCAAAGTTGCGCCCCTGTTCAGCATTGTTGACCGCTTGAGGGGAAGGGGGCAGGAGACATGTCTCTATCTTCTGTTGTATTGACTATGCTGTGTGTAACCCCCTCATTCATAGTAGTGTTCAGTGATAGTTGAAAGTGATATAGCATCAATCAAGTGATGCTATGATAACCTTATCTAATGGCTACATATACAGTATTATGGTGTGGGATTGTCATCCATAATGACCAAAGGTTATTATCTGCTTTGATATTGGAGAAGTATGCTCTAATGCACATCCCTTTGAAATGTAATTGGACACATGTTGAGGATGGTCCTTTTGAAATAAGATGGTGGTATTGCGCTGTGGTTTTTCTTAGTGTACTACAGTACGGTCCACTGTCTTGCATTGGTTACCAAACTTGTTCTCATTGTGACCAAATTTAAAAGCTTTAGAATTTTCTTGTGACCCACCAAATACACACAACCACGTTTCTGGATTTCTGTCACAACCCAAGAGACACTTCCTTCCTACCATTTTGGAATCCCAAACGGAATATCATAACACCATGGATGTTTTACTTTTCTTCCCCTTTTTATCTCCTCTTGGCTCCCCCACTGTGATAATTACTATGGTAAACACACAGACTTGACCGACGTCTCTCTCCGGCCCCTGTTTTCTCACGCCTGTCTCATGGTACGAGAAGTTCTCTGTGGGATACGGGATGAGACTGAGGGCCTCGAGGAAAGCTAGGAAGTGTGGGGAAATTCCTCCAGCCTTTCTGGGGAATTGCATCACTGGGACTTGGTGGGAGTGATTGGCTGGCTCCTTGGCTGTGAGCTAGGGTTCAGAGAAAGTCTGTGTTTGACAACACTTTATATTACACTGATGTTATTTCGGGGTGGATGTGGTTGGAGTAGATATGCATTTGATTAGCTTGTATGGCTTAGGTCAGTATTCTGTAATGTACTGTACATTCGCTGATTATTCTCTAACACAAAAGTGTTACAGCTGCATGTTCTCTTCAGTCAGGGTGCTGATTAAGTATTCTAGACCTTTTTGGAACAGTGGAAAATGCAGTTCAACTGACCACTACTAAAAAACAGAGTAAGAATGGAAATATGGGTTTCCAGATATACTGTAGCCACATGTTCAAAGTCACTACTTTTTCTATGCCACGTAATCTTGTGCGTTTGCTTGTGTGTCTGCAGAGCAGGGATAATTGGGAGAGCCAAAGGGGAGTACAGAGTTCCAGCAGTCAATAAAACATATTTTCCAGAGTTTCACATCTTCCATTTCCCCCTGCTGTTCTGCTGCGGTCTTCTGATGACTTTGAGACAATCTTAGGTTCACTGAGTCCAAGTAAACATTCATAATGCAAACTCTTTTCATAAATCACTGTTCACACCATACAATTATGTTTTATTCATTGTACTTAAAGTGCTCCCTGGAACGAGTACATGGTATTGACGATCTCACTTGACTATTCCTAATATGGTACAGCTTCTACCCTCTCTGACTGTCGTCAGTTGGCCTGGTAATTGACTGGATGGGGGAAGTGAGAACTTAGAGGTTAAGTGTGAAATATGTTGAAAGGCTGACAGGAAATCCTGTGTCATTTACTCCTACCTCGGCATGCAATCCCCTCATTGTGGTCACAGCCAGGACATTGGTTTCATTACAATAATGTGTTTTGCATTATTGTTTAAAAACAAGTATATTGCTCTTGCTGCATTCTTTTATATGTTTGCTAATGTTCATTTGTTTTGCACACAGGTTGATAAGTCATCACCACCACATTTGATGGCCTGCTAGAGTTCAACACACTGACATGACTTGTAATCTAGTTATATCGAGTTGAAGGAGATGTTACAAAGTGTTTTACAGCTACAATGTGCCATCAGTTTTCCCTGAATAACTGCATTGTCTTCCTCGTCCAACATTCACTTCCTTTATTCTCCTGAGGCGTCTATATATCATTAATTTACAAATTAATCCAATGACATTTTGACTTTGGTATTAATTTCCCCTGGGGTAAACTCTTGACCTTGCTGCTCTGCTATTGTGATATCTTGGTTTCAAAGTACCACATCCTACACTTTCATGGTCTTTACTAGTCAGGAAACAAGTGAAAGGTTTCACTGGTCATGAATTCTGTATTGTATTGCATCCAGAGAACAATGCGATCCCTTGTTTATCAGATGATACAACCCTTAGTGTGTTTTGATGCTTAGGCCAGCTGGCACGAGAGGCTATGATCAAATCACGTTTTATTGGTCACATACACATGGTTAGCAGATGTTAATGCGAGTGTAGTGATGCTTGTGCTTCTAGTTCCGACAGTTCAGTAAAATCTAACAAGTAATCTAACAATTTCCCAACAACTACCTAATACACTCAAATCTAGAGAGGTGAATGAGAATATGTACAGTTGAAGTCGGAAGTTTACATACACTTAGGATGGAGTCATTAACTTGTTTTTCAAACACTCCACACATTTCTTGTTAACAAACTATAGTTTGGCAAGTCAGTTAGGACATCTACTTTGTGCATGACACAAGTAATTTTTCCAACAATTGTTTACAGACAGATTATTTCACTTATAATTCACTGTATCACAATTCCAGTGGGTCAGAAGTTTACATACACTAAGTTGACTGCCTTTAAACAGCTTGGGAAAATCCAGAAAATGATGTCATGGCTTTAGAAGCTTCTGATAGGCTAATTGACATAATTTGAATCAATTGGAGGTGTACCTGTGGATGTATTTCAAGGCCTACCTTCAAACTCAGTGCCTCTTTGCTTGACATCATGGGAAAATCAAAAGAAATCAGCCAAGACTTCAGAAAAAAATTGTAGACCTCCACAAGTCTGGTTCATCCTTGAGAGCAATTTCCAAACGCCTGAAGGTACCACGTTCATCTGTACAAACAATAGTACGCAAGTATAAACACCATGGGACCACGCAGCCGTCATACCAATCAGGAAGGAGACGCGTTCTTTCTCCTAGAGATGAACGTACTTTGGTGCGAAAAGTGCAAATCAATCCCAAAACAACAGCAAAGGACCATGTGAAGATGCTGGAGTAAACGGGTACAAAAATAACTATTTCCACAGTATAATGAGTCCTATATCGACATAACCTGAAAGTCCGCTCAGTAAGGAAGAAGCCACTGCTCCAAAACCGCCAGAAATGTCCTCTGGTCTGATGAAACAAAAATAGAACTGTTTGACCATAATGACCATCGTTATGTTTGGAGGAAAAAGGGGGAGGCTTGCAAGCCGAAGAATACCATCCCAACTGTGAAGCACGGGGGTGGCAGCATCATGTTGTGGGGGTCCTTTGCAGCAGGAGGGACTGGTGCGCTTCACAAAATAGATGGCATCATGAGGAAAGAAAATGATGTGGATATATTGAAGCAACATCTCAAGACATCAATCAGGAAGTTAAAGCTTGGTCGCAAATGGGTCTTTCAAATGGACAATGACCCCAAGCATACTTCCAAAGTTGTGGCAAAATGGCTTAAGGACAACAAAGTCAAGGTATTGGAGTGGCCATCACAAAGCCCTGACCTTAATCCTATATAAAATTTGTGGGCAGAACTGAAAAAGCGTGTGCGAGCAAGGAGGCCTACAAACCTGACTCAGTTACACCAGCTCTGTTAGGAGAAATGGTCCAAAATTCCCCCAACTTTTGTGGGAAGCTTGTGGAAACGTTTGACCCAAGTTAAGCTATTTAAAGGCAACGCTACCAAATACTAATTGAGTGTATGTAAACTTCTGACCCACTGGGAATGTGATGAAAGAAATAAAAGCTGAAATAAGTAATTCTCTATTCTGACATTTCACATTCTTAAAATAAAGTGGTGATCCTGACTCGCCCTTGGACAGGGAATTTTTACAAGGATTAAATGTCAGGATTTGGGAAAAACTGAGTTTAAATGTATTTGGCTAAGGTGTATGTAAACTTCCGACTTCAACTGTACAGTCGTGGCCAAAAGTTTTGAGTGACACATTAATTTTCACAAAGTCTGCTGCCTCAGTTTGCATGATGGCAATTTTCATATACTCCAGAATGTTATGAAGAGTGATCAGATGAATTGCAATTAATTGCAAAGTCCCTCTTTGCCATGCAAATGAACTGAATCCCCCCAAAACATTTCCGCTGCATTTCAGCCCTGCCACAAAAGGACGAGCTGACATGTCAGTGATTCTCTCAACACAGGTGGTGTGAGTGTTGACGAGGACAAGGCTGGAGATCACTCTGTCATGCTGATTTGAGTTCGAATAACAGACTGGAAGCTTCAAAAGGAGGGTGGTGCTTGGAATCATTGTTCTTCCTCTGTCAATCATGGTTAACTGCAAGGAAACACGTGCCGTCATCATTGATTTGCACAAAAAGTGCTTCACAGGCAAGGATACCTAAATCAACCATTTATCGGATCATCAAGAACTTCAACGAGAGCGGTTCAGTTGTTGTGAAGAAGGCTTAAGGGCGCCCAAGAAAGTCCAGCAAGCGCCAGGACCATCTCCTAAAGTTGATTCAGCTGCAGGATCGGGGCACCACCTGTACAGAGCTTGCTCAGGAATGGCAGCAGGCAGGTGTGAGTGCATCTGCACGCACAGTGAGGCGAAGACTTTTGGAGGATGGCCTGGTGTCAAGAAGAGCAGCAAAGAAGCCACTTCTCTCCAGGAAACACATCAGGGTCAGACTGATATTCTGCAAAAGGTACAGGGATTGGACTGCTGAGGACTGGGGGTAAAGTCCTTTTCTCTGAATCCCCTTTCCGATTGTTTGGGGCAACCGGAAAAAAGCTTGTCCGGAGAAGACAAGGTGAGCGCTACCATCAGTCCTGTGTCATGCCAACAGTTAAGCATCCAGAGACCATTCATGTGTGGGGTTGCTTCTCAGCCAAGGGAGTGGACTCACTCACAATTTTGCCTAAGAGCACAGCCTTGAATAAAGAATGGTACCAACACATCCTCAGAGCAACTTCTCCCAACCATCCTGGAACAGTTTGGTGACGAACAATGCCTTTTCCAGCATGATGGAGCACCTTGCCATAAGGCAAAAGTGATAACTAAGTGGCTCGGGGAACAAAACATTGATATTTTGGGTCCATGGCCAGGAAACTCCCCAGATCTTAATCCCATTGAGAACTTGTGGTCAATCCTCAAGAGGCGGAAGTTAATTGACAGCATGCCAGGGCAGATTGCAGAGGTCTTGAAAATGAAGGGTCAACACTGCAAATATCAACTTCATGTAATTGTCAATAAAAGCCTTTGACACTTATGAAATGCTTGTAATTATACTTCAGTATTCCACAGTAACATCTGACAAAAATATATAAAGACACTGAAGCAGCAAACTTTGTGGAAATTAATATTTGTGTCATTCTCAACTTTTGATCACGACTGTACATGTAAGTAAACTCAGCAACAAAAGAAATGTCCTCTAACTGTCAAATGCGTTTATTTTCAGCAAACTTAACGTGTAAATATTTGTGTTTACATAAGATTCAACAACAGAGACAAACTGAACAAGTTCCACAGACATGTGACTAACAGAAATTGAATAATGTTTCCCTGAACAAAGGGGGGGGGGGTCAAAATCAAAAGTAACAGTCAGTATCTGGTGTGGCCACCAACAGTCCTCATGGACTGCACCAGATTTGCCAGTTCTTGCTGTGAGATGTTAGTTAGGTGCATGTTCATTAATTGTTTATTGGTCATTGAACAGGCATGGGAAACCGTGTTTATATCCTTTACAATGAAGATCTGTGAAGTTATTTGGATTTTTTTCAAATTATCTTTGAAAGACAGGGTCCTGAAAAAGGGACTTTTACTTTTTTTGCTGAGTTTATATGGATGAGCGATGGCCGAGCGGCATAGGCAAGGTGCAATAGATGTTATAAAATACAGTATATACATCAAATTAAACTTTATTTGTCACATGTGCCGAATTCAACAAGTGTAGACGCAATTCACGGTAAGGTCTACACTTGTTGTACTTGTAAGATATGTAAACATTATTAAAGTGGCATTTGTTTAAAGTGACTAGTGATCCATTTTATTAACGTGGCCAGTGATTGGGTCTCAATGTAGGCACTCTAATATACCGTTCCCCTCTAATATAGTGTGGTCAGGCACACAGCTAGTGAACTACACTAATGCTGTATGCCTCATGGAAAGTTGCATATCTATCGATGTCTTGTGATTAGGGCTTGGAAATGTTAAACTCCTGGCCCCATGTAGGATCAACATGATGTAAGTTCTGGTGCTGTGCTGATCTTGTACTGTATGGTATTTCTAGGTGAATCCTCTGCTGGAGGCCTTTGGCAATGCCCAGACTGTGATGAATGACAACAGCAGTCGCTTCGGGAAGTACATTCAGCTGCGCTTCCACAACTCCTCAGGTGGGGGGGGGGGTGGTGTGTGACAGTGTATTCATCTATTGTGTGTACTTCAAATTTGTTTATTTATACACTAAATGTATGTGGTGATTGCATTGATACGACAGACATGTAGACATGTAGAATGACTTGATCCTGTGTGTGGTGCTGTGCTCTTAACAGTAAAAGGAGCTAAGATCAACGAGTACCTCCTGGAGAAGTCTCGTGTGGTCCACCAGGATGAGGGCGAGAGAAACTTCCATATCTTCTACTGCATGCTGGCGGGCATCTCCCCGGACGACAAAGACATGTATGGACTCCTGGACCCCACGCAGTACAGGTGGGTCCGACTGTGATGTCATCACTCTGCAACGTTTCCTCCACAGGTAGCGATGACTGGGTGTGGTCTGGGAAGTTAGACATTTCCACAAAGAGTCATAGGTCACACACCTTAACTGAACATATTTTTTATTTTCCTGACATAAACCAAGGTTTTTGAACTCTATCTAGTCTTAATGTTCCTTCCTGCCTTTTTTGGTTCTTGTGGCTTATACAAATAGCGGCCACATAGTTCTCAGTGTTGTTCAGTATGTGTATGCTACTTGTATTTCACTTCTCTTGATAGTTGAACAGGCCTAGGCCTGGAGTGAAATGCTAGGTATTTAAACAATGTTGTGTTTGTAGTGCCCTATGATGCATTCAGTTGTTGTGCCCTGCGATAGTTGCTGCCCTGCTATGTTGTAGTGCCCTATGATGCAGTGAGTTGTTGTGCCCTGCGATAGTGGCTGCCCTGCTATGTTGTAGTGCCCTATGATGCATTCAGTTGTTGTGCCCTGCGATAGTTGCTGCCCTGCTATGTTGTAGTGCCCTATGATGGAGTGAGTTGTTGTGCCCTGCGATAGTGGCTGCCCTGCTATGTTGTAGTGCCCTATGATGCAGTGAGTTGTTGTGCCCTGCGATAGTGGCTGCCCTGCTATGTTGTAGTGCCCTATGATGCAGTGAGTTGTTGTGCCCTGCGATAGTGGCTGCCCTGCTATGTTGTAGTGCCCTATGATGCAGTGAGTTGTTGTGCCCTACGATAGTGGCTGCCCTGCTATGTTGTAGTGCCCTATGATGCAGTGAGTTGTTGTGCCCTGTGATAGTGGCTGCCCTGCTATGTTGTAGTGCCCTATGATGCAGTGAGTTGTTGTGCCCTACGATAGTGGCTGCCCTGCTATGTTGTAGTGCCCTATGATGCAGTGAGTTGTTGTGCCCTGCGATAGTGGCTGCCCTGCTATGTTGTAGTGCCCTATGATGCAGTGAGTTGTTGTGCCCTACGATAGTGGCTGCCCTGCTATGTTGTAGTGCCCTATGATGCAGTGAGTTGTTGTGCCCTGTGATAGTGGCTGCCCTGCTATGTTGTAGTGCCCTATGATGCATTCAGTTGTTGTGCCCTGCGATAGTGGCTGCCCTGCTATGTTGTAGTGCCCTATGATGGAGTGAGTTGTTGTGCCCTGCGATAGTTGCTGCCCTGCTATGTTGTAGTGCCCTATGATGGAGTGAGTTGTTGTGCCCTACGATAGTGGCTGCCCTGCTATGTTGTAGTGCCCTATGATGCAGTGAGTTGTTGTGCCCTACGATAGTGGCTGCCCTGCTATGTTGTAGTGCCCTATGATGCAGTGAGTTGTTGTGCCCTACGATAGTGGCTGCCCTGCTATGTTGTAGTGCCCTATGATGCAGTGAGTTGTTGTGCCCTGCGATAGTGGCTGCCCTGCTATGTTGTAGTGCCCTATGATGCAGTGAGTTGTTGTGCCCTGTGATAGTGGCTGCCCTGCTATGTTGTAGTGCCCTATGATGCAGTGAGTTGTTGTGCCCTACGATAGTGGCTGCCCTGCTATGTTGTAGTGCCCTATGATGCATTCAGTTGTTGTGCCCTGTGATAGTGGCTGCCCTGCTATGTTGTAGTGCCCTATGATGCAGTGAGTTGTTGTGCCCTACGATAGTGGCTGCCCTGCTATATTGTAGTGCCCTATGATACAGTGCAGCAATGTAGAAGCCTCAAAGTGTTTGTCAATCAGATATGCATAATGCCTTGACCGTTATGCCCCCTACATATGTAGCCTATGTGTGTGTTCTGTGCTCACTCAGATCAGATCTGTATAAATGTGTTTGTGTGGCTGTGTCTGTCAGGTATCTGAATGGGCGGTACGGCTCGGAGGACATAGTGAGGAAATGGGGGGAGAAGTACAGTGAAGTGTGTAACGCAATGGACATGGTGGGATTTCAGGAACAGGTAAGACCTCTCTCTGAAACTCTTTCTCATCCATCCGTTTGCAGTATGTCAGCCATGAGGAGAACATCTGAATCTGATTGTACTTTGTTGGACTAATTGATTGATTGACTGATAAACAAATTGTTAGATGTTATTAACCAATTGATTGACTGATGTTTTGACTGACAGATGGACTGATTGTATATGTTGTGTCATCAGGAGAAGGTAGACATGATGACTATCCTGGCAGGGATCCTGTCTTTGGGAAACATCATGTTTGAGCCCACAGAGACCGACGTGCTCAGGGTCACTGGCAAGTCCATGGGCTGGCTCAAAGCCACAGCCGTGAGTCTACATCCTCCTCCACTCCTTCTCTGCCATTCTTTCTTTTGCTCTCAAGGAAATGGCTGGTCTGGCAGTATCAATTATTACGAACGTAAGAGGATAGCACTGCCAAACCATTAGATTCATGAATAAGCTAATAAAAATGGGTGGCTACAGAGTACATTTTGGGTTCTCGAGTGGGCCAACGGTCTAAAGCACTGCATCTCAGTGCTAGAGGTGTCACTACAGACCCTGGTTCGATTCCAGGCTGTATCACAACCGGCCAGGATTGGGAGTCCCATAGGGCGGTGCATAATTAGCCCCGCGTCGTTAGGGTTTGGCCGGGGAAGGCCGTCATTGTAAATAAGAATTTGTTCTTAACTGACTTGCCTAGTTAAATAAAATAAACATTTAATTCCATTTGGCCTCGTTTGGTAGCAGCTTCTGTTGACATATGCAATTTACTTATTGACCTGTTGGTGTTTTCCAAGATGGCAGTAGGCATTTTTTCCCTTTTCCTCCATAAATGTTCATCAGTGGTATTGACATAGCGAAATATAAACTACAAGAACAGTTCCAATCAACAGTTTACAGTAGAAGAGTCCATCTGATAGTGGTTTATACAGCAGAAGGAAGTGGTCCAACGACTAAGCTAGGGGAAGAAACGGTTGATTATCAGTCCTGAGCATACATGGTAAAAAACAAAGGGGATTTTTGAGGCAATCACTACAGTACTTTCTTTACAAAATGACCTCTGACCTTTCTGACATGGGCAGCTGCTGTCTCATGGAGACAGTTTTGACACTTTGTGTGCTTTTCAACTAGTTTGTGTGTCCATGATATTTAAACGTTCTACTGTGTCTGTTCGTTTGTGTATGCATAGATCCACATGCTATTTAAACAGGTGATAGTGTGTGTGCGTGCCTTCTATTTAAACAGGTGAATGATTGCCCCCTGCTCTGCTGTCCCTCTTGATTAGCAGCCCTCCCAGGCAGGCAGTGGGCTGAGGCAACATCTGGCCAGCTTAGATAAGATACAGGGTCACGAGGGGCTATATTTGGAGTTTAATGGAGAGGTACTGCTCACGATGCTAGGTTAACTTCCACCTGACGCAGGATCAGCTGGTCTTTGCCCAGTTTTCATTATCATTATGAGCAAAACATCTTCACAGATCTGGATACTGAGGAGATTTGGGTTCTAGCAACAGGGGTGATTAGGGCACGCTAGCAACAGGTGTCCCACCACTGTAATTGCTTCTCCCTTCGTGATCCTAATGCTAAACTGTTGCTAATATAGACAAACACAAAATATTTGGTTCCTGACTGTCCACTGACTAATACTGGGTATCCAGATATGAAGCAAATGTATAGTTTGAGTGAAATATACCTTTTTTGAGAGCTAATAGTACACATCTATAGCATTAGGACTGTTTCCCCTTTTTTAACATTGATTCACTGAAAGTATCGCTGTCTGAGGATGGTCTTTGTTTGATGTTTGGCAGGTTTTTGCATGATAGCATTGCCTAGCAATGCCATGACCTTAGCTTGGCATGTTCAATAGGGCCACGTCTGGGCTAAAAGGGCCTTGGGGCTCGGTTATATAGGAGCTATTGTGTGTAAGCTTGTGTACTTTGTACACTTTCTGTGTAGGCCTATGTTTTTGTGTTAATCTGATCATGGAAGTATCCCTTTAACTCGTCGATACTATTTGTATGTCTCTGCGAGCAGTTTGATGGAAGTTGTTGACTGTCATTAACGCAATTGCTAGTGCAATGACGAAGTCTATGGTAACTGTAAGCATGCTAGTAGATACCATAAACTTCCAGTCATTGTGCTAACGCTAGTTAGCATTGGCTTGCGAAATTACCTCTAACTTCTTTTATACTGGATGCAGAGACATACAAATGACTCTGGGGAAGTAGATGACGGATCATAAAGGATCATTGCTAAAATTCTGAAGTATCCCTTTTAATATTTGTGTGTTTGCCTTCTCAGGGTCAGTTTGGGGTGCAGGAGGAGGAGTTGCTGAGGAGTCTGACCTGTACTCTGTCTGTGACGAGAGGAGAGGCCATCCGCAGGCTGCACAACCAGCAGCAGGCCGAGGGTAAGGAGAAAAGCACTGGTCCAGGATCAGCTTCCCTTATCACATCACCTTAGCCATTAGAAAGGAGGGCCTGGGTCAGTATTAACCACCATGGATACTAACTGTTGTTGTAGGGCCTCTAGAACCCAGTCTTGTCATTCATTTGGGCTTTCCATGAAACTGGAGTGCACACGGTTTGTGTACATTCCTGACAGTGCCAGAACAGTATGAAAGAACATTACAGGATACGGTTTAATACAGTAAATGTGCCGTGTCTTACTAATGCCAGCCAATGATGTCCCTAAGATATTGGACAGTTTTGTGTTTTCACCCTAATGGTTGAGGTTAGGATTAAGGGAGGGTAAACGGACCACAACTTTCTCCTCGTGTGTTTAAAGAAGGCCCATGTCTGTCTGACCAACCACTGTAAATTGTATTGTATTTATTAAAGATCCTCTCTAGTTCCTGCCAAGGCAGCAGCTACTCTTCCTGGGGTCCAGCAACATTAGGCAGTTATATACAATTTTAAAATATTACATGCCATTACATTTCATAGCACATTTAGTGTGTTCCCTCAGGCCACTACTCTACTACCACATATCTACAATACAAAATCCATATGTACGTGTGTAGAGTGCGTGTCTTATCATGTGTGTGTGTGTCTGTCTCCACTGTTCCATATGGTGTTTAAAAAATAAAAAAAAGCTCTGATTCTGCTGCTTGCTCCATGTAGTCATGGCTCTATGTAGTACTGGGCGACTCACATAGTCTGTTCTTGAGTTGGGGATTTTGAAGAGACCTTTGGTGGCATGTATTGTGGGGTATGCATGTGTGTCTGAGTTGTGTGCTAGTAGTTTAAACAGACAGCTTGGTTCATTTAGCATGTCAACACTTCTTACAAAAACAATTAATGATGATGTCAATCGCTCCACTTTGAGCCATTAGAGATTTATTTAAATAAAGAAGAAAAAAATGGACATGCATATTATTAATGTTAGTTCTCCGTGTACATTTAAGGACCAGTCGTGCTACCCTGTTCTGAGTCAGTTGTAATTTTCTGATGTCCCTCTTTGTGGCACCTGACCACACGACTGAACAGTCAAGAGCCTGTAGGTCCTGCCTTGTTGATATTGTTGTTAGAAAGGCAGAGCAGCGATTTATTATGGACCGACTTCTCCCCATCTTAGCTACTATTGTATTAACATGTTTTGACCATGACAGTTTACAATCCAGGATTACTCCTAGCAGTTTAGTCACCTCAACTTGCTCAATTTCCACATTATTTATTACAATATTTAGTTGCGGTTTAGTGAATGATTTGTCCCAAATACGATGCTTTTAGTTTTTGAAATATTTAGGACTGACTTATTCCTTGCCACCCATTCCAAAACTAACTACAGCTCTTTAAGTGTTACAGTGATTTCAGTCGCTGCAGTAGCTCATGTGTTCTGTCATCCACATACATAGACACACTGGCTTTACTCAAGGCCAGTGGCATGTCATTAGTAAAGATTGAAAAAAGTAAGGGGCCTAGACAGCGCCCTGGGGTATTTCTGATTCTACCTGGATTATGTTGGAGAGGAATCCATTAATGAACACCCTCTATGTTCTGTTAGACAGGTAACTCTTTATCCACAATATAGCAGGGGGTGTAAAGCCATAACACATACGTTTTTCCATCAGCAGACTGCGATCTATAATGTCAAAAGCCGCACTGAAGTCTAACAAAGCAGCTCCCACAATCTTTTTATCATAAATGTCTCTCAGCCAATCAGTCATTTGTGTAATGCTGTGCTTGTTGAACGTCCTTCCCTATAAGCATGCTGAAAGTCTGTCAATTTGTTTATCGTAAAATAGCATTGTATCTGGTCAAGCATAGTTTTTTCCAAAAGTTTAGTAAGGGTTGATAACAGGCTGGTTGGTTGGCTATTTGAGCTAGTAAAGGGGGCTTTACTATTTTTGGTTAGCGGATTACTTTTGCTTCGCTCCAGGCCTGACTGCTTTAGCATCAATGGGAAAGAAAAAAATAAACTAAAGCTGAAAATAGAAATAGAAATACTATTAATTAGGTCGACCGATTTATGATTTTTCAATACCGATTATTGGAGGACCGAAAAAAGCCAATACCGATTTAATCTGCAGATTTTTTAAAATTTATTTGTAATAATGACAATTACAACAATACTGAATGAACACTTATTTTAACTTAATATAATACAGCAATAAAATAAATTTAGCCTCAAATAAATAATGAAACATGTTCAATTTGGTTTAAATAATGCAAAAACAGTGTTGGAGAAGTAAAAGTGCAATATGTGCCATGTAAAAAAAGCTAACGTTTAAGTTCCTTGCTCAGAACATGAAAACATATGAAAGCTGGTGGTTCCTTTTAACATGAGTCTTCAATATTCCCAGGTAAGAAGTTTTAGGTTGTAGTCATTATAGGACTATTTCTCTCTATACCATTTGTATTTCATATACCTTTGACTATTGAATGTTCTTATAGGCACTATAGTATTGCCAGTGTAACAGTATAGCTTCCGTCCCTCTTCTCGCCCCTACCTGGGCTCGAACCAGGAACACATCGACAACAGCCACCCTCGAAGCATCGTTACCCATCGCTCCACAAACGCCGCGGCCCTTGCAGAGCAAGGGGAACAACTACTCCAAGTCTCGGAGCGAGTGACGTCACCGATTTGAAACGCTATTAGCGCGCACCCCGCGAACTAGCTAGCCATTTCACATCGGTTACACCAGCCTAATCTTGGGAGTTGATAGGCTTGAAGTCATAAACAGCTCAATGCTTGAAGCATTGCGAAGAGCTACTGGAAAAACGCATGAAAGTGCTGTTTGAATGAATGCTTACGAGCCTGCTGGTGCCTACCATCGCTCAGTCAGACTGCTCTATCAAATCAGACTTAATTATAATATAACACACAGAAATACAAGCCTTTGGTCATTAATATGGTCGAATCCAGAAACTATCATTTCGAAAACAAAACGTTTATTCTTTCAGTGAAATACGGAATCGTTCCGTATTTTATCTAACGAGTGGCATCCATAAGTCTAAATATTCCTGTTACATTGCACAACCTTCAATGTTATGTCAGAATTACGTACAATTCTGGCAAATTAGTTGGCAACGAGCCAGGCGGCCCAAACTGTTGCATATACCCTGACTCTGCGTGCAATGAACGCAAGAGAAGTGACACAATTTCACCTGGTTAATATTGCCTGCTAACCTGGATTTCTTTTAGCTAAATATGCAGGTTTAAAAATATATACTTCTGTGTATTGATTTTAAGAAAGGCATTGATGTTTATGGTTAGGTACAGTCGTGCAACGATTGTGCTTTTTTCGCAAATGCGCTTTTGTTAAATCATCCCCCGTTTGGCGAAGTTGGCTGTCTTTGTTAGGAAGAAATAGTCTTCACACAGTTCGCAACGAGCCAGGTGGCCCAAACTGCTCCATATACCCTGACTCTGTTCCAAGAGAAGTGACACAATTTCCATAGTTAAAAGAAATTCATGTTAGCAGGCAATATCTAAATATGCAGGTTTAAAAATATATACTTGTGTATTGATTTTAAGAAAGGCATTGATGTTTATGGTTAGGTACACGTTGGAGCAACGCCAGTCCTTTTTCGCGAATGCGCACCGCATCGATTATATGTGTGGCTGATGAATCAGAATTAGTTGGGTAACATAGATAAATAAGATGTTTTATTTACATAATATGCTTATGTGAGATACTTGTCATTAGAATGTATCCTTTTGGACTATAGTGTTGGCAGTTGCACTTTTTTCTTAGCTGGGGCTCAGTCATTTGGGGTCCAGAGAGGGGAGAGGTCAGGCTTGTCTTTTACATGTCTCTGGTGCTATGCAGAATATCAGAAAGGGAAGAGGACAGGATGGAACATTGTCTTCATATGTGAATGTATCTGTTAAACCATGTGAAGGGATGGCGTGATTAAGGGTGAACCAATTACTTGGCTCCACAATGTCTGTGCGCAAATCACTCCCCTCAGTGAGCTTGTTCAGGAGTGGGGTCAAGAGGGGGTTTACTTGAGATGGGGGTATCTAGAGTTGACAATTGAGTTATGCCTTGGATGCGGTAATGTTTTTGTACTATGAAGTACCAGGAACGAGATTAGAACCTCGTCTTAGAGACCAAACTGAACGATAATTTATAGTGAATGCTATCTGGCTATGGGATACTCCTCTCTCAAGTAAAAGTCTTTCTTTGTGAACTGTTCCTAAGATCTGTGGTTCGTCATGTAAGTTGAGAGGGGTGTATCTTGGCTATAAAAGATCTTTGTATTCTACTGTAGGGACTCAGAATTCATTATAGACACTGAATTGATCTGAGAGTCAAAGGGCTATTGTAAAGCTCATATTATTAAAGATGAAGTTTAAGTATAACTGACTGGTGTGTGGTTTGTAACTATCCTCATTTGGTAATACAGGAAATTGCCACGACATATGCAACGTAGGACACGCTAGATAAACTAGTAATATCACCAACCATGTGTAGTTAACTAGTGATTATGATTGATTGATTGTTTTTTATAAGGTAAGTTTTAATGCTAGCTAGCAACTTACCTTGGCTTCTTACTGCATTCGCGAAACAGGCAGGCTCCTCGTGGAGTTGCAATGTAAGGCAGGTGGTTAGAGCGTTGGACTAGTTAACCGTAAGATTGCAAGATTGAATCCCCGAGCTGACAAGGTAAAAATCTGTCGTTCTGCCCCTGAACAAGGCAGTTAACCCATCGTTCCTAGGCCGTCATTGAAAATAAGAATGTGTTCTTAACTGACTTGCCTAGTTAAATAAAGGTGTTAAAAATATATATATATTTTTTTTAATCGGCCAAATCAGTGTCCAAAAATACCGATTTCCGATTGTTATGAAAACTTGAAATCGGCCCTAATTAATCGACCATTCCGATTTAATTGGTCAACCTCTACTATTAATCATGTTTTCAAGAGCACTTGACTCCATTAATATTTTGTTGTTGTGTGTTTATCTGCAGATGCCAGGGACTCCATTGCCAAAGTGGCTTATGGGAGAGTATTCGGCTGGATTGTCAGTAAAGTTAACGAACTGCTGGCTCCCAACGTTGACTTTGACGTTGAGCTGACTGAAATAGGTCCGTTTCAAGGGAAACTTTAATAGTAACAAAATTCCAACTCTTTTCGTCTTCTCAAGCAGAGATGGTCAATGTCAGATTGACCATTCTATTTTCTTGTTATATAATACAGGTATCCTTGACATTTTCGGGTTTGAGAATTTTGCCGTGAACCGTTTTGAGCAGCTCTGCATCAACCTGGCCAATGAACAGCTGCAGTACTTCTTTAACCACGTAAGTGTAAATATCAGTAAACAAAGAAGTAGCCCTGTCATCTTGGGTCCCTTAGAAGTGATTCTCTATTTAAGTCCCCTAAAATGACAGCCTGTAGGATTTGTTAACATAAGACCCAAACACTTAAAAGAAACATGTGGTCAGCTTGTCTATTTAGTATTAGTAGAGGAACAGGAATCCGAACATAGTCTACAATTAGTTCTGCTTTTTGAAATGGCCAAAAATGCCTATTAGAGTGTCTCGTTTAAATGTTATTTTTCAGTGGAAGGCTTCAGAAAAACATGTCATTTTAGGTCAGCTGGCCGACAGTACATACAGTGAGCTCAAAGTTTTGGGACAGTGCATTTTTTTCTTGTTGTTTTGGCTCTGTACTCTAGCACTTTGGATTTGAAATGATACAATGACTATTAGGTTAATGTGCAGACTATCAGCTACCATGATTATGGATATTCCTGAATTAATTGTGAATAATGATGAGTGAGAAAGTTAGATGCATAAATAACACCTCCCCCCCCCCCAAAATGCTAACCTCCCCTGTTATTGTAATGGTGAGAGGTTAGCATATCTTTGGGGTATGATATAAAATGCTAACCTCCCCTGTTATTGTAATGGTGAGAGGTTAGCATGTCTTGGGGGTATGACATAAAATGCTAACCTCCCCTGTTATTGTAATGGTGAGAGGTTAGCATGTCTTGGGGGTATGACATAAAATGCTAACCTCCCCTGTTATTGTAATGGTGAGAGGTTAGCATGTCATGGGGGTATGACATAAAATGCTAACCTCCCCTGTTATTGTAATGGTGAGAGGTTAGCATGTCTTGGGGGTATGACATAAAATGCTAACCTCCCTTGTTATTGTAATGGTGAGGTTAGCATGTCTTGGGGGTATGATTTTTGTGCATCTTTAACTTTCTCACTCATCATTATTCACCATTCATTCAGGATTATCCATAATCATGGTAGCATTCACATTAATGTAGATGTGTTTAGAAAGATATTCTATTCTTAGAATAAGCGTCTCAAATGACACTACATTATTTACCATTCATTTCTATCAGGCACAAAATAATCTGAAATACAACCAAAATAAACAGCAAATGCATCCAAGTTTGTAGAGTCACAAGATTGTTATCATTGTGTGCTAGGAATAACTTTTGATACAAATAAGTGAATTTGTCCCAATACTTTTGGTCCCCTAAAATGTGGGGACTATGTACAACAAGTGCTGTAATTTTTAAACAGTTTAACCGATATGGATGAAAATACCCTCAAATTAAAGCTGACATTATGCACTTTAACCTCATAGTCATTCTATCTTTATTTCAAAGTGCTAGAGTACAGAGCCAAAACACCATGTCACTGTCCCAATACTTTTGGAGCTCACTGTACTGTATGCATGGGATGCTGGAGTTAAAGACAGTCTACTTTTACTAGTCACACTGCTGTGGACTACTCTCTGCTAGTAAACATTACACAGTTTACCTTTGGGGCCTGTCCATGTGGGCACTGAATATATTTGGTACAAATGCCATAGGAATCTGCTTATGGTTATTTACTACTGTCAGATCTCTAGATTACAACTGCATAGGGCTTCAGGGCTTCTGTTGCAGTTTTTGTGACTGAAGGCCACACACAATTGAATGTGCCATCTTCTCATGAAACGATTGGACAAAGCAGATTGATCCAATGAAAGATGTTCCACTGTGACCAAAGCTCTTGTGAAAGAAACTGGAAATACCTGCTGTCCTTTTGGTTTTAGTTGTTCATGCGTCTTTGTATGCATTTGTCATCCTGCAGCACATCTTTCTGATGGAGCAGAATGAATACAAGGAAGAGGGCATCGAGTGGGAGACTATCTCCTTCAAAGACAACAAGCCTATCCTGGTAAAAAGACACAAATTATTTTTTCCCTTCATCACTTACAGTAGTACTCTTTTTCTCTCAAACTTTTTTCATTCCCCTTTCGAATACTTTTTTTACTCTCTTTACCTCCCCCTCTCTCTCAGTAATAAAACAGACAGGTTGTGTAAACCCACTGTGAGTCTGGCAGATATAAAAGAACGGAGACCCCAGGAAGGGGAAATGCTGACGGGGCAGTGTTCAGTCACATGCCAGTAGCTTAATAGGCACTACAGCTTTCAGCCTGTGGCATCATCCTCTTGTCTATATAGAAGCCACTGGTTTAATTTGGCAGAAAATAGTGTCCCTGTCCATGGCTGAAGGTATGAGTAGAGCCTGTCTGTAAGTTATGGGATAAGATGGAAACATTAGGAGTTGTGGGAAGAATTCTAACTCAAGTAATAATTAGGGCGAGTAATGCACAACCTGGATCCACAGGTAATTTTCTCTGTACCCACTCTCAGTCCTAATGTCTACTGAGCACAATAAAACTTCAAGACCATTTTACAGTGTTGGGGCCCTAGTCAATAAAAACCTGGAAACCTTGTTAACCAATTTTCAGGACAACAAAAAGATTGTTGTGAGAATCTTCTGTTTTAAAGTCATATGAAGTTGTGTACCATGTTTGTTTTACCCAGTTAACAATTGGCTAGGTTAACCCAAATATGCATTTTCACAATAGAATAATGTGTTTGTTTAGGTGTTTTTTCTTGTGTCATATACAACTGTGTGTCTCCCACAGGACCTGATCCTTACTAAACCTATTGGGATACTTTCTCTCCTGGATGAGCAGAGTGCCTTTCCTCAGGTACTGTAGTGGTCTCCATACACCCATACATCTCTGTATTAATCAGGGATGGGCTCAATTCGATTTCAATTCCACTCAATTCAGAAAGTACACCAAATTACAGAATTTACAGAATTTCATTGTACTTCCTGATTTTTACTTCCTGAATTGACTGGAATTGAAATGAAATTGACCCCAACCCTGATATTAATTTATGTGTATTAATTCTAATCTCTTTTCCCTATTTGTCCCCTCAGGCGTCAGACAGAGACTTTGTGGACAAGTTGAACAGTAAATTTAAAAGCAGTCCACACTATGAGGTGGTCCGGAGTCGCAGCCCCCTCTTCACTGTGGTTCACTATGCTGGGAAGGTGAGGTTACATACCCGCCTTTATAATAGTACTTTATAATGCACTATGAGTATTGATATAGGCCATTTATAAGTTATTGTTTATAACTACACTTATACTACATTATGACTGCATAATAACTCATGAGTGTTTATGAAGCATTGTAGATATGGACTTCAAATAAAGTGTAAGTGTTCTGTACTTCCTGTGTCCAGGTCCAGTATAATGGAGGAGGCTTCCTAGAGATGAACAGAGATACCATCCCAGCCAGCATCAGAGACCTCTTCATCAACAGTGTCACCCCTCTACTCAGTGTCCTCTTCGCCGGTATTTGAGGCCATCTGAATGTGTCTGTGTTCTACAGCTCTTCGTTTAGCCAGAAATGAACCAGTCCATGGCTTTATGTTTTTATTTCTGATGCAATCTCTGATTATTTGTCTTTTTGCACAGTGATTTGTTAAACTGTAGCTATTAAATCAGTTGTGTACACATGCTTAACATGAATCAGAGCTGATACACAATGACGTGGGCTGGTTCCCAATGAGGGTTTGTGGATAAATACACCCCCTGACCACCTCTTAGAAAATTATGTAGTACGCATTTATAAATAATACATGCTTACGCTCATCTGAACACACCACCATAACATGTACAGCCTCTGGTTAGTTTGAGCGTTGTTCTAGTTTAAAACATTGATCACAGTCTGTCTGGCATCTCGTATCTAATATTCATACGATTTATATTTTATGTATTTTCAGCCACAATCTCCAGGACAGGGACCTTGATGCCACGCAAAGCAAAGGTAGGCATTGTAGATCACAAGTCCAGCAATTTTTTTTTATTATTATGAAGCGCAGCAGAATATGATAGTTTCTGTAGAATAAGAGATTATTGGTAACTAACAGCAAGGCCATATTTTGACCTTTCTTAGAGTACAAGTCAGAGGCAGAAAGTGGATTTTTGTGGTTTAAAGGATGTTACATTTTTTTTCCTTTTAGGTCATGCAAAAGGCAGATGACAACTTTAACTCAACTAGGAAACAGTCGGTGGGGGCCCAGTTTAAGGTCAGATGGAAGTTGACTCTATATAGCACATCTGGCTTTATAAACCTCTTATTTCTGAGCATTTGGTTTCATAATGATGTCTGAGCACTAAGTATGAACAAAACTGAAAATCCTAAATATGTCTACCTATAGACTGGACTGCTGTAAAATAAAGATGCACAGATAAGTTAGTAATCTCCACGATGTGTATGTGTGTCTTCCTTGCAGCACTCTCTGGCTGTGCTGATGGAGAAGATGTTTGTGGCCAGTCCTCACTTTGTTCGCTGCATCAAACCTAACGGCAACAAGCTTCCTGACCAGGTGGACAACAAAAGGGTCATGGACCAGGTGAGAACCAATATATCGTATTTTTTCAGATACTGCACTGTTCATATCTACCTTATACTGAAGATTAACCAGGTATCATCCAATGCTTTAGTATTTCCCCTAGCTACTATAGATTATTTCCTGGGAAGTGGGCACAAGCCTACGGATACAACACCAGTACTTTTGCCCTCAACGTTTAACCCTTTTTTCAGAATAATCTATGCTTTCAAAAACTAAGCAAAGGTGCATTACAAAAGCTATGTGAACGGTGCATAATTGTCAGTGCTAAAAGTTATATCTATAACACAGTATTGATCCTAAGAGTGTAGATTGAGTGAACTTCAGAGTCAGGGTTGTGTTCAGAGTCGGGCATGAAATGGAAGGTTCAGTCCGATTTCTATCTGAACTTGAGCAATAAGAAATGCTTGTTTTTCTTTTCCGTAGCAAAGCGTTTTGCTCCAGTGTGTCCTAATGAACATGACCCAGTCCCCAGTATGGCAATCAGGGGTTGACTAAGCAGCAGCAGTAACAGGGTCTAGGTCAGGGCCATAGGGGGCCCGCCCTACCGTACCTCCTTGCCTGTCCAAAAAACATATTGGTCTTTATTTGACTGAGATGCGCGCCGACAGAAAGACTCATCAATCTCAGACAAAGCATCCGAGCGAGCAAAACCGTGCCCCTCTGTCTCAGTATGTGTAGACCATGTATCTGATTCTGTCTGGACAAAAATAGTATGGCATGTCATACTATTTCTACATATAGTAAGACAGAGGGGCGCTGTTTCGCTCACTAAGATGCTTTCTCCGGTGAGAGAGTTTCAGCAGAGGGGAAGAGGCGAAGCAGAGGGCTCGCTCTCGCCAGAATTTGCCCTATGTGTTTTTATGGGCATAATAGGCAGACCTAAAGCTTGTCGCCTGCGTTCCCGCCTTTGGGACAACGTCTCCCATTGTTAGGGTGGAGACATGAGCATCTTGTCGTTATATACAGAGCTCTGGTTTCAGACTCTTGCGAAAGGAACGTTGGCGAGTGCACTGTTAGGATAATGGCTTCTCCTAAAGTAAATGGATGTTTTGCCAAAATTCTATAATTACTACTGTCTAAATAAAAACATTCACAATACTTTCTCCAGAATGTGCTCAGTGGTCTCCTGACAATTCATGTGCCTTCATGGTTTCGTTATGTGTGTTTGCCCTTTTGATCTTTTATTAAAAAATGTAATCAATTCCCCATTACATATGTCACCAGTAGGCCCAGTAAATATACTGTTAATCCCCAGTCATTTGGTTACAGTAATTTGTTAATGCATCTATTAATTAGTCATTTAACGTTCTCTTTCTCGGAGTGGAAAAATTGTTCGCAAAGTTCACAACCTGCTACACTTGTGAGAAACACAGTGCCCATTTGGCACTGGTCAATACTGCTGTCTAGTCTGACACCAGGGGACTTTCTTCCCTCGCCTCTCCTCCTCATCTGTAGTGCTTTTTAATTTGTTTGTCTAGGGCTGAACTGATAAAACAGTACAATGCAGTATTGGCGGGTGGGTGGACAATAGTCGAACTGGAACTATTGTTAATGATTTACTGTGAAAAGTCTGTTAAAGCTGATTTAAGGTCTTTTTCATTACATATGTAGGTCATTCCACCAATAAGGTGACTTTTGAGATGTCTAACTTGGTAAATATTTTTTTATTTCACACAATGTTTACATTCTGTCATAAAGAGCACATGTTCAACTTCATTTAAAAAAAAAAAGTAATTTTCCCATCAAGAGGTAAAAAAGAAAGAAAAGGAAGTGCCAAATAAAGTAACAGGGTTGACTATTTTTAAATTATTAATCCCCTTGTGACAGGGGGAATGGAAGCTTCGTGTGTGCAACAGGGAATAGCATTTGAATGCAAGTTTAAAGCATTTCTAGCCGGTCTATGGGTAACAGGGTTGACGTGTTTTGCTCGGTCCACTCCGTTTACCTCCACAAAACACCAGGAAATGGCCAAAAAGAGTAAAACCAGCTCACCTGCTTTTACTGTATGATTTATTTAACTATTAAACAATTATTTAAAAAAGAGTTTTACCATATTAAAACAAGAGTTCAGATGTAAATTAATCAATAATCACATGAAATACGTAATAATCTACAGAAATTACTTTGTCAAAGCAACAAAATAACCAAGGCTTTACGATGATGAAACTTGGATACATGTTTGGGTTAAGTGGGTTAAAATCTTCCTAGAAGTGATACAGGGCTTCTTTAAAAAAAAAAAAAATTATTAAAGGGCACTTCATTTAATATAACAGGCTTTTACAATTCAATATTGGTGCTCAATTTCTACTTAAAATATCAAAAGCATGCAAAAGTCACTCTTTTTGTGGAACAACCCATGTATGTGGTTATAGTGGCATAATATACAGATTTTTACAATGTTCATCATTGATCTCTGTGCTGTAGCTCTATTGCCCTCCATAAGCTAGAATAGTTCAAGACTAGTTCAAGACTAGCCAAAATAGTTATCATTCTGAAGCTGCTTGACCATCTGTGGTTTGTGCGTTTTAAACAATAATCACTCCCCCTATCATCATCATCATCATCATCATCATCATAACGGTGCATTATGTTACATCGCCACCTGCTGTTCAGCTTTGAGATTGCGTTTAGTTTCAAATAAGTCCAGTAGGTCTCTAATATGGCCATCAATAACACCTGATTCTGTTTGGGCTGTGTGGAACATATTCAAATGATAACTAAGGATAAAGAAATATTTTCCAGCTAAGATACAACGGCCTGCTGGAAACCATCAGGATACGAAGAGATGGCTTCTCCTGGCGACCCTCATTCAAAGAATTTGCTCAGAGGTGTGTGTGTGAATTTATATATTTTTATCAAACTTTGCATTATTTGTAAAATAGCTCAGTCATCTTGGCCAACATATAAATTTGTATGCATGATATTTCTGTACACTGCCGTTTTATTTTAGCTGTAGCATGCTAAACTCTCTTTGTCTTCAGATATAACATTCTGCTGATCAAGCCAGATTTACCACTAACCAAGGAAAGGTATGTATAAAGATACTTGCTCTCATTCCAGCAATTTAAAAAATATGACATACATCAACGTCCATTTGAGATATTAAACAGATCTTTGTAGCTGTGTTTTGTTTCATCTTATCAAATGTAACCTGTGTGGTTTGTGGGTCTTTTTCAGCTGCTTGTCCATCCTCAACACTACTGAGATACATGGCTGGAAGTGTGGGTAAGTCTACAGTAGTTGCTCTTGTTGTGTTAAATTAATTGGCAATCAGTCCTAGAAGACTAACTTACTTACTCCTGAATCTTCCTGTAAAAAAAGCTTCATTTTTTATAATTTGTCCGTTCATCAAAGCATGTCATTCAAGCTATACTCATCAGATGTTTCATGTGTTTACGCTAGAGGTAATAGTGTTGATAAGATGTCAGTTTCAAGACATTTAGGTAGCTGCCACCCAGATTCCAACTCGTCGAGTCCAACATTCAATTTGAAGTCTTATAAAACTCAATCAGTCAAGTGAAAATCAGTCTGTCAAAAGCAGCTCATTCTTCAGTTAACAGGTTAGCGTTGTCATTGGCTTGTACTGGGAGGTCAGCTCAGGGTTTATATTGAGTAGAGGTCTTTATCTCAGTTACACTATTTCACCCTCTTGGTCCCCAGCTCCTGCTTTCTACTGCTGCTGTTCTTTAGAATTGTTCCAAAGTTACGAATGTGGCTTAATGATTACTGGAGTTAATTGGTAATCTCAATCTTTCTCGAATTTAACATTTCTCTATGCAACAATTCCCCCTGCAAATATACTTAATATCTATGAACATTGTTCAAACATTCTCTCACTATGGCAGGTCGTCTCGTCTGTTCTTTAAGTACTGGCACCAGGAGGAGTTGTCCAGGCTGTTGGAGAGACTGGGCAAAGCAGCACTTGTCATCCAGAAAAGTAAGGGTCACTCATCAATAGTATCTGGAACATAATCTCTCAAATGTCTGTCAAACAGCTTCATTGGCCTCTGTGAGATGTTACTGCTTTTAAACTCAGGCCTGAGGCTGGAAAACCTTGCAGGTAGGTAGATTAGGTTATTATAAATTGAAGTTAACATTGATGAATCATGTCCCATCATGATGTATTTCAGACAATGCCATCAGCAAGTTACTTGCTGTTTTAAGTGCTACCTGCAGTCTTTGTGTTGCAACCCCCCACAACCCTGTTAGATGGATGATAGTTTCCCTGTTATACTGTCTGGTATCTTGATTTCAAGGCCTGTAATGACTGTTGCATCATTTTGTGTCAGAATGTGGTCCTTTACCATGTCATTCAGTAGTAATGTTTCTCTCAATCTCTCTTCACTGTCTCTCCCCCTCTGGCTTTCTGTTTACATTGTCTCTGTTGCTGTGTTTTGCAAACTACCTCTCCCTCTCTCTGTTCACATTGTCTCTGTTGCTGTGTTCTGCAGACTACCTCTCTCTGCGCTACAGGAGGAAGTACCTGTCCCTACTGTTGGAGGTGAGCAGACAGAGGCAGGCTCAGAGAGAGAGGGAGGAGGAGAACAAGAGTAAGTAGACAGAATATCGCTTTCCTTTTCACTTTTGCCCTCTCTTTCATCTCACTCTTGCTCACCTATCCCCCTTTCTTCCAATCACCTACTTGTTCTCTTTCTCCCTACCACTGTTCTATTTTTGTTCTTGATCGCTTTACCCCTCAACTCTTTCTCTCTCTACCCCTCTACATGCTTGTTGTCAAAGACATTTCTGTTTGTCTTGAATATTTCAACACTCAAGAAGTTAAGGATCCTTGTCACTCACCATATGCAGCTCTATTAGTGCTGTATCAACAGTATTGTGTGTGTGTGTGTCTCAGGGCCCGTCTCTCCACCCGTGCCCCTACCTAGGAGGAAGAAGCCTCAGCCCCGGCCTCGCTCCATCATGCCCACAGCTGCCCACCTGGCCCCTGTCCCCCGGCCCCGCAACAAACAGTTTGAGGTGGGCCATATTGAATTTATTTTGGTTAACAGACATACAAAAACAATGTGGACCCAGAGGGTATCACTTGAAAGTATTAATTAAAATGCTCGTTTCCAAAGTGGTCCTCGATGGTACGTTTCTACACTCAAGACCCTGGCAACCTTTAATTAATTTGAAACAGTGAAAAGTAATTTTCAGAAAGTAATCTGATGTTTATTCTCTCGATCTCTGGTGCTAGCTAGCCCATAGACAGCATGTTAGTTGAAACCTGCTATTGACTGATCTTGTACCCTTTGACAATCGCCCTCCCACTCTTTCCTCTGACATCCCCTCCTACACGCTGATGACTAAGGCCTAGATTCAATCAAATCAAGCGTTGGAGTTGTCCAACCGTCCCACTCACGTTAGAAGTTCAGAACGGGAAAGTGTAGGATATATAGAAATAATGACACTCAAATAAAAAATCATTCAACTAAATAATGAGGTGTAGATTACTTCTCACATTCCAGTGTTCCAACTTGTAAACAAGGCTGCATGGGATTTCTCTTATTACGATTCCATGTAGCCAATGGCAATGTCCGCTTTAGGTATAATTCCAGGAGCTGCTTGTGGATTGGACAGCTGTAACACAGTTCCGACACCGCCAAAACAACCACTATGCGGATGTTGGCTAATGAGATCTGATTGAATAGAACCCTAAACTGAGCCTTAAACTACCCTAAGATTGACCCTATACGGTTCCCTCGGTCTCTCCCAGGCCACTCCCTTTGACAACCTGGAGGTGCACAGTGAGCTGGCTGAGCTGATAGGCCAGGCGGGGGGAGAGGAGCGGGCCAGGGAGAGGAGCAAGAAGAGAAGGGACAACATCCGCTGGTTCAAGGAGACGCAGGCCCGCAAGGTGGTCCGCAACGGTGCCTTCCCCTGCTGGTTCCATGGCATGATAACACGTAGGTCAGTAAGACAGGACGACACACACACACACACAGCATATGTTTTACTATCCTTGTGGGGACCTACAATTGATTTCCTATTTTCCCAAACCTTAAACCTAACCCTAATTGTAACCCTAACTCCTAAGCCTAAAATAGCCTTTTCCTCATGGGGACCTGTAAAATGTCCCCACGAGGGAGAATTGCCCTTGTTTTACTGTCCAGTACCAACGAGGATAGTAATACACATTTCAGACTTAATTCTGTCAGATTTCAGGGTGGTTTTAAACACACTGTATGTCTCCTCTCCAGACAAGCTGAGGATCTGATGACGGACAAGCCTGTAGGCTGCTTCCTGATTCGTGTAGGACAGAGCCGGGAGGGCTACACACTAACATACAAGTAAGACTGAGGATGACTATCTGGATCCAAATGACCTTCCCCTACTGGGTCTTGTTCTCATCACATCACATTAGATCAGTGGTCACCTTGAGGAAGGGTGCAGTTAAGTGTATTTGAAAGGGGTTGACAGACGAGTAGAACAAGAGCAGAAGACAGGGTTGTGTTCAGTAGGCAGTAAACTTTTTTGATATAGATTGGAATGGGGAGGTACTAACTGAACTTGTCCCATTAGAGGGATTTTTGTTAAATTGTTTTACTACAGTGTGCTGAAAACGACCCGACGCTATAGCGTGACATATAAGACATTAAACCCCTAACTCCTGTTTGCTCCCTCACCCTGTTTGACCGATATGTACCCTTTACTTTCTGTCCTCTCCATCTATCCAATGTCAGGGGGGCAAACCGATGTAGGCACTACATGATCGAGATGCAGTCCAACGGGAAGTATGTGATCCTGGGGGAGGATAAAGCCCACCCCTCCCTGCCTGACCTGGTGCAGCACCACAGCCGGGTGGGCATCAAGCCCTTCAACGAGCTGCTCACCACCTCCTGTGGACAGGTCAGCACTTGGGTCAAATTCCCTTTAGGGTCTGGCTCCTGTCGAATTTACTCACCGTTGGCACAGGCTCTGGCAGGACCTGTGTGTAATACTGTACATTAAGAATGGATAATCAAACATTTTATGCTCTAATGTTATTCTGTCTGCTGTTCCAGACATGTGACCACAACACAGACTACGAGGACTTGAAGGGCCTGGATCACCTGGCCGTGGTCGACCGCAGGAGCACCATGTCTGGGGAAGAGGAGGGCGAGTCGAGCCCGGATCAGGTCCACCTGGAGTTCCAGCAGCTCTTCCTGCCGCCGGGGCAGAACCCCGACCTGGAGGCCCAGAGACCCCCTGTCCTCAGGCGGATATCTGACCGCAGACACCGGGCAGAGGCTGGAGGAGGAGGAGAGGCCCTGAGAGGGAAGCTCAGAGATGGGGAGAGAGGAAGAGCGTGGGGAGATGAGGGCGAGCGGGACCGCAAGAGCAGGCCCTTTCCCCGGTTGTATCCTTCCATCCGATTGGCTATGAGGGAGATCCAGCAGGTGAGAGGCAATGATGAGGAAAGGGAAGAGGGTGGATAGATGGGAGACTTAATATGTTCAATGATAAGGTGATTGGACATATAGTTTAGACTTTAATGACCTATGTATTAAAGGGATACTTCAGGATTTTGACAATGAAGCCCTTCCATCTACTTCCCTAGAGTCTGATTAACTTGTGGAAACCATTTTTATGTCTCTGCGCAGAGATATGAAAATGGTATCCAAGAGTTCAACTGACTCTGGGGAAGTATATAAAGGGCTTCATTGCCAAAATCTTGAAGTATCCTTTTAATGCTGGATCTAGTCTATCATAATTTCTCAGTTTCAGCTAATTTCTCAATGAAATGACACAAACATCTTCTTGGGATGTCAGGGTCTATAGAACTGGCTGGGCACATCTGGTCTATCGCTAGAACTGGGCCAGTTACATCTGCGTATAGATAGCAGTCAGTATATGGTGTTAAACCATTAAAATAGCTACACTGTAGGCCTATTCTTTAAAACTTGGCATGACGCAACATACTACTTCATTATTCACTATTACGAAATGGGCTTTTTGAATTCATACAATGTAGGTTGAACCCTGTCTTTGTTTTCTTCCAACCCAGATCATTTCGGAACATCAGGGTTGATTTTAGGAGCTGACTTTTATGCTGAACCATGATTATCTGAATACATAGCCAAACTGACACAATTCATGCTGGAGTACTGTGCCTCGAGTGTTCATTAATCTGCATTAATAAAGAATTGTGGATGCATTTGTGATCTTTTGTCTTGTGTCTGCAGCACTTTTCAGATGTCCAGGAACAGAGCCCCGCTGTCTCTCACAGTACACCCAAACCCTCCTGGGGGAGGACAGGTAGGTCATAGTAGCTTTGCGCATGTCCCGCCCACCTGAGGATCTGCCTTTTTAGCCATCTGTTTCCTCTGTGGGGTGCAGAATCCACTTGTCACTTAAACCTCGCTGAATTGATTGCTTTCATTTTAGTCCTGCGACTAAAATGTCGCAGGACTAAAATGAAATGATATAATGTTACGACCGCGGAAATGTTTGTAATGACCTGTTAAACACACCCCGGTAATGGCTGAAATGGGCTCAATGGAATGCCTTGTCTTCCCGTTGCATCCAGAAAAATGCTTAAAGTTCGTTGGAGATTTAACACATCTCGACACTTACATCACAAGAAAGAGAAGAAATAACTTTATTTTGATGGATGTACATTTTTTTTCACAAATTTAAAAAAGTTATAATTTTGTACAGTTGAAATATTTACAAACTAGAGGTGCTGAAATGAAAGCAACTGCCGAAGATGAACACACAAATTATAGTGATATTGTGTCTGATCTTGCGAACCATGTAAAGTATGTATAGATAGGTGTAATCTAGAGCCAAGTGTGTTGATTTTCAAGAGGGTATCCTGCTATTGACACACTTGTTGAATTATGCAACAGAACGTGACAACAGTAATTAGTGAGGCAGTCTAGACCGTGCAGGTGTGCCTAAACGGAGCACGGTTTTGGTGGTTGCTGCCCTGTTCCACCCCTTTGTTAATATATTAATATATGCAAATATACCCAGTGCATTTATACAAATGAGGCACATATAATTTTCTTTATTTTAACGCAACATATTTTTTCTATATACATTTTCTGATGCTATCAGGTATTTAAGAGTGCATTCTAAGAAAATAAGTGTAATTTGACACATTTAATACCTGAATTCCCACCAAAATCCCTGAACTTTATGTGCTATAATAATTCAGTCAACATCTGATTAGAATTGTTTTTAAAACCTTTTAACAATTTGTATGAATGTTGCTAGTCATAGTTCTGGCCAGCAGGGCTCAACAAGGCATTGTGCAATATATTGTGTCCAGACATGTCTCTGTCGTGTAGAATATTCAGCCAAGCAGTGATTTAAACTGACTTATGCTATTTTTGTTTGTTGCAGATTCATAACCCATGTGATGGAGGGAGTTCATTCAAAGCTGCTATTTGTTGTTTTTGCCCGTCTGAATGAGTTAACTGGACCTTATTCTGTCAAGCGTTAACCAGGTTTTTATAAACAAATTGTAAGGAGATACTTCCTTGTTTTACTAGTGTTTTATGTAGTCACAATTTTAATATAAATTTAAGTTTCTGAATATTGTTTTGTGTGTGTATGTAAATTATTCAGTGGGAATTTTACATTCACTGTTTTACTGAATGTGTTTTTTACATTTTAGATATCTGGTTGTCAAGTTTTTTTTCTTCATAATAATAAAATCTTCAGTTAAAAAAGCTTAGGCCACGGCCATGCATTCCTTCTTTAGTTTCACCATATCAGTCATCAGTGAGGTATTTTTTTTGGTTTAAAAAAAACAAACATTTAAAAAATCACCCAATATGCTTGCAGACCTGTGGAGAGGAGTGGTTTGGACTTCAACAGATATTACTAGCAGCCAGTGATATTCAGAGTAGTAGACAGATCACAGCCCAGTTTCCCAAAAGCATCTTAAAGTTAAGTTCATCTTATAATCATATGACCTATAGTTCTAACGATTAATTTATTAGCCTTAAGATGCTTTTGGAATACCGGGCCCAAAACCATAGAGGCCTCTATTTGCCAAAAGGCCATGTTGTCATGGGCAGTGCCATTGAGGGCTTCCACCATTTTAATGTAGCCAACTGGGTGGGACTTCCAACTTCATTGGCTGATGCCTCCTGGTGACTCTGTTGGAGTCATGTCCAACCGGGTCATCAGGAGCGATCAGCCAATCATGAAGAAGAAAATTAACTACTTCAAAATAGAGAGAGTACTTTATTTATTTGAGTCAATCTTTTGGTGCTGTCAGACACTATAATGACACAGATGCAAAGATGAGTCCTCGATCTCTATGATCAGAACAGGCAAACAGGAGTCACTGGGCCATAGATCTAAATCAACCAGATTGGACAAGGCCATAGATCTAAATCAACCAGATTGGACAGGGCCATAGATCTAAATCAACCAGATTGGACAGGGCCATAGATCTAAATCAACCAGATTGGACAGGGCCATAGATCTAAATCAACCAGATTGGACAAGGCCATAGATCTAAATCAACCAGATTGGACAAGGCCATAGATCTAAATCAACCAGATTGGACAAGGCCATAGATCTAAATCAACCAGATTGGACAGGGCCATAGATCTAAATCAACCAGATTGGACAGGGCCATAGATCTAAATCAACCAGATTGGACAGGGCCATAGATCTAAATCAACCAGATTGGACAGGGCCATAGATCTAAATCAACCAGATTGGACAGGGCCATAGATCTAAATCAACCAGATTGGACAGGGCCATAGATCTAAATCAACCAGATTGGACAGGGCCATAGATCTAAATCAACCAGATTGGACAAGGCCATAGATCTAAATCAACCAGATTGGACAAGGCCATAGATCTAAATCAACCAGATTGGACAAGGCCATAGATCTAAATCAACCAGATTGGACAGGGCCATAGATCTAAATCAACCAGATTGGACAGGGCCATAGATCTAAATCAACCAGATTGGACAAGGCCATAGATCTAAATCAACCAGATTGGACAGGGCCATAGATCTAAATCAACCAGATTGGACAGGGCCATAGATCTAAATCAACCAGATTGGACAAGGCCATAGATCTAAATCAACCAGATTGGACAAGGCCATAGATCTAAATCAACCAGATTGGACAGGGCCATAGATCTAAATCAACCAGATTGGACAGGGCCATAGATCTAAATTGACCATATACTGTAGGACTCCAAATCTCATTGATGGATCTCAGGGTTCTGGCTCTCGCACTGTCACCATCTACTCCATCCAAGGTAATGTGATGCTGCTGTGAAACTTATGGATATACGTTGTGCACAACTCATGGATGTCAAATGATTCGAGATGGACGTCACAGCGGGAAAGTGCTAGATGAGCGAACTTGTGAGTGAAATTAATGAAGATCACGTGACTGAGGAAAATATTGCCGTGGTTAAGGATAATATTGAAGTGAGTGACAGGAGCCTATTGAAAAAAATGTCTGGAATTGTCGGAAACATTGGACAGTTTGATAAAACTATTGAGCAGTGGAACTCATACAGAATGGTTAGAATATTTTGTTCTTGCAAATGACATTGAGGACAAAATGGTGCCAACTTTTTTTTTGTGATAGGTCCAAACATTTAATTTACTACGCAGCCTGCTACAGCCAGACAGGCCAGGTAAAATGAAGTATGGTGATATTGTGGGAATCATGAAAGGACACTTTTCACCAAAACCACTAGTTGCTGAAAGGTTTAGGTTCCAAAGAAGAAATCAGAAATAGGGCGAATCAGTGACAATGTTTGCTGCTGTGTTAATTTAACTCACAATGCTCTGATAGTTTATGTTCTAAATTACACCGTTAGAGACAGACTAGTATGTGGGATATGGAGTGAAGCCACACAAAATAGACTGTTAACAGAAAGTATTCTGACCTTGGCAAAGGCCATAGAAGTCAGTGTTTCCACAGAACTAGTTGCTAAAGAGGCTCAGTTGTAGAGTTCATCAGGAAAGTGCCCAGAGTTGCTACATTTTTCACCACCATAGGCCCTGTTCCCAAGAAGGCCAAGGTAACCTGTTTAAATTACTATCGCCCCATAGCACTCACATCTAGCCATGAAATGCTTTGAAATGCTCATCATGGCTCACATCAACACCATCAATCCCCGATACCCTGGACTGACTCCAAATCGCAACCCCCCCCCCAACAGATGATGAAATCTCTATTGCACTCCACACTGCCCTCTCCCACCTGGATAAGATCAACACCTATGTGAGAATGTTGTTCATTGACTACACCTCAGCGTTTAACACCACAGTGTCCTCCAAGCTCATCACTAAGCTCAGGACCCTGGCACTGAAAACTTCCGTCTGCAACTGGCTCCTGGACTTCCTGACGGGCCGCCCCCAGGGGTTGAGGTAGCCATACTGGTTAAGTGTGCCTTGAATTCTAAATAAATCACTGACAGTATCACCAGCAAAGCCACCCCACCCATCACACCTCCTCCTCCATGCTTCACGGTGGGAACCACACATGCAGAGATCATCCGTTCACCTACTCTGCGTCTCACAAAGACACGCCGGTTGGAACCAAAAATCTAAAATTTGGACTCATCAGACCAAAGGACAGATTTCCACCAGTCTAAAGTCCATTTGCTCGTGTTTCTTGGCCCACGCAAGTCTCTTCTTCCTGTTGGTGTCCTGTAGTAGTGGTTTCTTTGCAGCAATTTGACCATGAAGGCCTGAGTCAAGCAGTCTCCTCTGAACAGTTGATGTTGGGATGTCTGTTACTTGAACTCTGAAGCATTTATTTGGGCTGCAATTTCTGAGGCTGGTAACTCTAATGAATTTATCCTCTGCAGCAGAGGTAACTGGGTCTTCCTTTCCTCTCGCGGTCCTCATGAGAGCCACCCCTGAGTCGATACATTTTAGAGTCACCTTGGGCTGTGATTACAGCTGTGAAAACACCTGGATTGTACAATATTTGCACATTATTTTTTTTATTCTTCAAGCTCTGTCAAGTTGGTTGTTGATCATTGCTAGACAGCCATTTTCAAGTCTAGCCATATATTTTCTAGCTGATTTAAGTAAAACTGTAACTAGTCCACTCAGAAACATTCACTGTCATCTTGGTAAGCAACTCCAGTGTATATTTGGCCTTGTGTTTAAGGTTATTTTCCTGTTGAAAAGTGAATCCATCTTGGGGTTGTGCCGCAGAGCATCATGGCATGGGGTTCTATGTGTTGTAGACTGAACACGTTCAATATATATGGTTGAACTAAATCATGTCTCCCGTCTCATCATTATTGAATTGTTATGAAGACGTGGTTATGAAACACACAAGACATAACAATAATCTCTTCATTTTGAATTATGTATGATCACTTATCTGAGAAAGTACTGTAAATATCCGGAAAATGTGTCTTCCCTCCACACCATAGTATTTTTTTTTTCAGCTTTGAAATTAGCCACTAGTAGGACCTTACACATAACTGCCAATAACTTAATAAAACATCTGATTGGCTCAGAATAAAAACTGGTTTGGATCTGACAACCAGATTAATTGGTTGAAACACCAAACAGCATTTTTTATCAATGGGTAGTGAGCTCATTGTATGTTTACCCTAGATAATTAGGCCATCATTCTAATCACTTATAACCATACTTCCATTAATCTCATAGGCTACTTGTAATTCTTCCATATTTCATTAGGTAAGTAGGCAGTTTACCATTTCTTCTTCCATGTATGCGTTGGATTGGTCGTCCAATTTACTATGATGAAATGCAAATTGTTTATGATCGACGATAGGTCAGTCATCCAAGGACGCTGTAGTAGGACAGTGACGTAACAAATAGGTCAGCGGGAGGGGATTTCTGTGCGCTCTCTAACATCACACATTCTAAACCCTCAAATGATTTACCTCACAAGTGGTGTATGTAAAAATGTATGAGAAGAATGGCAAACGATATAGAGTATATACAGGGGCTAACTTTAACTCACCACTAGCTCTCTGTCTCCCTACTGTGGATGATAATGATATAGGCCTGTAGCCCACACACCCTGTTTGGGTCATTATATCATCACAGCAGGTGGCGGGTCATTATATCATCACAGCAGGTGGTGGAGCTGAAGACAAGGCAATAGTCTAGATGGTGGCCCCAATATTTACTTCCATTATAAAAGATCCAACAGTGTAGCTGTTGCACCATGACAAAAATTAAGCAATGGCCACATACCAGCATAGAATATCCAGCAGTGATTCTGCACATATTATGTGAAATGTTGTGATATTATGTTGCCCTTGCAGATTATATTCCCTCCATCCCTTGGCAGGTATGCAAGCAGACATGAGCTCTGTGGTCCATGTGTGACACAGGGAGGCTGGCGGATTGGGGCTAAGCAGTTTCTATGGCAACAGAGGATGAGCGATGCTGCGGTAAACAGTGAGGTGGCGAGCCCGGGGATGATGCCTGAAAAGGCTGTTTCTTCCTTGCTCTTCTCACGCTCTACCCTGCTGCTCCCATTGTCATGGCTACTGGACAGTCTTTGGGCCATGCCATTGTAAGGAAGGAGGCTAAAATATAGTATCTCAGTCACACCGAGGCATGTAGGATTACACAGGCAGAACACAAGGCATATGTTCCCATCTTTTCAAGCAGTTGATAGACCCATTTCCTTTGACGGCACCTTTTATTCTCTATCATCCAACCACTTATAGTATCATAACATAATGTCTTTGTGCTTTGGGACAGGTAAATATAGGGCCCAAGAAACCATTTTCCTTTGCAAAACCAGTACAAAGGATATGTCAGATTATCATTTTATTGGTACACTGTACAATTTTGATTGACTAGGGTGCTACATTTTTTTTCCTCCATAATATTTTTTCTCTCTCAAATAGCTACCATATGCACCAGAAAACTGTTCACAAGTAGAAAAATACAAAACCACATGTACACCACTCACCCATTTGTGAGGGGAAAGAATGTACAATGAAAAACATGTTGGAGTTTAGAAAGCTATAGTACCTTTGGTGAAAAGAACTAAAAACAGTGGGGCAGGATTGATAAAAGCAGCATGAAATGACTTGAACTAAGCTGCCGTACCAAACACGGAGATAACAGAATTGCACATTTTCTGTCTTGTTCTTTTTCTAGGATTAAAAAAGAGGAGATCCAAGGTCCACAAGCAGAGCTGAAATACATTTGAGGAAAATCCTCACGGGTTTCACAGCTACTTTAGTATTCATCCAGTGCATCTTCAGTCCAGGGGAGACCAGTAGATAAAACAGGGAGGGCCACAAAAGCACTCCCAATATTCTCCTAGACAAAGAGATCCTATTCCAAACCTCTAGCACCTGGATGATGATTAGGATGATGACTATGCAGACTAATGGGAACTGGGATCATGTAGTTAAGGCTTGGGTTAACAACAACTCAGTGGACATGTACATTACACAGTATGTTTCACACAGTAGAAGGTGTAATATTATGTCTAGTGATGTTTAATGAGTGTATTACATATTACACAGTATGTTTCGGATGTCACTTTCTGGTCAAGCTGCAAAGCCGGAAGATCTACTTCTCTTCTTAAAATCAAATAATATTTTAAACCTAACCTTAACCACACTGCTAACCTTATTCCTAATCCTAACCTCAAATTAAGACCATAAATGTTGACAATATATCGCCAATTTTGATTTAGCAGCTTGGCCATATTTTCGGGAATCGTATGTTTCACACAATAGTAGATGTAATTTGTTAGTGACGTGAGTAAACTCTGAGAAGATGGTAAATACAGTAGAGGTGTGATTTCTATGGTTCTTTCAGAGCCTTTAGAGCAGTGGTCTGAACCGCAGATCAATTCACAATATCATCTGCCATCTATTTTCTGGTATATGAAGGCTTTGACAGCACGAGGCTGCCATTAGAGGAGGGATGGCTATATACATTTATTCCCACAGCAGGTGCTAAAGTTTGTAATTACAGAATTGTATGAAATATAAGCCACAGTGTGGTTGGCCTAGACATACAAAAGGAGACTGTCATTGAGACAGAAACAAGACATACAAATCAACACTCATACAAACACACACAGTGGATGATATTGCCTGATGTCCAGTTGTAAAACTGAGCTGTCCAACGTTATCAACTGCCAAAGACAGGAGGGGCTACAGGAACTGGTACACTACATACACATTCACACACAACGACATATACATGCACTGTTTCAAACTGCCAAAAAGTGCTGTCTTGTGCTTGAACATTTCACACTGTTGGTTGTCGCACCAACAAATGTGTTATCTGCATTGACTGCCATTTCAAAAGCAACGAAACCCTGAAGACAACCGTCTTCATCAGCACATAGTAATGTAGGTAGAACAGAAGGAGTTAAGGCCACATGGGGAAAATCAGGGTAAAAATTGTATCCAAAAAAAAAAAAAAAAAAAGGAAAGTAAAAGTGTTTACATCAGATGTCATAAATGCATATCAATCCTTGCTATGTCAATTACCCCTACACACCCAAGAGTACAATGTCCCGCTTGTCTGTTTCAAGATGATGAGGTGTGACAAGATATGAAGCCCCTGGTCAGTAGATCACAGGTTGAGGGAGTATGTTCTACTTAGCAGGCATCATTGAGCACCAGTGCTTTAGGGATCTATTCAATCCGCATTGCATCTTTACAGCGTGCTTGAAATTTAAAGGCCATGTTCCTGCTTTAGCGGGTACTGCATTCACTGTAAACGCTGCATATGTCTAAACGCTGCATATGTCGGCTCAATGGGAATTGACCTTCCATTTCTGCAACGCTTCAGCTTTACAGATTAAATAGTGTCCTTAGTGAAGGTCAGAAGCTTCCCAATGGGCAACATTCTCTTCCGTTGATGGCCACCAGGGGGTAGGCATGCTCAGTTCCTGATGTCCAGCTAGGCCAGCCCGACTCCACCAATCAAAAGACGGAGCCACTGTGGTGGAAGTGGACAGTGATGGATCGCAATTACAGTAGTGTGCACATTTGGAAAGAAACTACAACAAAGGCCAGCTTTTGTTTGTGTCTGAAGGATGAAGGAGAGACAGTAGCAGGCCTACAACAATTTCAAGGCATCATAGATGCAAGAATATTCTCAAATGCAAAAATGTTTAGCCTCCAATAGGCTCTAATCATAGAATATCATACCCACTATATGTTTACTCTGAAGTGCTAATATTAGACACAGTTCATGTTCTCTCTCATGCCATCTATATAATAGCAGGACATTTTAGTCATGGAGAAAAAGGGTATAAACCATCATAAGACACACACATAAAAAACAACAGATATGATCCCTTTTTTAAACATATTTAGAGCAGGGCTCTCCAACCCTGTTCCTGGAGAGCTACAGTCCTGTAGGTTTTCACTCCAACCCTATTTTAGCGCACCTGATTCTAATAATTAGCTGGTTGATAAGCTGAATCAGGTCTGTTACAACTGGCGTCGGAGTGAAAACCTACAGGAGGGTAGCTCCAGGAACAGGGTCGGAGTGAAAACCTACAGGAGGGTAGCTCCAGGAAAAGGGTCGGAGTGAAAACCTACAGGAGGGTAGCTCTAGGAACAGGGTTGGAGAGCCCTGTTTAAGTGTAACATTTAGGAGGTTAGCGTCTTCTGTCCCCTTGGAGCTAGGGCTGCAGTACCCTATTTGTCCTGTAGGGAGTGTAATTGCAGTTTTGAGCTGCATTATGCTCAGTCCCCTCTCCTCTACGGCCTGCTGTTGTTGAAGCTGGAGTTGTTGCTGCTGCAGCTCTCCTCATAGGTGGGAGGGGGTTCTGTAAGATCCACATACAAACCAGAGAAACAGACCGACTAATAGTAGGCCATTGTTCATTTATCATCATAATGACACAGAAGTGATTTACAGAATCAACTCCAGACAGGTTAAACTGTGTGTAGGAGCAGCAAGTGGTGACTAACTATGTAATAGTGCTGTATTAGGCAGGGGTAACTCACCATGTGGGTAGTCCCAGGTGCTGTACTCAGGGGGGAGTATGAGAGGACAGGACGTGGGTACTGGGGTGACGTTTCCCTCTGTGAAGAAAGGGATGGTGGACCCAGTGGACACACAGAACAGAGGCGCAGAGGTGTCGTCGGCACGTCGCTGGCTGGGTGGGAAAGCTGCACCGGGAGCGTAGCTAAATGCACTGGGGGACATGGTGGGGGGCTGGCCAGATTGGTCCTGCTGGGAGTGGCTCTTAGTGGGGATCTCCTCGCTGACTGAACCCCCTGCACCCAACTCCTCCTCCAGGTCCTCCTCAGCTGGGGGTGCGCTGGGGGTAACCCCTTCCAGGCCGGTGTTAGGGCTGATGGGTGTTGGGGCTGGGGTTGAAGGCCTAGCTCGTGACGGGGTCAAGTTGACAGCGATGTTCCCGATGTAGATGGGTAAAGTGACAACCGTCTCAGGGGATTTTAGTGATACCTGCAGCGATCACAAAGACACAATGTTAATGTTAAATATCCTGTCATCCCAGGTGATCCTTTAAGTACAGCACTGACACAAATGGCTTTGCCATACTGTATGACGACCAAGACATCTGATCTGTTCAGATTACAATAGTTATAATCCCTGAACTCAAAAGAGACCTCTGAAACTGAGCATGAATGACTTACAGCATACTACATGGCAGGTGCATTGGGTTAATGAGAGGATTACTACAGTATGATACTGTATGAGGAACATTGTCTGGTTCATATTGCAACTATAACTACAGAATGAAGAGTATGAGAATGGCTTACCAAGAAAAACTTCCAAAAGGACGTTTTAACCTCTAATTAGTCCTTTTGGAAGTTTTTCTTGGTAAGCAACTCTCATGATTTTTGTCATTGTTGTTGAGCACCCCTCCTTGCCTTTGTTTTCTGAAGCGCGAAGGGCCCACCTGAACGCTATAGAATGAACACTGTACAACTGCTAAAACTCTGAAATACCACCTGTGAACAACATGCTGTACTCGGGCGGATGCCCATCAGAGCACTCGATTGAGGATGTTATTAACCTGGATGAAGTAGTCAATCTCTATGAGGCTGCAGCCGGCCAGGGCAGACTGGGGGAGGGGCGGTACGATGATCTGCTCTCGCCACTCAGCGTGTTTCCCCGCCTTCACTCCCGCCCCCTCTACCTCTGCTATGGTCCGCAGGTCATACAAAGCTCGTTTGGTCTTATAAGTCACTTTCTGAGCAAGAGAAAAGGAGGAGGGGTATCAGAGACAAGATCTACATCCAACAAACATACAGCCTAGAGTAAACAATACAGACAAACACTACAGATCAAATATTTACACTAAAAATACTCAAAAGTATGTGTACAGCTGCACCTTTGCTGCTATAACAGCCTTCACTTTTCTGGGAAGGCTTTCCACTCGATGTTGGAACATTGCTGAAGGTACTTCCATTCAGCCACAAGAGCGAGATCAGGCACACAAAGGTGTTCCAAAAGTGTTTGATGGGGTTGAGGTCAGGGCTCTGGGCAGGCCAGTCAAGTTCTTCCACACCAATCTCGACAAACCACTTCTGCGTGGACCTCACTTAGTGCACGGGGGCATTGTCATGATGAAACAGGAAAGGGCCTTCCCCAGACTATTGCCACAAAGTTGGAAGCACAGAATAGTCTAGAATGTAATTGTATGCTGTAGCATTACAATTTTCCTTCACTGGAACTAAGGGGCCTAGCCCGAACCATGAAAAACAGCCTCAGACCATTATTCCTCCTCCACCAAACTTAACAGTTGGCAATATGCATTCGGGCAGGTAGTGTTCTCCTGGCATCCGCCAAACCCAGATTCGTCTGTCGGACTGCCGGATGGTGAAGCGTGATTCATCACTCCAGGGAACGCATTTCCACTGCTCCAGAGTCCAATGACGGTGAGCTTAACACCACTCCAGACGACGCTTGGCATTGCGCATGGTGATCTTAGGCTTGTGTGCGGCTGCTCGGCTATGTAAACCCATTTCATTAAGTTTCTGACGAACAGTTCTTAAGCTGACGTTGCTTCCAGAGGCAGTTTGGAACTCAGTAGTGAGTGTTGCAACAGAGGACAGACAAATTTTACGCGCTACACGCTTCAGCATTCGGCGGTTCTGCTCTGTGAACTTGTGTGATCTACTACTTCGCGGCTGACCCATTGTTGCTCCTAGACATTTCCACTTCACAATAACAGCACTTACAGTTGACCGGGGCAGCTCCAGCAGGGCAGAAATTTGATATACTGACTTGTTGGAAGACAGTGCCACATTGAAAGTCACTGAGCTCTCCAGTAAGGTCATTCTACTGCCAATGTTTGTCTATGGAAATTGCATGGCTGTGTGCAAAATTTTATACAACTGTCAAGCAACAGTGTGGTTGAAATAGCCGAATCCAGTAATTTGAAGGGATGTCCACATACTTTAGTATATATAGTGTATCAGCATTTGATCAGAAGTTACACTAGTAGCAACATGAAACCGTGAGACCGTGGTCGTGTGGTACCTGTATGAGACTGGCCAGCACGCAGCCCGTGTCCTTGCCTGACTTGTTGTGGATCTCAGTGGCTAGTCTGATGATCTGGCCTGGTGTGTATCCCCTCAGGTCACTGCAAGCCTTCAGCATGAGGGTGCCCGTCTTCACCAGGAGATAGCTGAATCTCTTAGTGATCACAGCATAACTGGGTTGCTGGGGAGAAGCAGTCATAGGAAGGGTAAAACAACCAGTTCTGAGGGACAGATGAACAGAGCGTAGTAACAGAAATAAGAGCTGGGGGGAAGACCTCTTGTAATCTTTAATTATGGATGAGAAAGTGGTTTTATTGCGCTCATCGTGCAGAAATCAAATCCCATAACTATCAAACAAAATAAGGCATGATCAAATAAGTGGGCACTCTACAGGTAGTCAGTCCACTGTTCTCTTCAGAAATATATACTGTTCCAGTACACAGTCTATAGCCAAGTACTATATATACACACCACCGTTCAAAAGTTTGGGGTCACTTAGAAGTGTCCTTGTTTTTGAAAGAAAAGCATTTTTTTTAATCCATTAAAATATGGATAAAAAAAAACATTGTTCATGTTGTAAATGACTGTTGTAGCTGGAAACGGTTGATTTTTAATGGAATACCTACATCACTCCTGTGTTCCAATGGCACATTGTGTTAGCTAATCCAAGTGTATTCTTTTAAAAGTTTAATTGATCATTATAAAACCCTTTTGCAATTATGTTAGCACAGCTGAAAACTGTTGTTTTGATTAAAGAAGCAATAAAACTGGCCTTCTTTAGACTAGTTGAGTATCTGGAGCATCAGCATTTGTGGGTTCGATTACAGGCTCAAAATGGCCAGAAACAAAGAACTTACAAAGAAACTCGGCAGTCTGTTCTTGTTCTGAGAAATTAAGGCTATTCAATGTGAGAAATTGCCAAGAAACTGAAGATCTCGTACAAGGCTGTGTACTACTCCCTTTACAGAACAGCGCAAACTCTCTAACCAGAATAGAAAGAGGAGTGGGAGGCCCCGGTGCACAACTGAGCAAGAGGACAAGTACATTTGAGTGTCTAGTTTGAGAAACAGACGCCTCACAAGTCCTCAACTGGCAGCTTCATTAAATAGTACCCACAAAATACCAGTCTCAACGTCAACAGTGAAGAGGCGACTCCGGGATGCTGGCCTTCTAGGCAGAGTTGCAAAGAAAAAGCCATATCTCAGACTGGCCAATAAAAAGAAAAGATTAAGATGGGCAAAATAACACAGACACTGGACAGAGGAAGATTGGAAAAAAGTGTTATGGACAGACAAATCTAAGTTTGAGGTGTTCGGATCACAAAGAAGAACATTCGTGAGACGCAGAAAAATGAAAAGATGCAGGAGGAGTGCTTGACGCCATCTGTCAAGCATGGTGGAAGCAATGTGATGGTCTGGGGTGCTTTGGTGGTGGTAAAGTGGGAGATTTGTACAGGGTAAAAGGGATTTTGAAGAAGGAAGGCTATCACTCCATTTTGCAACGCCATGCCATACCCTGTGGACGGCGCTTAATTGGAGCCAATTTCCTTCTACAACAGGACAATGACCCAAAGCACAGCTCCAAACTATGCAAGAACTATTTAGGGAAGAAGCAGTCAGCTGGTATTCTGTCTATAATGGAGTGGCCAGCACAGACATCGGATCTCAACCCTATTGAGCTATTGTGGGAGCAGCTTGACCGTACGGTACGTAAGAAGTGCCCATCAAGCCAATCCAACTTCAGGAAGCATGGGGCGAAGTCTCTTCAGATTACCTCAACAAATTGACAACTAGAATGCCAAAGGTCTGCAAGGCGGTAATTGCTGCAAATGGAGGATTCTTTGACGAAAGCAAAGTTTTAAAGGACACAATTATTATTTCAATTAAAAATCATTATTTATAACCTTGTCAACGTCTTGACTATATTTCCTATTCATTTTGCAACTAATTTCATGTATATTTTCATTGAAATGACTGCATAATAACACAAGTTCAGACAGTGAGACAGTGCTGAGACATTGGTGACTGGTGGTCTTTACCTCAATGTCGGGCACTTGATTGAGGTTGAGCAGGTTGAGTAGGTAGAAGGGCTTCTGGGACTTGTAGTCCTTGGAGAAGCGCGGTGTGTCTATGACGACTCTCACACGGTAAACAATTTTCCCAAAGGGCCCTTCAAAGGAGGTTGGGGCAGCCACTGAGTTGGACAGAGACAAACACAGTTATTAGACAGAGCGAGATTGACCACAGAGAGTTTAAGATTGTATACTAAATGTAACTCTTGGACATAAATAATTTCACAATATCAACTGCTACAGCAGCAACATAGACCACAGCTGTTTCATTTCTTTCATAAAGCCTCTGCTGTCTGCAGGTGAAACCTATAAATGGGAATACGAGATTCTGACCAAAACAGGGTGGCAGTCTAAAATGGTGGCTGGTCAGTGTGTGTACTTTATCAGAGGAGGGCTAGTCAGTGCTTGGTCTGAGCAGTGGGAAGCAGATAGATCAGGACAGGGGGACAGATACTCAGGGCTCCTAGCAGCGCTGTCACTAAGTGTCTGTGCCTATCTGTCTGATCTGCACAAATCCCCTCCTAACAGGACAGGGGGAGGACAGAGTTTATTTACAGACTTCCGAAAGGACAGAGGATAGAGGAGGAGAGATGGAGGAACGGATACTGAAGAAGAGAAAGACAAAAATAACAATTCTGAGAGGTTGGACGGAGAGAGGAAATGGAGAATGGTAGGATGAAGCTTAGTACAAAAAGAGATAGAGATGAGAGGATGGATCAGAGTCTCAGAGAAAGACCTTGGAAAACATGTTATCTGAAATCTGAATACATTTACAAATGTCATACTGGGTTAAAGAAATGTTCATACTGAATATCCATCTCCTGTATTCAGCTCATAAAGCACGACAGGTGCTGATACATTCAAATTGGAATGTATTGTGTCCAATGTCATGCTTTTAACGAAATACATTATAGGATTTTCCTATGAATCATTGGAATAAATAGATAACGCAAAATGGAAGACTTATGAAGGACAGAGATGCATACAGAACACACAATTCAGTCTCTCACATTCTCAATATTATCAATTCCAATTCAGCCCTCCTCCTCTTGTAGCCCTTTCCTGCAGACAAATGACCAAATCATCCTCTAGTGGCCTCACGGGTGGAATGTTATTAATATAAAAAACCTGCCAAAAATCTGGTGTTTCTATGTCAAACGGTTTTGTTATATTTCAGTCTTCTGTGGTGTATATAAAGTGTAATATTGGGCTGCAAACTAAAAATGTAATACATTTCAACTCTATATCTGACATGGTATAGGTGTCTTCTTTTTTTTAAGCCCATAACCATAAGTGTTAGGTGTATACTTTTTTTCCCAAAGTAGATTTGTTTAAGACTACCCTGATTTAGCCCACTGCAGTAAAAGGTTAAATGATCATGTCAGCAGCGGGTGCTTCACAGGGGAATTGCCTGCTGTCAAAAAGGATTAGTGAGTAGCAGCAGTCTGGGTGCAGAAGGCTTGGCAGAACAGACACAGACAGGCTCCTGGCCAGAGGGAACACAGCACCAGGCCAGCCACATCTCCCTAAGGAAAGAGTGGCTGGCTGGCCTCTTCTACCACTTGCTCCTCTTCTCCAGCCTCCTCCACAGAACCAAGGGCTCCTTTTTTCAAGTCTTTACTTTAAGTGTTTAAGTACATTCAACAATCTTCACAGTACGAACACCAGTTTTAATGTAGCATCCCATTTGGAGGCGCTATTAAATGTGGATTTTAAAGCCTCCCCTGTCAGCCCCTGACCTGACAACCAGCAGGGGGCACTGCCACTGGGCCACGCGGCTCAATTAAGTGCCTGGATGATTCAATCATCAGCTCTGTAATTATCATGTATTCTGTTGCCGTTCTGTTGACGACGGGGGAAGGAGGGACGTGGAGAAGGGAGGGCAGCAGGGTGATTGCAGGGGGCCCACAAGGAGCAATTAAATAGTGACAGCACCACGGGACTAAAGGACTATATATAGACAGTGTGGCCTAATAGACAGACAACCACTGCACTGTCTGTGCCCTCACACCTGCATGTACTCGAGTTCACAGTCCAGTCAAAAGCATTCCGGAGAAAACAAGGAATAGCATTCTACATGTCATGTGTTACGACACAAAGGAGTGTCTGTAGGGACATGATACGTCTCTAGGCTACTGGCACTTGTTTGCTTGGCCTTTGTGTTAGTCCTTGACCAGGGGTGACTAACATGGCCTACTTTGACATATATCACCCACTTAGACAGGAGATGTTGGCTGACACAAGGGGGGCTGGCTGACTGAGGCAGTTACGATTAAAGTGCATGTAGCACAAGTGTAGAGACATTAGTTTCAATAGTGTACCCTACTTCTGATATGAAAAGGCATTTCTTTATTTACCTGAACAAACTGTACTGAACGTTCTTATACCATTCATAATGCTATATTATATCCAGTCCAATTGTTTCATTGTCAGACAAAGAGCCAAGGGCCCTAAGCAATACTACAAAAGCAACACACACTGTGCCTATTCAGAAACTTCACACTATCAGTGGTTATACCTGAAAACAAGATTCCTTCAAAAAGTCACCAACAGTTCAGCTGTAGTGTACTGACAAAAATATTGATATGGACCTCAATGTGGTTGACATGGAGGAATGCAGTTCAACAGGTTTTCCAGACGTATCCCAAACTTACCTGGGATGACAAATTGGAAAGGGAAACTGTGCTCGCCAGCTGCCAGGGTACCTGTAAGAGATAGAGATAGCTTGGTCAGATAGACAGGCAAAATCACATTTAGACAGACAGACATGTACAGACACAGAGCGCAAGGTAGACTAGTGGCCAGTCTAAGGCCTTGATTCAATCAGATCAAGCGTTAACAGGCGATATCTGACACCCGCAACGCTGGTGTTTTGGCGGTGTCGGAGGTGTAACTGCATTAGAGCTGTCAAATCAGAGCGGCTGCTCGCGTGGTCATTGCCACAAAGCCAAAAGTGTCCCACTCACGTTAGAAGTTCAGAACAGGAAAGTGTAGGATATATAGAAATAATGACACTCAAATAAAAAATCATTCAACTAAATAATGAGGATTTCTATCAGCCTAATTGAGGTGTAGATTACATCTCATATGCAGTGTTTGAACTTGTAAACAAGGCTGCATGGGATTTCTCTTAATGCGATACTGTGTAGTCAATGGCAATGTCTGCTTTAGGTATAATGCCAGGAGCCGCTTGTGCATTTGACAGCTCTAATGCAGTTCCACCTCCGACATCACCAAAACAACCGCAGATCTGATAGAATCGAGCCCTAAATATTCAACAGCTCTCACAATGGTGTACAATAAGGAACTATGTTTTTCACTCTGCTTTTATAGATCAGCCCACTGTGACATTTCAGCACAAAGGTGTGCAAGTACGATGTGTGTGTGTATGAACAGCTCAGTGGGTAACCATGGAGATCCCTAGGTTAAGCACCACACCTGCAGGGCTGAGGGTTCACCTACAATCTTTTAAAAAAAGTGCTATCTAGAACCAAAAAGGGTTCTTTGCCTGTCCCCATAGGATAACCCTTTAAATAACCTCATGGAACCCAAAAGAGTTATACCTGGAACCAAAACAGGTTCTACCTGGAAACAAAAAGGGTTATACTATGGGGACAGCCTCAGAAACCTTTTGGAACCCTTTTTATTTTATTTAAGTGTGTACTTTCCCACTGAGTGAGGTTTATGTGATAAACCAACAACATTGTTCAACTGCAGTTCCAGAGACATCATTTCACTTCTGATAATACAACTTCAGTTTTTGAAAGTTTTGTGGGAATACACTCATATTTCACTCATAATGTGGCTTTAAAAGGACATTGTGCCAATGGAGGCGATAAACCAAGAGATACTGTAGGTTTCATAATATAGAAAACCTTGTAGACATTAAAGCCTCTCTGGCCATTAATTCCCTCATAAGCCGACAGTCCAATTAAAATTGTTCAGATAGCAGTGTTCGTTCACTGCATCAAGACGTCAATGTGTTTTCCGTTTGTCTCCATTTCCTAAAGGGGAAGCGCTCAGGGATTTCCACGTTTTCATTTACATCACTTGTTTACTGTTAGAGGAAGCATCTCTTTGCAAGAAAAGGCAAGGGTGTAGTAGCCACATTCTTCCACCTTCTCTCGCTCTCTCTTTTTCACTCAACTCTGTAGAGATCCAGTCTCCACATGCCGCTGAGAGAAAGTACAGTACAGTGAAACTTTAAAAAAGTTGATGGGGCTGTATTTCAAATGAGCTCTAGGTGAGAGACAGAGCCGTCTACTGCAGTTCAAGACAGTTGAAAACGCGTACAGCTTTCTAGCTATGCAACAATATAGAGCAGTTGTATTATAAAGATCTTTTCACCCCCAGTTTGGTACAGTTCGACATATATTATGATGACATTTTGTGATGTTTTTGTTAGTTTTGGAGTTTCGTTAGGATTTTGTCGACTGTTTGGGCACACAGCATTTTTTCTCAAGGGCCAGCCGAAGTTTGGAAGCCGAATTCTACGCCCCTTCGTCCATGATTGGTCAACCGTAGGGGTGACATGAGTTTCCGCTTCTTGACGATTCAGCCCGAAACTCAGTGTGGATTCAACATGGCGAATGACAACTTCGAGCATTGATTGACTGAGGAGGTACAAAAGTACCTTCACCAGTACGATTCTAGTCATTCATTATATAAATACCAGCATGTAAATGCCAATTCATGGAGGGAGATTGTGGAGACGCTGGGGCCAACCCAACCACTTGTTTGAAAAAGTGGAGTAGGGTTTGCGACAAGTTCGTCAAGGCAAAGAAAAGAAACAAGGGTCGCAGTGGAGATGCCGGTGGATACGCTACTCCAGAAATGTTGCTGCTGGCTTGTTTGGCACATTTAGCATGGGAAGACTGAAAGCAACATGCCGTCTCACCAAAGGATGGTGTATGTTGTTGTATTTTCTATTGTAGTCAACGAAAAGAGTAGCCATGCTTTGCTAACAATAGCTAGCGCTATCTACTTGGCTGGCTAATTGCTAGCTAGCCTAGCAGCATACTCGTGCAGGGAAAGCAAGTCAACTAACTAAACTAAAGATCTTTAAAACTTTTGATCAAACATCATTTTGTCATAGAAAGAAAATCATAAGCTTCCCAAATTGGTAACAAAGTCAAAGTTCGGTAGCAAGGTCCAGTTAGGCAAAATGTTGCAAACGTTTGAGCAGAGATGTGTAGCTAGGCCAGGCCTACTCAACTCTGCTCAAAATTTTGCAACATTGGTATTTTATTAGGATCCCCATTAGCTGTTGCAAAAGCAGAAGCTACTCTCCTGGGGTCCACACAAAGCATGAAACATAATACAGAACATCATTAGACAAGAACAGCTCAAGGACAGAACTACATACACTTTTAAAAAGGCACACGTAGCCTACATATCAATACATACACACAAACTATCTAGGTCAAATAGGGGAGAGATGTTGTGCCGCGAGGTGTTGCTTTACCTTTCTTTTAAACCAGGTTTGCTGTTTATTTGAGCAATATGAGATGGAAGGAAGTTCCATGCAATAAGGGCTCTATATAATATTGTACATTAATATAGTCTATTGTAGTCTCGGTTAATGATTTTTGACGTTCATTAATGTTTTGGATGTGTACTAAATAGCCCTCTACTTTTTTATTTTCAAGACACAAACACCAGTGAATGGAGACAGCACCTGGTTTTGTTCTCTGCGCCCCAGCACAGCCTGTTCACCGGCCCCATGCACTACCTCTACCCCCAGTACTGACTGGTGGTCGGCTCCCAGCCCATCTCCCGCACTGAGTTGCAGTGCGGAATTAGAAACATCTCCATGCTGGACCTGGGAAGCTCTATCCTGGGCCCACCTCCAAGACCTACTCCACCTATGCCACAGAGCAGCAGCAGTAGTTCTGTAGCAGGGGTGTGAGAAGAAGGGAGAAAACAGCTGCAGACATCACTCACAAAGGCATTGATTGAAGACATATCTCAAGATCTCCGAGCATGTCTTGTTCGCAATGTTGTGTGTCTCACATGTCTGTTCATAAGACACTGTTTTACTATTGTTCCGAAATATTTATATGGCTCATAAATATTTGTATCTACACTCTTGACACTTCATATTTCACCCTTTTGTTGTTTACATGTCTGTTCATAGCAGCCACTGTTGTACTACTGTTAAGAAATATGTATATTCAGAAATATTTGTAACTATACTGACACATTTTATTCCATAGACACTTGTTTACATGTCTGTTCTCAGCAGAGACTTTTGTACTGTGCTTTACTTTCAGAAGCAATAATAAAGGTTTATTTGTGTGCTGAAAAAGCATTGCTTCATCTCAACACAAGGTGTTTGAATGCATTCTATTTGCGCTGACAAAGTACAGAAGAGCTGTGTGCCACAGATTTGACTGGCTTTCTTCTACTTGTGGTGTAGTTCAAGCTAATCTAAATTAAAACACAGTGCACACAAAGAACTGAGTCTGTGTGTCCATCAAAAATTCTCATCCTTGCAGCAATGATGCCAAATGCATTCTCTGACTGTCCGACAACGAGAGTGGTGGTAGTTCCAGGTACGCCCAGGTTTATTGAGATGGACACCTGTGAATGAGAGGTAACAAGAGAATGTCATATATATATATATATATATATATATATATATATATATACACAGTTGAAGTCGGAAGTTTACATACACCTTAGCCAAATAGATTTAAACTCAGTTTTTCACAAATCCCGACATTTAATCCTAGTAAAAATGTCCTACCTTAGGTCAGTTAGGATCACCACTTCATTTTAAGAATGGGAAATGTCAGAATAATAGTAAAGAGAATGACGTATTTCAGCTTTTATTTCTTTCATCACATTCCCAGTGGGTCAGAAGTTTACATACACTCAATTAGTATTTGATAGCATTGCCTTTAAATTGTTTAACTTGGGTCAAACATTTTGGGTAGCCTTCCACAAGCTTCCCACAATAAGTTGGGTGAATTTTGGCCCATTCCTCCTGACAGAGCTGATGTAATTGAGTCAGGTTTGTAGGCCTCCTTACTTGCAAACGCTTTTTCAGTTCTGCTCACAAATTTTCTATTGGGTTGAGGTCAGGGCTTTGTGATGGCCACTCCAATACCTTGACTTTGTTGTCCTTAAGCCATTTTGCTACAACTTTGGAAGTATGCTTGGGGTCATTGTCCATTTGGAAGACCCATTTGCGACCAAGCTTTAACTTCCTGACTGATGTCTTGAGATGTTGCTTCAATATATCCACATAGTTTTCCTCCCTCATGATGCCATCTATTTTATGAAGTGCACCAGTCCTTCCTGCAGCAAAGCACCCCCACAACATGACATTGCCAACCCCGTACTTCACGGTTGGGATGGTGTTCTTCGGCTTGCAAGCCTCCCCCTTTACCCTCCAAACATTATGGCCAAACACTTCTATTTTTGTTTCATCAGACCAGAGCACATTTCTCCAAAAAGTACGATCTTTGTCCCCATGTGCAGTTGCAAACCGTAGCTCGGCTTTTTTATGGTGGTTTTGGAGCAGTGGCTTATTCCTTGCTGAGCGGCCTTTCAGGTTATGTCGATACAGGACTAGTTTTACTGTGGATATAGATACTTTTGCACCTGTTTCCTCCAGCATCTTCACAAGGTCCTTTGCTGTTGTTCTGGGATTGATTTGCACTTTTCGCACAAAAGTACGTTCATCTCTAGGAGACAGAACGCGTCTCCTTCCTGAGCGGTATGGCGGCTGCGTGGTCCCATGGTGTTTATACTTGCGTACTATTGTTTGTACAGATGAACGTGGTACCTTCAGGCGTTTGGAAATTGCTCCCAAGGATGAACCAGACTTGTGAAGGTCCACCATTTTTTTCTGAGGTCTTGGCTAATTCTTTTGATTTTCCCATGAGGTCAAGCAAAGAGGCACTGAGTTTGAAGGTAGGCCTTGAAATACATCCACAGGTGCATCTCCAATTGACTCAAATGATGTTAATCAGAAGCTTCTAAAGCCATTACATAATTTTCTGGAATTTTCCAAGCTGTTTAAAGGCAAGGACAACTGAGTGTATGTAAACTTCTGTCCCACTGGATTTGTGATACAGTGAATTATAAGTGAAATAATCTGTCTGTAAACAATTTTGGGAAAAATGACTTCTGTCATTTAGATGTCATGTCATGTAGATGTCCTAACCGACTTTCCAGAACTATAGTTTTTTAACAAGAAATTTGTGGAGTGGTTGAAAAATTTGTTTCAATGACTCCAACCTAAGTGTATGTAAACTTCCGACTTCAACTGTATATATATATACGGTGGGGAGAACAAGTATTTGATACACTGCCGATTTTGCAGGTTTTCCTACTTACAAAACATGTAAAGGTCTGTAATTTTTATCATAGGTACACTTCAACTGTGAGAGACGGAATCTAAAACAAAAATCCAGAAAATCACATTGTATGATTTTGAAGTAATTCATTTGCATTTTATTGCATGACATAAGTATTTGATCACCTACCAACCAGTAAGAATTTCGGCTCTCACAGACCTGTTAGTTTTTCTTTAAGAAGCCCTCCTGTTCTCCACTCATTACCTGTATTAACTGCACCTGTTTGAACTCGTTACCTGTATAAAAGACACCTGTCCACACACTCAATCAAACAGACTCCAACCTCTCCACAATGGTCAAGACCAGAGAGCTGTGTAAGGACATCAGGGATACAATTGTAGACCTGCACAAGGCTGGGATGGGCTACAGGACAATAGGCAAGCAGCTTGGTGAGAAGGTAACAACTGTTGGCGCAATTATTAGAAAATGGAAGAAGTTCAAGATGACGGTCAATCACCCTCGGTCTGGGGCTCCATGCAAGATCTCACCTCGTGGGGCATCAATGATCATCAGGAAGGTGAGGGATCAGCCCAGAACTACACGGCAGGACCTGGTCAATGACCTGAAGAGAGCTGGGACCACAGTCTCAAAGAAAACCATTAGTAACACACTACGCCGTCATGGATTAAAATCCTGCAGCGCACGCAAGGTCCCCCTGCTCAAGCCAGCGCATGTCCAGGCCCGTCTGAAGTTTGCCAATGACCATCTGGATGATCCAGAGGAGGAATGGGAGAAGGTCATGTGGTCTGATGAGACAAAAATAGAGCTTTTTGGTCTAAACTCCACTCGCCGTGTTTGGAGGAAGAAGAAGGATGAGTACAACCCCAAGAACAACATCCCAACCGTGAAGCATGGAGGTGTAAACATCATTCTTCGGGGATGCTTTTCTGCAAAGGGGACAGGACGACTGCACCGTACTGAGGGGAGGATGGATGGGGCCATGAATCGCGAGATCTTGGCCAACAACCTCCTTCCCTCAGTAAGAGAATTGAAGATGGGTCGTGGCTGGGTCTTCCAGCATGACAACAACCCAAAACACACAGCCAGGGCAACTAAGGAGTGGCTCCGTAAGAAGCATCTCAAGGTCCTGGAGTGCCCTAGCCAGTCTCCAGACCTGAACCCAATAGAAAATCTTTGGAGGGAGCTGAAAGTCCGTATTGCCCAGCGACAGCCCCGAAACCTGAAGGATCTGGAGAAGGTCTGTATGGAGGAGTGGGCCAAAATCCCTGTTGCAGTGTGTGCAAACCTGGTGAAGAACTACAGGAAACGTATGATCTCTGTAATTGCAAACAAAGGTTTCTGTACCAAATATTAAGTTCTGCTTTTCTGATGTATCAAATACTTATGTCATGCAATAAAATGCAAATTAATTACTTAAAAATCATACAATGTGATTTTCTGGATTTTTGTTTCAGATTCCGTCTCTCACAGTTGAAGTGTACTATGATAAATATTGCAGACCTCTACATGCTTTGTAAGTAGGAAAACCTGCAAAATCGGCAGTGTATCAAATACTTGTTCTCCACACTGTATATATATATGAAATGGCACTTCTAATTTAGAGGTGGATACATGTACAGTTGAAGTCGGAAGTTTACATACACTTAGGTTGGAGTCATTAAAACTAGTTTTTCAACCACTCCACAAATTTCTTGTTAACAAACTATAGTTTTGGCAAGACGGTTAGGACATCTACTTTGTGCATGACACAAGTCATTTTTCCAACAATTGTTTACAGACATATTATTTCACTTACAATTCACTGTATCACAATTGTCAGTGTGTCAGAAGTTTACATACACTAAGTTGACTGTGCCTTTAAACAGCTTGGAAAATTCCAGAAAATTATGTCATGGCTTTAGGAGCTTCTGATAGGCTAATTACATTTACATTTAAGTCATTTAGCAGACGCTCTTATCCAGAGCGACTTACAAGTACATACATTCATACTTTTTTTGTACTGGCCCCCCGTGGGAATCGAACCCACAACCTTGGCGTTGCAAGCACCATGCTCTACCAACTGAGCCACACGGGACCACGATAATTGACATCATTTGAGTCAATCGGAGGTGTACCTGTGGATATATTTCAAGGCCTACCTACAATCTCAGTGCCTCTTTGCTTGACATCATGGGAAAATCAAAAGAAATCAGCCAAGACCTCAGAAACAGAATTGTAGACCTCAACAAGTCTGGTTCATCCTTGGGGGCAATTTCCAAACGCCTGAAGGTACCACGTTCATCTTTACAAACAAGAGTACGCAAGTATAAACACCATGGGATCACGCAGCCATCATACCGCTCAGGAAGGAGTCGCGTTCTGTCTCCTAGAGAGAAACGTACTTTGGTATGAAAAGTGCAAATCAATCCCAGAACAACAGCAAAGGACCTTGTGAAGATCCTGGAGGAAACAGGTACAAAAGTATCTATATCCACAGTAAAACGAGTCCTATATCGATATAACCTGAAAGGCCGCTCAGCAAGGAAGAAGCCACTGCTCCATAACCACCAGAAAAAGCCAGACTACGGTTTGCAACTGCACATGGGGACAAAGATCGTACTTTTTGGAGAAATGTCCTCTGGTCTGATGAAACAAAAATATAACTGTTTGGCCATAATGACCATCGTTATGTTTGGAGGAAAAAGGGGGAGGCTTGCATGCCGACGAACACCATCCCAACCGTGAAGCACGGGGGTGGCAGCATCATGTTGTGGGGGTGCTTTGCTGCAGGAGGGACTGGTGCACTTCACAAAATAGATGGCATCATGAGGAAAGAAAATGATGTGGATATATTGAAGCAACATCTCAAGACATCAGTCAAGAGATTAAATCTTGGTCGCAAATGGGTCTTCCAAATGGACAATGACCCCAAACATACTTCTAAAGGTGTGGCAAAATGGCTTAAGGACAACAAAGTCAAGGTATTGGAGTGGCCATCACAAAGCCCTGACCTCAATCCTATAGAAAATGTGTGGGCAGAACTGAAAAAGCGTGCACGAGCAAGGAGGCCTACAAACCTGACTCAGTTACACCAGCTCTGTCAAGAGGAATGGGCCAAAATTCACCCAACTTATTGTGGGTAGCTTGTGGGAGGCTACCCGAAACATTTGACCCAAGTTAAACAATTCAAAGGCAATGTTACCAAATACTAATTGAGTGTATGAAAACTTCTGACCCACTGGGAATGTGATGAAAGAAATACAAGCTGAAATAAATAATTCTCTCTACTATTATTCTGACATTTCACATTCTTAAAATAAAGTGGTGATCCTAACTGACCTAAGACAGGGAATTTTTACTAGGATTAAATGTCAGGAATTGTGAAAAACTGAGTTTAAATGTATTTGGCTAAGGTGTATGTAAACTTCTGACTTCAACTGTATCTCAACCAGAAGCCATGGATTACAGGCAACATCCGCACCGAGCTAAAGGCTAGAGCTGCCGCTTTCAAGAAGCGGGTCACGAATCCGGACGCTTACAAGTAATCCCACTATGCCCTCAGAAGGACCATCAAACAGGCAAAGCGTCAATACAGGATTAAGATTGAATCCTACTACACCGGCTCTGATGCTCGTCGGATGTGGCAGGGCGTGCAAACTATTATGGACTACAAAGAGAAACACAGCCACGAGCTGCCCAGTGAAGCGAGCCTGCTAGACGGGCTAATTACCTTTTATGCTCGCTTCGAGGCAAGCAACACTGAAGCATGCATGAGAGCACCAGTTCCAGATGACTGTGTCATCACGCTCTCCGTAGCCGATGTGAGCAAGACCTTGAAACAGATCAACATTCACAAGGCTGCGGGGCCAGACGGATTACCAGGACGTGTACTCAGAGCATGCGCAAACCAACAGGCAAGTCTTCACTGACATTTTCAACCTCTCCCTGACCGAGTATGTAATACCTACATGTTTCAAGCAGACCACCATAGTCCCTGTGCCAAAGAAAACGAAGGTAACATGTCGGTAGCCATGAAGGGTCTTGAAAGGCTGGTCATGGCTCACATCAAGACCATCATCCCGGAAACCTGAGACCCACTCCAAATTGCATACCGTCCCAACAGATCCGCAGATGACGCAATGCTGTTCATTGACTACAGCTCCGTGTTCAACACCATAGTGCCCACAAAGCTCCTCACTAAGCTAAGGACCCTGGGATTAAACACCTCTCTCTGTAACTGGATCCTGCACTTCCTGACGGGTCGCCCCCAGGTGATGAGGGTAGGTAACAACACATCTGCCACACTGATCCTCAACACAGGGGCCCCTCATGGTAACCAGCTAGGTTAACATCCAATTGGCGACAGGTTTTATATTCAAAACTCTGCATAAAAACAATATGCGCATTTTCCTACCAGAGATGTGTTTCCATCAAATTGACTTGGTGCAGATAAAAGGCTGTGCATGATGGTGTAGCGCACATAAACATACCTTTTGTGGTTAAATTCCCATTTTCGCATAAAAGCATTTCCCCCAACATTTCACATATAATTCATATTACCGACACTAAAAGATTCCACCTTGTCTAGCATATTTAGTTTTTTTATTTTTTTTCAGATTTTTTTTTTATCTGACATGTACTTTACTTGCATAAAAAGATTGGATGGAAACCTGGTCACAGAATCACTTGTTATTTGTTCCTAAAAACCCAAAGCCACCAATAGAGGCCTTTTAGACACTTGTACAGGAACTTTGCACTGATCCACTGACTACTGGGAAAGAGATGAGATGCAAACACCTCTTCACAGTTTGGCTAAAGATGACTGACAGCTTACCGCAGTCACACACACACACACACACCACCCTACCATCTGCAGGATATATCTGAGGGTCACATGAACAGAAGTAGCAGAGTATGGGAGGGTACGCTGCCTCATCCCAGCGTACCCTCCCATACTCTACATGTGTGGCTGGCATACCACATTAATAGTCAGCCACAGTGGTCACGTTTGTCCCCTTGTGTGGTTGGCCACCACTGTCCCCCTCCCTGTCTTAGTGTCCCTGCTGTGCCTGCGTCACATAACCTAGAGGCAGAGGAGCCCATTGTTGGGAGGAAAAATGGGATAGGAAAAAAACACTGAGATAAAGAGGAGATGAGAGGAGGATGTGAAATTAATTATTTATGACTCTCCAGTTTTGGTGTGTGTGTGTGTGTGTGTGTGTGTGTGTGTGTGTGTGTGTGTGTGTGTCAGAGGTGTTGGGATAGTTAAAAGTGGTAAATTACACAAACCCATCCAGTGATGATTCTAATAATCTCTTGGGATGTTTACGTGATTGATGTGTGGTATAGGATCGGCACACACATTGGAATTCTACAAAGAAATGAAAACAAATAAGGTGTCACTTAAAGGACCTCCAACATATTTGTATGCATGCATGCTAGAACGTCTACAATCACTGTAAAAGCTTGTGCTTGGGTTTGTGCATGCCTCCGCCTATTTGTATGCAACATGCACAGTCAGTACTTGGATTCCAACTGCTTTCAGCTCTCGGAAATGGTTGTTCTTTGATCTAAGAATAGTCCTGGATTTCACATGCTTCTGTGAGGCTAAATTACATCAAAAATATTAAATCAGCTCGACTGGAATTTTGAGCAGCAAAGACATTCAAGTGCATCTAATTAAATTCCCCTTAACTGATCCAATGGATTGACAGAACATTACAACCACTAACTAGGACATAAAACAGACAGGCATGGAACTGATCTGTCGTTACACAACTGAGTGTTAATGAGACAGTAATTAATATTGACCGCAAGAAATGTCTATTAGACAAGTAGTAATATGGCCAGCCAAATCTGACTAGATTCATATTTGCAATTCACAATCTGTGATCACACCAGCTTCAATAAAGACTGAATAAATAGATACCTGTTTGATAGTTTCACATTTACACTCTCCTTCAAATTAGTGGATTCGGCTATTTCAGCCACACCCATTACTGACAGGTGTATAAAATCGAGCACACGGCCATCCAATCTCCATAGACGAACATTGGCAGTAGAATGGCCCGTACTGAAGAGCTCAGTGACTTTCAAAGTGGCACTGTCAACGTAGGATGCTACCTTTCCAACAAGTCAGTTTGTCACATTTCTGCCCTGCTAAAGCTTCCCGGGTTAACTTTAAGTGGAAGTGGAAACGTCTAGGAGCAACAACGGCTCAGCCGTGAAGTGGTAGGCCACACAAGCTCACAGAATGGGTCCCCCGAGTGCTGAAGCATGTAGCGTGTAAAATCGTCTTTCCTCGGTTGCAACACTCACTACCAAGTTCCAAACTGCCTCTGGAAGCATTGTCAGCACAAGAACTGTTCGTCAGGAGCTTCATGAAATGGGTTTCCATGGCCGAGCAGCCGCACACAAGCCAAAGATCACCATGTGCAATGCCAAGCGTCGGCTGGAGTGGTGTAAAGCTCGCTGCCATTGGACTCTGGAGCAGTGGAAATGCGTTCTCTGGAGTGATGAATCACGCTTCACCATCCAGCAGTCCGACAGATGAATCTGGGTTTGGCGGATGCCAGGAGAACACTACCTGCCCGAATGCATATTGCTAACTGTTAAGTTTGGTGGTGGAGGAATAATGGTCTGGGGCTTTTTTCCGGATTTGGGCTAGGCCCCTTAGTTCCAGTGAAGGGAAATCTTAACGCTACATCATACAATAATTCTGTGCTTCCAACTTTGTGGCAACAGTTTGGGGAAGACCCTTTCCTGTTTCAGCATGACAATGCCCCCGTGCACAAAGCGAGGTCCATAAATAAATGGTTTGTTGAGATCGGTGTGGAAGAACTTGACTGGCTTGCACAGAGCCCTGACCTCAACCCAATTGAACACCTTTGGGATGAATTGAAACGCAGACTTCAAGCCAGGCCTAATCGCCCAACATCTGTGCCCGACCTCACTAATTCTCTTGTGGCTGAATGGAAAGTCCCCGCAGCAATGTTCCAACATCAAGTGGAAAGCATTCCCAGAAGAGTGGAGGCTGTTATAGCAGCAAAGGGGGGACGAACTCCATATTAATGCCCATGATTTTGGAATGAGATGTTCGATGAGCAGGTGTCCACATTCTTTTGGCCATGTAGTGTATATGACGATACCCAATAGCACATTCACACAAACACGAGGGGCTTTTCTCTAAACGTTTGTGGTCAGACGGCTCAGTGGGTTGTTGGAGAAAAGTGCTTGCAACACCAAAATTATGGGTTAATGAATCAGTATGGATATTGAATATATGAACATACAAGGAAAGTCTATGAAGTATACTGGAAGAATGAAGACAGAAAGAATGAAGACAGAGTTGAATAGACTGCTCTCTAGTAACACCTCCCAGCTCTGTGAAAAACCACTGAGCCTATAGGTGAGAGAGGCAGAGTTAAACATTAATTAAGCAACATAGTAGTGGTGTGCTAACCTAACCAGCATGGATTATACCCAGTTGTCTGTCCCGACAGAACCAAAAAAAGCTGTCTATGTTTGGTTCAGATTTGGTCTGGTCTGGACTGGCCTTGATTTGGCCCAAACATAGACGTCTATATTTGGTCCAGATTTGGTCCGGACCAAATCAGTATCGGACCAAATCATAGACAACCATGTTTCACAAGTTTGAACAGCACAGTACATCATAGTATAGTACATTACAGTACACAGTAAAGAAAAGTAGAGTATGTTATGTACAGTTATGTACAGCAGAGTACAGTAAAGTATAGTGTACTGTATTGTACCCAAATTTACTCTAATGTACTGTACTCTTCTGAATTAAACTCTACTGAATTAAATTATACTGTACGGTACTCTACTACACTCTACTCTAATGAATAAAACTTGACAACTGTCCTGTACCGTACAGGACTCTACTGTGCTCTACTGTACTAAGCTGTGCCGTACTATAATGTGATGTTCAAAGTTGTGAAACATAGCCTAGAAGTCTATGATTTGTTCAGATTTGGATCTGGTCCGCACCGACCAGATGTGTACTTGTTTGGGGGTGGAGCTCATTACAATAATACCCAGCATGCTTTGTAAGTGTACATTTTGGTCATTCAGCAGACGCTATTATCTAGAGAGCGACTTACAGTCAGTAAAACGCATTCAACTAAGGTAGATAAACACCAACATAAGTGCATGTGACAGATGGGAGCAATAATAAATATTCTGTTGTAATCTTCAGTTGGCTCATCTGTCCTATATTAAAGGGATACTTCAGGATTTTGGCAATGAAGCCCTTTACCTACTTCCCGAGAGTCAGATGAATTCGTAGATACCATTTTTATATCTCTGCTTGCAGTTTGAAGGAAGTTGCTAACTTGAGTTAGCGCAATTGCTAACTAGCGTTAGTGCAATGACTCGAAGTCTATGGTATGAGCTAGCATGCTAGTAGATACCATAGACTTCCAGTCACTGCGCTTATGCTAGTAAGCATTGGCTCACGAAATAGCCTCTAACTTTCTTCATACTGGATAAAAATTATCTCGGGAAGTAGATAAAAATCCCAAAGTATCCCGTTAAGAGGCATGAAAAATTCTTATTTTGATATAATGCTTACTGCATTGAGAATATATGTGTAGTTAAAATTTGGCCATAGAATCAATGGCCGAAAAATACATATTTTCAACATCTGTAAATTACGTATTTTCCGGACGTCAAAAATACATCTTTCCTAGATGTTGAAAATTCAATGGTCAAATTTCAACTACACATATATTCTAAATTCCTTAAGCCTTATATCAAAATAACATTTTTTTTTTTTCAACATCCAGAAATGACGTATTTTCAACATCTGTAAAATAAATATTTTCACCTCACATTTTCACCTCACTCAGCACCTAAAATGCACCTGACGTCAATGTCAAATACTTGTTTTGCTTACTGGGCATGCTCCACAGCTCACATACAGCACAACCAGGCCTGCCTGGGTTTAATGACTTCCAGTTCCAGTGTGTTGTTCCACTCAAATCTACATTCTCAACAGGTTTCACCACGTATGCATGGCAGATCATTCACATGTTGAGGTATGAACAACATTAACACACTAGAAGGAAAACTCTGCACTCACTGAAATAGTCTTTACATTTTCAAATCAAAATCAAATCAAATTTATTTATATAGCCCTTAGTACATCAGCTGATATCTCAAAGTGCTGTACAGAAACCCAGCCTAAAACCCCAAACAGCAAGCAATGCAGGTGTAGAAGCACGGTGGCTAGGAAAAACTCCCTAGAAAGGCCAAAACCTAGGAAGAAACCTAGAGAGGAACCAGGCTATGAGGGGTGGCCAGTCCTCTTCTGGCTGTGCCCGGGTGGAGATTATAACAGAACATGGCCAAGATGTTCAAATGTTCTTAAATGACCAGCATGGTCAAATAATAATAATCACAGTAGTTGTCGAGGGTGCAGCAAGTCAGCACCTCAGGAGTAAATGTCAGTTGGCTTTTCATAGCCGATCATTAAGAGTATCTCTACCGCTCCTGCGGTCTCTAGAGAGTTGAAAACAGCAGGTCTGGGACAGGTAGCACGTCCGGTGAACAGGTCAGGGTTCCATAGCCGCAGGCAGAACAGTTGAAACTGGAGCAGCAGCACGGCCAGGTGGACTGGGGACAGCAAGGAGTCATCATGCCAGGTAGTCCTGAGGCATGGTCCTAGGGCTCAGGTCCTCCGAGAGAGAGAAAGAAAGAGAGAAAGAGAGAATTAGAGAGAGCATACTTAAATTCACACAGGACACCGGATAAGACAGGAGAAGTACTCCAGATATAACAAACTAACCCTAGCCCCCCGACACAAACTACTGCAGCATAAATACTGGAGGCTGAGACAGGAGGGGTCAGGAGACACTGTGGCCCCATCCGATGATACCCCTGGACAGGGCCAAACAGGAAGGATATAACCCCACCCACTTTGCCAAAGCACAGCCCCCACACCACTAGAGGTATATCTTCAACCACCAACTTACCATCCTGAGACAAGGCCGAGTATAGCCCACAAAGATCTCCGCCACGGCACAACCCAAGGGGGGGGGGCGCCAACCCAGACAGGAAGATCACGTCAGTGACTCAACCCACTCAAGTGACGCACCCCTCCTAGGGACGGCATGAAAGAGCACCAGTAAGCCAGTGACTCAGCCCCTGTAATAGGGTTAGAGGTAGAGAATCCCAGTGGAGAGAGGGGAACCGGCCAGGCAGAGACAGCAAGGGCAATTCGTTGCTCCAGAGCCTTTCCGTTTATCTTCACACTCCTGGGCCAGACTACACTCAATCCTATGACCCACTGAAGAGATGAGTCTTCAGTAAAGACTTAAAAGTTGAGACCGAGTCTGCGTCTCTCACATGGGTAGGCAGACCATTCCATAGAAATTGAGATCTATAGGAGAAAGCCCTGCCTCCAGCTGTTTGCTTAGAAATTCTAGGGACAATTAGGAGGCCTGCATCTTGTGACCGTAGCGTACGTGTAGGTATGTACGGCAGGACCAACTCGGAAAGATAGGTAGGAGCAAGCCCATGTAACGCTTTGTAGGTTAACAGTAAAACCTTGAAATCAGCCCTTGCCTTAACAGGAAGCCAGTGTAGGGAGGCTAGCACTGGAGTAATATGATCAAATTTTTGGGTTCTAGTCAGGATTCTAGCAGCCGTATTTAGCACTAACTGAAGTTTATTTAGTGCTTTATCCGGGTAGCCGGAAAGTAGAGCATTGCAGTAGTCTAACCTAGAAGTAACAAAAGCATGGATTAATTTTTCTGCATCATTTTTGGACAGAAAATTTCTGATTTTTGCAATGTTACATAGATGGAAAAAAGCTGTCCTTAATGCCTTCTTAACAGAGGTCAGGACAAACAGATGCGTTTTGGCAGCAGCCTTCGTCACCCATATTTATAGATGACGTCACATTGTAGTAATGCTTCTTTCTTTTTTCACAATCATTATTTACATACATTTTCTGCTGTTTTCCATAAGAGCTTCAAAATAATACTAATAATAAACAAAAAAGGTGCACCTGTTGCTCACAGGAAGCAACTGGGTTCTTCATTAAGGCCTCTCAGTATGACTATAATGAACATGTGTCTAACTTGCACCGTTGTGCGATTATTAAGAGACTAGATACATATAGCTAATCCTGGCAACCAATTTTCTAGCATTCATTTAGAGGCAAGCAGATCATAGATGTCAAGGTGGTACCCAAGCATGAGCTATGTGTATAGTGTAATTAACAACTATCAATAGACCTACTAAATTATAAGCGTATAGTCAATCAAAGAATTACTCTGTAAAACGAGGAACGCATTTACTCAATTCAACTAATAGAATGTATTAGTCATAAAATAATTAACACTCAAAACAATTACAGTGTACATGAAATACTTGATACATTACTATCAAGGCACAAGGCGAGACCCAAATACAGACACAGGAAGCAGATGGTTGGGGTCTTACAATGTTTATTAATCCAAAGGGGTAGGCAAGAGAATGGTCGTGGACCGGCAAAAAGGTCCAAACCAGATCAGAGTCCAGGAGGTACAGAGTGGCAGACAGGCTCTTGGTCAAGGCAGGCAGAATGGTCAAGCAGGTGGGTACAAAGTCCAGAAACAGGCAAGGGTCAAAACTGGGAGGACTAGAAAAAGGAGAATGCAAAAAGCAGGAGAACGGGAAAACCGCTGGTTGACTTGGAAACATACAAGACGAACTTGCACAGAGAGACAGGAAACACAGGGATAAATACACTGGGGAAAATAAGCGACACCTGGCGGGGGTGGAGACAATCACAGGGACAAGTGAAACAGATCAGGGCGTGACAATTACAGAATAACACAGAGTAAATGACTATGAATGTTCTACGCCAGAACACCACCACAAGACAATCGGGAGACAAACAGACGGGTTCTGTGGAGCACAGCACATCCCTTCTCTTTATCAGCAATTTTTAGGTACAGCCATGTTCGCAGACAGAACATTTAGTACAGGAACACCCCTGCAGGGACCTATTATTTCAGCTGATTGGCAGTTTCAGTATTTTGTCTCAAGAGGTGTGTAAAATTGTAATTATACTTCAGAATGATCACCACTATAAAAAGTGCAAAACCACCCTTTAGGCCAAAAACCTAATCGAGCGGCAGAATGCTACATTATCATACACGTCACAGCATTTTATAATTCAACAGAGATGAAGAGGGCTGCAACTCGACCAGCGTCTATTTAGATTCTCATTCTATACGTTATACTCTATATATTTTGTATCAGTAGCCCCAAAATGGCTTCCATAATCCTCACCTTTGTCAGCTACAGACAGTGTGCTGCTGAAGTATTGCTCTTCCAGTGTCCACGACGTGTCGTTCATTTTGTTGGAGACCCCACATGATCCCAGGCAGTTCACCTTAATGGCTGGAATGGAAAGAAAAGATTCAATCAACTGTGCAGTTAACTAACTTTGTCTATCATTCATAGTTCTCTAAAGATGGGTGTTTCCATTATGAGATTTTCTATCTGTCATGAGCTGGTACAAAAAAAAAAACACATATGGATGCTATAAACACCAAATAGCAGAGTTTTCAATGAATGGTGTCTATAAATATGTTTTGCTGTTGACAGGAAGCCACATGTTCAACATGAACCCCTTTAAATGAAACCCTTGGCCCTGGTGTGCTCACTGTGCTGTGTAAAAATAGCAGCACTAAACATTCAATAGCGAGGGGTTTGTAGAGTGATCTGTATCATAGACTGGAATAGCCTCACCACTCACCTGTTCGATGGGGCTATTGAATATGTTACTAACAAGCTAATGCAAGTAAATTCCAATTGCTAGCCTATATCGGGTAAGCCAGCCACCCTTGCCCTATCGGGATAGGCAGACTCTACATCAAACTTCAGATGAACCCGAACTTTTCTGGGTAATATTATCATTATGTAAGTAAAGGTCAACCTAGACATGTTCCAGGAGATTTTTATCATGTTTAATGATGTAGCATACATGCAGCCACTACTAATCTATGATAAGCTCCTATCTCTCCCCAGAGGGTTAGTGTGATCCTCAGAGGGATCTGAGAGTGACAATCATGATCACACCGCACACAGCAGACACAGCACATGTGACGTGATGTAAGGAGAGGCTCTGTGTGGTTTAAGGACCGCTGTGTTGAGTTCCATACTAGGCTTGAGCGGTAAATCGTATATCGGGGTATTTGTAAAAATCCACAGGATGGTTTTTCCAAAACGATTTCTTTGAAGTTTTCAATACATTTGAGGCTACTTTTTAAGCTAATAAATACCTAGAGTCAACTTGTGCAATATGTTAGGAGATAAAGCAGATTCCATCCTTAATTTCATTGGTCACATTATTTTACAATATGAAGCTTACAGTAGTTCCCCAGAACAGTTGAGCCAGTCATGTGTTTGGCTGTAAAAAGCACAATGGGTTAAATTTGGTCATTAGCGGCGGCTGCTGCTGCTGGGCAGAGTGGCTCTATTCTCTCTTGGTTGTAAATAATCAAACAAAACAGACACTTGATTGTATTGTGTAGTTAACAGATGGAGAGGGTGGAGGAAACAGCGAAGAAACAGTATCAGTGTTCGCCAATATTCATATGAAACCAGTGTCGAATGGGGACCATTTTGTGTGCAATGATTGTTAGAAATATCCATTCTGGAAAAAAAGTTCTGGTTGGGTAAGCCTGGGGGATTTTCTAAAGCCCAATTCACCACACAGCACTGCATTACAGCACATGTCAATGGCTGTAGGGGAAGCAAGTAGCCTGGCGGGTAGGACCGTTGGGCCAGTAAGTGAAAGGTTGCTGGATCGAATCCCCAAGCTGACAAGATAAAAATCTGTCGTTCGGAGCAAGGCAGTTAACCCACTGTTCCCCGGGCGCTGATGACATGGATGTTGATTAAGGCAGCCCCCCGCACCTCTCTGATTCAGAGATTTTTCAGTTGAATGCATTCAGTTTTACAACTGACTAGATATCCCCCTTTCTTTGTAGTCAGAGCTCTGTCTGACTCTGTCCATATCTCTCAGAATTGAAACCTTTTGATAATGTGCAGTGGAACACCATGTTCACACAAGGTCACGCTCCTCCTCCCTTATAGCATCATGTTCCCTCATGGCCTCACATTGTCAGAAATGGAGGGAGAGAGAAAGGTCAGAGATGGAGAGATCTGTACAGGGGATGGAAGTGGTAGCATATGACACTGCGCAGTTATGGACTGTGTGACCGAGCGACATACACAAGTAGAAGATGGCTCCCCTCCACTGGTGACAGTAGAGTTAGCTAGCTATCTCTAATCTGCTAACCCCACCACCACAGCAGACAGACTGACTGTCAGGCAGCACATGACTTCCTGTGTCAGCAGAACTATATGCCTTCATACACCTACCAACAGTGCCTACAAGAATCACTCACACATAGTAATGTTAACAGTAGTTTAGCAGTCTTGAGCCATCCCTTACCAGACCACCCATGAAGTATTTACAACCTCTGGGCATCAAACAAACACAACAAATTATCAGAGAATGCATTGCTGTTTGGGAGAGAGGAGAGGGGAGAGACTAGAGAGAGTTCTGACTCAGTGTCTGTCTTTGTGTTCACTCCAATACGCTGGAGTCCTTCCAAGGCCTATTCCACGGTTCAATAAGTGTCGGAGAAACATGTCAGTAGGCGTGGAGAACACCGGCTCAATTTTCAAAGTTTATTCTCCCCGTTCACAGGATACAGATTAAAGCTGATCCCAAAAGGATCAGCCAGCGTAGGCTACTCCAGTACTGGAAGTGTTCATATGATCAGGACCTTGACAAACATGGATGGTTGTATTATAAGTAGAGGTCGACCGATTACGATTTTTCAACGCCGTTACCGATGCCGATTATTGGAGGACCAAAAAAGCCGATACCAAATAAATCGGCCGATTTTTATATATATATTTGTAATAATGACAATTACAACAATACTGAATGAACACTTTTAATTTAACTTAATATAATACATAAATAAAAACATATTTAGTCTCAAGTAAATTATGAAACGTTCAATTTGGTTTAAATAATGCAAAAACACAGTGTTGGAGAAGCAAGTAAAAGTGCAATATGTGCCATGTAAAAAAGCCAATGTTTAAGTTCCTTGCTCAGAACATGACAACCTATGAAAGCTGGTGGTTCCTTTTAACATGAGTCTTCAATATTCCCTGTTAAGAAGTTTTAGGTTATAGTTATTATAGGAATTATAGGACTATTTCTCTCTCTACCATTTGTATTTCATATACCTTTGACTATTGGATGTTCTTATAGGCACTATAGTTTTGCCAGCCTAATCTCGGGAGTTGATAGGCTTGAAGTCATAAACAGCACTGTGCTTCAAGCATTGCGAAGAGCTGCTGGCAAACGCAGGAAAGTGCTGTTTGAATGAATGCTTACTGCTCGATCAAAAATCAAATCATAGACTTAATTATAATATAATAAACACACAGAAATACGAGCCTTAGGTCATTAATATGGTCAAATCCGGAAACAAAACGTTTATTCTTTCAGTGAAATACAGAACCGTTCCGTATTTTATCGAACGGGTGGCATCCATAAGTCTAAATATTGCTGTTACATTGCACAACCTTCAATGTTATGTCATAATTATTTTAAATTATGGCAAATTAATTACGGTCTTTGTTAAGAAGAAATGGTCTTCACACAGTTTGCAAAGAGCCAGGCGGCCCAAACTGCTGCATATACCATGACTCTGCTTGCAAAGAACGCAAGAGAAGTGACACAATTTCCCTAGTTAAAATTGCCTGCTAACATTAATTTATTTTAACTAAATATGCAGGTTTAAAAATATATAATTGTGTATTGATTTTAAGAAAGGCATTGATGTTTATGATTAGGTACATTCGTGCAACGACAGCGAATGCGCTTGTTAAATCATCACCCGTTTGGCGAAGTAGGCTGTGATTAGATGATAAATTAACAGGCACCGCATTGATTATTTGCAACGCAGAACAAGCTAGTTAAACTAGTAATATCATCACCCAAGTGTAGTTAACTAGTAATTATGTTAAGATTGATTGTTTTTATAAGATAAGTTTAATGCTAGCTAGCAACTTACCTTGGCTCCTTGCTGCACTCGCGTAACAGGTGGTCAGCCTGCCACACAGTCTCCTCGTGGAGTGCAATGTAATCGGCCATAATTGGCGTCCAAAAATGCAGATTACCCCTTTGTTATGAAAACTTGAAATCGGCCCTAATTAATCGGCCATGCCGATTAATCGGTCGACCTCTAATTATAAGCACTCCTTATCCCTTGGTTGAGAGCTTAGAATAGTTCACATTTTCTTCCCCTCACTTCTTTGTGTAGGTTTGAAGGACATTTTGTCTAGGACCTATTATACCTGACATTACATCCTTTCTCCTCTTCCCACAGGAATGTCTTTGAGGGCACACTTTCATAGAAACTGTTATGCAATATTGCATTACTGTTTGTAATGTGTCTGTGTTCTTTCGAACTTTCAAACATTTGACATTTTAGTCATTTACCAGACGCTCTTATCTAGAGCGACTTACAGTAGTGACTGCATACATTTTAATACTTTCTTCATACTGGTCCCCCGTAGGAATCGAACCGACAACCCTGGTGCCATGCTCTACCAATTTAGCTACACGGGACTATAGATCCTAGAGTTCCTGTGATTTGACATGGCTGTTTAAACCTTTGGTTAATGTTATTGGCCTAGTTAATATTTTGGTACATGCCTAGGTGGGCAATGCAAATATCTTGTTGGGAAGAAATCTCCTGCCCTGACAGTGCAACCAATCAGGGCCATGATATGAAGTCATTCAGTTAGAGAACATGACCCCTAGTGACATCCCTGCATGGCAACAATGAGTCAGCGTGTGGGCCAGGAAAGATGGCAGGGAAGATGGCAGGGAAAACAAAAGACAGACTGCTAACTTTGGGCTGATAATGATATTTCCTTGTTTACGAGCACCCTTAGAAGGGTTTCAACTGGTGGGGCTGAAAACAGAGGAGCTACAGTGGGTTTGTTTAAGGTCTGGCATTTAAGAGAACAATAAAAGACAGAGGTAGCTCATTTTCCTCCAGCCAAAACAAGGAGCGGAACTGTGGCTCAGACAAGGGGAGGATTGTGTCTGTCCAGAGGCTGGTATTTCATCACAGCTAGATCAGGAGTATTAATGAGCAGATTAAAAAGGTCTGCTGAATTTATTGGGAGACCAGGAGGAATATTCCATGGATGTTCTCAGAGTCTTAGAGGTCCACGTGATGTCAACAGTAGCATACACACCCACACATATACACATAAGTTCACATAAGATTAAGCATCCTTAGATAAAAAAGGGTGGAACCTTTCAAGGAGCCAAATCCATGCTGACTTCCCCTAAATAAAGAATGGTGTTTGCAACAAGCGAGAAAGCTGAAGACTTGATACTCCCTGTTGAGATCTGTCCACCTTCACTTTACTTGAATGTTTCTATTCACAGCACACATCCCTTTTAAAGTTACAACACCAATGAAAACCTGTAGCCTACAGTTTTACATGAGGCCCATTAGCAGGGCAGAGATCAGCCGTACTTAGTCATTCTCAACATTTCCCATCCTTACACTCCAGTAATCCAATGCCCTGCTCACTATCCTCATTAAATCTTAAAGAGCTGCAAACAATTAGAGAGCCTCTTGCTTTCAGCAAGCTAGCTAATGTTAGCTGGCTGGCTGGCTGTGTAGTAATATTATTCGTATCTCAGAGCCATTTGCATTGCTAGCTAGCTAACATTGAACCTGGTTGGTTATTTACCTGCAGATTCATGCAGGGTAGTAACGTTATGAGTTGGAATTATGGTTCATTGTGTCTAAACAAAAGACTCCACTATGCAAGTAACCATTTCAATAGAATGTTCATGATGTCACTGCGACAACTGTCGTAAGACATAGCTGGTAAATTCGCAGAATAACTGACGAATTTACGAATTTTCGAACACTCAACACCCGTTGAACTGGTCAGTAAAGGTTGGCAAAAAAGTGTAATTAAATTGTTGCCAGCAGCACAGTTGTAGTCACCAACGCTCTGTATAACTTAAAAACAGCCTAACCAGCTCTGCTAGGGCTAGTAAAATGGTCAGAGTGAACTGTTCCCTCATTTGTGTCTGGAAGTAGCTAGCCAACGTTAGCCAGTTAGCTTGGGTGCTTGACTGCTGTTGTTAGGTCAGAACGCTCAATCAACCCTACTCCTCGGCCAGAGTGTCCAGTGTGAGCTCTGAAAGTTCTGTGTTTATGAATGGACAATGTGACAAAGCTCTGAGTTTACGAACGACCAGAGCGCGCACTGAGCACACTATAGCACTCTATAGCACTCTAGATTGAATATATGAACACACCCGTAGTATAAACCAGCCTTTAGTCTTGAAATATTTGGTTGTTTAGTACATGGCCTCACATGTGTCTCCTTAAAGAGCTGGGTGGGGCTAAGGCTTAACCTCTCTTGGGCACGTGAGACGGTAGCATCCCACCTCTACAGCAGCCAGTGAAACTGCTGGACGCCAAATTCAAATACAGAAATACTCATTATAAAAATTCAGAAAACAAAACATATTTTACATAGGTTTAAAGATTAACTGCTTGTGAATCCAACCACGATGTCAGATTTTTAAAAAGTCTCTTTATACCCAAAAACCTCAGTTTTGTTCGCGCGTTTCTTTCAGTAATGCACAGGCTCAAACAAAGTAAAAACAGAAAGACAAAAAAATCCAAATTGTATCCGTAAAGTTCATAGAAACATGTCAAACGATGTTTATATTCAAACCTCAGGTTGTTTTTAGCCTAAATAATCAATAATATTTCAACCGGACAATAACGTCGTCAATATAAAATGTAAACAAGAAACGCACTCTCTCGGTCTTGCGCAGGAAAAAGCTCTGTGACACGGCAGGGTCCACTCATTCAGACTGCTCTTACTTCTTCATTTTTCAGAATACAAGCCTGAAACATTTTCTGAAGACTGTTGACATCTAGTGGAAGGCATAGAAACTGCATTTTGAGTCCTAAGTCAATGGATACTGTATTGGCATTGAAAAGAAAACTAAAAAAAAAAAAAAAAAAAAAAATCCTGAATGGATTTTTCTCAGGGTTTTGCCTGCCAAATCAGTTCTGTTATACTCACAGACACTATTTTAACAGTTTTGTAAACTTTAGAGTGTTTCTATCCAAATCTACCAGTTATATGCATATCATATATTCTGGGCCCGAGATGCAGGCAGTTTAATTTGGGCATGCATTTCATCCAAAATTCCGAATGCTGCCCCCTACCCTAGAGAAGTTAAGAGACAAGTGTGAACGATGCTGAATGGGTGAAGACAAAGAAGAGCTCTCTAATACTAAAGGTGTACCAAAACATTCAAGGGCCATTTTCCCCCAAAAAATTAGGTTACAAGTTTATCAACTTTCAAAGCAGAATTACTGACTTTTTGTTCCTCAACTGTAGTATATGATATACCATTTTCTAGCTCTGAGTCTCTACTTTTATCTAATGTAAAAAACACAATTTCAAATTTTGCTACATAAGATCGAGCCGGTCAGTCACTTCTCAGAATGCATCTCTCACTTCTCCATGCTCACAATGAGAGGGAGTCCAAGTGGCTTGCTCACACAGCAGCCGACAGCAAAACGTGGACAGGCAGATACTTTCATAGCAGGAATAAAAATAATGCATAGGCTATTACTGTTGATCAAATAGGCTAATGGTTTTAGAATAATCTACAGGAATGTATTGCAAAATCAAAGAAAATTACTGGCTTATGCAAAATGCTTCGGTAAGAGGAAGGCAATGTCGGTAACTTTCTGTTTATCATCCTAGCTCTAATTGAGAGTATAGTGGTCAGTAAGTGCTCATGCCTGACTCCTCATCTCTGACTGCTGACTGGCCATAAAAGAAGGGGCAGAACAGACATCCATCCCCCTTCTTAATCTCTGCTGATTTCCACTAATATCATTATGTGCTCTTTGGGGATAACCAAACTCTAGCTGGCGGTATGCTGCTCAGAGCTGCTGCATGGCAGGGGCAGGGTAAACTCTGATGCAGACAGCATGCGGCCCTCCTCAGGTCATGACGTCTGACTGGACCTGAGCCTAATTGGGGGGAAATGTTTGGGGTCTGGGCACGGTGCTACTGCAGGAGCACCCAGAGTGAAAACTTTAGGCTATGACTTTAGCACTGTTACCCTGTTTCTCTGATAGGATAAGTGAGGTATTTCACTATGGAATACACCACCACTGTGTTCATCAGAAGCCTTCATTGCACTATGCCAGCCATGATTGGCTGGACATCGAGAAGTGTGCATCAGAGAAGGGCATCCCTCCTACCCTATAAAAGGTAGCATCTCCTAGTTGGAAAGATGTTGTTTAGTGAGCGCTTTACCCGTGTGAGGTTTGGTCCAGGAAGCGAACAACTCATCACATTTTCTAAACTCCTTAGTCCTGTCCATGTTTATTTATTTTTAACCTTTATGTAACTAGGCAAGTCAGTTAAGAACAAGTTCTTATTTACAATGACGGCCAGACGGACAATCTTCTCTGCAGCACTCCACCAATCAGGCCTTTATGGTAGAGTGGTCAGGCGGAAGCCACAACTCAGTAAAAGGCACATAAGAGCCAAAGGGCACCTAAAGGAATCTCAGACCATGAGAAACAAGATTCTCTGGTCTGATGAAACCAAGATTGAACTCTTTGGCCTGAATGCCAAGAGTCACGTCTGGAGGAAACTAGGCACCGCTCATCACCTGGCCAATACCATCCCTACGGTGAAGCATGGTGGTGGCAGCATCATGCTGTGGGAATGTTTTTCAGCGGCAGGGACTGGGAGACTAGTCAGGATCGAGTGAAAGATGAATGCAGCAAAGTACAGAGAGATCCTTGATGAAAACCTGCTCCAGAGCGCTCAGGACCTCAGACTGGGGCAAAGGTTCACCTTCCAACAGGACAACGACCCTAAGCACACAGCCAAGACAACGCAGGAGTGGCTTCGGGACAAGTCTTTGAATGTCCTTGAGAGGCCCAGCCAGAGCCTGGACTTGAACCCGATCGATCATCTCTGGAGAGACATAAAAATAGCTGTGCAGGCCTCCCGGGTGGCGCAGTGGTCTAGGGCACTGCATCGCAGCGCTAGCTGTGCCACCAGAGATTCTGGGTTCGCGCCCAGGCTCTGTCGCAGCCGGCCGCGACCGGGAGGTCCGTGGGGCGACGCACAATTGGCCTAGCGTCGTCCGGGTTAGGGAGGGTTTGACCGGTAGGGATATCCTTGTAACCAAGGTCGCCAGGTGCACAGTGTTTCCTCCGACACATTGGTGCGGCTGGCTTCCGGGTTGGATGCGCGCTGTGTTAAGAAGCAGTACGGCTTGGTTGGGTTGTGTTTCGGAGGATGCATGGCTTTCGACCTTCGTCTCTCCCGAGCCCGTACGGGAGTTGTAGCGATGAGACAGGATATTAATTACTAACAATTGGATACCACAAAATTGGGGAGAAAAAGGGGGTAAAATTAAATAGATAAAAAATAATAATAAAAAAATAAAAAATAGCTGTGCAGCGACGCTCCCCATCCAACCTGACAGAGCTTGAGAGGATCTGCAAAGAGAAAACGGGAGAAACTCTCCAAATACAGGTGTGCCAAGTTTGTAGCGTCATACCCAAGAAGACTCATAGCTGTAATCGCTGCCAAAGGTACTTCAACAAAGTACTGAGTAAAGGGTCTAAATACTTATGTACATTTTATATTTCTTTTTTTTTCTTTTTATAAAATATTTCTGTTTTTGATTTGTCATTATGGGGTGTTGTGTGTAGATTGATGAGGAGGAAAAACGATTTAATACATTTTAGAATAAGGATGTAACGTAACAAAATGTGGAAAAAGTCAAGGGGTCTGAATACTTTCCGAATGCACTGTAAGAGTTTGCAGTTCTCCTCCACACATTTCCCTACCAAGCATCCTCTGTCTGAGCCAGTCTGGCCCACAGCCGAGCCATTACAAACCATGTAACAAAACTGTAGAGTCGGCTACTCTTGGCATCCTCGCTCTCCTTTTAAGACTTTGTATAGGTCTTGTACATTTCCTCCAACCATACTGCAGAGTTAAAATAAGAGCCAGAGGTAGGCCTAAACCCTGCCTTGCCTTTCAGAGGGATTTATTTGCAATATGGGGACATCTGCTTTGATTGTGTACATACAGATAAGGCACAGCAGCACGATGAGTATATGTTAAATCGTCCATCAAAAAGGCACAGTTTTTCTAATTGTTGATTGTGACTGATTGCCATTAGGCTTTTGTCTATAATGTTAATCTTTGAGCCTTTGGAATTAGTTTTATATAGGCCATATGAGATAATCCTATGTATAGCCTACTGTACAAACTGGTTTGTTGCCTCGTAGTATCTTGCAAAAATCAGTTTAAATCAAATACTAATTATGTTACACATTGTTGAGTTGGAGGATCTGCTGAATTATTGTGGAAGAAGTAGATTGTAATTTGAGGAAATCTGTGAAGTCTATGCACATCAATGTGTGTCTATGTAAAGGCCTGCTCAAATACTCATCAAATTAGTTCAACTACTTCAACTACTACCTTAAAGCATTTCTTAGAATCCTGAGAAGTTCAAAAATGGGTGAATGTTGTTACTCTTGTATTTACCCACGTGCACCAATAGGAAATAACCATGTCAGTTTGGGTCATGTTGCGTTGAATCCTTAAATACTCAACTTAATAATAATAATAATAGATTGGATTTATATAGTGCTTTCTACCAACATGGATAGTCAAAGCACTTTACATAGTAGGGAGAAACTCACTTCACCCCAAATGCACGGTGACCATTTTTGTGCCAGAACACTCCCTACACATCAGCTATCAGGTGGAGAGGTGAGGAGTGATATATGCCAATTCGGAATGAGGGGGATAATTAGGTAGCCATGATGGAATTGGGCCAGGTTGGGAATTTTGCCACTTGATCTGACATATAGCAAACTAGGTCAAATAAAGAAATGTGTGACCTGATAAATGAATTTCGAGCATGAATCCATTACCATACAAAAAAATACAAGTAGCATAAACTGTTGTGTGACATGATGTAAACTAGATGGAGATGAAGAGACTCCTGAGGCAAGATGAGCCTTTGTTTTGAGGAGAGGGGGAGGAGAGGGGAGGGCTATCACAGGTGGAGAGGTGAAGGGGGAAGGTAGAAATCCCCTCTCTCCAGTGGCCATTGATCAGAGTTGGTGTCATGGTAACCAACACATTACCCTCACACACACACACAAGACAGCTGCTGGCTTGCTTACCTGTCTCAGGTGATAGTGGTTATTATACACTCAGTGTACAGTGGTCTTGTGTGTTGTGTAGTCAGCTCAGATTCATCAAACCACCCATTCTGTGTCCAGCAGTAGAGAGTGGTTCTGTTAACTGTGGAATGTGTGACATTCCAGACAATCTTCCAGCTCCACACCACCCCCAACACAACCTCTCCCATCCCTTCTGTCTACAAGGGCCTCTGTCTCCAAGGATGGGTGAACCCTGGCCTTTCAAGACAATCATTCCAAGGCTTGATCAATGTTTGGATCCTTGTTATCATGAGGGTTACAGGAAACCAGATAGTTTTATGAGCTCATACAGCCTTAACAAACAATACAACACCAGGCTAAGTGCCTGTCACATTATATCAAGTTAACAACAGAGAACAGCACACGCTAACTGGAAAATCCACTTGGTGTGTAGATAATGACAATCAAAATGTAATCTGTATCTCTAAGCAGGAAACCAATGTCTCTGTCTCTTACACAATGTACAAGTGGTAGGTGACTCATCCATCTCCACCCAGGAAGGGTTTTGATCTCTAGACAAGCTACAGGTAACTGCCAAAATAAAGGAAACACTTGCCCATTATTTTGGCTACCATGGCTAGAAGAGATCTCAGTGACTTTGAAAGAGGGGTCTCACAAAAGAGCATGGAGGGTTAAAAGAGTGTGTGTATGTGTGTCTCAGTCACAAGATCTCAACCCAATGGAACACTTATGGGAGATTCTTGAGCCACCACCATCTTGTGGAAGAATGGTGTCACATCCCTCGAATATAGTTCCAGACACTTGTAGAATATATGCCTAAGCGCATTGAAGCTGTTCTGGCTGCTCGTGCTGGCCCAATGCCTAGAGCTGGGACGATAAACCGAAAATTAGCCACATTGACCATTCTAGTGTGGGTTCGGTACTAGAATTTTTGCTACTTTTGTTACTTCTGTCAAATGTGTCTCACGTTGTGTGCTGATTTGAGAGAGGATCAAGTCTGTCTATCACCGTGCCTGCTCCATGCCTGCTCCACTTACTCATTGCTAGCTGTAGCCTGTCCTGAGGAATGACTGCACTCCCTTGGAGTCTGGGCTGTATCGTCACTTATGTTGCATAGAAGTTAACACACTTGAATAATGCTACAGGGCATGTACATTTTTTGAACCTGTTAATTACTGTTCGCACAACAATGACCATTAGCATTACAGGCCAGAACACACCGGTAGCTTCAAGCTTTGTAGGTCAACTTTCCTTGCTAGCTTACAGCTGAAGCTAACATCTATTCACTACCATAGTACAAAACAGTGATAATGCAAAATATTGCTGATTTCAAAGTTGATTGTCACCAAAAACATTATAAAATTTTCTTCATCTCCCCTGCCTCACATCTCTCAATATCATCTTCTGTGCGTGAGAATAACGTATAGAAACAGTGCGCACTTTCATAAAAGAAAGGGTTGATTCTTCTATTGAAAAGCTGTTGATCAGTACAATAAAATAAGTCCCAAATGGAAGGGAACAGACTGTTTTTCCTCTGTAGCCCCATGAAATTAAGCAAAACAAGCTCAATAACTCAATGCATGCACTCCTATATGCATTCACCTGTATTGTGAATAAGCCTAGGTTACATCTTGATTTACGTAGTTCATTAATAGACTCGAGATTTACTATTCAAATAAATGATTACCCTTATGTTATGTAGTTAGATTGGTAAAAAAAAAAATATGTCAAATTGATTGTATGATTGTATAATTGATTCATTAATTAAAAAAATAACATTTCAAATGTAATAATGAACTCAAAATATCTGTCTGGATCAAGTGCCATTCTCTGACTTTGGCTAATACGCCTTCTTTTTTTGCCGTGGTATCGTTTTGGTAACGAGTATCGTGATGGTATAGAGCAGAGTTGTGGACTCGAGTCACATGACATGGACTCGAGGCTGACTCGAGTCACAAACTTGATGACTTGAGACTCGACTTGACAGAAAATAATACAACTTGAGACTTGACTTGGAGCTTTAAGACTTGGGACTCGACATTGACTTGAGACTGATGACTTGATCTTATCTGGCCAGGTTTGGTAATGTTTTGTTACTCATTTTGTGGCACAGAGTCTACGTGGATTACTCTACACACAGCCAGAGACAGTAGCCGCACCATCGCTCTTACAAAAAACCTGCAACAGATTGGGACTCTGACTGGACCAGCAAACTGTCAATCAATACAGGTCTGGTGGCAAGCTAGCGAACAGATTGCTGATTTGCTGTACAGCTATAGGATTGGGTTCAGCGCAAAAGTCAAATTATAGGAAAAGAGGATTGCCATAATAAACAAATATGCAGTATCAACATTTTTGGGCTGATCAAGAATATTAACTGTTTACATTGCAAGCCCATCAGCAATTGGTCAATAATTACTAGCATAGGCCTACTGGTATTTTAGGAAGTAACAATTGCTTGAAATTGATCATTTACTTATGAAGCTTGCATTTGGAATTTGGTTAAAATTAATTCTTATTGTGGCAAAGACGCACCATAGTTCAGAGTTCCGTACGTCTGTGTCCTCTGACATTCTGGTTGTGCGAAATAGAATCACACGTGCCTCAGTGTGCACAGAAATATGCTACGTGGCCTGTAATCCACGCTTTGGAGTCAGAATGTTGAATAAGAGAAACTTATTGTTCTATGTATGCATTGTGTTGAAATATCATTAATAATCATTAAGTCTGATTAAGACAAATGCACCAATGCAACAATGTGTGGAAATGGCCTTTTATGTTGTAGAACCAGTTTATTGGTTGTAATTGCCAATTGGGTAATTGTATGGGTCCTGGGGGCCAAGTGCTTATATAATGTAGGCCTACCGTTTGAGCTCCTGTTAGACAGATTCCATTTGGTTTTTCAAGGGGAGGATGTACAGTCTTGCCCTCTACCTGTGTCCGTTCAAATAGGACAGGTTAATCCTATTGCCGGTGTATATTTGTTAAATCTACATGTATATTTTGTATGATATGGCACTTTCACCTTTGGATCACCAAGACTTGTAAATAAATGTACACTCTGAGCATGTCAACCTGCCTGCCTTCTGCTGATTTCATGCTCTTATGACTGCTACCAGGACCCTATTTTATAATTAGCTTACATGGGCTAATCAAAATGTGTTGTACAAAAAATGATGAAAAGGGCTGTCTGGTAGCCTCAATAAATAGACAAAGATTTGTAGTTGAACAAGTCGTTGTATGTATAGATTTTTTAAAATTTGATTTAAGACTTGACTTGAAAACTTGTGACTCGACTTGCTCTTAGAATGCACTTGGACTTAACTCAAGTCTTGACCCGTTCTACTTAGGACTAGACTTGAGTCTTGCTTGTGACTAGAATAATAGTGACTTGGTCCCACCTCTGGTATAGAGTATTGTGATACTAAACCTGGTATCGAAGTCAAAATTCTGGTATTGTGACAACACTAGACCATACCGATCACTTATCGCTGGTATTTTGCTGCTATGTGACCCGTTTCAGGAAAATAGGCGTATGTCACAGGTCACTACTTCACACAAGAGCCATTTGAATGTAATATTTTGTTTTATCAAAATTTGCTTTTTGGCAGAAATGCCTTCTGGAACATGTGAACTTTCATGTGCCTTAATAACTAACTTCTATACCGTCTGTCAGAGATGTTCACAAGTCTTTGAGGTAGAGTCCAAGTCAAGTCTCAAGTCTTTTAGGGCCAAGTCTAAGTCAAGTCTCAAGTCCCTTTTGGAAATTGCTTTCTGCCTGCTGTGGGTTAGGTCTATAAACCTTGTAAATGATTTGAAGAGACTCTCTTGTTCATTAGTCCAAATTGTATGAAAGAAAGCACATCAGGCGCTATTTAAATCAAAACAGTTTACATTAATAAAAGTAATTGTAACGGATATGAAAAAAAGCAAACATAACATTTTAAAGTGCATGGGTATTTTGTGGCAGACATGGTCTATATTTCACTTCATTCTGTCACACAAACAGAAAATCTGTAGGTGAGGGAGGATAAATGACAAGTATGAATGTAAACCAAATGTAAACCAAACTGTTCAATAACTGCACTACTAAAGTGTCCTATATATCAAAAGTAATTACCTTTATTCCTAAAATATACTTACTGACCATGACATTTAACAGAAATAAAATTTCCTGTAACAAGTAGCAAATTAAATCCTGTGCCCTAAGACGGAGAACATTTCTGTTGCAGACAGTTTACATTTCAGAAAGATCAAGTTTGTCAGCGTTCTTGCACTGAGCCTGGCACGATGAGGGTGCATGATGAAGGCCTCCATGACTAAACACTCTCTCCACTGGGGCACTGGTGGCAGGCCCAGCCAACACTTGAAATCAATACGTTCTTGTCTGCATATTTTTTTGCAGAAAGCAGACATTCTAGAACGCTTTTCAGCCCTCTGGATTAAACTACTTTGTGTTACAATGCCGCCTGTTCAAATGAAATCAAATTGTATTAGTCACATTCACCTTACAGTGAAATGCTTACTTACGAGCTCAAAACCAACAATGCAGTTTAAAATATGGATAAGAATAAGAGATAAAAGTAACAAGTAATTAAAGAGCAGCAGTAAAATAACAATAGCGAGACTATATACAGGGGGTTACCGATACAGAGTCAATGTGCTGGGACACCGGTTAGTTGAGGTAGTATGTACATGTAGGTAGAGTTATTAAAGTGACTATGCATAGATGACAACAGAGAGTAGCAGTGTTCAGAAGCCTCTTGGACCTAGACTTGGCGCTCCGGTACCGCTTGCCGTGCGGTAGCAGAGAGAACAGTGTATGACTAGGGTGGCTGGAGTTTTTGACAATTTTTAGGGCCTCCTTCCACGGCCTGGTATAGAGGTCCTGGATGGCAGGGCCATTCGCACTACCCTCTGTAGTGCCTTGCGGTCGGAGGCTGAGCAGTTGCCATACCAGGCAGTGATGCAACCAGTCAGGATGCTCTCGATGGTGCAGCTGTAGAACCTTTTGAGGATCTGAGGACCCATGCCAAATCTTTTTCAGTCTCCTGAGGGGAATAGGTTTTGTCGTGCCCTCTTCATGACTGTCTTGGTCTGCTTGGACAATGTTAGTTTGTTGGTGATGTGGACACCAAGGAACGTGAAGCGCTCAACCTGCTCCATTGCAGCCCTGTCGATGAGAATGGGGGCGTGCTCGGTCCTCTTTTTCCTGTAGTCCACAATCATCTCCTTTGTCTTGATCACGTTGAGGGAGAGGTTGTTGTCCTGGCACCACACGGCCAGGTCGCTGACCTCCTCCCTATAGGCTGTCTCGTTGTTGTCGGTGATCAGGCCTGCCACTGTTGTGTCATCAGCAAATGTAATGATGGTGTTGGAGTCGTGCCTGGCCGTGCAGTCATGAGTGAATAGGGAATACAGGAAGGGACTGAGCACGCACCCCTGAGGGGCCCCTGTGTTGAGGATCAGCGTGGGGGATGTGTTGTTACTTACCCTTACCACCTGGGGGCGGCCCGTCAGGAAGTCCAGGATCCAGTTGCAGAGGGAGGTGTTTAGTCCAGGGTCCTTAGCTTATTGATGAGCTTTGAGGGCACTATGGTGTTGAACGTTGCGCTACAGTCAATGAATAGCATTCTCACATAGGTGTTCCTTTTGTCCAGGTGGGAAAGGGCAGTGTGGAGTGCAATAGAGATTGCATCATCTGTGGATCTGTTGGGGCGGTATGCACATTGGAGTGGGTCTAGGGTTTCTGGGATGATGGTGTTGATGTGAGCCATGACCAGCCTTTCAAAGCACTTCAGACGTGTTCCATGTTATCTGACAGAATGTACAACAAAAACTTATCCCAGTACTGACTTACATTGTTCACGAGTCTCTCATCTAGAATCCAAGTCAAGTCTCAAGGCAACTGATCACGAGTCTAAGTCAAGTCGCAAGTCATTTTGCGACTTAAGTGCAACTCGAGACCGAGTCTCAGACTCAAGTTTCCATCTCTGCCATCTGTAAATACAAATAAAATTGTTAAATTACGAGCCTAGTTGGTTTAGCCACATAAAAAGCCAGACATTTTCCTGCTAGCCATGATTGGCCGAGATAATGAGTGGGCTGGACATGCCGAGAAATTAGTTCAGGTTGGTCTGCCATATAGCTCGCTTCTGTCTATTTGAGCTGGTTAGTATGTGTAGGTAATCCTGTCTAACGTAGCTTTAAATATATATATATATTGCTTAGTAGAACTGCATAAGTGTTGCTCTCCACTTTTTAGAGGACCAAGTTTTGAAATCAGAGGAATTATAGTTTGATAGCTAAGGAGATGGAGAAAACACCTGTCTCCAGATTACATCTTCAAACTAAGGGCAATCATGGCATCTGTGACAGGGAGAAGCGTCCAACCATAATGGGTCGAACCATAAACGGGTAAGATAGTCTAGCTAGCTACATTTTCAGATATTACACGTTTCTAATTTTGACATAAAATCTTTTCATTTCAAGTTAAAGTGTACTGTTAGCTAGCTAGCTAACATTAGCTGGCTCGCTAGCTAACGTTACATGTATGATCTTATTATTCGTATCTCAGAGCCATTTGCTTTGCTAGTTGTAACTTAATGTTAGCTAGCTATTTGGTTAGCTACCTGCAGATTCATGCAGGGTAGTAACGTCATGAGTTGGGATTATGGTTCATTGTTTAGCTAGCTAGCTACATGTCTTAACAAAAGACTCCACTATGCAAGTGTCCATTTTAATAGAATGTCAATGCAACAACTGTTAGCCAGTTCGCTTTGGTGCTTGACTGCTGTTGTTAGGACAGAATGCTCGGATCAACCCTTAAAGATATTGGTGGAGCTAAAGCTTAAGAGGTTGTGAATGATGCTGAATGGGTGTAGACAAAGAAGAGCTCTTCAGTAGGTACCAAAATATTCAAAGGCCATTTTCTCAAAAGTGAGGTTACAAGTTCATCAACTTTCAAAGCAGAATTACTTTCCAATTGTTCCTCAAATGCAGTGTATAATATACTATTTTGTAGCTCTGTGTCTCTGCTTTATCCAATGTAAAAAAACACATAAGACCGAATCAAGGCCGTCGGTCACATATCGTTCTTTACAATAAGTAGCCATTTACTAGAGGAATGTGAAGTTGGAAATTAAATATGTTTGCTAAAATGGGTCACTGTTAATGGGACAATTGATGGCTACAACAATCAAACTAGTACTAGTAGTTTAAAGGATCATATATTTTTTTTATTGCACATTAATTATCTTTCTATTTATCGTTATCACATTCATTTAGGCAATTTATTGCAATATGGATTTTTGTCCATATCGTCCCAACTCTACCAATGCCCTATTAAGACACTTTATGTTGGTGTTTGCTTTATTTTGGCAGTCACCAGTACATCCTTTCCTCTGACTTCATGGACCTGTAACGATTGAACAAGTTAAAGCCAGTCAAATGATGAGAATTAACTTATTGCTTACACCTTTCAAGTCTTACAGATCATTACAGAAGAGACAAGCGGAAAGGAAGTCTACTAAAACCAATGTCTCCAGTGGAGCCAAGCCATGCAAATATTACAATAAGGGAACTAAGTCCTGTTAACTTAGAAAGAGGGAGTGGGGGAGATGTGTGAGGTGAGGAAGGGGTGGGATTCCACCAAGGGATTCTGATAGATTAGGGGTTTATGAGGGAGTTGGGGTACGCAGGCCAGAAAAGGTTAAATCATATATCTAAGCCAATGTAGTGGTTGGTGGCTGTTAGGGCTGCCATGAAACAATATTGAATAAATATTTTTTGACCCTTGGTAAGTAGTCCCATCAAAGTCTGATGCTTGGGCCTTTTGCCACCTGAGTCTGATACATCTAGGTTAATCACCAACAACCTTCCCTCCACACTACTTCAGGGCTATGATGATATCATGATTTAGTCAAACCCTTCAATCTAGACAGACCAGGGAGAAACTGAGACTCTGGCCCTGTGGGGAAGGCTTTCTTTGTGACTCACTACAATTTGCAGCCAGGAAGGCAGGGAGTGTTTGCTGAAGTGGGGGAGACGGAAGAGTCATCAAGGTTAATGCTGGTTAGTGGTTTCCCAGGTCACCAGGGAATAAACCATAAAAGCTCAAACGGATAGTGATAACAAAACCTTGCACAGTCGCACCATCCAAATGACATGCGTTTGAAAGCCTTGTGTTTTGTAGGCCTAGCAAGGCAAACTGAAACATGCCAGTCAGTCATGGAAGCAGCACATGACAGGAGAAAGTAAAGAGTGTCTTTAGTGTTGTTGACATGAGGGCAGTTGTTCCTGTTACGGTTCATGAGTGTTGGGTTACAGTAAATGTTTGTCTGTTTCTGTTTTCTGCAAGCTCAGGCATCATCCATTATCAGCCAGCCACAAACAAACAGGATGAATAGGTCCAGGTCTAATAACCCACCTTGCTCTTTACAGTCTGCTTAGGTTTGTAAAGTTGAACCAAACAGGCATTACTGGCACCTTTAAAAGAACAACAGACCAGATGCTAGTATCAACCATCCATACTGGGTCTGAAAACCTGTTGAGTTTCTGGTTTCTCTTTATTGGCCTAGTTGGAAGAGGTTATCAGATAGCGTTTTCACCTGAAATGTCAGGTTGGGGAAAACCAGCCTCCCTTTTGGACCCTTCCCTTATGTATAACTCTCGTAAGAGCCCTTTGATGGGACTTCAGACTGATGTGGCGTTTTAACCTGAAATGTTAGTTTCATTTCCTACCAGCCTCATCATTGGACACTTCCAGTGACAGTCAGATGGACATCAAATGTGTGAGTCAATGATATACATCTTGACCACAAGCTTCCCAAAGCCTGATGAAACCAGCAGTATCAATACAGTGGTGTTACCTTACTGTATCAGATGTCTATATGTGACTCACCACCTGGATTCGGTCTTATGTAGCAACATTTACATTTCTGTTTTTTACATTGGATAAAAGTAGAGACTCAGAGCTACAAAATAGTATATAATCTACTGCATTTGAGGAACAATGGGAAAGTAATTTTGCTTTGAAAGTTGATAAACTTGTCAACTCACTTTTGAGAAAATTGCATTTTAGTGTTTCGGTGAGAGAGCTCTTCTTTGTCTACACCCATTCAGCATTGTTCACACCCTCTTAAGCTTTAGCCCCACCCATCTCGTTGAGTTCAGAGCGCACACTTGATGCTCTGGCCGATAATTTGTTTACCTCTGGATAACATGAAAACAGCCTAACCGGCTCTGCTGGCAACAATTTCATTATGCTTTTTTGCTGACGTTTACTGACACCGGCCATATTCAACGGGTGTTGTAGCTAGCTACCTAGGTAAACAAGGAACGTAGCTAGGTAAACAACATGTAAGATCACACACACATCACGTCACGTTAGCTAACGAGCCAGCCACCTAACGTTAGCTAGGGAGCCAGCCAGCTAACACTAGCTAACAATACACTTTAGCTTGAAATGAAACCACTTTGTAAAAATTAGAAACGTGTAATATCTGAAAATGTAGCTAGCTAGACTATCTTACCCGTATACATCATCATGCATGATGGACGCGTCTCCCTGTCATGAATCTATGCCACAAATGCTTTTAGTTTTAAGACGTAATCCGGAAACAGGTGTTTTCGCCATCTCTTTAGCTATCGTACTCTAATTCCACTGATTTCAAGACTCGATCCTCCAGAAAGTGGAGAGCAAACATTATGCAGCTACATTTAAAAAAAAATCAGCGTTCGACAGAATTACCAACACAGACTGACCAGCTAAAATAGACAAAAGCCTTCTATATGGCAGACCAATCCGAACTCATCTCTCGGCATGTCCAGCCCACTCATTATCTCAGCCAATCATGACTAGGTGGAAGGTTGCTATCTTTTTATGTGGCTTAACCAACAAGGCTCGTAATTTAACAATTTTATTCGTATTTACAGATGGCATACAAGTTTAAGGCACATGAAAGTTAACATGTTCAAGAAGGCATTTCTGCCACACAAAAAAAACGCATTTCGATAAAAATTGTTTTTACATTTAAACTGCTCTCCTGTGAAGTCGTGACTTGTGACCTACGCCTAGTTTCCTGAATCGGGTCACATATTCAGACTGGGGCCCACCATGCTGCTCACTCAGGGGAAGCCCAGGAAAGACAGATAGCCAGTCAACACAGAGCAGTACAGTGAACATACATGTAATAGACACCATGATTCTCACAGCCACCACGTCAGATCTATAAAGGGAAGATCACTGTCTTATTATTGACTCTGTGGGTTCCCCTGCCACTGAATGAATGCTATATAACCAAAGAAAAACAGAACACCTTGGTGTATGCTTACCTGAGCTAGCCTTTATGTGAGTGTGTACTTGTGCTGAATTAGGTTGCAAAGAATTAGACCCAACATGTTTAGATATGGCTATAAATGTACAACAAAATAATAACAAACAGTAATAACAGGTGCATTATTAATGTGAGAAGAGAAAGAAAGAGAAAGGGGGATACCTAGTCAGTTGTACAACTGAATGCCTTCAACTGAACTGTCTTCCACATTTAACCCAACCCCTCTGAATCAGAGAGGTGCAGGGGACTGCCATAATCAACATCTTTAGCACCCGGGGAACAGTGGGTTAACTGCCTTGCTCAGGGGAAGAATGACCGTTTTTTACCTTGCCAGGTCTGGGATTTGATCCAGAAACCTTTCGGTTACTGGCCCAATGCTCTAACCACTAGGCTACCTGCCGCCCCTTGTGTTTGTCTTCCTCTGCTAGATAATCAATGGAAATACAGACTAATGGTCTACTCTTCATCAATAATACAGTGGGCCAGTGAATCTCCCTCATCATTCAAGGTCCGTCTCTACATACTAACCATAACAGACACACCATGGGCTGCAGACGCCACTGTACTTGCTATTCTATTTGTTGCAGTACAACACTGGGTAACTGTATACACCTCACTCAGACCACAATGTAGATACAAGGCAGCTATTGAGCCAATCCATAAAGCTCACATAATGAAGACATCCATGTAATGGATAGCATACACATAATAGTATGTACTGTAGTGCCAGAGAGTGTATACACACAAAAACACATATTTATCCACAAAAACGACACACTCGATTGATCTCCTTTACTAAAATATCCTCACAGCAGTCCTGTTGCATATAGTGACGATGACAGAATGAAATACAATAACTTGGTGTTAATGCAGTGTCTGATGCAGTTCCTCAACATGATTCAGGGCTTGCTAGGGCTGGCTCTAGAGCCAAATAGACATGGCTACACATCAGCAGAATGATTGTAAAAAGCTCTTGAGGACCCGTTGTCTCCTGGGGCCTTACAGACTTCATGCAGACTGACTAAATGAGAGGAGAGACCAGGCTGATTGTGTAGGCACTAGGCAGCTCACGGACAATGGTGTGGCTAGGAGACAGAGATCAATTTCAACCAATTTCCCCTCCTTTCTCTCTGAGGGGTGGCAGTGGCCCTCCGGCAATCGGCAGTGAAGCTTGAGGAACAAACCTCTGTGGGAGAGATAAGACAAGAGTGCTGACATTTGTCACACAGGGAAGTATGGTATATATCACCATCGGTTTAGAATGAGGCAGCAGCAATCATATCAAAAGAAGATGGGATACATTTGAACAATGGCATTCTGAATTTGAATCTGAACATCAGGGGTGGACACAGAAAACATTGTATTTTCTGTTCTCACTAATCTAAATAGATTTTTTGGGGGTCTCCAAAAAACAGGTTTATTTGTCTGGTGTTTTGAGATGGATAGTGAGAGTATTGGGAGAGGGTACAGCCTGTGATAGGAATTCAGAGTACTCCTGGACCCTATTTGTCTGGTATTAATGTTTCACCAATCACAGTCTAAAAAAACATGGCTGGCATTACTACTGGAAAGAAATCAAGACAATTTATCTGGTCACAGCCAGGGCATTTAAAATATTCTGTAATTAATTAGATTTAGAGCCAAGGCATTTAATGGATAATGATGTCATCAATCAAATAGGGGAGCCATTGCATCATCTAAAAGGATGATGTCATTGATCACATAGACAGGCATTTACATTAAAGGGTGATGTCATGCCTGAGAAAGAGCCTGAAATGGGTCCAGAATCTCTTAACCTAAGGAGCCTTCATTCAACAAGAAAGTGCCATATATCACATTGAGGGATGATAACATGGTCTGGTCACGGATTTCACACTAGAAGTCTAATGTGAATGCTGTGAGTGTATTACTTAAACAGAGAATGTGGTAGGCAGACTATACAGACTATCTACTGACAACTGCCGGATGCCATGAGGGTGTTGGTGGTAGGCTGATGACAACACCTACCCACTAACACTACCCCCCAAGTGTCTCCGTCCTCGGAGCTCGCCCCTACTAGTCTCATCAGTCACCATAGGGATGTGTGATCGGCCGGCCCGGTGCCTCCCAGTGTAACGTATCACAGTACGCGCCACGACTTGTCTTAACGCCATGTATCACAGGTCTGCAAACATGGGACGGTCTTAATCTACTAATACATACATGTCAAGGTGTATCAGGCTCAGAATGTCAAGGAGACTGAGAAATGTTGGCTTAAATTCACCATGTCACACAACATGATTGAGACAGAAAAAAAATATATGATATTCAAACTTAATAGCAATACTTGAATAACACACATAATGTGATTTCAAATTTGGATCAGATCCATATGCAGGTGTTTAATAAAAAAAGCAAACAGATTGAAGTGGAAGTCAGACAAAGGATGCTTGCAAAATACTTGGCATTAGTCAAACTACATTAATGGGGATTCTGGGAAAGGTTTGCATTTCAAGTAACCACACTTGCCAATTTAAAGGGCCAAAATCTTATTCCCTAATAGATTATTGCCATCTCACTAGGCTCGTCTGTGAGATGAGACTGCCATCTCACAAGTCTGAAAATTCCATATACTGTATTATTGCAAACAAGGAGCTGTTAATGATGTTGTGTAATGGTCATATATCATGTGAAGTGAAATATACTTTATTTTGAAGTTGTCTATGGCTATGGGCTGATTGGGTTCCCCTATTATCTGGCAGGAATCTGTTCTAAGATCACTTCTACACACAATTTAAACAATGAGTGCTTTGTGTACCTTCATGGAAACCTCACAAGCTGCCCTCCACCTTACCTAACCTCGACCTTCTACCATCTCAAAAACATAATCTATACAAAACCTAAAATGATCTGTCTTTTTAAGTAACAATCCACTAAGCACACATTGGGTGAATCAACGTTGTTTCCGTCATTTCAATGAAATTACGTTGAACCAACGTGGAATAGACGTTGAATGGACGTCTGTCCAGTGGGAATTGACCAGATTAAAATCTGACATTCACACCTTGAAAAAAATAAACACTACACAGCCACACCTGTTGACTTTCTGTTCTTGTGGTTTTTCTCCACATCATATTGGAATAACTGGCAACATTATACAACTATGATAACTAAACTACAGGTCATACTAAACTAAACTAGAACTAAACAGGATGAGGTAATGTTACGGGATGTTGCTACTGTCTAAAAGTAACTGTTACCAAAACTGCTGTAAACATCTGAAATCAGCAGCTGTCACAGTCAAGAACAGGCATGCCCACTACCCAACACCAATGCGCAATAGCTATCCCAACATAAATGTAAGATACTACTAATACAATGTTGCATGACAAAAGACAAATAGAATAGACAATAGAAACCTCATACATGTCATTGTTGGAAATTAAGGACGGCATCTTTCATTTAAACCATGTAAAGAGCGGAAAAGTTCCACCCCTCCTGCAGTTCGTCCACCGAAATCGAATCCTAATGCGCTTCGTTGAGCCAGTGGTAAATGTATCAACAAATAATTAAATCTTACCCTTATATTGCAGTGAGCTACCACTTGTAATTTTCACAGTTCCACTTATGGATTCGCCAGGGCTGTAGACCACTTTGTTGTTGGTAAAAGTAATATCGAATTCCTGAAGCTTGCCCATGACTTCGCTACCCTCCGCGTCTCACAACAAAAAACGGATTATGGTGCGCGAGGGATAGGTCTACCGCCGCCTATGGAAACTGGAACCGAGCTGTCTCGAAGATGGTGGATAAATAAAGATGTCCTACTAAGGCCGTTTACCATTGGAAAAAATTGTTAGTTTCGGTCTGCTTTAGGGGGTGGCTCTCCCGATAGGCACCAATGCGATAGCAGCTGAGTCTAGTCTGCTAGTTCATTGACTGTAATGTAACCAGAAAAACGAGGGAGTGGAATGTCTCGCTTCCTCTTCCGTCTCTTGCTCTCTAATCTCACCTGCAGTTTGCACTCCACCGAGTTTTCAAGAGCAGTGACGTCAATACGCAAATATGTATTATATTCAAGTGTATTTTGTTATACTTGTTGTTAATAATTACAAATATATATTTATAAAAATATATATAAGGTTGGTAGCCTACTCTTTCATAACTAGCCACATAATGTAAATATTATGTTATTCAAGCATTTGTGTTAAGGTCATCTTGGCATATTCACAGTACACCTCCCAGTGGAGATACTATAATAACACTGTAATAACCACAGTACACATTACACTACTCAACATTGGTCTCTGAAAATTTCTATATTTCTTAAACATGCTATTTTGCAGACATTGAGCCATTGATTGAGTTGGACCACACATTCACTGAATTACAGGAAGGATGCATCAAACACTGTATGGTGGGTTACCCCTCTCTTCACCCATCTCCACCTCCATCCCCACCTCACTAGAAAATGTTAGACAGCAGGGCACTCCAAATCTCCAGATTGAGATTAGCTACATGCTGCTGACATCAGCAATTTGTCTCACTCAGAAAGGATGGCTGATCAGAGCAGGGGTAGGCAACCCTGTTCCTGGAGTGACGTAGATATTGCAGGATTTTGTCCCAACTAGGCACCACGTCAAACCAACTGAGCTAATGGATTAGTTCAGTGATTGATAAAATTCAACACACCTGGTTTTCCAGATTGTTTAAAACTTCTTATGGCTGAGATCCCGTTAACGGGATCGATATGACAACAGCCAGTGAAAGTCCAGGGCACCAAATTCAAAACAACAGAAATCTCAGAATTAAAATTCCTCAGACATACAAGTATTTTACACCATTTTAAAGATAAACTTGTTGTTAATCCCACCACAGTGTCCGATTTCAAAAAGACTTTACAACGAAAGCACACCAAACGATTATGTTAGGTCTGCACCTAGTCACAGAAAAATCCAGCCATTTTTCCAGCCAAAGAGAGGAGTCACAAAAAGCAGAAATAGAGATAAAATGAATCACTAACCTTTGATGATCTTCATCAGATGACACTCATAGGACTTCATGTTACACAATACATGTATGTTTTTTTCGATAAAGTTCATATTTATATCCAAAAATCTTAGTTTACATTGGCGCGTTATGTTCAGTAATGTTTTGCCTCCAAAACATCTGGTGATTTTGCAGAGAGCCACATCAATTTACAGAAATACTCATAATAAACACTGATAAAAGATACAAGTATTATACATGGAACTTTAGATAAACTTCTCCTCAATGCAACCGCTGTGTCAGATTTCAAAATAACTTTACGGAAAAAGCACACGATGCTATAATCTGAGTACAGCGTTCAGAGCCCAAATAAACCATACAGATATCCGCCATGTTTTGGAGTCAACAGAAGTCAGAAATAGCATTATAAATATTCACTTACCTTTGATAATCTTCATCAGAATGCACTCCCAGGAATCCCAGTTCCACAATAAATGTTTGTTTTGTTCGATATAGTCCATCATTTATGTCCAAATACCTCCATTTTGTTGGCGCGTTCAGTCCAGTAATCCAAATTCATGACGCGCAGGTCAGAGGAAAAGTAAAAAAATTCCATTACAGTTCGTAGAAACATGTCAAACGATGTATAGAATCAATCTTTAGGATGTTTTTAACATAAATCTTCAATAATGTTTCAACCGGAGAATTCCATTGTATTCAGAAATGCAATGGAAAGCAGGTCGCTCTCACGTGAGCGCGCATGTTCAGCTCATGCCAGACACCTGACTCAAAGAGCTCTCCTTCCCTCATTCTTCACAGTAGAATCATCAAACAAGGTCTAAAGACTGTTGACATCTAGTGGAAGCCATAGGAAGTGCAATATGACCAATATCCCACTGTATATTGGATAGGCAAACCTACAAACCTCAGATTTCCCACTTCCCGGTTGGATTTTTTCTCAGGTTTTTGCCTGGCATATGAGTTCTGTTGTACTCACAGACATCATTCAAACAGGTTTAGAAACGTCAGAGTGTTTTCTATCCAAATCTACTAATAGTATGCATATCTTAGCCTCTGAGCCTGAGTAGCAGGCAGTTTACTCTGGGCACCTTTTCATCCAAGCTACTCAATACTGTCACCCAGCCATAAGAAGTTAAATCAAAAACATGAAGTGACTGCGCCACTCCAGGACCATGGTTGCCTACCCCTGGAGCAAAGGAATGTGATAGTTTATAGCTCTCAGAGAAAAGAATGAAAGTGTCCTGGAGAGAATGAGCTCCCAAGCTGAAGTGGTAATGGGACTTCTGTTCCCAAATGAGGAGCTAGTTGTTCCCTGTTTAAGCTGAGTAAGTAATTTATCTACACTTATTGGTTTATTAGTGCATGTAGTAAGGTGCTATATTAAAGTGCAAGCTTGTGAAACATACAGTTATTGCATTCACACACACACAAGTGCATGTACACACTCGTGTACACAAGCTTGTGTGTGTGTGTGTGTGTGTGTGTCAGAGAGAGAGAGAGAGAGAGAGAGAGAGAGAGAGAGAGAGAGAGAAAGAGAGAGAGAGAGAGACAATGACTGGGCTGTTAAAAAAGCAGAGTACATCACATGCAATGAGACAGATGCTTCCAAGACAACAGACAGACGTGGTAGTTGCCAAGTTACTGCCAGTATCCATGGAAATGGCTCTCATCTTGTCTGAATAAGTATTTAATTTTGAAGCAGCATGTTGTATATGCCAGGTTGCTGATTCACTGTAGGTTCAGATGCCTGTAGAAGTATCTGAAATTACCCTCTTTGACATTCAATCCACCTCTATTACTGAATTTATGAGCCATTTTCAAATGCATAGGATAAATCAATGAATATAAATGTGATTCCAGCAGCAGTCCATAGCCACATGAAATGGCAACTGAAGGCATAGATGGAAGTAACACCAGCATATAGAGGCATTCAGATATCAGGACTTGATATCAGTAGCACACATCATATCCTCCTGAGATCCAGCAATTTATTTTTGTCCTCTCTAGTGGACATCAGTTTCTGGTTCGTATCTCTGATGCCATACAAACCACTGTATTAAGTCCTGTTGTCCCTTTGAGAGGACATTCTTGGTGTCACGACTTCCATCGAAGTCGGTTCCTCTCCTTGTTCGGGCGGCGTTCGACGGTCGACGTCACCGGTCTTCTAGCCATCGCCGATCCATCTTTCATTTTCCATTTGTTTTGATTTGTCTTGTCTTCCTGCACAACTGATTTACATCTCCTACTAATTTACATGTGTATTTAGCCCTCTGTTCCCTCCATGTCTGTGTGGGGTATTGTTTATTGTCAAGGTTGGCACGCTTCCGGCTGGTTTGCGCCGCGTTTTGTTTTATACCCATGCTTTGTAGCAGCCGGTACTTTGTACTTGGGTTTTGTACTTTGTGCTGTCCCACTTGTTCTTTGGGCATTTGTGTTGTGACGCGGTTGCGTTCTGTATTATCATTGCCTAAGTAAAGTGCTTTGTCCATTCATCTCTGCTCTCCTGCGCCTGACTTCCATGCACCAGCCACACCCACCATTGACTCTTGGCTTTTCACTGATATCACGTGTGGGGGTGTGACCTTGACAACTTTATCTTCCTGGTTCTTGGTCCCAGATTCAGCTATGTTCAGCATACAGTGCCTTCGGAAGGTATTCAGACCCCTTGACTTTTTCCACATTTTGTTACATTACAGCCTTATTCTAAAATAGATTAACATTTTTTTTTTAACTCAGCAGTCTACACACAATAACACATAATGACAAAGCAAAAACAGCTTTTTACACATTTTTGCCCATTTAGTAAAAATAAAAACACAAATACCTTATTTACATAAGTATTCAGACCCTTTGCTATGAGACTCGAAATTGAGCTCAGGGGCATCCAATTTTCATTGATCATCCTTGAGATGTTTCTACAACTTGACTGGAGTCCACCTGTGGTACATTCAATTGATTGGACATGATTTAGAAAGGCACGCACGTGTCTATATAAGGTCCCACAGTTGACAGTGCATGTCAGAGCAAAAACCAAGCCAAGGTCGAAGGAATTGTCTGTAGAGCTCCGAGACATGATTGTGTCGAGGCACAGAAGGTCCCCAAGAACACAGTGGCCTCCATTCTTAAATGGAAAAAGTTTGGAACCACCAAGACTCTTCCTAGAGCTGGCCACCCGGCCAAACTGAGCAATTGGGGGAGAAGGGCCTTGGTCAGGGAGGTGACCAAGAACCCACTGGTCACTGTGACAGAGCTCTAGAGTTCCTCTGTGAAGATGGTAGAACCTTCCAGAAGGACAACCTTCTCTGCAGGACTCCACCAATCAGGGCTTTATGGTAGAGTGGCCGGACAGAAGCCACTTCTCAGTAAAAGGCACATGACAGCCCGGTTGGACTTTGCCAAAGGGCACCTAAAGACTCTCAGACCATGAGAAACAAGATTCTCTGGTCTGATGAAACCAGGATGGAACTCTTTGGCCTGAATGCCAAGTGTCACGTCCGGGGGAAACCTGAAACCATCCCTACGGGGAAGCATGGTGGTGGCAGTATCATGCTGTGGGGATCTTTTTCAGCAGCAGGGACTGGAAGACTAGTCAGGATTAAGGCAAAGATGAACAGAGCAAAGTAGAGAGATCCTTAAAGAAGGACAACAACCCAAAGCACACAGGACAACGGCCCTAAGCACACAGCCAAGACAACGCAGGAGTGACTTCGGGACAAGTCTATGAATGTCCTTGAGTGGCCCAGCCAAAGCCCGGACTTGAACCCGATCGAACATCTTTGGAGAGACCTGAAAATAGCTGTGCAGCAACGCTCCCCATCCAACCTGACAGAGCTTGAGAGGATCTGCAGAGAAGAATGGGAGAAACTCCCCAAATACAGGTGTGTCAAGCTTATAGCATCATAACCAAGAAGACTTGAGGCTGCAATCGCTGCCAAAGGTGCTTCAACGAACTACTGAGTAAAGGGTCTGAATACTTATGTAAATGTGATATTTGTCATTTTTTAAATTTTTATAAATTAGCAAAAAAATCCAAAAACTGTTTTTGCTTTGTCATTATGTGGTATTGTGAGGGGAAAAAATTATGTGAACAATTTTAGAATAGGGCTGTAACCTTACATAATGTGGAAAAAGTCAAGGGGTCTGAATACTTTCCAAGGCACTGTATACATAGCGTTTACATGAATATGTTAGGGTTATGGCTAGGGTAAGGTAGTTTGGTACCAATATCTTCAGCTAACATTCCACTCCTTGCCAAAGAGATTGACCAGGGGCATTATGGTTAGGGTTAGGGTTGAGCCAGGGTGTAGACATGAAGCTAGGGTTATGGTTAGGGTTAGGGTTGAGCCAGGGTGTAGACATGAAGCTAGGGTTAGGGTTATGGTTAGGGTTAGGGTTGAGCCAGGGTGTGAACATGAAGCTAGGGTTAGGGCTAGGGTTAGGGCCAGGGTGTGAACATAATACGATAGGAAAGTGTGGAGAGACATGGCAGATGACAGTGAGCAGGGCTCCTCCACCTCTGAATTCCCAATTCAACCCCTGACGAAAGACAAATTCATGATGCCAAACTAAAGTAACACCATTCCATCACCATTCAAGTTTTGTCAATGGGTGAGATGCAGTAAGGCTTGACGTGATGTGGTGTGTGTGTTTTTTTAACAACAGCTGACATGTTGGTAATAAATAAGCTAACCTGATTCAATGCATTTACAGTCTTATTTGACTGGTTGTCATGTGTTGTCAATATATTAAAATAGTTTACAATCAACGGTTAATGTGAGTTAATCATGCTACTCATTTTATTGTCATTCATGTCCAGTATGAGGGGTGACAATCAAAACTTGCATCATGATTCCACCTAGTGGTCATTTTAAAGAGCATGCGGCTCATATTCAATCCTGCACCTCTTTATTTAATCTCAATTTCAGACATCTTTCAGTAAGAAAGATGTACAACTATAATTGACCATAAACATTCAACCTACCTTCAAGTAATGACTCTTCAAAGTCAGCAAAACAAAAAACATCACTACAGATTGCTTTGGCTACAATATAGTTCTATCCTACAATCATGTAACGGGCTGGTTTCCCCGAACCAGCAGCTACAGTACCATAATGTATGAGTCTGGTCACTCTCTCATGTACTCTCCTCTTCCTCCTCCACCCCAAGCAGGCAGGTGCTTGTGATGGTACCCATCATGGCATAAGGGTCACAGCTGGCGGAGGGCCGACAGTCTTCAATGTAGCCCTTCTCCTCCTGGCCCACCTAGCGTTGGATCCAGATGCTGGCCCCGCGGTTGGCCACCCTGGCATAGAAGTCGCGGGTGATGGAGGTTTCATGGAATCCTGTGAGGCATCTGATATTGTCCTGGCCTCCGCGAGGGTCGTACACACGGATGTGCTCGGCGTGTTGCTTGCTCAGCTTCTCAATGGCCTGCTCAATATGTCTGTTTGAAGAGGGGAGGGGTTAGGTATTGGACCGAATCTTGTAGTTATACAGCCTTACAGAACCTTACAGTGCAATAATGTTTTTACAGTAATACTCACTACAGCCACCCTTCTTAACTTATCTCCTTGGTGCTAACTTTGGTGTGGCAGCCTGCCCCGTTCCAGTTCCCCTTTAGAACCATCCTGAAAGACTTGTTATACGGCATTGAAAAAGTCAAAGTTTACCTGAGCCGGCATGACCTCAACATTGGTGCCACAGATTCTGAGCCCAGAATAGAGACATGCCTTTTAGTGACACTCCACAATGCCCCTGCCATAGATATTGTCTGCACCAACCCCACAGTAGTATGGACCTGAGAGAGAAAGAGAGAGAGTTAAATGGGACCAAATCCAAAGGCCTATTTGATAACATTAAGATTGTATATAGACATATAGATAGAGGTAGATTTAATATATGTAGTGCTTTTCCGAGTGCACAAGACCATTTACATTATGAAATGAACAAGGACACATGGTATAATACAATAGAGTCAGTCACCTTGGGGACCTGGGAATCCATTTTGGGGCCAGCCATAAGGGTGACCATCCATCCCTAGGAGAGTGTACTCCTGCTCCATTCAAAACTAGGGGGTATAGTCCTTCACCTTCTTACAGCCTGAAAGTATGTTACACTCTGTATAGGAGAGAATAGGCATACTGTAGGGTTAGTTTGATTGACAGGGAAATATTAGACAGTCAAAGCCTACAGGCTGCTGTTTATCTTGACCAAAACCAGTTGGTCTCTGTCAACTGATGTAGAAAAGTGATCTCTTGCAGTAATTATTTTAAGTACCTGCAGGCAAGCGGTTGTACTTAAGGACCTCACACAGGACCAGTTTGTTGGGTGACAGGGTGAAATGGTCCCGGAACATAAAATCAAATCAAATTGTATTAGTCACATGCGCAGTGAAATGCTTGCTTACTTACTAGCCCCTAACCAACAATGCAGTTTAAAAAAAATACAGATAAGAATAAGAGATCAAAGTAACAAGTAATTAAAGAGCAGCAGCGAAATAACAAAAGCAAGACTATATACAGTGGGGTACCGATACAGAGTCAATGCGCGGGGCACCGGTTATTTGAGGTAGTATGTACATGTTGGTAGAGTTAATTAAAGTGACTATGTATAGATGATAACAGAGAGTGTCAGTGGTATGGAGAGGGGGAGGGGCACTGCAAATAGTCTGGGTAGCCATTTGATTAGATGTTCAGGAGTCTTATGGCTTGGGGTAGAAGCTGTTTAGAACCCTCTTGGACCTAAACTTGGGGCTCCGGTACCGCTTGCCGTGCAGTAGCAGAGAGAACAGTCTATGACTAGGGTGGCTGAAGTCTTTGACAAGTTTTAGGGCCTTCGTCTGACACAGCCTGGTATAGAGGTCCTAAATGGCAGGAAGCTTGGCCCCAGTGATGTACTGGGCCTTTCGCACTACCCTCTGTAGTGCCTTGCGGTCGGAGGCCGAGCAGTTGCCATACCAGGCAGTGATGCAACCCGTCAGGATGCTCTCGATGGTGCAGCTGTAGAACCTGAGGATCTGAGGACCCATGACAAATCTTTTCAGTCTCCTGAGGGGGAACATAGTCACTGGGATCAGGTACCTGTCACTGTTGGATCCCTGGACCTGGTAGGTGCTGGAGCCATCAAAGTTCTGCCAATATCAATTCCAGCATTAACATCATGGAAAATAGTGCACTGTACTAGAGATAAAATGTTCTGCGAGATGGGCCTAATGCTTTGGGCTTGATGAAGCAAGCAAAACTTTATTATACATGTCACCTCTGGACAAGTATGCTTTCTTGTCAGGTAAACACTACAAGTCAAAGTCAGAACTTCTTTTTACCTTCCTGCAGAGGAAGATGACACAGATGCCATGGCTTAGAGTCTAAGGGGGTTAAAATGACAGAGAAACAGATACTTGAGAACACATGCTGTATAGTGATACATAGTTCAGCAGGTAATTCCTCATGGTTGTTTCATCAGATGGTGTCATCAGATGTAGCACAAGAACATATTTTGTATTGTTATTCATGTTCTATTCCATTCCCTTGTACTCTATGCAAATTAGAATTTAACAAATTTTTATTTCACAAAATATATTTAGATCCCAATCTTACTGTGAATTTTACAGTGGCTTACAGGCAGCTCTGTGGCAAGTAAAATTATGTATTTCATATTACAGAACACTTACTGTAATATAAATACGGTATCAAAGCAAGTAATGACACACATTAAAATACCGTAAAATTGACGCTATTATACTGTAAAAAAGTCAACGCTATCAGAATCGGATTGATGTCAAAATGCTCAACCATTTAAGGTTAAAGACTTGCTGCCACTCCGATCTGTACCCTATACAAATTGATGGGGCACTGTAACCACATAGGAGTTAAATTTTTACAGGATTCTCACTCATGGTTGCAACAAATACAACCTCTTCCAAGGCACACGCAAAAATATGATAATGAACCAGAAACCACAATACCATGCACCCACTAGTGGTCAAGAGGTTTTTGGTGCTCTAAAGGTATGGTACGGTACTGTATTCTGTCGGGTGGAATTACAGTACCTTTCGTAATACAGCAATTCTTTCCCTGCCCATATTTTCCCACAATGCACCATAATTTACAGTATGCTGCAGAGTATTTTACTGATGATAATACACCAAATTACTATATAATTTACAGTTCTCCATTACAGTGTAGACATACAGTGCAGAAAGAAAAGGCATACAAAATAAACCTGCACACTGTTGTACTCTCTCAAATCGGCCTTCATCAAAAATCTCTTTAACAAAATGTATCATTTGTGAGCACACAATGGTATTTGTGAGTTTATTTTGTTTATATTGAACAATTTGCTCTACCTGACACCTGGTAAGTTTAGCTGGATGTGCACACATTAAATTAATGTAAAGCATGTCTTCCCACTGGGCACAGACATCAATTCAACAGCCAGTCCACATTGGTTCAATGCCATTTCAATGAAATGATGTGGAAACAACGTTGATTTAACCAGTGTGTGCCAAGTGGGCGAGGCGTTTCACTTTCTTTTACATCATCCACACTTCCAACTTCTTCACTTACTGTTTGATGGGTGACGTGAGGAGAGTTGATTCTACTGAAGCAGTGCTCTGGTCTCTCTTCCTGTCAGCCTCAGATCATCCAAGTCGATTGAGACGTCTAAACCCATTTAGAGTTTTTACACAGTTTATGGAAATTAGCTTGTTGTGACATGGAAGAGAGAGGCTCACATGTCCTCTCATCATTGATAGCTGAGCTATCAATCAACTAGTTAAACTGCTTTGAAGTTCATTGTGTTACCGTATAACTAATTACACAAACATTTTAATTAACATTAAAACATCTTAAACTTGTTTCTAAAAAGGTTTCCGTAATCCACATCCGGCTTTGACTAGTTGTCAACTATGTAAGTCTTACGATGTATATTTAACTTTGATTTGACTACATCCTTTAGTGTTTCACAGGTCCACATCGGTCAAAAAATAAGCTGAAGAGATGCAAAAGCACTGACCAACTCAAATTCACAATGTGATCCTATATGCAAACACCAACAACAATTTCAAATTCTGTTTCATTTGTTGACATTCTACACATGTTAACCCCTAAATGAACACAAAACCCCCTTACAAAAATACAGCCAGATTTCGACAAGCATGGACCTTTGAACCAGGAAGACTGAGGCAGCCAAATGCTTCCTTCCCATGAAAAATAAACATGAGCACCCACCTGTGCTATCGCAGGCGGGCCATCTGCTGAGAGAGGACTGGTGCTGTTTAGTGATCCATGCATTGTATGCAGCTCAGTGCACAAGAGCACACATTACAGGCCAGTACGGAGGACGGCTCCTCATGAAACGCACCTACTTTCCACTAGGCTGGCTTTCCTGACTGACATGACACTGACTACTGATCTGACATTGGGGGACTGGCCACAGGACAGAAGGGGTGGGTATTTCTGAGTCTGATGTGGCACAATGCTCAACGTCTGCTGACAGAGTCAACAACTACAGGAGGTAGAGATCGGGTGTCTCTCTCGTGTATAATCAGATAATATACTGAGATTGGGAGAGGTGCTATGTAAGCCTAAACTTGATGAGTCATCTTTTGAAAAGTAGGTACGAAGCCACTGAATCCTTCCTCCAATTTTAAACGAAAAAGATGCAAATAAAGTTCTAATGCAATGGTATTTCAAAGGGAATGCTATGTTTTGCAGGCCATTACCAAAATTGACATGTAACATTCTCTCCTATCAAGTCTCTTATTCTTTTGTATTTGATACAACAGTCCAATATTCTGCTCTTACACAACATATTTGATATATACTGAACAAAAATATTAACGCAACATGTAAAGTGTTGGTCCCATGTTTCATGAGCTGAAATAAAAGATCCCAGAAATGTTCCATTCACACAAAAAACAGATTTCTTTCAAATGCACAAACGTGTTTAAATCCCTGCTAGTGAATATTTCTCCTTTGGCAAGATAATCCATCCACCTGACAGGTGAGGCATATCAAGAAGCTGATTAAACAGCATGCTCATTACACAGGTGCACCTTGTGCTGTGGACAATAATGGCTACTCTAAAATGTGCAGTTTTGTCACACAACACAATGCCACAGATGTCTCAAGTTTTTAGGGATAGCGCAATTGGCATGCTAACTGCATGAGTGTCCAACAGCGCTGTTGCCAGAAAATTGAAAGTTCATTTCTATACCATATATGGCTTCCAACATGTTTGCTGATGTCAATGTTGTGAACAGTGCCCCATGGTGGCAGTGGGGTTATGGTATGGGCAGGGATAAGCTATGGAAAACAAAAACAATTGCATTTTATCGATGGCGATTTGAATGCACAGAGATACCATATCGAGATCCTGAAGCCCATTGTTGTGCCATTCATCTGCCGCCATCACCTCATGTTTCAGCATGATAATGCACAGCCCCATGTCACAAGGATCTGGACACAATTCCTGGAAGCTTAAAATGCTCCAGTTCTTCTATGGCCTGCATACTCACCAGACATGTCACCTATTGAGCATGTTTGGGATGCTCTGGATCGACATGTACAATAGCGTGTTCCTGTTCCCACCAATATCCAGCAACTTCGCACAGCCATTGAACAGGAGAGGGACAACATTCCACAGGCCACAATCAACTCAATGTGAAGGAGATGTGTCACGCTGCATGAGGCAAATGGTGGTCACACCAGATACTGACCCCTACTTTTTTTTAAAGGTATCTGTGACCAAAATATGCATATCTGTATTCCCAGTCAAATCTATAGATTAGGGCCTAGTTAATTTATTTCAATAGGCTGATTTCCTTAAATGAAGTGTAACTCAGTAAAATCTCAGAAATTGTTTCATGTTGCATTATTATTTTGTTCAGTATACTTGCTGCTCCATCACAGACAGTCTTTCAATGGTTCATTTCAGAAGTGTGTGTTAATACAAATTTTATTAGAGCCACATCCACAGTAAACACACCTGGTGGTCTCTACATTGGTGGGAACATGGCCTGACACATTTATTTTTCTCTTTGAGAAAGAATGAAGTGTCTAAATGAAAAGGACACTTAAAATTCCTGGATGGATCTGATGGAATATATAGCATTCTTTTGGAGGTGTGGTCTAAAATACAGATCCTGAAGGGAGGATAACAGCTGATTTGGAATACAAACATCACCAAATAACATGATAAAATAGAACTATGACAATATAGATTAACAAATAAATAGACAGTTTCCACACATCCACAGACATTTCCTCATGTTGTACTGTTCTCCGGAGTTTAGACTCCGTAGCTGTGTTGACCAAATCCCCATGAGCAATGTGCTGCTCAATCACAGCAAAGAGATGCTGCAGCAGATCAAGCTCTTCAAACCTGTCAAAGTTCCAAGTTCAAGACAAGAAGAGGTCTTTCAGTCCAACAATCCACTCTGGGGTTGTGGAATTGTCTGAAGTTCTGCTCAACAGATGCTCTCTCCAGCTCAGGCCTTTCTGACAATTCGTCGCCCACTCTTCCCAGCAGCCCTCCTCCAGTCTCTTCCTCTCTCTGTCCTGCAAGGCTGGCTACTGACCCGCCAGCTGCTAGGGCAAACTCGGGCACTGAGGGGTAGAGAGGAGGGAGTAACAGCTGAATGAATAATGTATTTGTCATGCTGTATTGTAATAACTGCATAATAGCCTGTAATGATGAATATTAGTTCTTCAAACACAAAAAAAGTTACTTATAATAGCATTAGTCTACTACCATTGATGCATTTTGTTATTCATCCCATTATAGCATACACATAGCCCTTACCTGGTACTCCACATCGGCCCGGCTCGTTTTCGGGGCTTGGCAGCTTGCCTCCGGTACTGCAACCAGCCGCAGACGAGCTCATGAGCTATCATCATATACAGCAGGAAGATGAGAACAGCGGGATCCATCCGAACGAACGGTAACGGGCTGCTGTGCAGGTATTCGAAGAGGACGGATGGCGCGAGCCTGGAAAGGAGGTTGTCCAGGGAGCGGGAGCCAGAATGGGTTCGCGCGTGGTATACTCCGTTTATTCTCGAGAGCAATGAAGTAATTTGTTCTAATGGAATTGCAACCGAGATTTTCTCGAGTCCTGCTCCTTCCTAATTTGCGCCTAATAACCACCCACATCTATGGGTGTGTGCGCTGTCACTGTGTAGCCTACCCCACCCGTGCTAATCTCACTATAGACTAGGCTACAGCCGAAATGATGCCCCCCCACCTATCAATACAGTGTGTACCCCAACCATCTTTGTATGAGTTGGTCATCTAATCGAAAACATGCTACTGTGCAAGTGACCATTAAGCTTGTAATACTATTGATGCCACCGAAGAGGACAGGGGAGGATGTTGCCGTGGAGACATGGCGGTTGCTAGGGTGGGATGTCGTGTCGTGATTCCCTTGTCCATCTGTTTTTATTTTATTTTTATCAATCTCATTTGACCAGGGCAAAGCCATCTGGACTCTCGATCAGGGAGCCAGGAGAAATAACATGACGGCAATTGACTTACCTTATGATTACACATTAGACCCATAATTAGGCTACACATAGGTCTGACTGGTTTTAGTTTAATATATCTACCATGTATGTTACTTGTCACAAGATATGCAATAGCCTCATAATCAAAGGAATGACGATATTTATTGTAAAACTGAACTGAAGCAATATGGTGCATGACATTCTGTTTTAATTAGTAATATTCATAATCACAAAACATACAACTAAGTGACCTTTCAATAGCATTTTGCTTGGAAATACATGCTCATCATTATATTTTCCTTTTAGTCTTTTATTTGCCCCGGAACATCAGCACTGTATTTGGAAGCAAATTGCAACAAGGTCCCTCTCTATCACAGATTCTAATATAAGGCATCAAATCCCTCTCTCTGTCTTTGTCTCTCTTACTTGAAGTTGAACCAGCTGTCTTCTATGAAAGTGTTTATAAACAGCTATATAGCATGGCTCTCCTATCAATAAGCTATAAGTACAATTTAGCACTGTAGCCAACAGATAGGATTCTGCGACAGACATTTTTGTCAGAGTGTTCTTAATTTCTACTTCATCTAACTCAATATTAGTAGAATTACCAAAGCAGAGCAGTGTCTGTCTTGTCTCTGAGGATCGAAGGGGCAATTTCATGCTTTGGCAGCTAGAACTGCATACAGCGAGCCATCTCATCTTATTGACCTCCAACTATCCTGACAGTCCACCAGCAGAAGTCCCAGACTTCAGGACCCAGTCAGTCAAATCTGCAGCTGCTCCATTGATTGCAATGGCACATGGATGAGAGTGAGTGTGTTTGTGTGTAGGGTTTGTGAAGGTGTGCAGTGAATGCTATAGCCATTCACTCACAGTTAGCAAGTCAATGCTATCCTGATATCCAGGTGTGTGTGTGTGTGTGTGTGTGTGTGTGTGTGTGTGTGTGTGTGTGTGTGTGTGTGTGTGTGTGTGTGTGTGTGTGTGTGTGTGTGTGTGTGTGTGTGTGTGTGTGTGTGTGTGTGTGTGTGTGTGTGTGTGTGTCAGGTGAAAGACGACACAAGCAGTTCTTCTGCTGTGATATCGCCTTCATTTCACAAAGCCACCACCAGGCAGCAGAGTCTCCCCTTCTACACCATCTCCTTCCTCACTAATTCTGTGGAATCCTGCAGACACACAAAAACAGATATTTGTAGGTTATTCACAGAGCACATTAGAATAGAATAAATAAGTCAATAGAAGTTCATTGATTCAAAGTGGGACATGTACTTACAGAGAAGCATACTTCATTAGTGAAGTCCCCCGCCATTGGTTGTGCCGGAACTGGAGACACGGTCATTCGGTCCTGCTGAAAATGGACAAAAGGAGAATGATAACAAATGTACAAATATTTCATGTTAGAAACACCTTCTTGGGGCCTCCCGGGTGGCGCAGTGGTCTAGGGCACTGCATCGCAGCGCTCGCTGTGCCACCAGAGACTCTGGGTTCGCGCCCAGGCTCTGTCGCAGCCGGCCGCGACCGGGAGGTCCGTGGGGCGACGCACAATTGGCCTAGCGTCGTCCGGGTTTGGGAGGGTTTGGCCGGTAGGGATATCCTTGTCTCATCACGCACCAGCGACTCCTGTGGCGGGCCGGGCGCAGTGCGCGCTAACCAAGGTAGCCAGGTGCACGGTGTTTCCTCCGACACATTGGTGCGGCTGGCTTCCGGGTTGGAGGCGCGCTGTGTTAAGAAGCAGTTGGTTGGGTTGTGTTTCGGAGGACGCATGGCTTTCGACCTTCGTCTCTCCCGAGCCCGTACGGGAGTTGTAGTGATGAGACAAGATAGTAATTACTAACAATTGGATACCACGAAATTGGGGAGAAAAGGGGGTAAAATTTAAAAAATTTAAAAAAGAAACACCTTCTTGAACCAGGTGAAAAAAACCCAAGCCATAATACTCACTGTGAGGTGTGGGTCATACATGTCGTTGGCAATGCCTTCGATAGCGGAAGGCGAAGCTGATCGTTCCACAGCTCCGCCAGTCATTGCCTTTGTTTTGTCCTGGTTGCGCAGGTAGTAGTACAGCAACACTCCCAGAGTGGCCAGCAGCAGCAGTACCACGATGATGGAAGCTGCAATACCTCCTGTGTTGTCTGGTTCTGGTGTGGCTGTATTGGACATAAGGTGTTATTAGACAAGGGTTGCTCAGCCAGGCCTGGTGAGTGGCATTAGCCATGAAGAATATATTGCTTGCGTCTTACTTGTTAGTGGGTCTTTTGCTTCACCGGCACAGTTGAATCCTATGTCATAGTCAATGTCATCCAGGGCCAAGACTCCAGTGTATCCTTTGAAACCCTCAAATATAATCTAGAAACACACATTCTCAATGAACAACAACCCTTCCTTGCAATAATACAATATGAAACAATATATACAGGTAACTGGCAAAATAAACGAAACACCAAAATAAAGTGTCTTAAAACTTCTTCTCAATAGGGGGTGCTGTTTGGACTTTGTAATAATTTCGTTCCCAAATTAAACTGCCTCGTACTCAATTCTTGCTCGTACAATATGCATATTATTATTACTATTGGATAGAAAACACTCTCTAGTTTCTAAAACCGTTTGAATTATATCTGTGAGTGAAACAGAACTGGAGTTGGAGGAATTTTCCTATGAGGATGTGAGAATGCTGAATTCTGCAAGCTGTTCCCAGGTCAGTTTATTAATTTGCCTGTCTTCTATTGGTTGAGATGCACTGCATACGTCTTCCCCTGGGTGTCAGCGAATAGTGAGAATTGAAATGGAGTTGCTAGGCAGAACTGAGAGGTTATAAATGGCCTGGGAACGTAGGGTCCGGTCTTTGTTCACTTCGCTCTGACGCAGGAAGGACCTCTGGCTGTGGCTCTAGAACGCTCCGGTTATAGGCCTTAGATATATCCGGCTGTGTTTTTATTCGTTATAGGTGTTAAAGACATCATAATGTTGTTATATTAAACCGAGTTATATCAGTTTATATCGGTATATTGCGATTTTCGGGTATTTATTCGTGCTGCGTTCTAGAGAGTTGGAAACGTCTTTGCCACATGGCTAATGTTTACTGCTAATTCCAACGTTGAAGACTACATTCTACAACCGAGCAACGATTCTTTTGGACTAAGGACACCTTGCCCAAGATTCTGATGGGAGTTCATCAAAAAGTAAGAACTATATATGATGTTAATTCGTTGTTCTGTTGAAAAATGTAGAACTATTATTCTGCTATTAATCTAGGTGCGGTCTCGCTTTAACGCACGCTGTATGTTGTAGTAACGTTAATTTTAAAAATCTAACACAGCGATTGCATTAAGAACTAATGTATCTTTCATTTGCTGTCCAACCTGTATTTTTTAGTCAAGTTTATGATTAGTTATCGATTAGAATAGGTGCCTCTCCCAAGATTTCTCCCGACATTTTGTTTGCATTTTGGCTGCTATTCATATTGTATAACCACGATTTGTGCCGCTAAATATGCACATTTTCGAACAAACTCTATATGTATTGTGTAATATGATGTTATAGGACTGTCATCTGAAGAAGTTTGAGAAGGTTAGTGAAAAAATTAATATATTTTGCTGGTTTATACGTTATCGCTATTTTTGGCTTGAATCAATGCTGTTGTGTGGTTGGCTATTGTAGTAAGCTAATATAATGCTATATTGTGTTTTCGCTGTAAAACACTTAAAAAATCTGAAATATTGGCTGGATTCACAAGATCTTTGTCTTTCATTTGCTGTACGCTGTGTATTTTTCAGAAATGTTTTATGATGAGTATTTAGATAATTCACGTTGCTCTCTGTAGTTATTCTAGTCGCTTTGGTGAGAGTTGTGATGGTGGCTGCAATGGTAAACTATGATTTATACCTGAAATATGCACATTTTTCTAACAAAACATATGCTATACAATAAATATGTTATCAGACTGTCATCTGATGAAGTTGTTTCTTGGTTAGTGGCTATTTATATCTTTATTTGGTCGAATTTGTGATAGCTACCTATGCAGGAAAAAAATGGTGGAGTAAAAAAAGTTGTGTCTTTTGCTAACGTGGTTAGCTAATAGATTTACATATTGTGTCTTCCCTGTAAAACATTTTACAAATCAGAAATGATGGCTGGATTCACAAGATGTGTATCTTTCATCTGGTGTCTTGGACTTGTGATTTAATGATATTTAGATGCTAGTATTTACTTGTGACGCTATGCTAGGCTATGCTAGTCAGCTTTTTTACTGATGGGGGTGCTCCCGGATCCGGGATTGTGTGGAAGTAGAAGTTAATAGGCCGTTGGGCCACCACGAGCCCGAACAGCTCCAATGTGCCTTGGCATAGGAGGGATGCGACACAAGAAAATCCAGCATTTGGTTTTTGTTGATGGCGGTGAAAAACGTAGTCTCAGGCGTCACTCCAGAATCTCCCCTAAGTGTTCAATTGGGTTCAAATCTTGTGACCGAGATGCACGCGCACACGATCGCAAACACACACTTTAAACCCCCTATGCTCCGTTGAGACCCCTCTTTCAAAGTCACTGAGATCTCTTCTTCTAGCCATGGTAGCCATAATAATGGGCAACTGGGCATTTTTATACATGACCTGAAGCAGGATGGGATGTTAATTGCTAAATAAACTCAGGAACCACACCTGTGTTGTGTGTGTGTACGTGTTTGTGTGATGTCTGACCTGATACTCATTAGTAGAAGTGATGTCAACATTGAAGCGTGACCAAACTGCTCCCACCTCTTCCACACTCAACATTTGTTTCAGGTTGCCTTCAGACTGCCTCCACACCTTCAGATGACTACCATCTGCATGGACACAGTATGGAATATAACGGCATTAACAAACTGGCAACCAGGATCATCACCATCATGGTCGGCATCATCACATAGACACAGACAGGTAAGGCAGGTTGTTTGATAGAGTTAAGACAGCAGTGGTGGTGAAGTCCAGTGGTGTAGGTTGGGTCTTACGGGAGACTGGTTTGTACACCCAGAAACGCAGGCAGGTGCCCTTGGTGGAGGGCAGATGAGGACTCAGCAACCAGGCCTTGTATTTGGCTGTGTCCCTGGTGCTACTGGGGAGGAACAGGAAGTGACCTGCAGAATGGACACAAGGACAATAAGACTGGGACCAATCAGAACATGCATTCTCATTTGGAAGAGTAGGATTTCAGAGGCCAATTTGATGCTTATGACAAATCTTATAATGCATTATAACTGCATCATACCTGCATGCTTTAAGTAAAGTGTTACCGTTAGGTTTAATCAAGACCTTAGCTTACAGTAAATGCATTTAAATGTGTCAGTGTGTCACCTCTCTCTGTCCCAAGGGTGTGGTCATGGGATGGGGTGGGGTAGTGGGTCTCTGCCTCAGCACTGGTCAGCTCCCAGTCCAACTGGTCTAGCTCAGGGTTCTGAGTGTTGGTCCAGTCACACATACCTATCTCCAGGTCACACTTAGTACCTGACAAACAGACCAGCATGCATGTCACTAACACACACAATAAGAATAATTATCTCTCTCTCTGTGTGTTCGTGTGTGTGTATGTGTGTGTGTAAAGTACTGACCAAGTGTTTGACAAGGATGATTTGAGAAAATTATGTCATCAACTGAGACATGAGTGCCTTTCCCACCCGCTCCCTGCACCTCAAACTCCAACTGAAACACAAACAATTTTCAATTCAGTCATTTAGCAGACACTCTTTTCCAGAACGACTTACAGGAGCAATTTGGGGTAAGTGTTTTGCACAAGGGTATATCGACAGATTTTTCACCTAGTCGGCTCGGGGATTCAAACCAGCGACCTTTCGGCTACTGGCCCAATGCTCTTAAACACTAGGCTGCTTACATCTGACCTTTCAGTGCTTGCAGTGTCTGACCAGTGGCTTAATCACATGACATCATGTACACTACCTGCCAGTCTGTGATGGTGCTGCTGATGTTGCCGTTGCCATGGCGCCAGACATCACCCTGGTCCAGGTTGTTGGAGAAGATCTTCACCCTATCTCCTTTCACTGGCTTCATGTACACAGTCAGCAAACCTAAAATAGAACACACACACACTAATGTTGGAGCACGTATTTTTTTGTAGTACATTTACCCCTTTTTCGTGATATCCAATGGTAGTTACAGTCTTGTCCCATCGCTGCAACTCCCGCTAGAGCGCGATGGGACAAGGACATCCCAGCTGGCCAAGCCCTCCCCTGACCCGGACGATGCTTGGCCAATTGTGCGTCGTCTGTAGTGACTCCTCAAGCACTTCGATGCCTTAGACCGCTGCGCCACTCTGGAGGCCCCAGCATGCAAAGTGTGATTGAGGGTGGGTGGGTATGTACTGTAAAAGGTATATACTCACCAGGATTCTCTCCCCCCATGTGGTACCAGAAGTGAACACACTCTGTTTGTACCACGCCTACTCGCACAGGGGATGTAAGGGTGGCCACACTGCCCTGTGGTAGGATCTCCACATCACTGTCTGCCATCATGTAGTACCCTAAGGACCAACAATAGGATATGTTGAAGTAGATTCCATGTATCTTTGTATCTCTCACTACTTGTATTTGTGAGAGGTATTGACATGTTGAAAGCACCGAGCTGTCTGTTTAAACGACTAGCACACAGCTCAGACACCCATGCATACCCCACAAGACATGCCACCAGAGGGCTCTTCACACTCCCCAAGTCCAAAACAGACTATGGGAGGTGACAGTACTACATAGAGCCACGACTACATGGAACTCTATTCCACATCAGGTAACTGATGCAAGCAGTAGAATCAGATTGAAAAAACATATAAAAATACACCTTATGGAACAGCATGGACTCTGAAACAACACAAACATAGGCGCAGACACATGCATACACACACATGATAACATACGCACTACACACACATGCACATGGATTTTGCCATTTGCCATTTTTTTTGCCATTTTGCCTTGAGGGCGCACAGTGTGTTGTGAAATCTGTTATGAACGTATTGTAATGTTTTCAAAATTGTATAACTGCTTTAATTTTGCCATACCCCAGGAAGAGTAATGGGATCCATAATAAATACAAATACAAATGATCTCCTTTTGTCGTTCTATTTCTCTCTCTCTCCGTCTCTCACCCATCACTGTCTCCAGTGTGTGGTCTGTTTTTGGCCCAGTGTTGGAGGACTGCCAGTTAGTGTGGAGCCAGCGGGCAGTGCCAGTGGTGGTGTAGCCGCATTGCTGGCCTTCAAAGGAGCACTTATTGGGCACGGTGCATGGGCGGTTCACAAATGTCACGTCATCTAGTGCAACCCGCCCGTCAAAGCCGGAGCGCACTGCTTCAAATATCAGCTGTGTGTGTTTGTGAATCAAAGAAGAGGAAGGAGAGGGGAGCAGGGGTGGAGAGAAATGGAAGTGTCATATCAATGTCAACATGAACAGACATATTCTATTTTTGTTATTATTCATGTTTATGTGTCACTGGACCTAAAGCCTGTATTGAACCCACTCATACCTGGAAGCTAGTTAGCTGCTCAGATACTGGACAGTGTCCCTCATGCCAGAAGTTGCCATGGGCACCGGTGCGGCTCCATAGCAGACTCTCACCGCCGTAGGCATCACGCATCTTAACACTGAGTGCACCTGAGAGGGATAGAGAGAGGGGGAGACGGAGGGGAGTTGAGAGAGAAGGAATAAAAACATAGGAAGAGGATGTGAGAGGAAGAGAAGAGGGAGATAGAAATAGGACGTGAAAGTGGTTTTCATTGTGTTCAGGAGTGACTCTTCTGGAAGTCAAGGAGAGCCCTTCATCCTCACCTGTCTCAGGCCCATAGAGCTTATAATAGAAGGACAGGCAGTGATGTCCGGAGGTGCCTGGCTGACGGTACGATAACAGACGGCCAGACACACCCCGTAATAAGGGGCTCCATACGTCTACAGCAAGGCTTTTACCTGTAATCAAAGACATGATTAATTAAGGCGTTATAGACATCTAATGACTTAATGATCAGGTCCATTGGTTACATAGAGAGCAGAGAACACTTGGATTAATGCTACTATGTGAGAAGTATGACATGGTAAGAATGTAAAACTGGTAAGTGGTTATGTGAACCTAGCTGACTATTCTATGCAGGTGTAAGGTCATGTTAGTACCGACGCCAATGGAATGGTCCATCCCTGTGAGCAGGCTCCAGTCAAAGTTGTCCGTTTGATCCTGGTACCAGCCACACAGTCCCTCTTCAAAGTTACATGACAGAGCTGTCCAGAAGAAACAAATCATATCAGCAGAAAATCAACTAAATAAAATGCTATATACTATACAGGATGTGTGTGACCGTACTGAAATACCAAATGATCACAGCAAAACAATATTTGTTCAAACTGAAACATAAATTGCTTACCTGTGGGAGAGGATGGGAAATACTGAGCGTGACAGTTGATGAAACGAACATCCTTCACAGATATTCTGGCACATGGGCACAACTTCCTAGCACGAGCCACAAATTCCATCTTGGAAAGAGAAGGAGTGAAAGAAAGAGTAAATACCAGAAAGAGTAACCACAGCATCAAAAAATGAATACAATTAATATGGTAGTAGATAATACAAGATAATTACTGGCTACAAACAAGGTCCCCCAAAACCAAACCATAATCATGTCTTGAAGGTATCATACCTGGAAGCGGTGATCCCTGGCTCCGATGTACACCTGCGCCTGCTGGTACACCCCCTCTACAGATCCTGTTTTCCCACTGAACTCCCAAAGCCTGGGCAGACTGCCCAACAGACTGTCAATCACCCGGATGGACACCTCACCTAGGGGAGAAAACGGGGAACAAAGAGGCAGAGGTAAAGACAAGGAGCGGCAGATGTCCTGAACTGTAGGAGGGACATAGGTTTTGGTTAAGGGGATTGTTAGGGTTTGCTTGCAGGTGGCTGAGGCTGTGTTACCGGTGTGATTGCTCTTGCTGGTCAAGGAGTAGGAGAAGTTGAGGGTGCAGGCTGGCCCCGAGGGGCCCAGGAGAGGGGTGCGTGTCTGTGCCTCAGTCAACTGCTGCCCTGGGGCTTTAGCTAAAAACAGGTACTTGTCTGAGGGCAGAGAGAGAGATGGAGAGTTGGAGGTCTGTCACTATACTGAAAAAAAACCCAAACAAAATGTACAGCTGACCAGACATGGCCACTCATACCTTATAGTATCTTGATACGCACACAAGCATAACACACACAAGCAAGCACGCACACGAACACGCACACACTCCGCTGACCAAAAGTTACCTTTGGGGGTGTCATTCAGCACCCACTGCTGGCTTCCAATGCTGCTGTCTGTCCATCCAGAGCTGCCCTTCTCATAGGAGAAGTCCCCTACACAAACACACACAAAGAACATGCAGATTCACACAAAAAAAATTGGGACAAATAATACAAATACAGTTGAAGTCGGAAGTTTACATACACTTAGGTTGGAGTCATTAAAACTTGTTTTTCAACCACTGTACAAATTTCTTGTTAACAAACTATAGTTTTGGCAAGTCGGGTTAGAACATCTACTTTGTGCATGACACAAGTCATTTTTCCAATAATTGTTTACAGACAGATTATTTCACTTATAATTCACTGTATCACAATTCCACTGGGTCAGAAGTTTACATATACTAAGTTGACTGTGCCTTTTAACAGCTTGGAAAATTCCAGAAAATTATGTCATGGCTTTAGAAGCTTCTGATAGGCTAATTGACATAATTTGAGTCAATTGGAGGTGTACCTGTGGATGTATTTCAAGGTCTACCTTCAAACTCAGTGCTTCTTTGCTTGACATCATGGGAAAATCAAAAGAAATCAGCCAAGACCTCAGAAAAAAAATTGTAGACCTCCACAAGTCTGGTTCATCCTTGGGAGCAATTTCCAAATGCCTGAAGGTACCACGTTCATCTGTACAAACAATAGTACACAAGTATAAACACCATGGGACCACGCAGCCGTCATACCGCTCAGGAAGGAGACCCGTTCTGTCTCTTAGAGATGAACGTACTTTGGTGCGAAAAGTGCAACTCAATCCCAGAACAACAGCAAAGGACCTTGTGAAGATGCTGTACAAAAGTATCTATATCCACAGTAAAACGAGTCCTATATCGACATAACCTGAAAGGCCGCTCAGCAAGGAGAAGCCACTGCTTCAAAACCGCCATAAAAAAGCCAGACTACGGTTTGCAACTGCACATGGGGACAAAGATCGTACTTTTTGGAGAAATGTCCTCTGGTCTGATGAAACAAAAATAGAACTGTTTGGCCATAATGACCATCGTTATGTTTGGAGGAAAAGGGGGAGGCTTGCAAGCCGAAGAACACTATCCCAACCATGAAGCACAGGGGAGGCAGAATCATGTTGTGGGGGTGCTTTGCTGCAGGAGGGATTGGTGCACTTCCCAAAATAGATGGCATCATAAGGAAGGAAAATTATGTGGATATATTGAAGCAACATCTCAAGACATCAGTCAGGAAGTTTAAGCTTGGTCGCAAATGGGTCTTCCAAATGGACAATGACCCTTAGCATACTTCCAAAGTTGTGGCAAAACGGCTTAAGGACAACAAAGTCAAGGTGTTGGAGTGGCCATCACAAAGCACTGACCTCAATCCCATATAAAATTTGTGGGCAGAACTGTAAAAGCGTGTGCGAGCAAGGAGGCCTACAAACCTGACTCAGTTACACAAGCTCTGTCAGGAGGAATAGTCCAAAATTCACCGAACTTATTGTGGGAAGCTTGTGGAAGGCTACCCGAAACATTTGACCCAAGTTAAACAATTTAAAGGCATAGCTACCAAATACTAATTGAGTGTATGTAAACTTCTGACCCACTGGGAATGTGATGAAAGAAATACAAGCTGAAATAAATAATTCTCTCTACTATTATTCTGACATTTCACATTCTTAAAATAAAGTGGTGATCCTAACTGACCTAAGACAGGGAATTTTTACTAGGATTAAATGTCAGGAATTGTGAAAAACGGAGTTTAAATGTATTTGGCTAAGGTGTATGTAAACTTCCGACTTCAACTGTATAATACACCTACAATAATACATACATCGTAAACGCAGAGTACTCACCGCACTTTGCCTCGTCATCTTTATTCGCACAGTCTTCATGAAAGTCACAGATCTTACTGGTGTCGCTAGTGCAAGGATGCCCAGGAGGTTTGGGGAAATTAGCTAATGTGACATTTCCTGCAAGAGGAAAGGTGGGAAGGGGCCAGAGTAAGCAGGTAAATAGATGCAGTATACATGCTATGTTATGACCATATTGCACTGTGCTGTTGGTTAACATTATTAGTAGTTCAGTTTTTTATACATTGTGTGATTCAGAAAACACCTTCCTTGTATGTGTTTATTTGGTTCACCTTTAGAGAGACGGCAGTTAGGAGACATCATAATGCTATCGATAGCAACCCCTCCGTACTCCTTGTCTCGGATCGCAGCCACAAACACAAGCTAAGACAGATGAATGTCATTAAAAGGAGAATGAGAGCAATATGCAAATAAAAAGGTGGTCAGTATTCAACAGGCTTTTATACCAATACTGTCCCTCATCCAATGTAAGCTCTTTGATTATCTGGAAAACCATCTGGAACAGATGTCCACGCTTTGATTATGTCCACCAAGCCCTATCTAGTCCACTCACCTGGAAGCTGGTGTTGCTAATGATCTCCACCTCAGCCTTGACCCAGAGGTCCCCTAGGGCACCCCCCCTCTGCCACACCGGGTAGATCTCCGTGTCTGCCACCAGCACAGACAGGCCTCCAGACCTGGGCCCGAACTGGTGGCTGTACATCACCATCTACAGGGCAGACATGACGTTCATTTAGGTATTTTTGCTCACATTAAAGACAAGTATCTATAACTTTACAGACTGTAGTAAATTAGTAATTAAAGTGAACATAATGATTGATTCAACTATTGTTATCTTGACTGAGAGGTTAGCAATATGATGACTGTCAGAGTGATGATATAGTGTGTGATAGTGTGTGTATGTGTGATATGCGTTTGGTAGCCTTACACCAGTAATATAAATGTTGCTGGTTTGAATCCCCGAGTCTACTAGCTGAAAAATCAGCCGATGTGCCCTTGAGCAAGGCACTTAACCCTAATTGTTCCTGTAAGTCGCTCTGGAGAAGAGCGTCTGCTAAATGGCAATATTTTTTAAATGTAAATGTGCGTATAAAGTTCAAAAGACTGGCCTGCCAAGGTAGAAGCCATGTGTGTGTGTGGAGACAGCATGATAGAGGGGTGTTTTGGAGAAGCCTTGTTGTGCCTTAGTGCATACCTTGCAAGGATCTGTGCTATTGGTTGGTTCCAGTAGAGGGCTTTGAAAGGATGTCCAATCAGATTTGAGCCCGCCTTCAGGTACAGTGACATACAGGAAGTGACCTTCAGGGCAATAACACAAGTTGAAGACATCTCACTGAGGAATAAAATCAGGACAGAACAACTATTAATATGTTTCTATAATGACATTGAGCTTGTACCCGATGCAGTATTGTTGGAATGGTCTCTACCAGGTCCTTTAAAAGGGTCTGTCATGGAGATATTGGCCTGACTGGTCCTTGTCCACTTCAGACTAGTGGAGACAGTCCTCAGGTCCCAGTTACACACTCCTTCTTCAAAGTCACAGCCCCAGTAGCCTCCTAAACACACAAAGCCATACAGAGTTCATAAAAATAGTGGAAGAGGGTTAAAATAAGGATGAAATAAGGTGACTCTCACCACAATTCTGCTCGTCAGTTTTGTCACCACAGTCATCAGCGCCGTCACAGACCTGACGCTGCTCCACACAGCCCTCCCTATTACACTGCAGTAACCCTGCAGCACACGACTCCCCTGGGACTGGCACTGAGCACAAAGAGAGAGGTAGAGGTGGAGAGAAAGAGAGAGAGAGAAAGAGAGAGAAAGAGTAATCTCTCTAAACTCAAAGTGATGTTAACACACTGACACAGAATAACAGATCTGAGGAAGAGAGCATAAAGAAACAGAGGAATCAAAAGACAGAAAAAGAGAGAGGCTCACGAGGCAGGGCACAGTCGAAGAAATGCAGCTGGTCTATAGCCACGTCTCCGCGGCGCCCCTCGGTGCGTTGGGAGTGGAGGCGGATCTGGAAGGTGGTGGGGATGCGTCCCAGGAAGACGGTTGCCTCCCTCCAGCCACGCACACTGGTGCTCTCAGGACGCCACACCACTGCCTGCTGGGTGCTATCCTCCCTATACACAGAGGCCCACAGTGGGGCAGGCCCCAGCCCTGTGAACCCTGATAATAGTATAAAGGTTAGATTTTGCTGGAATTTACCTCATTCTACACAGTGGCTAACCCCTGTGTTTCCCATGCTAAAACTGATCAGAAGAACTAGCTAAATATCACTGTAAAACCCTTGATTTTGTAATGCTATTGTGTTACCTGGGTCCCAGAGGAAGTATCTGAGGTGCATTCGGCATGAGGGAGAAGACTGTTTCATCATTGGAGATGCCATCATTGCAGTGCTGGGAGAATGTGCCTTCACTTCGGTCACTCCCATAAACCAACCTAAAAACACAATACACAGTCATTGTATAATCTCCCACACACAAATAGCCTCATTCACCAAAGCCCCATATACTACCCACCACTCTCGTTGGCTGGCCCTCGCTTCACATACGTCGCCAAACCCACTGGCTCCAGGTCATCTATAAGTCTTTGCTAGGTAAAGCCCCGCCTTATCTCAGCTCACTGGTCAACATAGCAGCACCCACCCGTAGCTCGCGCTCCAGCAGGTATATTTCATTGGTCACCCCCAAAGCCTATTCCTACTTTGGCCGCCTTTCCTTGCAGTTCTCTGCTGCCAATGACTGGAACGAATTGCAAAAATCACTGAAGCTGGATACTCATATCTCCCTCACTAACTTTAAGCATCAGCTATCAGAGAAGCTCACAGATCACTGCATCTGTACATAGCCCAGCTGTAAATAGCCCATCGAACTACCTCATCCCCATATTGTTCTATATTTCTATATTTTTTTTACTCCTTTGCACCCCAGTATCTCTACTTGCACATTCATCTTCTGCACATCTATCACTCCAGTGTTTAATTGCTAGATTGTAATTACTTCGCCACTACAGCCTATTAATTGCATTACCTCCCTAATCTTACCTCATTTGCACACACTGTATACTGATTTTTTCCCTATTGTTATTGACAGTACGTTTGTTTATTCCATGTGTAACTCTGTTGTTGTTGTTTGTGTCGCACTGCTTTGCTTTATCTTGGCCAGGTCGCAGTTGTAAATGAAAACTTGTTCTCAACTGGCCTACCTGGTTAAATAAAGTTGAAATAAAATACAAAAATTAAATAGATGTGAATTACATTTTTTAGTAGTGTGTGATACAAATCTTCTAAGCCCTGTGTTTTAGTTTTTTTTTTTTATTAGTGTACATTCACTGGGAGAGCAGGAGTGTGAGTACCTATCTGTGTGTTCTAGTACTGTCGAGAGTGTACCTGTGGCTGTCCCAATAGTGAAGTCTGAGGAGGGTCCGCTGTCTGGCAGTGTGTCCCCTCTCTGACGCCTCTCCCAGGAGTAGGCCTTCTCCAAGGACTGGTCCTGCCAGCCACACACGTCTGGGTCCTCAAAGTCACACACAAAGTCCATCCCTCTGTAGCCTTGGGTTTCCCACCAACACGCATGATACAGACAGGCAGACAGACAGGCAAGCAGACATAGGCATCACTTAAAATCAAAAGCTTGTATTGCAATGTGTTGGTCTGAGGGAGCTGCAGTGTGTGTGCTTGGAAATTGATTTTTCTTGACCTTGAATTTTTTCCACCCTGTTCTAGTGATATAACATAACGTTTGGTAAATGTCAGAGCTGCATGATTGGTGTTCAGTGGCAAATGGGCACGGTCACTGGAGCGCAGGTAGAATAATTGATTTGTCCGGCTCAGTCAGAGCAGAGGGAGTCTTACCACAGCCGTCTTCATCGATGCAGTCTGTACAGTCACAAACAAAGTCACACTTCAGCTCTGGGGTCTGGCATGCAAGTGTCTGTGAGCCAATTGCTGCAAAACAACAGACTCATCATTGACTTTGAAAATAATCTCCATCTACAGTACAGTAGGAGAGTGATTTAAGCAGAAAAAACTAAAACTGTCTTTTTTAAGTGGCCAATTGCATAAATGCCCCCGTAGGATCTTCCATTATTGGACCTGAGTACGTGCAAGAATTACCCGGGCAGTAAGTAACCCCTTAACTCCCCTCTTATCAGAACCCATTATAATCAACGTTTTATGAGGCTGCTAATGTTAGCAGGCTCAAAGGCCATACAGTGCAGTAATCTGGTAAAGGGAAATGTTCAATCCAAGGTCTCTGACAGCAGGTATTACAGAATCCATGTCACAAGAGTCCATAAAGTAACACTGTACATAATAAATAAGAGTTTTTGTGGTAGCAGTAACTTCCAAAGCCACAGGACCTAGGTTCATCATGCACCTGTGATCTACACAGCCTATTTCAAGTCAAAAACAAAAACGATATTGCACTTCCTTGATAACTGTGAATTTAAAAAGTTTCCTTGTTGCTGACACGGACAGTGAGTTCAGTAAACACTAGCCTACATTTAGCAAAGTATTACATGAAGACTACAGTGTCAATGTTCTTACCCCAGAGAAACGTCAGCAGTAAAACCAGTGCTGAAAACCCTCTGTTAAATCCCATGTTACCCTTCTCTTTCTGCTGGAGTTGTGGACGTCTGAACACCACCTGGCACCTACTAGACTGTGATAACAGCCACTGTCTGCCTCTGACCTCCTCTGATCTGCTGATAGATAACAGGTAGACTTTACATCCACCTGCATCAGTCAGAGCCTTCGGTTGTAAAAACAGCACTTTTCATGTTTAAAGGCACTTTACTGAACAGAGGACTAAATATTATGGCTGCATGCATTCATCAAAGGTCCTGAATTCCTCTTCATGACACTGAGCACTGCAGAGCTGCCATGTAGAAACTTGGCTCTGATGAGCATGTAGAAGTCAAGGCACTGAATACTGATAGGATAGTAATTTGCAATGTATACCTTTATGAAAGTATCAAACTTGTGTGATATTGATACTTTAAATTCGCTATAGATACATAATTTAATTGGCAGTAGCACATACTGACAGAAAGGTATATTTTAGGTGCATGATTGAGTGTAGACTTGCAGTATACAGTGATGTAATGGTAAAAACAATAGGTGGGTAAACTGATTGCGGTGTAAAAAGTAACACTCCCTATACTTTCATGTAAACTGCATTTACCCTCCACTATACCACTGTGCCTGTATGGCAACATCGGAAGTTAACGCATTTCAGATCAATGAGTTCATCTGACCTTATCTGATATCCACATTTATAATCACTCATGTAGCAGTTGCTCAGCAATTTGAAGTTTAGTGGCTCCCAAAACCATATGAACTTCCTGTAGTTAGATACACAGTGAGATAAAGTAGAGAGAAAAGTAATGACAGATGCGTTTTTCTGTTATGAAACAGGAGGGAGCTATTTGAAAGATGGAGTGTTATATTTCCCCTATGTTGAACCACATTGCTCAACATGATAATGGTTTTATGACTCCATGACCGGAGATGGAATTTCATACTCATTCGTTTTCAGGTACCGGTATTGTATGATATAAAATGTCCTTACTAAACATGAAATCATGCTAACAAAGCATACATTACAAAGTATTAAATCAATGTAAACATTTATTAGTTTTATGGTTAAACATGAAAAGATTCCTGTTAAGTATTGTTTTCCATGTATTGTTTCACTGAAACAAAATACAAAATCAAGCACTGTTCTGGGTATATTAGTCAGCAACTAGGTCAGCATTTCCCAAACTTTTTACCTTAGCACTTCACAGCTGATTCAAATAAACAAAGCTTGATGATGATTTGATCATTTGAATACACTGTGTAATACTAAGGCAACAAAAATTAATATGCACCCCTTGGGGTCCCGAGGACTGAGTTTGGGAAACGATGAACTAGGTAATGTGTCAGTCTTAGTCCCAGCTTTGTACCGACAGGTTTGTCTTCAGATCTCACATACTGTGATGCCACTGAGGTTTTGCGGTGTTCTGTTGGCCCACACTCAGGAAGGAGTTAGGCCTGAACCAAGTCCAAGCACAGAGGTGGGTCCAGTGTAGGTCAGTATCCTTCATCAGCCCAGGTGATCTCGTATTTAGGATAGCGCACCTTCAGTTTCTCTGTGGAAACAGCGTGATTTGCTTTGCCAAAGCCCTGCAAAAAACAAGAAAGCAATTGAAAGGATGACTTGGCTGCTAGGAAATAACGAACCTCAAGAGATGTAATATCAGCCATGCAATATCAGAAAACCCAAACAATAGACGTACGAGTTCCACTGAAATAACAACACTATTCTGCATTCTCTTACCATGGAGTAGCCATAGACGTGGATCTTCTTTGACTGGCAGTCGTGCTTAATCCTTCCTCCTCCAATACATTCACAGTCCAGGTGCCCTCCTTTCTCAAGCTCCTCTGCTACCTTGTCATAGATATCCGCTGCAGTGCCAAAAACACAAAATCATTAATGTACTCAAGGTTTCAGAACCAATCTCTTGGAAATACTCAAAAGACACAATATTTCAAAAGCACAGATGTGCAAAATAACCCAGTGAAAGTCTGTTGTTTTTTTATGAGGAATGTACACTATATCTACAAAAGTATGTGGACACCCCTTCAAATTAGTGAATTTGGCTATTTCGGCCACACCCGTTGCTGACAGGTGTATAAAATTGAGCACAGAGCCATGTAATCTCCAGAGGAAAACATTGGAAGTAGAACGGCCTTACTGAAGAGCTCAGTGACATTCAATGTGGCACAGTCATAAGATGCCACCTTTCCAACAAGTAATGTTGTCACATTTCTGCCCTGCTAGAGCTGCCCCAGTCAACTGGAAGTGCTGTTATTGTGAAGTGGAACAGTCTAGGCGCAAAAACGGCTCAGCCACAAAGTGGTAGGTCACACAAGCTCACAGAATGGGGCCGCCAAGTGGTGAAGCGCTTATTAGTCATCTGTCCTCGGTTGCAACACTCACTACCGAGTTCCAAACAGTCTCTGGAAGCAACAACAGCACAATAACTTTTCGTCTGGAGCTTCATGAAATGGGTTTCCATGGCTGAGCAGCTGCACACAAGCCTAAGATCACCATGCGCAATGCCAAGCGTTGGCTGGAGTGGTGTAAACCTCGCATCTCTGGAGTGATGACTCACGCTTCACCATCTGGCAGTTCGACGGACGAATCTGACCTTGTGCACAAAGCGAGGTTTGTCGAGATCGGCGTAGAAGAACTTGACTGGCCTGCACAGAGCCCTGACCTCAACCCCATCGAACACTTTTGGGATGAATTTGAATCAGTGCCCAACCTCACTAATGCTCTTGTGGCTGAATGGAAGTCCCCAAAGCAATATTCCAACATCTAGTGGAAAGCCTTCCCAGGAGCAGCGGTGGAAAAAGTACCCAATTGTCATACTTGAGTAAAAGTAAAAGATACCTTAATAGAAAATGACTCAAGTAAAAGTTAGTCACTCAGTAAAATACTACTTCAGTAAAAGTATTTGGTTTTAGATATACTTAAGTATCAATCATTTCAAATTCCTTATATTAAGCAAACCAGACGTCACAATTTTCTTGTTTTTTTATTTTACGGATAGCCAGGGGCACACTCCAACACATAATTTACAAACAAAGCATTTGTGTTTAGTGAATCTGCCAGATTAGGTAGTAGGGATGTTCTCTTGATAAGTGCGTGAATTTGACCATTTTCCTGTACTGCTAAGCATTCAAAGTGTAACAAGTACTTTTGGGTGTCAGGGAAAATGTTTGGAGTAAAAAGTACATGATTTCTTTAGGAATGTAGTGGAGTAAAATTAGTCAAAAATAAAAATAGTAAAGTATTGTACAGATACCAAAAATAACTAAGTAGTACTTCAAAGTATTTTTACACCACTGCCCAGGAGAGTGGAGGAAATTATGTATTGTTGTCTCTACCTTCTTGCCCTTTGTGTTGTTGTCTGTGCCCAATAATGTTTGTACCATGTTGTGTTGCTACCATGCTGTGTTGTCATGTGTTGCTGCCTTAGGTCTCTCTTTATGTAGTGGTGTGTTGTCTCTCTTGTCGTGATGTGTTCTGTCACACAGTTGAAGTCGGAAGGTTACATACACCTTTGCCAAATACATTTAAACTCAGTTATTCACAATTCCTGACATTTAATCCTAGTAAAAATTCCCTGTCTTAGGTCAGTTAGGATCGCCACTTTATTTTAAGAATGTGAAATGTCAGAATAATAGCAGAGAGAATGATTTATTTCAGCCATCACATTCCCAGTGGGTCAGAAGTTTACATACACTCAATTAGTATTTGTTAGCATTGCCTTTAAAATTATTTAACTTGGGTCAAACGTTTCGGGTAGCCTTCCACAAGCTTCCCACAATGAGTTGGGTGAATTTTGGCCTATTCCTCCTGACAGAGCTGGTGTAACTGAGTCAGGTTTGTAGACCTCCTTGCTCGCACACGCTTTTTCAGTTCTGCCCACACATTTTCTATAGGATTGAGGTCAGGGCTTTGTGATGGCCACTCCAATACCTTGACGTTGTTGTCCTTAAGCCATTTTGCCACAACTTTGGAAGTATGCTTGGGGTCATTATCCATTTGGAAGACCCATTTGCGACTAAGCTTAAACTTCCTGACTGATGTCTTGAGATGTTGCTTCAATATATCCACATCATTTTCCTCCCTCATGATGCCATCTATTTTGTGAAGTGCACCCGTCCCTCCTGCAGCAAAGCATCCCCACAACATGATGCTGCCACCCCCGTGCTTCACGGTTGGGATGGTGTTCTTTGTCTTGCAATCCTCACCCTTTTTCCTCCAAACATAACGATGGTCATTATGACCAAACAGTTCTATTTTTGTTTCATCAGACCAGAGGACATTTCTCCAAAAAGTACAACCGTTGTCCCCATGTGCAGTTGCAAACCGTAGTCTGGCTTTTTTATGGTGGTTTTGAAGCAGTGGCTTCTTCCTTGCTGAGTGGCCTTTCAGGTTGTGTCGATATAGGACTCGTTTTACTGTGGATATAGATACTTTTGTACCTGTCTCTTCCAGCATCATCACAAGGTCCTTTGCTGTTGTTCTGGGATTGATTTGCACTTTTCGCACCAAAGTACATTCATCTCTAGGAGACAGAACGGGTCTCCTTCCTGAGCGGTATGACGGCTGCGTGGTCCCATGGTGTTTATACTTGCGTACTATTGTTTGTACAGATGAACGTGGTACCTTCAGGCGTTTGGAAATTGCTCCCAAGGATGAACCTTTTTTTTTTCTGAGGTCTTGTCTGATTTCTTTTGATTTTCCCATGATGTCAAGCAAAGAGGCACTGAGTTTGAAGGTAGGCCTTGAAATACATCCACACATCCAATTGACTCAAATTATGTCAATTAGCCTATCAGAAGCTTCTAAAGCCATGACATAATTTTCTGGAATTTTCCAAGCTGTTTTTGGCAGTCAAGTGTGTGTATGTAAATTTCTGACCCACTGGAATTGTGATACAGTGAATTATAAGTGAAATAATCTGTCTGTAAACAATTGTTGGAAAAATGACTTAGTAGATGTCCTAACCGACTTACTACAAATTAGTACTACTTACTACAAACTACATACTAATGCCATTGATTTTGGAATGAGATGTTCGACGAGCAGGTGTCCACATACTTTTGGTCAAGTAGTGTATTTACTGTGCAGTTGGGGCTGGACTGACTGACCTCTCTGACATTTTTCAGTGACATAAGCCCCACCTACTGGCTCGCAAGCGTCACTGCCAGCACAGTACGAGTAGTAGTCTGTAGCTAGTAGATCAGTGACATATACATGAATCATACTAAAACTGAAAGACAAAAGGCATCCTCATTCTTGGTCCTCTTACCATGATATTCGGCCCAGGCATATCCACGTACAATATCTACGCTCGAATCGTCGCCGTCTTCTTTACTGTGTACTCGAATGAGAACGTATTTGAACACACCCGTCGGGTCGATTTCTGCCTCTGGAATGTTCGCCATTAGGGAAGCAGCCTTCGTTTGAGTACACATTTTTTTCCTAAAATACTTCTACGAAATGCAACGTACTTAGCTAGTTCGCACAGCTGATAATTATTGAATTTGAAATTGTAGACAATTCTTCCTGCGATGATCACTGTGGAAAGAAAGGTCCGTAGCACACTTCCGGAAATACAGAATGATGCTATAATGGTACTTGTAGTTTTAGTCAGTTGTAGTCAATATACAAACGCCTACTTCAAACACCACTCATGTACAAAACAGTTTATTTTTTGTTATCAAAATACAAAATGAATATAAATCACAAACAAATGGCACTTAAATGTTGGGTAAATGTGTTGTGAGAGTGATGTTGAACATTAATTATAGCCTACATTGCGTGCTGTACAGAAAACCCCCTATTTGTTAATGCGAGGATATTTAAAATGTATTGACCGCCTGGGAGGACTCAATTTTTATCTCTGTGTAAAGGGAAACAATATAATTAATACTTTATCCAACATTATATCTACACACTCCAGGATAGTACCACCAGCATAAGGGATTCCCTTATGATGATTAGTTGGCAATGTCACTGCTTCCTTTCTTCTTCCCGCGGCAGGCTTGCAGGGAGACGTACATCAGGGCGCTGGTGAGGAGTAGGGCGAAGAGGAAGAGCAGGGCCGCCCAGGCTCCAGGTTTCAGAGCCTTCCTCAGGCCTACGCTCTCCCCCGGCAGCAGACTGCTCAAACTGAGCATGTAGCCCAGGGCCCAGCCCACAGAGGTATCCCCTGCCTAGTGACATTTCAAACAAACACCTCAGGTTAGCCTGGGTACACTCAGAGCATTCTGATAGGCACTTGGTGCACTAGTGGTTAAAGCTGAAATGAGAGGCTGTAGCCTAAAAATAAGTAAATTACAAACACTAACAAGACTTTGTGTAATGTCAATGATTATGCTGGTATCTGGAGTAAAATAAGGAGGGAGAGAAATAAATCATATTCACATCAAGCAAGCTTACCTTTTTCTGGAAAGAAATGCGGGGGAATGAGATCTCGTCAAAGCCATAGCCTCTCGTGAAGAGCACCTTGGTGAAGACAGAAGCAGCACAGAAGTCCTGCAGACGAGGCTCCTGGTCTGGGGCCAGCACCAACATCTGAAACAGGATACAAAAATGTGTATTACATAGCCATGATATCCATCCAGAAATACATGAAACACATATAAAACCATAATTCATGGAGAAACACATGCAAACACTGACAATGTCTCTCACATGCATGCAGGCTCTCTCCCCTTCACACACAAATGTTCTCACACACACACACACACACACACACACACACACACACACACACACACACACACACACACTAAGAGAGGGCTGCTGACCTCCTTGATGCTCATGTTACAGACAGCACGGGCTGCCTCTTCCAGTTGGGCAGGGGTGGCGACAAGGATTCCTGTAGTAGTCTGTAGGAACTGGTGAATGTAGAAGAAGGCTGAGAATGCCTGATGGACAAAGAGAAAGAGAGAAAAAAAGGATGAGTTAGGATTAGGGTCTGAGCTGTAGTTAGGGTTAGGTTTGTGTTTTGAGAGTTGGGGTTAAGGTTAGGGTTGAACCACGATGTGGACATGAAACTAGGTTTAGGGTTGTAGTTGAGGATAGGGTTAGGGTTGATTCAACCACTGTATGGGCCCCTCCTAATGCCTCTCACCATAAAGCTGCCACTGACATTGGGCTGGAACACCTTGTCAAAGGAGCACTGGGAGAAGGGGCAGCTGCGGAAGGAGAAGATCTCAGTCATGTTGCCCAGGCAGTGATCATAGTCGCCACTGCCCTCCACAGACAGGGCTGCCTGGGGATTGTATCCAGAGCTGGGTGTCTGGCCCACCGTGCAGGGAGAGTCAAACAATGTCCCCACCTTCATGGTGATGTTGTAGCCTGCAGGGAAGCACGGGTGGGACATTTTCCCTGTGTGACCCTGATCCTAAGAGAGAGAGAGAGAGAGAGAAATTATTACAGTAACTTGACACTTTCCGATAACAAGTAGAGACCAAGCTACAGTCATAAATGGAGTACTATGGTACTGAGGACCAATATCTATTGTTGGAATTAATGCCTGGGATGACTTTCAAATACACATGGTTATCTTAATCTGTTATAGATACAACACATAAAAACAATCTGGGGGTGATATATTAGTGGGTGTGTTTCCAATGATTTATAACAAAGTTTCTATATTTCAATGGTGCTGATGTAGACTATGATGGTGTCTTGTAACGTGACATGACTCCGGGCCCTTGCTGACATGACTCCGGGCCCTTGCTGTAGTGCATAAAGGTAAATACACACACTATGGAGACGGAAGGTACAGAGCGTGGCACGGTACTGCAATGTCGTTTTTCGTCACAAAAGGAGCGGCTCCTTGTAATAAAGTCCGGGATTCGGCGCAATTTTGTACTACCTAAAAACTTTATCATTCCTTTTGCAGACGTGGGGGCAGTGTTGTCACTTGGTTCCTTGAGCTGATATATAGACTATATTAACCAGAATCCGACTAGACCTTCATTACCTTCTCTCTAGTCAGAATGTGACTATGCCATGATCAGGACAGCGTGGAGCCGGCTTGAGAAAATGGACCTCAATCCAGGGGTGGGAGATGGCAGTGTACTCCTAATTATCCCATTATCCCAACTGACAAATCGAGAAGATTGAAATACTGCTAGTTTTTCGTCAGCATGCTATTGCAGCCAATTGGATTCCATGAAAATGCGACGCCTAGCATTGGGGCGAGATTGCTCGTTTTTCGGAAGCATGCTGTCATTAAAAACGAGCAAAATTTCAATCTTCTGGATAATATTTTTTTGCTATCGACCCCTGGTGAATGGAAGTGTGACCGGTGAGGATATCGTGTTACCAAAAGTTGTCCGCTGCTCTAAAAAGCCACTCTACCCACGTAGATCAAATCAAATTTTATTGGTCGCATACATGTTTAGCAGCTTTTGTTGTGGGTGTAGCGAAATGCTTGTGTTCCTAGCTCTAACAGTGCAGTAGTATCTAACAATAGACAACAATATAACAATAGACAACAATAGATCTAAAAGTAAAATAATGGAATTAAGAAATATAGAAATATTATGACTAGCAATGTCGGAGTCTGAAGTGTGTGTGTGTGTGTATATATATATATATATATATATATATATATATATATATATATATATATATATATACAGTTGAAGTCGGAAGTTTACATACACTTAGGTTGGAGTCAATAAAACTCGTTTTTCAACCACTTCACACATTTCTTGTTAACAAACTATAGTTTTGGCAAGTCGGTTAGGACATCTACTTTGTGCATGACACAAGTAATTTTTCCAACAATTGTTTACAAACAGATTATTTCACTTATAATTCACTGTATCACAATTCCAGTGGGTCAGAAGTTTACATACACAAAGTTGACTATGCCTTTAAACAGCATGGAAAATTCCAGAAAATTATGTCATAGCTTTAGAAGCTTCTGATAGGCTAATTGACATAATTTGAGTCAATTGGAGGTGTGGATGTATTTCAAGGCCGACCTTCAAACTCAGTGCCTCTTTGCTTGACATCATGGGAAAATCAAAAGAAATCAGCCAAGACCTCAGAAAAAAAATTGTAGACCTCCACAAGTCTGGTTCATCCTTGGGAGCAATTTCCAAACGCCTGAAGGTACCATGTTCATTGGTACATACAATAGTACGCAAGTATAAACACCATGGGATCACGCAGCCATCATACCGCTCAGGAAGGAGACCCGTTCTGTCTCCTAGAGATGAATGTACGTTGGTGCGAAAAGTGCAAATCAATCCCAGAACAACAGCAAAGGACCTTGTGAAGATGCTGGAGGAAACAGGTACAAAAGTGTCTATATTCACAGTAAAACGAGTCCTATTTCGACATAACCTGAAAGGCCGCTCAGCAAGGAAGAAGCCACTGCTCCAAAACCATCATAAAAAAGCCAGACTACAGTTTGCAACTGCACATGGGGACAACGGTTGTACTTTTTGGAGAAATGTCCTCTGGTCTGATGAAACAAAAATAGAACTGTTTGGCCATAATGACCATCGTTATGTTTGGAGGAAAAAGGGGGTGGCTTGCAAGCCGAAGAACACCATCCCAACTGTGAAGCACGGGGGTGGCAGCATCATGTTGTGGGGGTGCTTTGCTGCAGGAGGGACTGGTGCACTTCACAAAATAGATGGCATCATGAGGGTGGAAAATTATGTGGATATATTGAAGCAACGTCTCAAGACATCAGTCAGGAAGTTAAAGCTTAGTCGCAAATGGGTCTTCCAAATGGACAATGACCCCAAGCATACTTCCAAAGTTGTGGCAAAATGGCTTAAGGACAACAAAGTCAAGGTATTGGAGTGGCCATCACAAAGCCCTGACCTCAATCATATAGAAAATTTGTGGGCAGAACTGAAAAAGCGTGTGCGTGCAAGGAGGCCTACAAACCTGACTCAGTTACACCAGCTCTGTCAGGAGGAATGGGCCAAAATTCACCCAACTCATTGTGGGGAGCTTGTGGAAGGCTACCCGAAACGTTTGACCCAAGTTAAACAATTTAAAGGCAATGCTACCAAATACTAATTGAGTAAACTTCTGACCCACTGGGAATGTGATGAAATAAATAAAAGCTGAAATATATAATTCTGTCTACTGTTATTCTGAAATTTCACATTCTTAAAATATAGTGGTGATCCTAACTGACCTAAGACAGGGAGTTTTTACTAGGATTAAATGTCAGGAATTGTGAAAAACTGAGTTTAAATGTATTTGGCTAAGGTGTATGTAAACTTCCGACTTCAACCGTATATATATATATATATATGTATGGACAGTATGTGGATAGAATATGTATTATATCTGAAGTATACGTGGATAGAATAGTATATGTACAGCAATAGTTGAATAGGATGGCCTTGACTAGAATACAACATATGAAGTGGGTATAACAGTATGTAAATATTATTGAAGTGACCAGTGTTCCATGTCTATGTACACAGGGCAGCAGCCTCTAAGGTGCAGGGATGAGTAACCAGGTGGTAGCCAGCTAGTGACTTAGTTCAGGGCAGGGCACTGGGTGGAGGCCGGCTAGGGATGGCTATTTAACAGTCTGATGGCCTTGAGATAGATGCTGTTTTTCATTATCTCGGTCCCAGCTTTGATGCACCTGTACTGTACTCGCCTTCTGGATGATGGCGGGGTGAACAGGCTGTGAAGTGGAGTGAAGCTTACAGTAAGTAACCTTTAGGGGGTTCTGATGTTGTTGTGGCCAAACAGAGTGTTTCCTACCGTCACCATGTGAGCCAGTAGGCGTTTGAAGACCTGGTCTCGTCCGTAGCACAGGAAGCTGTGTGTGTACAGGGAGTAGTCATGGCCGTACAAACGTAGCTTCATCCTGTCCCTCTTGTCCTCCACCTCGTCCTTGGTCACAAAGGTGATCTGGGTGGAAGCCCCACCAAAGTCCAGCGCCCCCACAGTCTGTCTGCCTGGGCTCAGCCAATGGCCCACAAAGCCATACTGCAGCGGGCACATAGGGACAAACATAGTAATATGAGAGGTGTGTGGGTAGCTTGTCTAGTCAGCCGATGTTCTCTGTGTTGTAATGGTCACTAGAGGTCCTCAGGTAGCCATCTACTCAACAAATTAATCTTAACACAAGAATCAGACTTAGTGGAAATCTGTCATTTGGTAGCTATAATCAATTTTCTTTCAATCTTCAAAGAATGTCTACAGAAGCTTGAAATGAAACTAACACAGGGTCCTTAAGTTTTTAACTGCTTATGGTTGCATTGAAAGAAAAGCATAAGGCAGAGATCGATTTAGAACCACAATAGCAATGTTTATGCAGGATCTTTATTTACAAACAACTGTATACACACTTATTTGGGGTACCATAAATAACTATAGAATGGTGAAAGCTGGGCCATGGTACCTTGATGAAGTTCTCCAAGAGATAGTTGACAGTGACCCAGCCGTACGCTCCCTCCTCCTGGCCACTTAAGATGGCTGCCCCCTGGTAGTTAAAAGGATAGGACTGGATTGTATGACCCACTTCTTTTAAGACCTGGGCTGACTGGACAGGGCTGGAGATACTGTTGAGAAAGGGAAATGTACCACTTCAGATACTTTAGATGCGCGAAGAGTAGGTACAGGCACAAATCAACATGGGGGTATGGAATGAACAACATTACTCAGCTTGACAACAATAACCAGTGACGTAAAGTACTTAAGTAGAAATAGTTTAAAGTACCTAAATCATTCCTAAAGAAAATGATGTACTTTTTACTCCCTACATTTTCCTTGACACACAAAAGTACTCGTTACATTTTAAATGCTTAGCAGGACAGGAAAACAAGAGAATACGTGGTTATCCCTACTGCCTCTGGTGGACTCATGAAACACAAATGCATCGTTTGAAAATGATGTCTGAGTGTTGGAGTGTGCCCCTGGCTAGCCGTAAAAAAAAAAAAAAAAAAACTAAATATTGCCGTCTGCTTTGCTTAATATAAGAAATTTGACAAGATTTATACTTTAACTTTTGATACTTAAGTATATTTAGAACCAAATACTTTTAGACTTTTAATCATGCTGTATTTTACTCTGTAACTTTTACTTGAGTAACTTTGTATTAAGGTGTCTATACTTTTACTCAAGTGTGACAGTTGGGTACTTTTTCCACCACTGACAATAACCTATTAACCAGACACACGCACATCTCTCAATCTTGTTGTTGACTCACTCATCTCAGAACCCCAACATGACTCACATTTTACCCTGCAATAACACAAAGAGAAAGACAAGGAGACAATTCGATATTTTCATTGGTTAGAAACTCTTATTGTGCAACTTTGTGTGTAAATGTATTTTATAGTAATATTATGTACAGTTGAAGTCAGAAGTTTACATACACTTAGGTTGGAGTCATTAAAACTTATTTTTCAACCACTCCACAAATTTCTTGTCAACATACTATAGTTTTGTAAGTCGGTTAGGACATCTACTTTGTGCATGACACAAGTCATTTTCCCAACAATTGTTTACAGACAGATTATTTCACTTATAATTCACTGTATCACAATTCCACTGGGTCAGAAGTTTACATACACTAAGTTGACTGTGCCTTTAAACAGCATGGAAAATTCCAGAAAATTATGTCATAGCTTTAGAAGCTTCTGCTAATTGACATAATTTGAGTCAATTGGAGGCATACCTGTGGATGTGTTTCAAGGCCGACCTTCAAACTCAGTGCCTCTTTGCTTGACATCATGGGAAAATCAAAAGAAATCAGCCAAGACCTCAGAATGAAAATTGTAGACCTCCACAAGTCTGGTTCATCCTTGGGAGCAATTTCCAAACACCTGAAGGTACCACGTTCATCTGTACAAACAATAGTACGCAAGTATAAACACCATGGGACCACGCAGCCGTCATACCGCTCAGGAAGGAGACGTGTTCTGTCTCCTAGAGATGAACGTACGTTGGTGCGAAAAGTGCAAATCAATCCCAGAACAACAGCAAAGGACCTTGTGAAGATGCTGGAGGAAACAGGTACAAAAGTATCTATATCCACAGTAAAATGAGTCCTATATCGACATAACCTGAAAGGCCGCTCAGTAAGTAAGAAGCCACTGCTCCAAAACCGGCATAAAAAATCCAGACTACGGTTTGCAACTGCACATGGAGAAATGTCCTCTGGTCTGATGAAACAAAAATAGAACTGTTTGGCCATAATGACCATCGTTATGTTTGGAGGAAAAAGGGGGAGGCTTGCAAGTCGAAAGAACACCATCCTAACCGTGAAGCACAGGGGTGGCAGCATCATGTTGTGGGGGTGCTTTGCTGCAGGAGGTGCACATCACAAAATAGATGGCATCATGAGGGAAAAAAATTATGTGGATATATTGAAGCAACATCTCAAGACATCAGTCAGGAAGTTAAAGCTTGGTGGCAAATTGGTCTTCCAAATGGACAATGACCCCAAGCATACTTCCAAAGTTGTGGCAAAATGGCTTGAGGACAACAAAGTCAAGGTATTGGAGTGGCCATCACAAAGCCCTGACCTCAATCCTATAGAAAATTTGTGGGCAGAACTGAAAAAGCGTGTGCGAGCAAGGAGGCCTACAAACCTGACTCAGTTACACCAGCTCTGTCAGGAGGAATAGGCCAAAATTCACCCAAAATATTGTGGGAAGCTTGTGGGAGGCTACCCGAAACGTTTGACCCAAGTTAAACAATTTAAAGGCAATGCTACCAAATACTAATTGAGTGTATGTAAACTTCTGACCCACTGGGAATGTGATGAAAGAAATAAAAGCTGAAATAAATAATTATCTCTACTGTTATTCTGACATTTCACATTCTTAAAATAAAGTGGTGATCCTAACTGACCTAAAACAGGAAATTTTTACTTGGATTAAATGTCAGGAATTGTGAAAAACTGAGTTTAAATGTATTTGGCTAAGGTGTATGTAAACCTCCGACTTCAACTGTATGATGTTTCTTTGATGTACATTCTGTTAACTTTGCTTGTGTTTAAAACCATTGTGTGCAAGAGTATGAGAAATGTCTATGTGTACATATCTGCATGGACATGGGTGTCTTAGTGTAACTTTGTGTGTACGTGATGTGTGTGTGTATCAGTGGAGGGGAGGACGGAATGGATGTGTTTGATACCATTCCATTCACTCCATTCCAGACATTATTATGAGCCGTCCTCCCCTCAGCTGCCTCTACTGTTGTGTATGCTTCTTGATCAGAATGTAGGAATATGACATCCCTTGTGTTTTAAACAGGTGTGGTAGTGTTTGCTTAGAGCTTGGCAGATGAAAGGTGGGGGCTTGTTCTTGCCTGTCTGCCTCTGAGTGGGAAATCCTTACCCATTGATTGTTTACATACAAAGGTACACGCACACAAAGATACACAGACACAAATGCGTGTGCACTCACACTCAAACACACACAGATGCATACACAAACTATAACTCACTTGAGCAGCCTCATGCCAGCGGTGGCTCCGAGGTAGACAGGTGTGAGGTGGTGCCTGGCTCTGGGGATGTCCCGCGTGGCCTGGTCCAGACATGACTGGAGGCTTCTCCCTGCCTCTCGCTGCTGTCCCGCATAGCTAGAGATTCCTCCACCTGCATAGCGGGAACACCCAGACACACTTTATGGAAGAACAAACACCCCTCACCTGGGTGTCCATGCCCTGGTTGATGGAGCAGGATTAAGCCCAGGCAGTGACCCAGGGATCAGGTCATGCATGCCTTCCCCTAACTCAGACCAGATCAAGAGAATTCCCTGCATTCTGTGAGGCATTGAAGTAGGAGGCAGGGCTTTCTGCTCAACACATTACATTGTGAGGGAGAAGTTGGGTAGTCTCACCCCTTGGAATGCTTCTGTTCCAACACTCAAATCTCACACACGCACACAAACTACTTTCCAATACAGTGAGCTAGCTTAGCTGGAGCCCGACAAATTCCAAGACAGACCAAACTGCCCCGGTGCAACCTTGAGTCTAACACCCTTGAATTCTTTGTTTCTAATACCCTGTGAGGTAGAGAGGAGGAAGAAGAAGTCGAGACTTCAGTGTTTGATCCCATCATGTTATACTGGTCAGAGAATCCCAGGATATCTAAAGGTCTTAACCCATGCGGTTGCTGAAAGACAGTAAAGTACAGTAAGTGAAGCATGTATTGTTTCCTGGCACCAGCGGTACAGGTGATGACAGATGGGAGGAGCTGTTGAGGAGTTGATGTTGCTGCTCCAATCAATCAAATGTATTTATAAAGCCCTTTTTACATCAGCCGATGTCACAAAGTGCTATACAGAACTCCCTAGCTGCAACCTACTTGCACTGACTTCTCTGATAACTTACTGTGCTTACTATGACTGTGACATATGGTTGTCTGACCTAGCTATCTGGATAAGAGCGTCTGCTAAATGACTAAAATGTAAATGTAAGTGCTGTTTACATGTACTCTAGGAGAGCTGGTGTACTTGCAAATACTTCACATTAATTAAAGCAGCCAACTACCGTGATCTATACAAACACGTAACTCGTGTAGGCATGACAGGACTGGAAAACCACACAGTGCACTGAGTCACTGCGGAACTATTGACAGATCCACCGTTGCTAGGCATCTATGTTTTTCTGCTTCTTTATCTCTGGCCTTGTCTGACGAGATACCGTAACCCACACGGTGTGAACACAGCACACAATGGGGACTGTTCTTTGCCAACTGGAGCGCCCAAAAAGTTTTCTTGGGGTTAAGGTTTTGGGTAATAGAGTATTTTACAATTATTATTGTAAAAAATTATTATTATTTTTACCTTTATTTAACTAGGCAAGTCAGTTAAGAACAAATTCTTATTTTCAATGACGGCCTAGTGGGTTAACTGCCTTGTTCAGGGGCAGAACGACAGATTTTTACCTTGTCAGCTCGGGGATTCGATCTAGCAACCTTTCGGTTACAAGTCCAACGCTCTAACCACTAGGCTACCTGCCACCCCATTTGCCTGCTCTTTGATAAAAATTGGATGTAAATCTGTACTTTCTGGTACTTACTTCAAATAATTGGTTACTCACTGGTAACAAATGATAATAGTACTTGTTTTAAGTCTCAAAAGGAATAAAAGAGTAATAACAATTTAATTACAATTCTACCAAGTAATTTCTATGTAAACACTTGGTAAATAGCAGACAACCACCTGGAAGAATCCTTCCATTGGGACACTGTCTTACCCTTGGGGTGGCATTCAGTGTGCTGAGTGACCACACCCGTGCCATTCTGCTTGTCTGCCGGCCACTTGTAGATGTACATGGCTGTGTGAGAGGAGCCTGCGTCCAGGACTATCCCATACTGGGGAGAGGGGGAGAGGGTTGGAGAGAAGAGAAGAGAGGGAGATTAGAGACAAATCTTGAGAAAAAAGAGCTGATTTAGAATAATCCCCAAGAAAAGACAACCTATTTGGGTCTACTCCAAACCATAAAAGGTTACAAACGATCAGGTGTTTGAAATCCATCTATGCCAAGACATTTAATATGGATAGAGGCATCTGGAAGACATTTAACTACATTGATGGCCTGTCCTCTGGCTTTTATGACATTGTGTATATATTTTGGCAGCAAGAATGTTGCTTGCATGTTTACTTCATGGTAAGATAGATGGAAAGTTGTAGAGGATGAGGGAATTAATTAGGAGAAGTAAGAGGCCCTGTCTGGTCTGAGAACAACCCATGATTGCATATCATGAAGGAACTGTTTAGAGTGTGTATGCTCCAATCCTGATTATGCTATGAATCATAAACTCTAAACATGGTAAATTGTGTGTAAATATTCAGTAGTAAGGCAACATTAACTTTCTAAGATACCGTCTTCTATTAAAACCCTTGGGTCAACATCCTGCATGAGGCCACTTTGTAATGATGAAATTATTACAGCGGAACTTACTATGACCAAAATATGCTGAACAAAAATATAAATGCAACATGTGAAGTGTTGGTCCCATGTTTCATGAGCTGAAATAAAAAATCCCAGAAATGTACACACAAAAAGCTTTCTTATGTGCACAAATTTGTTTACATCCCTGTTAGTGAGCATTTCTCCTTTGCTAAGATAATCCATCCACCTGACAGGTGAGGCAAATCAAGAAGCTGATTAAACGGCATGATCATTAAACAGGTGCACCTTGTGCTGGGGACAACAAAAGGCCACTCTAAAATGTGCAGTTTTATCACGCAAAACAATGCCACAGATGTCTCAAGTTTTGAGGGAGTGTGCAATTGGCATGCTGACTGCAAGGAATGACCACCAGAGCTGTTGCCAGAAAATGTAATGTTAATTTCTTTACCACAAGCCGCCTCCAACATCATTTTAGAGAATTTGGCAGTACGTCCAACCGGTCTCATAACCGCAGACCACGTGTAACCACGCCAGCCCAGGACTTCTTCACCTGCGGGATCATCTGAGACCAGCCACACGGACAGCTGATGAAACTGAGGAGTATTTCTGTCTGTAATAAAAAACTCATTCTGATTGGCAGGTCCTGGATCCCAAGTGGGTGGACCCACCCATGGCTGCACTCCTGCCCAGTCATGTGAAATCCATAGATTAGGGCCTAATTGATTTATTTAAATTTACTGATTTTCCTTGTAACTCAGTAAATTTGTTGAAATTGCGTTTTGATTGCATTTGAGTTTATATGTTTGTTCAGTATAGTTATGCATCACGAAACAAATATCATAAACCAGTCAGATGCCAAACACAGTCAGGTAATTAAACAAGTTTCAACAGCAGTGTCAGAGAAAGAAAGACAGCAATTAAAGTATGTAACTGTGGGTGTAGGACCCAAGAGCAAAGGTAAGGCAGGGGGAGGGGGGTGTTTGGGAATAGCCTACAGTAGGGGTTCCCAAACTTTTTATAATCGTGTACCCCTTCAAACATTCAACCTCCAGCTGCGTACCCCCTCTACCACCAGGGTCAGCACACTCTCAAATGTTGTTTTTTTTGCCATCATTGTAAGCCTGCCACACACACACACGATACGATACATTTATTAAACATAAGAATGAGTGTGAGTTTGTCACAACCCAGCTCGTGGGAAGTGACAGAGCTCTTTTAGGTCCAGGGCACAAATAATAATAATCAATTATTTTGCTCTTTATTTAGCCATCTTACATATAAAACCTTATTTGTTCATCAACAAATGTGAATAACTCACCACAGGTTAATGAGAAGGGTGTGCTTGAAAGGATGCACATAGACTCTCTCCAATACAACCCAACATTGCAGAGTTCAGTCTTAAATAATTTTCCACACACAGTCTGTGCCTGTATTTAGTTTTTATGCTACTGAGGGCTAAGAATCCACTCTCACATAGGTACGTGGTTGCAAAGGGCATCAGTGTCTTAACAGTGCAATTTGCCAAGGCAGGATACTCTGAGCGCGGCCCTATCCAGAAATCTGGCAGCGGCTTCTGATTAAATTCAATTTTCACAGAACCGCTTGTTGCAATTTCAATGAGGCTCTCTTGTTCAGATATCGGTAAGTGGATTGGAGGCAGGGCATGAAAGGGATAACGAATCCAGTTGTTTGTGTCGTCCGTTTCGGGAAAATACCTGCGTAATTGCGCACCCAGCTGCTTCGCTATATCACATTTGACATTTTCTATAAGCTTGAGTTTATTTGCACACCAAAGAATCATACAATGATGGAAAGACCTGTGTGTTGTCCTTGTTAATGCAGATAGAGAAGAGCTCCAACTTCTTAGTCATAGCCTCAATTTTGTCCCGCACATTGAACATAGTTGAGGAGAGTCCCTGTAATCCTAGATTCAGATCTTTCAGGCAAGAAAAAACATCACCCAGATAGGCCAGTCGTGTGAGAAACTCGTCATCATGCAAGCGGACAGACAAGTGAAAATTATGGTCAGTAAATAAAAGTTTAAGCTCGTCTCTATTAAAAAAAAACTTGGCAATACTTTCCCCCTTGATAACCAGTGCACTTCTGTATGTTGTAAAAGCGTTACATGGTCACTGCCCATATCATTGCATAATGCAGAAAATACACGAGAGTTCAGGGGCCTTGCTTTAACAAAGTAAACCATTTTCACTGTAGTGTCCAAAACGTCTTTCAAGCTGTCAGGCATTCCCTTGGCAGCAAGAGCCTCTCTGTGGATGCTGCAGTGTACCCAAGTGGCGTCGGGAGCAACTGCTTGCACGCGCATTACCACTCCACTATGTCTCCCTGCCATGGCTTTTGTGCCATCGGTACAGATACCAACACATCTTGACCACCAAAGTCCATTTGATGTCACAAAGCTGTCCAGTACTTAAAAACTATCCTCTCCTGTTGTTCTGGTTTCCAGTGGTTTGCAGAAGAGAATGTCTTCCTTAATTGACCCCCCATAAACTTAACGGACAACTACCAGGAGCTGTGCCAGGCCTGCAAAGTCTGTTGACTCATCCAGCTGTAACGCATAGAATTCACTGGCTTGTATGCGAAGCAGTAATTGTTTCAAAACATCTCCTGCCATGTCACTGATGCATCGTGAAACAGTGTTGTTTGATGAAGACATTGTCTGTATAGTTTTCTGGGCCTTTTCCCCCAGCATTGTCCCAGCCATATCCGCAGCAGCAGGAAGAATTAAGTCCTCCACAATAGTATGGGGCTTGCCTGTCCTAGCCACTCGGTAGCTCACCATATAAGACGCTTCTAGCCCCTTCTTATTAATGGTATCTGTTGCTTTTAAACATGTCTTATTACTCGAAAGTCGTCTTAATTCTCGCTCAAAAAACTCCTGTGGCTTATTTTTCAAATTGGCATGTTTCGTCTCTAAATGTCTGCGCAAGAGTGAAGGTTTCATCGACTTGTGAGATAGTACTTTTACACATTTAACACGTTGGCTCTGGAAAGGCACTACTCCCAATATAAGTGAACCCCAAATCAATGTAGTTCTCATCATATTTGCGCCTCTTCTATGGTCCAACGTCCCTGTCTGTTGTTCGGTGCTTTCCCAGGTAAGGGGGCAGTAGCTCTTCGGCTGCATCAGATTCACAACTGTCAGTGTTCATGCTAGCTGGGCTAGCAACAAATGTAGAATTACTGATGCTAGCATTGGATGTGCTCGTGGAAGCAGAACAACTTGTGCCGTCGACAGGTGCAGGTGTAGTACTGCTGGTAGTAGCATGTGTCTCTATGGACGCAGGCCTTACTTATTTTTAACCATTCATCCATTTTCGAGCAAACGGAATGAGCAGCAGCTACGTTTGGCTACATATGGACCGTTAGTGGAATTCCTGCGAAAGAGTAACGGTTAATGTGATTAGATGTTAATTATTTGACTAGGCTACCTGTATTTGACATTGTGTTGTTATTTCGCTGAACACTAGATGGTTTCATTGAATGTTTTGGCAGTGAAACGAGGCTACTCAGGCGAGAAAAAAACATCACCCAAATATATAGCCCCGTTGAAAGATCTAAATGGACTGTTTGAAAATGTGAATCACATTTTTATTTGGCATACCACCGACGGCATTGCGCGTACCCCCAGTTTGGGAATAGCTGGCCTACAGTATCGAAGACTGTATGTTTTACCTCATGGTAAATTTGCATGTGTTTGTATGTACAGTATTTACATGGTAATACACATATATACAGTCAGGTTCATAATTATTGACACCATTGATAAAGATGAGAAATAAATACTGTATAAAATAAAGAATACAATGCTAAACTAATAATTTTCTAATTGTATACTAATACAAATGTTCCGAAAATAGATTTTGTTTGACAAGTAATACTTTTTTTGTTTTTTTAAGATGGGGTCAAAATTATTGCCACCCCTATTTTCAATACTGAGCCTTTTTCTAAAATGGTTTATGAGATTTAAAAACACATTGGGAGATATCTTAGACCGTTCCTCCATACAGAATCTTTCCAGATCCTTAATATTTTTCGCCTGGGCTTATGGACTGCCCTCTTCAATTCAAACCATAGGTTTACAATGGGGTTCAAGTCTGGAGACGGACATGGCCCTTGCAAAATGTTGATTTTGTTGTCAATTAACAATTTTTTTGTGGATTTTGATGTGTACTTGTGGTTATTGTCTTGCTGGAAGATCCACTTGTGGCCAAGTTTGGAGGACCTTAAACATTTATACTCTGCGTGTGCTTCATTCTACAGCTAGATATCTCCAGGAGTGATAAGTATATATTTGTTTATATCTGTTGTGGTCCAGTACTGTCTTTCTACTAGCTCGGTCAATCTACTTTAAGTGTTGCCTGTCTTTCCAGTGGACTACTTGGTGTGTGAACTGCTGACTGCTCATAATTTGCAGATAGTTGTTGATACATGAACCAGGATTAAGGGGCGGGGCAATTTGTGCCTTGTTTTGGTAATCAGTGGCTGTATTGGAGGGGGAGTGGTTTCACCTCTGCTAGGCAATACGCAATTAGTGTTAGTACTTCAGTCTCCCATGGTCAGCTCAGCGGCAGCTGAAAGTGGTGGTTGTGTCAGTGGCGCCGAATACAAAGACCGTTGTTCGAGGAAGGAAAGAGAGGAAGGCTCTACACCACTCTCTCACTTGAGTATCTTACCTAGTTATTTTCAGATCTCAATTTTGCTCTTTTTGTAGCTTTGGCAATATGTGTTTTCTCTATACTTGTTCCCTCCTAACTCTGTAGGCTTTACAGATGCTCCCCACTCTTTGGCTGCAACCATGTGGAATTCCAGATCTCTGGCAGTGTTTGGAACTGCCGGTCAAGAATGCCTTGTTCATCTCAGACTATGCTGCCCTTCAGTTCCTTGACATTTTGGCCCTGATGGAGACATGGATCACCCCAGAGAACACGCTACTCCAGCTGCTCTTCATCTATGTTTTCTCTCATAGTCCAATAGCATCTGGCCATCGGTGGTGGCACAGGTCTACTCGTTTCTCCTAAGTGGATATTTTTTATTTTGTCCCTCTCTAATCTGTCCATCTCCTCATTTGAATTCCATGCTGTCACTTGTCCACTCAAGCTTAACATTGTCATCTGTCGCCCACCAGGTGCCCTTGGAGAGTTCCTCATTGTGCTTGACACCTTGATAAGCTCATTTCCTGACGATGGCTCACCACACTTCGTACTTGGCGACTTCAACCTCCCGACGACGGCATTCGATTCATTTCATTCCAACTCTTTCCCCTCCTTGCTCTTTTGACCCTTTCCCAATCCCCTCCAACTGACAAGGCAGGCACTACGCTTGACCTCATCTTTACTAGAGGCTGCTTGCCCCCGAATCTCACTGCAACCGACCTCCAGGTCTCTGATCACTACTTTTGTTTCCTTTTCTGTCTCCCTTTCCTCCAACACTAACCACTCAGCCCCTACCTAGGTCACCCACCATCTCAATCTTCGCTCTCTCTCACACTACTCTCCTCTTCTATCATCTCGCCCTTCTGCTAAATCCTTCTCACCTCCTGACTCTGCCTCTTCTACCCTACTATCCTCCCTTTCCGCATCCTATGACTCGCACTGTCCGCTTTCCTCCCGGCCAGCTCGGCCCTCCCCTCCCGCTCCTTGGTTGAGTGACTCATTGCAAGCTTACAGAGCTGGGCTGCGGGCAGCTGAGTGAAAATGGAGAAAAGTAATCTTCCGGAGTACCTATCATCCTTTCGCTCCCTCTCTACCTTCTTTCTAAAAAAGAGGATCATTTAAACAGGGCTCCATTGTCAAGCGACTGGAATTGTATGATTTTATTCAAAGCAAAGAGACCCCTTTTAAACACTGGATGTGCCCCTCTTAGTAGCCTACTGGATAACCAGATTGGATTTAGAGTGCCTTTGGGAAGTATTCAGACCCCTTGACATTTTCCACATTTTGTTACATTACAGCCTTACTCTAAAATGGATTATATATAATTTTTAAAATCCTCAGCAATCTACACACAATACCCCATAATGACAAAGCGATAATGGGTTTTTGGAAATCTTATTTTCATAAGTATTCAGACCCTTTGCTATGAGACTTGAAATTGAGCTCTGGTGTTTCCTGTTTCTACAACTTGATTGGAGTACACCTGTGGTAAAATCAATTGATTGGCCATGATTTGGAAAGGCACACACCTGTCTATATAAAGGTCCCACAGTTGACAGTGCCTGTCAGAGCAAAAACCAAGCCATGAGGTCGAAGGAATTGTCCGTAGAGCTCAGAGACTGGATTGTGTCGAGGCACAGATCTGGGGAAGGGTACCAAAACATTTCTGCAGCATTGAAGGTCCCCAAGAACACATTGGCCTCCATTCTTAAATGGAAGAAGTTTGGAACCACCAATACTTTTCCTAGAGCTGGCCGCTCGGCCAAACTGAGCAATCGGGGGAGAAGGGCCTTGGTCAGGGAGGTTACCAAGAACCCGATGGTCACTCGGACAGAGCTCTAGAGTTCCTCTGTGGAGATGGGAGAACCTTCCAGAAGGACAACCATCTCTGCAGCACTCCACCAATCAGGCCTTTATGGTAGAAGCCACTTCTCGGTAAAAGGCATGACAACCCACTTGGAGTTTGCCAAAAGGCACCTAAAGACTCTCGCACCATGAGAAACAAGATTCTCTGGTGTGATGAAACCAAGACTGAACTATTTGACCTGAATGCCAAGCTTCAAGTCTGGGGGAAACCTGGCCCCATCCCTACGGTGAAGCATGGTGGTGGCAGCATCCTGCTGTGGGGATGTTTTTCAATGGCAGGAACTGGGAGACTAGTCGGGATCGAGGGAAAGATGAACGGGAGAGATCATTGATGAAAACCTGCTCCAGAGCGCTCACGACCTCAGACTGGGGCGAAGGTTCACCTTCCAGCAGGACAACAACCCTAAGCACACAGCCAAGACAAACGCAGGAGTGGCTTTGGGACAAGTATGTCCGGGTTTTTGAGCGTCCATACTTCAACCAGTGCCAACGTGTCCATAATATTCATAATATGAGCGCCAGAGGGTGAAAAGTAGCAGTATGACTGCCTTTACGGTCTATTGATGTACTTAATACTGTGTGCACCTTTCTGATTCAGAGGGATTGGGTTAAATGCGGAAGACACATGAGAACTGAATGCATGAATGAATGCATTCAGTTGTGCAACTGACTACGTATCCCCTTTCCTAGTTCCCTACCATTGTAATATAGTTATGAGTCAAATTAGAGTATTGTAAATACACAACGACCAAAAGTATGTGGATACCTGCTCGTCAAACATCTCATTCCAAAATCATGGGCATATAGAGTTGTCCCCCTCCCCCCCCCCCCCCCAAGCTTGATTTAGCTCGCCCGCGTGCGGTTTGGATGGGGTGCACACATTAAAATACCTTCATATAAGGGGCACAACTTTGGTTTTAAAGTGGGGGGGACATAACTTTGCAAGGGGTCTGGCATCTAAAGCAAATTTCCTGCATTTCTACACAATCCAATATAACCCATGGCCCTTCTAGCCCTCTCTATTTAGAACAACTAAGAAAAAATGCACCCAGTCATCAAGCTAGGTAAGAGATCATTGTTAAATATGTTTTTAAGTGATTGATAAGACTGAACTAGATAAAAGGTCATTCAATAATCAATATTGTGTTGCAGCTTTAACCAATAGCCTAACACATTTCTTAAGACATCCTCTATATAAAATTTCTGCCAGACCACCCAGCTAGCCTGAGCCACCTGCACACCCAACCCCCACCAGTCTAGTCAATACTAGTCAATACCTAAACTCTCTCCCAAAACACATTTTCTCTATTCCCAAGGGAAATGTTTAGAAACAAAAGTTTAAAAAACAACAATAAAAAAACACATACAACTACACATGTAAATGAACACAGAGAAACAGCACATCCTCCATGCTGGGAAGGCTTTCCACCAGACGTTGGATCATTGCTGCGGAGACTTGCTTCCATTCAGCCACAAGAGCATTAGTGAGGTTGGGCACTGATGTTGAGCGATTAGGCCTGGCTCAAAGTCGGCATTCCAATTCATCCCAAAGGTGTTCGATGGGGTTGAGGTCAGAGCTCTGTGCAGGCCAGTCAAGTTCTTCCACACCGATCTCAACAAACCATTTCTTTATGAACCTTGCTTTGTGCACAGGGGCATTGTCATGCTGAAACAGGAAAGGGCCTTCCCCAAACTGTTGCCACAAAGTTGGAAGCACAGAATCGTCTAGAATGTCATTGTATGCTGTAGCGTTAAGATTGCCCTTCACTGGAACTAAGGGGCCTAGCCCGAACCATGAAAAACAGCCCCAGACCATTATTCCTCCTCCACCAAACTTTAAAGTTGGCACTATGCATTGGGGCAGGTAGCGTTGTCCTGGCATCCGCCAAACCCAGATTTGTCCGACGGACTGCCAGATAGTGAAGTGTGATTCAACACTCCAGAGTCCAATGGCGGTGAGTTTACACCACTCCAGCCAACGCTTGGCATTGCGCATGGTGATCTTAGGCTTGTGTGTAGCTGCTCGGCCATGGAAACCCATTTTATGAAGCTCCCGACTAACCGTTCTTGTGCTGACATTGCTTCCAGAGGCAGTTTGGAACTCGGTAGTGAGTGTTGCAACCGAGGACAGACAATTTTTACACTCTACGCGCTTCAGCACTCGGCGGTCCTGTTCTGTGAGTTTGTGAGGCCTACCACTTCATGGCTGAGCCGTTGTTGCTCCCAGACCACGGCACAATAACAGCACTTACAGTTGACCGGGGAAGCTCTAGCAGGCTAGAGATTTGAAGTACTGACTTGTTGGAAAGGTGGCATCCTATGACAGTGCCACTTTGAAAAAGTCACTGAGCTCTTCAGTAAGTCCATTCTACTGCCAATGTTTGTCATGGAGATTGCGTAGCCATGTGTTCGATTTTAAACACCTGTCAGCAACAGGTTTGGCTGAAATAGCCTAATCCACTCATTTGAAGGGGTGTCCACATACTTGTGTATATGTGTATATATATAGTGGATTTTCAAAGAAGTTTGGATCGTCATTTTTTGGTCCTTATAGATTTGAGACATAACTGTTAATCATCAAGTAGTATATTCAAGGCAATCCATCTTCCTTCCCAATCTATTTTAACATATTGTACCTCAAGATCCAAATTGTTTGAGAGTAGGATCATAACACCTTTTGAATTTCTTTACCCACCGACTGCAATAGATTTTACCATCCCATTATTTTTCCCAGGGCACTTCATTAAAGATATAGAATGAATTTCCTGAAGACAAAATACGTAATCCTTGTCCCTTAGCCATGTAAATATTGTTTTTCTTATCAGCCTTAACAGTGGAATTATAGCTAGCTATACTTAATACACTGATTACCATGATGGGTTACATTTTAAGATACTCATCGCTGTCCTTACCACCATTTTGAGATACTTCTCCATACTAACTCTATGTAGACCTCCAGTTGTCCTCCAATACCCCTCCCACAAAAACAAAACAAAAACACATAATATTGAGATGGGTCTTCATATATTTTCTCATTTTGACTCCATACATTATGTAAGGTGTTGATACACTACATAAACAGCTACAATGAAAGTAGTATCGATCAACCCTTAAGCTTCTAAGTGGGCATGTATTCACAAGACATAAAAAATACATACAAATCCCTCATGTTCCTCTATCACCTCCTCCCCTTTCCCCTTTGATGCTTCCCGCATGAATCTGTCCTGTACTGATGCACCAGTGAGAGAGTGACCTTATTGGTGCCTCTGTAGTGGTCATTCCCTTTAATGCAGGTTATTGGTCAGTGACTGTCTCTATGCAATAAAAAGAAAAAAAGAATATATATAGTCTTGGCCAGACTTAATTGTGCTCTAGTCAACCACAAATGTAATATTTTAAATAAGATAACTTATATAATAACACGATTCATGATTCCATTGGTAAGTCCAATATACACAGTGGCCAATTTATTAGGTACACCCATCTAGTACTGGGTTGGATCCCACTTTGCCTCCAGAACAGTATGAATTCTCTGGGGCCTGGAATTGTTGCTCAATTGGTATCAAGGGACCTAACGTGTGCCAGGAAAACATTCCCTACACCATTACACCACCGCCACCAGCCTGTACCGTTGACACCAGGCAGGATGGGGCCATGGACACATGCAGCTTACGCCAAATCCTGATTCTGCCATCAGCATGATGCAAAGGAACCGGGATTTGTAGGACCAGCAATGTTTTTCCACTCCTCAATTGTCCAGTGTTGGTGATCGGTTGCCCACTGGAGCCTCTTGTTTTTAGCTGATAGAAGTGGAACCCGGTGTGGTCATCTGCTGCAATAGCCCGTCCGTGACATGGACGAGTTCAGAGATGCCGTGCTGCACACCACTGTTGTACTTGCTTGTTTATTTGCCTGTTTGTGGCCCGCCTGTTAGACTGCACGATTGTCATTCTCCTTCGAACCTCTCATCAACAAGCTGTTTTTGCCCACAGGACTGCTGCTGACTGGATGTGTGTGAAAATCCCAGGAGGCCGGCCGCTTCTGAGATACTGGAACTGACGTGCCTGGCACCGACGATTATACCACGCTCGGTCGCTTAGGTCACTTGTTTTGCCCATTCTAACGTCCTTTCGAAACAGTAACGGAATGCTTCAATGCCTGTCTGCCTGCTTTATATAGCAGGCCTCGGCCAAGTGACTACAGTTGAAGTCGGAAGATACATACACCTTAGCCAAATACATTCAAACTCAGTTTTTCACAAATCCTGACATTTAATCCTAGTAAATATTCTAGGATCACCACTTCATTTTAAGAATGTGAAATGTCAGATGTCAGTAGAGAGAATAATTTTTCATCACATTCCCAGTGGATCAGAAGTTTACATACACTCAATTAGTATTTGGTAGCATTACATTTAAATTGTTTAACTTGGGTCAAACGTTTCGGGTAGCCTCCCACAATAAATTGGGTGAATTTTGGCCCATTCCTCCTGACAGAGCTGGTGTAACTGAGTCAGGTTTGTAGGCCTCCTTGCTCGCACACGCTTTTTCAGTTCTGCCCACAAACTTTCTATAGGATTGAGGTCAGGGCTTTGTGATGGCGACTCCAATACCTTGACTTTGTTTTCCAAAGTTGTGGCAAAATGGCTTAAGGACGACCCATTTGCGACCAAACTTTAACTTCCTGACTGATGTCTTGAGATGTTGCTTCAATATATCCACATAATTTTCCTTCCTCATGAAGCCATCTATTTTGTGTAGTGCAAAAGTCCCTCCTGCAGCAAAGCACCCCCATAACATGATGCTGCCACCCCTGTGCTTCACGGTTGGGATGGTGTTCTTCAGCTTGCAAGCCTCCCTTTTTCCTCTAAACAAAACGATGGTCATTATGGCCAAACAGTTCTTTTTTTGTTTCATCAGACCAGAGCACATTTCTCCAAAAAGTACAATTTTTGTCCCCAAGGGGAGTTGCAAACCGTAGTCTGGCTTTTTTATGGCGGTTTTGGAGCAGTGGCTTCTTCGTTGCTGAGCAGCCTTTCAGGTTATGTCGATATAGGACTCGATTTACTGTGGATATGGATACTTTTGTACCTGTTTCCTCCAGCATCTTCACAAGGTCCTTTGCTGTTGTTCTGGGATTGATTTGCACTTTTCGCACCAACGTACGTACATCTCTAGGAGACAGAACGCGTCTCCTTCCTGAGCGGTATGACGGCTGCGTGGTCCCATGGTGTTTATACTTGCGAACTATTGTTTGTAGAGATGAATGTGGTACCTTCAGGCATTTGGAAATTGCTCCCAAGGATGAACCAGACTTGTGGAGGTCTACAATTGTTTTTCTGAGGTCTTGGCTGATTTCTTTTGATTTTCCCATGATGTTAAGCAAAGAGGCACTGAGTTTGAAGGTAGGCCTTGAAATACATCCACAGGTATGCCTCCAATTGACTCAAATTATGTCAATTAGCCTATCAGAAGCTTCTAAAGCTATGACATAATTTTCTGGAATTTTCCAAGCTGTTTAAAGGCACAGTCAACTTAGTATATGTAAACTTCTGACCCACTGGAATTGGGATATACTGAATTATAAGTTAAATAATCTCTGTAAACAATTGTTGGAAAAATGACTTGTGTCATGCACAAAGTAGATGTCCTAACCGACTTGCCAAAACTATAGTTTGTTAACAAGAAATTTGTGGAGTGGTTGAAAAACAAGTTTTAATGACTCCAACCTAAGTGTTTGTAAACTTCCGACTTCAACTGTATCTGTAGGAGTGAACCATTTTTTTGAAAGGGGTGGTGTACTTAACCTGGCCACTGAGTGTATATTGCCCAACTAGGACGAAATTAGATATTATTTCTTCAAATTCCTTTATTATTATAATTGTTTTTTGTTGTTGTTTTTTGAGTGTTTGAAGTAAATATAGTAAATATTATTAATGAGCCCTGTCTAGGTCTGCTTCTGCCTTCTGAGACACTTCAAATCAAAGTGTATGTGTCACATGCGCTGAATACAACAGGTGTAGTAGACCTTACAGTGAAATGCTTACTTACAAGCCCTTAACCAACAATGCAGTTAAGGAAAATAACTGTTAAGTAAAAAAATAGATAAGTAAAGTACCAAAGATCAAAAATATACATTGATAATTTGTCCTGGCCAGTGTGATAGACTTTTTAAAGCCAAAGTAAAGGAATAGGTTATCCCTCTCAGGGTCAATAACAAAGGAAAAACAACAAAAACAATTGCCATCACCGTGTTAATTGAAAATAAAATGAATTTGATTATTTAGGAATTAGGCATCTATATAGTATATTAAAGAGATTTGTTCAACTCTCCATATAATTCTCCAATAAAATAAATGCAAACAGATGCAGGCCTACAACCACTGAAGTAGCCTACAGTTCTATTATATTGCACACAACCACCGGGGGGACAAAACAGGCAGCTCACTAAGAGCAGGGTGGTATAATGACTTGTAACATCAATGCAATATAGGCACCAGTAGAGCCAAAGCGAGTGCGTCCATTTATCGGCTACATGTTCAGTTGGCCTAGCTAAATTTCTTGTACACTCCACCTTGGGATTCAGTGAATTCATCTTTCATGCATCTTTCTTTCGACACCAAACCTACCACTGGTGTGCGTGGGCAAAGAGCTCTATCTTCATGTCATCTAACAAATGTAAATGCTTGGAGATTGCTAAACAGCATTGGCACTTGGATTAGAATCAGATGACATGAAAATAGCTATTCTTTACATACAATATAGCTCAGTATTTGTATTATTTATTTTATACAGTCTTTTTCCTCATCTTTATCAAGGGTGCCAATCATTTTTGACCTGATTGTATGTCTCTCAGAGCATTCATGCATGCATATGTGAACCTGCAAACAGGAAACGTGATACTAACATACATCATAAGTAAGTAGCCTTAGACAAGACTTGGCTTGTGCAAGCCTGAACAGCTCATAGGAGCAGGAGCCTATTTACTGTTTTTGTAGCATGAGAATGCTTGATTACCATTACTCCCAATCTACAGTGCATTTGGAAAGTATTCAGACCTCTTGACTTTTTCCACATTGTTACATTACATTAAAGCCTTATTCTAAAATTGATTCAATAGTTTTTTCCCCCCTCAATCTACACACAATACCCAATGATGACAAAGCAACAACAGGTTTTTATACATTTACCACCCCACCCCCCAAAAAATATAGATGTAATATACATAGGTATTCTGACCCTTAACTCAGTACTTTGTTGAAGCACCTTTGGCAGCGATTACAGCCTCGAGTCTTCTTCGGAATGACGCTACAAGCTTGGCACACTTGTATTTGGGGAGTTTCTCCCATTCTTCTCTGCAGATCCTCTCAAGCTCTGTCAGGTTGGACAGGGAGCGCCGCTGCACAGCTATTTTCAGGTCTTTCCAGAGATGTTGGATCAGGTTCAAGTCCGGGCTCTGACTGGGCCACTCAAGGACATTCATAGACTTGTCTCGGCTTAGTGAACCTTCGCCCCAGTCTGAGGTCCTGAGCACTCTGGAGCAGGTTTTCATCAAGGATCTCTGTACTTTGCTCCGTTCATCTTTCCCTGGTTCTGGACTAGTCTATCTAGTCCCTGCCACTGAAAAACATCCCCACAGCATTATGCTGCCACCACCATGCTTCACCGTAGGGATGATGCCAGGTTTCCTCCAGACGTGAGGATTGGCATTCAGGCCAAAGAGTTCAATCTTGGTTTCATCTGACCAGAGAATCTTGTTTCTCATGTTCTGAGAGTCCTTTAGGTGCCTTTTGGCATACTCCAAGCGGGCTGTCATGTGCCTTTTACTGAGTGGCTTCCATCTGGCCACTCTACCATAAAAGGCCTTATTGGTGGTGTGCTGCAGAGATGGTTGTCCTTCTGGCAGGTTCTCCCATCTCCACAGAGGAACTTTTTAGCTTTGTCAGAGTGATCATTGGGTTCTTGGTCACCTCCCTGATGAAGGGCCTTCTCCCCCGTTTGCTCAGTTTGGTCAGGCGGACAGTTCTAGGTAGAGTAACTTCTTCCACTTAAGAATGATGGAGGCCACCGTGTTCTTGGGGATCTTCAGTGCTGCAGAAATGTTTTGATACCCTTCCCCAGATCTGTGCCTCGACACAATCCTGTCTTGGAGCTCTATAGACAATTCCTCTGACATACACTGTCAACTGTTCAACCTTATATAGACAGGTGTGGCTTCCCAAATCATGTCCAATCAACTTACCACAGGTGGACTCCAATCAAGTTGTAGAAACATCTCAAGGATGACCAATGGAAACAGGATGCACCTGAGCTCAATTACGAGTCTCATAGCAAAGGATCTGAATATGTATGTAAAAAAGTTATTTATTTTTTTGTGCAAAAATTTCTAAACCTGTTATCACTTTGTCATTATCGGGTATTGTGTGCAGATTGATGAAAAACATGTATTTAATACATTTTAGAACAAGGCTGTAACGTAACAATGTGGAAAAGGGGAAGGGGTCTGAATACTTTCCGAATGCACTGAATCTCTAATTCTGAGAGCCAAGCAGAGACGCATTGGGTCCCATTTTTACAATATTTGGTACGACTCGGCAGGGGATCTAACTCCCAACCTTCAAACCACAAGGTCACTGAGTTGGTTTGCATACTGTGGATAGCTGAAATTATTATTAACTCAAGTGCTGTCTCTGTACATTTATCTGGCACTAAATGGAATAGAAACAGCTGATTGGCATGGCCTGCATGTTCCACCCCATGTTCCACCCCCCAAAACTCTTCAGTTGAAAACGAGCTCAACGAGCTCACATGTTTGATGGGGCGGGGGTGGAACAGGATGAGACCTTCAAACTTTTTCGAGACAAACTGACATAACCATTTCACCAGCTAACAGGAAGCTGTGGTCGATGGCTTCGGTATTGGGGGGGGGGAATGAGAGCGAGCCGATAGGGGCTACACACAGAAAACCAATAGTAGTCTCTAGCTGTGATGATATGAGGTTTTCCGATTTTTAAACAAAGATTTCTCAAAATGACACAAACTCACCCAATGAGAGGCAAGAGGCAGAGAAGGAAGAAGAGTCTTCCAAAAACAGAGAAACATGGATATGCAACTAAATGAACATAATGGATATGCCCCATTGACAAAAATGCAGCAGTAGTCATTCTTAGGGTTCTACGGTGTGATCAGACAGAACATCTGCAGACCAGTCCTCCACAAAGAGCTGCTTTCCTGTTTTTCCATTGACAACACAATATAGGGTATTCATACAACTTGAAGGGTATTCATAAGATTTATATGAGGACCAGTAAAGGTTTGATTCATATTCTTTATATACACAGACGGTCAATAACCCATGCAAGAAGTAGTAGTTATCTGTTATGGTTCAAGGCATTCAACTACTCTTCTCTCTGAGGTTTTTAAATTCACCCAAACATACACAGGTTTGAGCCATTGGCAACGTCTGTTCGAGCAAACAGAGGCTCCTTTCAGCATTGCACAAAGAGCCAGGCATGCATTAGGGTATGTGACTGTTAAACTGCAAACACTTCACTATACCTGACCACACAAACCACGTTGCCCACATTGTGTTGTTAGTTTACATGCCATCCGTGTAAAGAGCATTTTGAAGAAGTCCAGGCGACTGCTCGATGAGCATTGAAGAGAACAAAGAGAGAGGTGAAAAAGCAGACACCAGACACCACCAATAGGACATTTCAGATGAAGGTAATGTAGTTCCAAGGACCCTGGCTGCAATGTAATGCATGTCAGTGAAGCATCGTTTCTGTGGAGGTCAAGGCTTCACTTGTGAAAACAGAAGGCGTGTAGATGCACACACTACATTAGAGGTCGACCGATTACGATTTTCCAACGCCGATACCGATTATTGGAGGACCAAAAAAAGCTGATACCGATTAATCGGACGATTTTTATATATATTTGTAATAATGACAATTACAACAATTCTGAATGAACACTTATTTTAACTTAACATAATACATAAATGAAAATCTATCTAGTCTCAAATAAATAAACATGTTCAGTTTGGTTTAAATAATGCAAAAACACAATGTTGGAGAAGAAAGTAAAAGTGCAATATGTGCCATGTAAAAAAGCTAAACGTTTAAGTTCCTTGCTCAGAACATGAGAACATATGAAAGCTGGTGGTTCCTTTTAACATGAGTCTTCAATATTCCCAGTTAAGAAGTTTTAGGTTGTAGTTATTATAGGAATTATTGGACTATTTCTCTCTAAACCATTTGTATTTCATATACCTTTGACTATTGGATGTTCTTATAGTATTGCCAGCCTAATCTCAGGAGTTGATAGGCTTGAAGTCATAAACAGCGCTGTGCATCCCAGCATTGCTAAGAGCTGCTGTTTGAATGAATGCTTACGAGCCTGCTGCTGCCTACCACCGCTCAGTCAGACTGCTCTATCATATATCAAATCATAGACTTAATTATAATAAAACAGACAGAAATACGAGCCTTAGGTCATTAATATGGTCAAATCCGGAAACTATCATTTAAAAAACAAACGTTTATTTTTTCTGTGAAATACAGAACCGTTCTGTATTTTATCGAACGGGTGGCATCCATAAGTCTAAATATTGCTGTTACATTGCACAACCTTCAATGTTATTCGGTTCTCAATGAGCCAGGCGGCCCAAACTGCTGCATATACCCTTACTCTGCTTGCACAGAACGCAAGAGAAGTGACACAATTTCCCTAGTTAATATTGCCTGTTAACATTAATTTATTTTAACTAAATATGCAGGTTTAAAAAACATATGTGTATTGATTTTAAGAAAGGCATTGATGTTTATGATTAGGTACACATTGGTGCAACGACAGTGTTTTTTCGTGAATGCGCTTGTTAAATCATCACCCGTTTGGCGAAGTAGGCTGTGATTAGATGATAAATTAACAGGCACCGCATTGATTATTTGCAACACAGGACAAGCTATTTAAACTAGTAATATCATCAACCATGTGTAGTGATTATGTTAAGATTGATTGTTTTTTTATAAGATAAGTTTAATGCTAGCTAGCAACTTACCGTGGCTCCTTGCTGCACTCGTGTAACAGGTGGTCTGGCTGCCACGCAGTCTCCTTGTGGAGTGCAATGTAATCGGCCATAATCGGCATCAAAAAAGCTGATTATCGATTGTTATGAAAACTTGAAATCGGCCCTAATTAATCGGCCATGCCATCTCTACACTACATGTTAATGTATGTCAATTTTTGTCTTTTCTGTAATGTCTTTTTCGTTATACGTCGGACCCCAGTAAGTGACATAAGGTGAAAGATACATTGTCTCAGCAGATTGCTTTGGACACCACAAAGTAGTGTCACTTAGGTTGTTAGCAACTCACACCCATGTTAACACTTCTCAGGGTGAATATTATATGATGACAATGTGACCCAGACACATTAATGGCCAAATAGGTTTTGGTACTTTTCAGTGACTGTATTATTGGATAGGAGCTCAGCGAGGTTGGCTATCAACCTTATTCAAACGTATGGAAGGAAGCATTTTAAGCCTATAACCTCTCTGGTACAAGTGGGAACGCTAGCGTCCCACCTCGACAACAGCCAGTGAAATTGCAGGGCGCCAAATACAAAACAACAGAAATCCCATAATTAAAATTCCTCAAACATACAAGTATTATACACCATTTTAAATATAAACTTCTTGTAAATCCAACCACAGTGTCTGATTAAAAAAGGCTTTACTGCGGAAGCACACCATGCGATTATGTTAGGTCAGCGCCTAGTCACAGAAATCCATACAGCCATTTTCCAGCCAAAGAGAGGGGTCACAAAAGTCAGAAATAGCGATTAAATTAATCACTAACCTTTGATGATCTTCATAAGATGGCACTCCCAGGACTCCATGTTAGACAATAAATGTGTGTTTTGTTCGATAAAGTTAATCTTTATGTCCAAAAACCTCATTTGAAATTGGCACGTCATGTTCAGAAATGCATGGTCTCAAACAAACATCTGGTGAAAGTGCAGAGAGCCACATTAAATTACAGAAATACTCATCATAAACATTGATCTAAGATACAAGTGTTTAACATACGATTAAAGATAAACTTCTCCTTAATGCAACCGCTGTGTCAGATTTCAAAAAGGGTTTACGGCAAAAGCACACCATGTGATTATGTTAGGTCAGCGCCTAGCCACAGAAAACCATACAGCCATTTTCCAACCAAGGAGAGGTGTCACAAAAGTCAGAAATAGCATTAAAATTAATCACTTACCTTTGATGATCTTCATCTGATGGCACTCCCAGGTCTCCATGTTAGACAACAAATGTTTGTTTTGTTCGAAAAAGTTCATCTTTATGTCCAAATACCTACGTTTTGTTGGTGCGTTTAGTTCAGAAATCCAAAGGCACAATGCGCAACATCAAGATGAAAAGTCAAAAAATACAATTAAAGTTAGTAGAAACATGTCAAACGATGTTTAAAATCAATCCTCAGGTTGTTTTTGTCATAAATAATCAATAATATTTCAACCGGACAAAAGCTTTTTCAATAGAAAAGGAGAAACAAGAAAGGCGCGTTCCCGATCATGCGCAGGACTCATGTCTGGAAATTTCCACTGGCCTCTCATTGAAAGTGCTGTATCTCCCTCATTTTTCAGAGTAAAAGCCTGAAACTATCCCTAAAGACTGGCCACATGTAGAGGAAGCCATAGATATCGTGAACTGGGTCCTAAGTCTGTGTATGGTGGATAGGCTTTCAATGGAAAAACAACCATAGTACTTCCTGGTTGGATTTTCCTCAGGTTTACATTATTTTAACAGTTTTGTAAACTTTAGTGTTTTCTATCCAAATCTACTAATTATATGCATCTCCTAGCTTCTGGGCCTGAGTAGCAGGCAGTTTAATTTGGGCACGCTTTTCATCCAAAATTCTGAATGCTGCCCCCTACCCTAGTGAAGATAAACCTAAGATGGTAGGTTAACTAAATTGCTACAAGTTTCTTATATTATTTTATGTATGAGGTGGATCAGCCTGGTCTCATAGACCAGTAGTGGTAGAATGGCACTGAAGAGGATGGTTGACGTCTTTTTGCGTTGTTTGTAACTTATTTAACTTATTTGTACATAATGTTGCTGCTACTGTCTCTTATGACCGAAAATAACTTCTGGACATCAGAACTGGGATTACTCACCACGGACTGGAAGAAGCTTTTTCCTTTAACGAGTCCGACGAGAAAGATATACTGCTCTCCCGGGAACAGGCCCAGATCCACGTCAGTTGCGTGAAGAAAAGACGGAGGAAAAGAGGACGCAGATCAGGCTGCCTTTTGAGAATCTGTAGGTGAGCGAGTAAAGTCTCATTGCCATCAATTCTACTTGCTAACATGCAATCATTGGAAAATAAAATGAATGACCTACGATTACCCAACGGGACATTAAGAACTGTAATATCCTGTTTCACCGACTCGTGGCTGAACGATGACTCCGACAATGTAGAGCTGGAGAGATGTTCAATGCACCCGCAGAACAGAGAAGCTGCGTCTGGTAAGACGAGGGGTGGGGGTGTGTGTTTTTTTGTCAATAACAGCTGGTGCGCGATGTCTTATATTAAAGAAGTCTCGAGGTATTGCTCGCCTGAGGTACAGTACCTTATGATAAGCTGTAGACCACACAATCTACCAATAGAGTTCTCAGCTATATTATTAGTAGCCATCTATTTACCTCCACAGACCGATGCTGGCACTAAGAGCGCACTCAACCAACTCTAAAAAGGCCATAAGCAAACAAGAAAATGCTCACCCAGAAGCAGTGCTCCTATTGGCCGGGGACTTTAATGCAGGCAAACTTAAATCAGTTTTACCAAATTTTTACCAGCATGTCACATGTGCAACCAGAGGAGAAAAAAAAGACTATAGACCACCTTTACTCCACACACAGAGATGCATACAAAGCTCTCCCCCACCCACCATTTGGCAAATTCGATAATAATTCTATCCTCCTGATTCCTGCTTACAAGCAAAAACTAAAGCAAGAAGCACCAGTGACTCGCTCAATACGGAAGTGGTCAGATGGCGCTACACTACAGGACTGTTTTGCTTGCACAGACTGGAATGTGTTCCGGGATTCATCCAATGGCATTGAGGAGTATACCACCTCAGTCATCGTCTAAATCAATAAGTGCATCAATGACGTCATCCCCACAGTGACCGTACGCATATATCCAAACCAGAAGCCATGGATTACAGGCAACATCCGCATCAAGCTAAAGGCTACAGCTGCCACTTTCAAGGTGCGGGACACTAATCTGGACGCCTAAAAGAAATCCCGCTATGCCCTTAGACGAACCATCAAACAAGCAAAGCGTCAATACAGGATAAAGATTGAATCCTACTACACGGGCTCTGACGCTTGTCGGATGTGGCAGGGCTAGAAAACTATTACGGACTACAAAGGGAAACCCAGATGCGAGCTGCCCAGTGACGCGAGCCTACCAGACGAGTTAAATGCCTTTTATGCTCGCTTCGAGGCAAGCAACACTGAAGCATGCACGAGAGCACCATCTGTTCTGGATGATTGTGTGATAACGCTCTCGGTAGCCGATGTAAGCAAGACCTTTAAACAGATCAACATTCACAAAGCCGCGGGGCCAGATGGATTACCAGGACGTGTACTCAAAGCATGCTGCAGACCAACTGGCAAGTGTCTTCACTGTCATTTTCAACCTCTCCCTGACTGTAATACCTACATATTTCAAGCAGACCACCATAGTCCCTGTGCCCAAGGAAGCAAAGGTAACCTGCCTAAATGATTATCGCCCTGTAGCACTCACGTCGGTAGCCATGAAGTGCTTTGAAAGGCTAGTCATAGCTCACATCAACAGCATCCTCCCAGATACCCTAGACCCACTCCAATTCGCATATCGCCCCAACAGATCCACAGATGACGCAATCTCAATCGCACTCCACACTGCCCTTTCCCACCTGGACAAAAGGAACACCTATGTGAGAATACTGTTCATTGACTACAGCTCAGCATCCATCACCATAGTGCCCACAAAGCTCATCACTAAGCTAAGGACCCTGGGACTAAACACCTCCCTCTGCAACTGGATCCTGGACTTCCTGACGGGCCCCCGCCAGGTGGTAAGGGTAGGCAACAACACGTCTGCCATGCTGATCCTCAACACTGGGGCCCCTCAGGGATGTACACTTAGTCCCCTCCTGTACTCCCTGTTCAACCACGACTGCGTGGTCAAACACGACTCCAACACCATCATTAAGTTTGCTGACGACACAACAGTGGTAGGTAGGCCTGTTCACTGACAACGATGAGACAGCCTATAGGGAGGAGGTCAGAGAACTGGCAGTGTGGTGCCAGGACAACAACCTCTCCCTCAATGTGAGCAAGACAAAGGAGTTGATCGAGGACTACAGGAAAAGGTTGGCCGAACAGGCCCCAATTAACATCAACGGGGCTGTAGTGGAGCGGGTCGAGAGTTTCAAGTTCCTTGGTGTCCACATCACCAACAATCCATCATGGTCCAAACACACCAAGACAGTCGTGAAGAGGGCACGACAAAAATCTTTTCCCCCTCAGGAGACTGAAAAGATTTGGCATGGGTCCCCAGATCCTCAAAAAGTTCTACAGCTGCACCATCGAGAGCATCCTAACCGGTTGCATCACCGCCAGGTATGGCAACTGCTTGGATTCTGACCGTAAGGCGCTACAGAAGTTAGTGCATGCGGTCCAGTACATCACTGGAGCCAAGCTTCCTGCAATCCAGGACCTATATAAATAGGTGGTGTCAGAGGAAAGCCCATAAAAATGTCAGAGACTCTAGTCACCCAAATCATAGACAGTTTTCTCTGCTACTGCACGGCAAGAGGTACCGGAGTGCCAAGTCTAGAACCAAAAGGCTCCTTAACAGCTTCTACCCCCAATCCATAAGACTGCTGAACAATTAATCAAATGGCCACCGGACTATGACATTGACCCCCTCCCCTCCATTTCTTTTGTACACTGCTGCTACTCGCTGTTTATCTATGCATAGTCACTTCACCCCTACCTACATGTACAAATTACCTCTAACCTGTACCCCCGCACACTGACTCGGTACCGGTACCCCCTGTATATAGCCTCGTTATTGTTATGTTATTGGGTTACTTTTCATAATTTTTTACTTTAGTTTATTTGGTAAACATTTTCTTACATCTTCTTAAACTGCACTGTTGGTTAAGGGCTTGTAAGTAAGCATTTCACGGTAAGGTCTACACTTGTTGTATTCGGCACATGTGACAAATAAAGTTTGATTTGATATAGACTTAACATAGTAAACATTCATATTAGTATGATGTGTTACGTTTGGTATGGTTACATAAGACAGAAGGTTACTTAAGGCAAAAAACGAAAGGAGGGTCATTGATCAGGGTGGATGGGTGGGTGTATAATATGAACGTCTAGCAACCAAAAGTTTGCGTGTTTGAATCTCATCATGGACACTAGCATTTTAGCAACTTTTCAACTACTTAATACTTTTAAGCTACTTTGCAACTACTTATCATGTTAGCTAACCCTAAGCCATAGCCAGCTAACGTTAGCCACCTGGCTAACATTAGCCACAGAAACTGCAATTCGTAACATATTGTACATTTAACAATTCATAACATATCATACAAATTGTAATTTGTAACATTATGTAGCGACCCGCACAGACAGCTGTGTGTTATGTGTTAGGCTAGTAGGTGGTTGTGTTGTACTGACCAGTACCCAGTGTTCGCGGGGTCCGACATGTCAATCAACCTGCTATCTGCCAATCACGGGAATACCTGGAATGTTCTGATGCCGGGCATCCTGGCGGTTGGCGGAGTGGCGTGGAGGGGGGTTGGGCAGGGGGATGGAGCATTGGAAGTTAAGACCAGGTTTCGCCTTTGTTCTCTCTCTTACGTCTGGGCTTCACAAGAGAAGGTCACGATTGGCTTGTGGGTTATTTGTCATTTATTTGGCGTGTGCTACGGCCCAAACAGTAGCCGGTGTAAAGTTGGTTTAATAAACCGTCAATTCGCAAACTCAAGCCTCTGTCTGGACAATTGTTCATTTATGATCTAGTCAGGTCATTACAATTATATGAAATGGATGATGGACATCCAAAAATGTATACATACCATATGAAACGTGACATACTCCTTTTAGTATGTATCTTGGGTTTACATAGAGAATAATATCAAATGCTCTGGGACCAGGTTGCAGAGGTGGATAGACGGACTGAATTGTTGAATGCTTGTTGACAATTTTCTTATCTTCAGTGTTGTGGTCAGTAGACATAAATTACCTTGTCAAATATGCAGTTTATATTCTGCATGCAGATAGACACCTCACTCAACTCCATTCACAGCCTACACTGTCCCTTACAAAATATATAGCACTTTTGAAACTGAAGTAAAACTGCAGTAACTGCAGTCCACTGTAGTATTTTGGACACAGTGTACAGCAGTTGCACTGCAAAATTTGTTGTAAAAAAAAGTTGTATTTTAGAAGCAGTATTTGCAGCATAGTGCAGTTAACTCCACTTTAACTGCAGTTATACTGCATTTTACTACAGTTAAACTGCACTCTGACTGCAATATATTTCGTAAGGGGTTGGTGAGGCTAATTGTGTTCATCTTACATTTCACGAACCAGCATAAAACGCTGTCCAAAAACACAGTCCAAAAATAGCCCAACGAATCTTACCATAAATTCCGGAGGTTCGGTCAAGTCTTCCGTGGGAATAGTTAGAAGGAGAATGGCTACAATCCCAAACAGTAATAGCGCAACCGTGGCGAAAATATGACAGCGTCGCTTGGCCATTGTTAAAAATTGAGCGGTGCTCTTCTTGCAGATGAAATCCACAGTGCGTGCGCTGCCTGATTAGGCTGTGAAGGCAAGATAGTTTGGATAACAGCTTGAGGTAACTACTCAATGGGTTTGGCTTCATACAACGCATAATTTAAGTCACTTCGGCATGACTTGCAATTACTTATTTACTTCCCCCACAGATAGAACCATTGGTAGTAGGGCTGGGAAGTGCCTCACAATAAGATATTATCACTTTTACTTTGGCGGTACCATATGTATTGCCATTCTACATGTATCGCGATTCTATGTGGGTTGTTCCAAAAATTAGGTGCCTTTTGAGTTGTGTAAATTGGTGGGGAAAAAAAAATATATATTTCACGGAATTTAAATTGCAGTTAAAATCTTGCACACTGAACAAAAATATAAACTCAACATCAAATCATACTTTGTCACGTGCCCGAATACAAGTGTAGACCTTACCGTGAAATGCTTACTTACAAGCCCTTGACCAACAGTGCAGTTCAAGAAGAGTTAAGAAAATATTTACCAAATAAAGTAAATAATAAAAAGTGACACAATAACATAACAATAAGGAGGCTATGTACAGGGGGTACTAGAGGTGGACCGATTATGATTTTCCAACACCGATACTGATTTATTGGAGGACCAAAAAAAGACGATACCGATTAATCGGCCGATTTTTATATATATACATTTGTAATAATGACAATTACAACAATACTGAATGAACACTTATTTTAACTTAATATAATACATAAATAAAAATCTATTTAGTCTCAAATAAATAATGAAACATGTTCAATTTGGTTTAAATAATGCAAAAACAGTGTTGGAGAAGAAAGTAAAAGTGCAATATTTGCCATGTAAAAAAAGCTAACGTTTAAGTTCCTTGCTCAGAACATGAGAACATATGAAAGCTGGTGGTTCCTTTTAACATGAGTCTTCAATATTCCCAGTTAAGAAGTTTTAGGTTGTAGTTATTATTGGAATTATAGGACTATTTCTCTCTATACCATTTGTATTTCATATACCTTTGACTATTGGATGTTCTTATAGGCACTATAGTATTGCCAGCCTAATCTCGGGAGTTGATAGGCATGAAGTCATAAACAGAGCAATGCTTGAAGCACAGCGAAGAGCTGCTGGCAAATGCAGGAAAGTGCTGTTTGAATAAATGCTTACGAGCCTGCCTACCACCGCTCAGTCAGACTGCTCTATCAAATATCAAATCATAGACTTAATTATAATAAACACACAGAAATTCGAGTCTTAGGTCATTAATATAGTCAAATACGGAATCTATCATTTCGAAAACAAAACATTTATTCTTTCAGTGAAATACGAAACCGTTCTGTATTTTATCAAACGGGTTGCATCCATAAGTCTAAATATTGCTGTTACATTGCACAACCTTCAATGTTATGTCAGAATTATGTAAAATTCTGGCAAATTAATTACGGTCTTTGTTAGGAAGAAATGTCTTCACACAGTTCACAACGAGCCAGGCGGCCCAAACTGCTGCATATACCCTTACTCTGCTTGCACAGAACGCAAGAGAAGTGACACAATTTCCCTAGTTAAAAGAAATTCATGTTAGCAGGCAATATTAACTAAATATGCAGGTTTAAAAACATGTACTTGTGTATTGATTTTAAGAAAGGCATTGATGTTTATGGTTTGGTACACATTGGTGCAACGACAGTGCATCTTTTCACGAATGCGCTTGTTAAATCATCACCCGTTTGGCGAAGTAGGCTGTGATTAGAGGATAAATGAACAGGCACTGCATTGATTATATGCAACGCAGGACAAGCTAGATAAACTAGTAATATCATCAACCATGTGTAGTTAACTAGTGATTATGTTAAGATTGATTGTTTTTTTATAAGATAAGTTTAATGCTAGCTAACAACTTACCTTGGCTCCTTGCTGCACTCGCGTAACAGGTGGTCAAGCCTGCCACACAGTCTCCTCGTGGAGTGCAATGTAATCAGCCATAATCGGCATCCAAAAATGACGATATCCGATTGTTATGAAAACTTGAAAATCGGCCCTAATTAATCGGTTGACCTCTAGGGGGTACCTGTACCAAGTCAGTGTGCGGGGGTACAGGTTTCAAAGATTTTACTGAGATACAGTTCATATAAAGAAACCAGTGAATTAAAATAAATACATTAGGCCCTAATCTATGGATTTCACATGACTGGGGAATACAGATATGCAAATATAGGGGTGTGGATCAGAAAACCAGTCAGTAGCCTCCCGAGTGGCGTAGCGGTCTAAGGGACTGCATCGCAGTGCTTTAGGCGTCACTACAGACCCGGGTTTGATCCCAGGATGTCCTTGTCGATTTGGGGCTCTAGCGACTGCTTGTGGCGGTCTGGGCGCATGGATGCTGACTTTGTTCGCCAGTTTGGTGAGGCTGGCTTCCGGGTTAAGTGAGCAGTGTGTCAAGAAGCAGTGCGTCAAGAAGCAGTGCGGCTTGGCGGGGTCGTGTTTCGGAGGACGCATGGCTCTCGACCTTCACCTCTCCCGAGTCCGTTTGGGAGTTGAAGCGATGGGACAAGACTAACTACCAATTCGGGAGAAAAAGGGGTAAAAAGTACAATTTTTTTTAAATAAAACCAGTCAGTCTCTGGTGTAACCACCATTTGCCTCATGCAGCCCACACATATCCTTCACATATAATTAAATGAGGCTGTTGATTGTGGCCTGTGGAATGTTGTCCCCCTCCTCTTCAATGTCTGTGCGAAATTGCTGGATATTAGCGGGAACTATAATACGCTGTCGTCAAGTCGATCTAGTGCATCCCAAACATGCATCGGAGGAACATCGCAAGAATCCCGGAACATATTCCAGTCTGTGCTAGCAAAACAGTCCTGTAGTAAAGCATCTGCTTCATCTGACCACTTTCTTATTGACCGAGTCACTGGTGCTTCCTGCTTTAGTTTTTGCTTGTAAGCAGGAATCATGAGGATAGAATTATGGTCAGATTTGCCAAATGGAGGGCGAGGGAGAGCTTTGTACGCATCTCTGTGTGTGGAGTAAAGGTGGTCCAGAGTTTTTTTCCCCTCTGGTTGCACATTTAACATGCTGATAGAAATGAGGTAAAACTGATGAGTTTCCCTGCATTAAAGTCCCCGGCCAGTAGGAGCGCCGTCTCTGGATGAGCGTTTTCCTGTTTGCTTATGGCCGTATACAGCTCATTGAGTGCGGTCTTAGTGCCAGCATCGGTCTGCGGTGGTATATAGACAGCTACGAAAAATATAGATGCAAACTCTCTTGGTAAATAGTGTGGTCTAATGCTTATCATGAGACACTACCTCAGGCGAGCAAAACCTCTAGATTTCCTTAGATTTCGTGCACCAGCTGTTGTTTACAAATATGCATAGGCCGCCACCCCTTGTCTTACCAGAGGCCGCTGTTGTATCCTGCCGAAAAAGCTTAAAATCCACCAGCTGTATGCTAATCATGTCGGCGTTAAGCCACGACTCGGTGAAACATAAGATATTTCAGTTTATAATGTCCCGTTGGTAGGATATAGGTGCTTGTAGTTCATCTATTTTATTATCGATTGATTGTACTTTGGCTAATAGGACTGATGGTAAAGGTAGATTACCCTCTCAGCGATGGATCCTTACAAGGCACCTGGACCATCGTACACGATACCTCCATCTTTTCCTCCTGCGAATGACAGGGATGAGGGCCATGTCGGGTGTCTGGAGTAAATCCTTCCCGTCCGACTCGTTGAAGAAGAAGAATTCCTCCAGTACGGGGTGATTAATCGCTGTCCTGATATCAAGCAGCTCTTTTTCGGTCATAAGACACAGTGGCAGAAACATTATGTAAAAAATATGTTACAAATAATGCGAAAAAACATACACAATAGCACAATTGGTTACGCGATCGTAAAACGGCGGCCATCACCTTCGGTGCCAAATGTAAACAAACACTATAGCCTCAAATCATGGTTTAAACTAAAAAAATGTATATCATGGATGGTCAGTCCTTGCATCCATAGCTCTGTCTATGATTTCCAGAGTGGCTACATTCTCCAGCCCCATCCCTCAGTTCCTTTACGAAATGGGCGGGGATTTCACTTTGTTATTGTTTCAACTCCAGATTGGCGCTTTTACATTCTGGCATAAAGAGCACATGTTCAACTTAATCAAAAATGTTTTTTTCCATCTCAGGAGGTTAAATAAAAATGACTATAGTAAGCGCTTATTACGTAACAAATAAAGCAAGCGTTGACGATTTCATCTTAAATCAGCCATAGTGCCTTGGGAAAGTATTCAGACCCCCCCCTTTTCCCACATTTTGTTAGGTTACAGCCTTATTCTAAAATTGATTAAATTGTTTTTATCCCCTCATCAATCTACACACAATACCCCATAATGACAAAGCACATTTCTGGTAATTTATTAAAAATAAAACAGTTACATAAGTATTCAAACCCTTTACTCAATACTTTGTTGAAGTACCTTTGGCAGCAATTACAGTCTTAAGTCTTCTTGTGTATGACACTTCAAGCATGGCACCTCTATTTGGGGAGTTTCTCCCATTCTTCTCTGCAGATCCTCTCAAGCTCTGTCAGTTTGGATGGGAGCGTCGCTGCACAACTATTTTCAGGCCTCTCCAGAGATGTTCGATTGGGTTCAATCGACAGCCAAGCGGGCTGTCATGTGCCTTTTACTGAGGAGTGGCTTCCATCTGGCCAATCTACCATAAAGGCCTTATTGGTGGAGTGCTGCAGAGATGGTTGTCCTTCTGGAAGGTTCTTCCATCTCCACAGAGGAACTCTAGAGCTCTATCAGAGTGACCATCGGGTTCCTGTTCACCTCCCTGACAAAGGCCCTTCTCCCCTGATTGCTCAGTTTGGCCGGGCGGCCAGCTCTAGGAAGAGGATTGGTGGTCCCAAACTTCTTCCATTTAAGAATGATGGAGGCCACCGTGTTCTTGGGGATCTTCAGTGCTGCAGAAATGTTTTGATACCCTTCCCCAGATCTGTGCCTCGACACAATCCTGTCTCGGAGCTCTACAGACAATTCCTTTGACCTCATAGCTTGGTTTTTGCTCTGACATGCATTGTCAACTGTGGGACCTTATATAGACAGGTGTGCGCCTTTCCAAATCATGTCCAATAAATTGAATTTAGCACAGGTGGACTCCAATGAAGTTGTAGAAACATCTCAAGGATGATCAATGGAAACAGGATGTACCTGAGCTCAATTTTGAGTCTCATAGCAAAGGGTCTGAATACCTACGTAAATAAGGTATGTTTTATATTTTTAATCCATTTGCAAAAAATTCAAAAAACCTGTTTTCGCTTTGTCATTATGGGGTTTTGTGTGTAGATTGCTGAGGATATATATTTTTAAACGTAACGTAGAAAATCGTGGAAAAAGTCAAGGGGTCTGAATACTTTTCCGAAGGCACTGTGACAGGGGGAATGGAAGCTTGTTGTTTACAACAGGGAGGGGTAATTGAATGCAAGCGTCACCATTTTTTAAAAATGTATTGCGAAAACATTTCTAGCTTGTCTGTCTATGGTTAACAGGGTTGACGTGTTATTGTCGACATGCATCATAAAACAGCAGAAAATTGTCAAAAAGAAAAAAACAGCTCACCTGCCTTTACACTACAATTTGACTATTAGATGTTCAATGTTTAAAAAATATATATTTAAAAAAAGGAATAGTTTCACCATATTGAAACGAGAGTTCAGTTCACATTACATGGTTCACTAATCATATTAAATAAATAATCATCAGAAATTACTGTCAAATCAACAAAATAAATAGGGCTTTATAGTGAAAACTTGGACATTTATTGGGTTAAAATCTCCTAGAAGTCGCAGAGGGACATCAAAATAGTGAATTTGAGCACTTTAGCAAATATTTAATCAAATAAAAAAATTGAATTTATTGAATTTTCCATGTGGTCTATATTAAAGGTCAGTTAATTTAAAATAACAGGCCTTTACAATTTAATATCTGTGCACAATTTCCACAAAAAATGTCAAAGGCACTAATTTTGTGAAATAACCCATGTATTTTGTTTCAATACTGCGATTTTATTGATTATATATATATGTATGTATGTGTGTGTGTGTGTCTGCTGCAGAGGGACAAGAGAGCCACGAGAAAACTAGTTTTGATAAGTCATGGAAATAAAAGTGCTGAAAACATGTCTCACCATCCAGTAAAAATTAGAGGCCAAGCTGTAGAAGGAGAAATACCAAAGTTTTTGCGCAGGTGGAGCCGACTACTGCTAGCTAATGTTAATTACCTAGCAAAGAAAAACATACATATACACAGTACCAGTCAAAAGTCTGGACACACCTACTCATTATTTTTGCTATTTTCTACACTGTAGAATAATAGTGAAGACTTAACTATGAAATAACACATGGAATAATGTAGTAACCAAAAAAGTTTTAAACAAATCAAAATTTATTTTATATTTGAGATTCTTCAAAGTAGCCACCCTTTGCCTTGATGACAGCTTTGCACACACTTGTCATTCTCTCAAACAGCTTCAGCTGGAATGCTTTTCCAACAGTCTTGAAGGAGTTCCCACATATGCTGAGCACTTGTTGGCTGCTTTCCCTTCACTCTGCGGTCTAACTCATCCCAAACCATCTCAATTGGGTTGAGGTCAGGTGATTGTGGAGGCCAGGTCATCTGATGCAGCACCATCTTGGTCAAATAGCCCTTACACAGCCCGGAGGTGTGTTGGGTCATTGTTCTGTTGAAAAACAAATTATAGTCCCACTAGGCGCAAACCAGTTGGGATGGTGTATCGCTGCAGAATGCTGTGGTAGCCATGCTGGATAAGTGTGCCTTGAATTCTAAATCAAATCACTGACAGTGTAACCAGCAAAGCACCCCCACACCTCCTCCTCCATGCTTCACGGTGGGAACCACACATGCGGAGATCATCCGTTTACCTACTTGGCATCTCACAAAGACACAACGGGTGGAATCAAAAATCTCAAGTTTCGACTCATCAGATGACAGGATAGATTTCAACCACTCTAATATCCATTGCTCATGTTTCTTGGTCCAGGCAAGTCTCTTATTATTGGTGTCCTTTGCACCAATTAACCATGAAGGCCTGATTCACGCAGTCTCCTCTGAACAGTTGATGTTGAGATGTCTGTTACTTGAACTCTGTGAAGCAATTTCTGAGGCTGGTAATTCTGAAGAACTTATCCTCTGCAGTAGAGGTAACTCTGGGTCTTCCTTTCCTGTGGCGGTCCTCATGAAAGCCAGTTTCATCATAGCGCTGGAAGGTTTTTCAAATCAAATCACATTTTATTTGTCACATACACATGGTTATCAGATGTTAATGCGAGTGTAGCGGAATGCTTGTGCTTCTAGTTCCGACAGTGCAGTAATATCTAACAAGTAATCTAACAATTACCCAACAATTACCTAATACACACAAATCTAAATGGGTGAATGAGAATATGTACATGTAAGTATATAGATGAGCGATGGTCGAGCGGCATAGGCAAGGTGCAATAGATGGTATAAAATACAGTATATACATGTGATATGTAATGTAAGATATGTAAACATTATTAATGTGGCATTATTTAGAGTGCATTGTATAAAGTGACTAGTGATCCATTTATTAAAAAGTGGCAAGTGATTGAGTATCAATGTAGGCAGCAGCCTCTCTGAGTTAATGATTGCTGTTCAGCAGTCTGATGGCCTTGAGATAGAAGCTGTTTTTCAGTCTCTCTGTCCAAGCTTTGATGCACCTGTACTGACCTCGCCTTCTGGATGGTAGCAGTGTGAACAGGCAGTGGCTCGGGTGGTTCATGTTCTTGATGATCTTTTTGGCCTTCCTGTGACATCGGGTGCTGTAGGTCTCATGGAGGGTAGGTAGTTTGCACCCGGTGATGCGTTGTGCAGACCGCACCACCCACTTGAGAGCCTTGCGGTTGAAGGTGGTGCAGTTGCCATACCAAGCTGTGATACAGCCTGACAGGATGCTCTCGATTGTGCATCTGTAAAAGTTTGTCAGGGTTTTGGGTGACAAGCCAAATTTCTTCAGCCTCCTGAGGTTGAAGAAGCGCTGTGAGCCTTCTTCACCACACTGTCTGTGTGAGTGTACCATTTCAGTTTGTCTGTGATGTGTACGCTGAGGAACTTAAAACTTTCCACGTTCTCCATTACTGTCCCTTCGATGTGAATAGGGGGTGCTCCCGTTGCTGTTTCCTGAAGTCCACGATCATCTCCTTTGTTTTGTTGAGGGATAGGTTGTATTTCTGACACCACACTCCGAGTGCCCTCACCTCCTCCCTGTAGGCTGTCACGTTGTTGTTGGTAATCAAACCCACTACTGTTGTCGTCTGCAAACTCGATGATTGAGTTGGAGGCGTGCATAGCCACGCAGTCGTGGGTGAACAGGGAGTACAGGTGGGGGCTGAGCACGCACCCTTGTGTGGCCCCAGTGTTGAGGGTCAGCGAAGTGGAGATGCTGTTTCCTACCTTCACCACCTGGGGGCAGCCCGTCAGAATGTCCAGGACCCAATTGGGTCAACCCCACAGGGCGGGGTTGAGACCCAGGGCCTCCAGCTTGATGATGAGCTTGGGGGGTACTATGGTGTTGAATGCTGAGCTGGAGTCAATGAACAGCATTCTTACATAGGTATTCCTTTTGTCCAGATGGGATTGGGCAGTGTGCCATGTGATGGCGATTGCGTCGTCTGTCGACCTGTTGGGGCGGTATGCAAACTGGGTCTAGGGTGGCCGGTAAGGTGGAGGTGATATGATCCTTGACTAGTCTCTCAAAGCACTTCATGATGACAGAAGTGAGTGCTACGGGGCAGTAGTCATTTAGTTCAGTTATCTTTGCCTTCTTGGGTACAGGAATAATGGTAGCCATCTTGAAGCATGTGGGTACAACAGCCTGGGATAGGGAGGGATTGAATATGTCCATAAACACACCAGCCAGCTGGTCTGCGCATGCTTTGAGGACGCGGCTTGGGATGCCGTCTGGGTCAGCAGTCTTGCGAGGGTTACCACATTTAAATGTTTTACTCACGTTAGCCACAGAGAAGGAGTGGGGGGGGGGGGGCAGTCCTTGTTAGCGGGCCGCGACGGTGGCACTGTATTATCCTCAAAGCGGGCGAAGAAGATGTTTAGTTTGTCTGGAAGCGTGACGTCGGTGTCCGTAACGTGGCTGGATTTATTTTTGTAGTCCGTGATTTCCTGTAGACCCTGCCACATATGTTTTGTGTCTGAGCCGTTGAATTGCGACTCCACCTTGTCCCTGTACTGGCATTTCGCTTGTTTGATTGCCTTGCAGAGGGAATAGCTACACTGTTTATATTCAGACATATTCCCAGACATCTTTCCATGTTTAAATGCGCTGGAACGCGCTTTCAGTTTTGCGCGAATGCCGCCATCCATCTACGGTTTCTGGTTAGGTTAGGTTTTAATAGTCACAGTGGGTACAACATCTCCAATTTACTTCTTTATAAACTCACTCACCGAGTCAGCGTTGTTGTTCTCTGAGGCTGACCGGAACATATTCCAGTCCACGTGATCAAAACAACCTTGAAGCGTGGCTTCCGATTGGTCGGACCAGCATTGAATGGTTCTCATCACTGGTACATCCTGTTTAAGTTTCTGCCTATAAGATGGGAGGAGCAAGATGGCGTTGTGGTTGGATTTGCCGAAGGGAGGACTGGGGAGGGCTTTGTATGCATCGCGGAAGTTAGAGTAGCAGTGGTCGACGGTATTGCGCATGCACATAGTGCAGTCAATATGCTGGAAGAATTTAGGTAGACTTGTTCTCAAATTTGCTTTGTTAAAATCCCCATCTACAATAAATGCAGCCTCGGCATGTATTGTTTCCAGTTTGCATATAGTCCAGTGAAGCTCCTTGATGGCCGTCTTGGTGTCTGCTTGAAGGGGAATGTACACAGCTGTGACTATAACTGACGAGAATTCTCTAGGTAGGTAAAATGGCCGGCACTTGATTGTAAGGAATTCTAGATCGGGTGAGCAGAAGGACTTGAGTTCCTGTATGTTGTCATGATTACACCATGAGTCGTTAATCATAAAGCACACACCCCCACCCTTCCTTTTCCCGGAGGTGTTTATCTCTGTCGGCGCGATGCATGGAGAAGCCCGGTGGCTGAACCGATACCGACAACATATCCCGAGACAGCCATGTTCCCGTGAAACAGAGAATGTTACAATCTCTGAAAGGCAGCCCTTGCTCAAATGTTGTCTACCTTGTTGTCAAGAGACTGGACATTGGCTAGTAGAATACTCAGGAGCGGTGTGCAAGTCTACAGAGCCTGGCCAGGTGGCCCTTCATCTGTCCCTTCTGCGGCGTTGTTGTTTTGGATCCCCAACTGGAATTAGCTCCAATGTCCTGGGTGATGGTCCGAACAGAGGATCCGCTTCGTAAAAGTCGTATTCCTGGTCGTAATGTTGGTAAGTTGATGTTGTTATTTTATTCAATAGTTCTTCCCGGCTGTATGTAATAAGACTTAAGATTTCCTGGGGTTTATGCGACTGCACTTGAAGAAACTTTCAAAGTTCTTGAAATTTTCAGATTGACTGACCTTCATGTCTTAAAGTAATGATGGACTGTCGTTTCTCTTGCTTATTTGTGCTGTTCTTGCCATAATATGGACTCCCCGATGTGCAAAACAGATGTCAAAGCTGACGTGCATACCTATAGAACGTAGGTACATGACGTAATGACGCCACGTAAAATTTGGCGCTATACATGCAACACAGCATTCCTAAACTAGCCCACAATGTCTGCTGTGTGGATCGAGCAGTCAACAAGTTGAGCAGTCATTTGAAAGAGTAACAAAATTTCAGCGAGACAACTCAAAGGCTTAATCCATTAATGCCAAGATAATGGAATTCATTGCCCTTGGCAATCAACCGTTCTCTGTTGTGGGTGATGTAGTAGCACTGTCAAAGCTGTACAAAAAAGTCTGCAAACAAGCAAACACCGGCCACGAACGATGTGTTTACAATATCGCGTTGGTAATAAAGCATAATTTGTTCGACCGCAATGTCTGGGGTAGCTATCTTTAGCTTAGTACCTAGCTAGCATCCATACAACCAGCCTGAAAACAATGACCAGTAGAACCTGCAGTCATTTTCATTCAATCTTAGCAATGATTTAGGAATCCTTGTAAGTATTAGCTAGGTTGCCACTTGTTGTTTGCTTATTGAAATTGAACTTCAGTTCATGAAAATAAATAGCTAGTGTAATAAATACCATTTAAAATAACACAAGCATATTGCTATTACATTGTTATAACTAACTTCTTTCAAAACAGGGTTTCTCACAAACTCATAAAACAGATACAGAGACACACACACACACCCAAGGACAGAGGGCTGACGTAAACCTTTCATAAACACTGATAAGAAAAGGGTGCTTGGGTCCGCATTTCACGAGATAATAAGACACACACACACATACCCTAGGACAGAGGGCTGACTACGCACACACAAAATCTCCTGCTTAGCTGAACATTTGGTAACAAAGAACTTTTGCTACAAGACTCAGAAGGATGACGCCCAGCTCATCAGGACCAATCTGAGAAGACAACACCCTGTCCAGAACCAACCAGAGGACCAGAACTTCCAGACTCAACCTACTTTCTGTGCTGTATAAAATGTCTATGCATTCTGTTATCTGGGCTTTTTCTGGAGGTTCTCTATGAGCTAAAGGAACGAGTCCGTATACGCTTGTACCAGATATCTTTACTCTTAAATTAAACTGTCGCTTGTCATACAATTTACCACCTTGTCTGAATCGATCCTTGACCGGCTCACCCTTCTCCATATCCCATTATCAACAGAAACATGGTAAGCAGAGGATGGTTGTCTAGAGACCCGGTCCAGAGTGGTTGATTTGGGTGGGAGAGGGCGAGTTGGTGAAAGGACGGTTCACGGAGGACAGGTGAAATCTTTTGGGGGGGAGGACGACAGTTCTGCTCAACTCGGGAAACTGATCTTCTGGTCGACCATAAACAAGGTAAGCAAGACCTGTTAAATCAAACTTTGCATATTGTCGTATAGTCCTTCCAAATTTCGATCAGTAGTACCGAGTCTGGGTAAGAATTCTTGTTTAAATTTATGTGTATAGATGACATGTGAAGGACAGTGAAGTAAACATATGTGGCCATAATTTTGTTCCGATAGTCCGGCGGCGACCGGTCCGGCTGAGTCCGGTAAGGGATAAAATTGTGTTAGGGTTCCGATAGTCCGGCGGCGACCGGTCCGGCTGAGTCCGGTAAGGAACGATATTCCGATAGTCCGGCGGCGACCGGTCCGGCAGAGTCCGGTAAGGAATAGTTAAGGTTAATTAAGGAAGTCGTAGTCCTAAGTCCGGCGGCGACCGGTCCGATTAGATTCGGTAGGGAAATCTATTCCGATAGTCCGGCGGCGACCGGTCCGGCAGAGTCCGGTAAGGAATAGAATACTGTGTATTGTTTAAATGGTTTAAATGACAAATGTTTTAAATATTGATAAGGTGGGATGTGTGAATGATAACTGATTAATGTGTATTGTTTAATGACAAACGCTCCATGTACCAATAGGGTCGGATGTGTAAATGTCAACTGATTAATGTGTATTGTTTAATGACAAACGCTCCATGTACCAATAGGGTCGGATGTGTAAATGTCAACTGTTTAATGGATGTTGTTTAATGATGAACATTGCTAGTTAAAAATAGGATTCCGATAGTCTTAAAGTGTATAAGCCTCATCCAAAAGCCCGAATATTCGTTCGGTGAAGGATGTAGTTAAAGTGAACAGTGGTAAATGATAAAGTGGTAACTATTCTAAGTCCGGCTGAGACCGGTCCGACTGAGGTCGGTAAGGAATAAACTTAATTTGTGTTGTGATAAGACCTACTCAATAGTCCAGGCTGAGACCGGTAAGGAGTAGGTTTGAATTGTGTAGTGATAAGTGATAGCTATTCAATAAGTCCGGCTGAGACCGGTCCGACTGAGATCGGTAAGGAATAGGTTCAGAGTGTTTGAGAGATCTCTAATGTAATGTGTAAGTGTTGAATGTATACTGATTAATGTGAAGTATTTTAAGTGATGAATATTGACTATATTGAATGAATGTTTAAATGAAGTGTTTAAATGTGCTGATATGATCTGTTTGTTGCGCATTCCACAACGCCGTATAAATTAAATAATACATATAAAATTCTGAGTGTACGAGGGAGGAGCTCTAAGATAAGACAGAGTACGTGTCTCCAAGAATTCATCACGGGTATTTACCAGTGACGGGCTAAGTATATTCAGATAGTCTAAATATAGTGATGAAATTTAATCAGATGATTTAAAATATAGAGATAAAAGTTAAAATATAAAATACATGACAATATGACGACCCCAATTACTCCAAAGCTTAAATTTAACGATTTTCTAGATCAGAAGATACAAGACAGGTCAGGGGGAAAAGAACAGTGGAAGTCTATCAAGAAGGTCTGGGAGGGGTTGAAGTTGAAATGGACACAGGCAGGTTATCTAGGAGGGGGGCCGCCAAGCAGGGTCCAACTGAGTACGATGGAAGGCGGACTGAGAGAGGCAGGGCAGGAAGCTAGAGACAGGGAGGTAGAAAAGAATAAAAGTCATTTGTTTAAGAAGGAAAGGACCACCAAGAGAGGGAGGTCATATGCCCGCTCTTGATGTACACCAGATAGGTATGACTGATTATGTAAGGAAACTGACGGAACTCTCTGTAGCACTCTCTACCCAGGTTCGCAAGGTCCAAGAGGGGGAGCTGCCAGGAGGCACGCCACTACTGAATGTAAAATGGTGACTGGGTGGGGGTTAAAGTCCACAAGAGAAAGTGGCTGGAACCCAGGTGGACTGAACTGTACGAAGTGAAGGAGGTTACTTCACACTCAGTTCAGGTCAAAGGTAAATCAGGCGCACCTTGGCACCACCTCACACATTGCACTCCAGCACCAACTCCTTCCAGAATTTTGACTGAGGTCAGGGGTGACTTGTGTGCCCTAAATTCGACACCAAATTCAGATCCCTTAGTTTGTGAGAATGTGGAGGAGACTCCCAGTCACACGAACTAAGGAATCTCGCCGGGAAACGGGATATCTCCCTCCCTGGGCGAGATTAGGGATATCTGGCCCCTTATTTGTGATATTCCTTCACACACTCATAACTCTTAGAATAGTATGGGGGTGGAGAGCTGTACAGAGAATGGACAGAAGATGGCAGTATTGCAGCACTCAACGGTCTCCCAGCAAACGGGGAGCCTGTTTGAATGCTGGTGACAGAGAAAAACTTAGAACCAATTCGGAGTAGAGAGAATACATTTAATAACTTATTTAGGTTAAATTTACAGACTAATGATATTATTGTTATGGATTGGCTGACATGCGATATAAATTTAGCGAAGTATATGGTAAGTTTACACTTTGGAATGGAGAAAGTTGAGAAGGGTATTATCATAATTATTAGGTTTTGTTTTTGTGGTAAACGTTTGGGTTAAGGGGTTTTCCGTGTTCCCAGAAACAAGATATCTTAAAAGAATACACTCATATTGGAATAGGAGTTTTACTTTCTGAGTTTTATTTAGGCAAGGGACTTTGTTAAGATAAAGGGTTCTTTTGGTATGTCTAGATATGGTATGGAACACGAATGTAGGTGTAACCTTTTTGACCTCTTTTCGTTGCATTTTCCTGTGACTTGATCAATCACGGGGGGATGTAGTGAGAATAATGAAATTGTGGTCATTTGGGAATACTAGTTTTGAGGTAAATTGATATAATAGAGTTTATAACTCTTGACCATAATTGTAGTTTTAACCACAGAGGAGTCAGGATTCTGTTTTTAAACATTGGCTATGACGGTTTTGAATGGGCTGTTATTGAATTGGTTTGAACAGGAGATATTTTAAGCCTATAGGGCATGGAAATAAAAGTGATAGAGAGCTTATTAGTAAAGAAAGGAATTTATATGGTTAGCATTTGTTTTGGCCATAAGAAGATAGAGATAGGTTTATTAAGGTTATGTAAGGACTTTAGAGATTGACACTATAAGACATGTGGTTATTTTAAATCCATGATTTCAGATAAAGTCAAAACAGTGAGACACTTAGTTAATATTGCAAAAGAACACATAGTTGTTATTGACTATTATTAGAAAAAGGCAGACAGATGGGTCTACCCCGCACTGTTGAGACCTTGAAGGTTTGAGAGTAGAGTGGGGAGGGTGGACCAGGAAATGAGCAAGGTAGGCTGTGAAATAAGATAGGAGAGAAAGGGTTTAACATATATAAGCAGCACAGATACATTTTAAAGTAGATAAGTCACTTCACAGATAATTGGTAAAGGATAGATATGAATGGACACCCAAACTCAAGGGACAATTGGACATGTGGAAAATGAAAGGGACGATATAATATACTAAGTCATTATTTAGAGTAGGTAAGGTTGATACCTGGCCAGAGCCAGGTATCAAACGGGGGAGGGGTACATTGTGGTCTAGGATAGGATGGGGCCTATTGGATAATAAACTAATTTAAAATTAAAAAATTCTAGCTAAAAAAAATAGGCATAGAATTTAAATATATAATCAGATAGAACAAATGAGAAACTGTTTGTTAACCAAACCTGTATGTCCAAGATTTTATGCGTTGCAGGTGAATTAAAGGAGAAGGTGATTCACTCGACCTGGGGGCATATCGCACTTGGAGGGTGAGACACACTGACACTGTCGAATGATCACAGAGTTAAGGAGAAGAACCGTTACTAATAGAGTTCGGGGATCAACTCCTTAATGAAGAATTCCCTGCCCCCGACCTTTCCTCACTGTGTTTGTTCATAGAAGTGAAAGTGTTGCTTGGTCTCTGGCTGATGATGTGTTCTCTGGGAGAGGGTGGGGCTTTGCAGGACTGCTTGTGGTCCTGAGTTGTCTGTTTAGGATACGATGGGGATGTTACCATCGCAGTGCTGCCAGAACCACCACCAGTTCCAACAGACCAGGTTCAGCCGGCCTCCTCCACCACTTCAAGACCAAGTCCCACGCCATCACCTGAACTCTACAATCTGGTATAGGTAATAAATGTAAAAGACATCTCAGATAGTGACCAATTGGGGACTGAAACTGGTTATGAGGGAAGGGAGAATATGTGGTTGGCCTACAAAACACTTAATAGAAAGGACTGTGTCGTATGTGGACATGCCAGACCTATTCTGGCTGCTCACCCATTTGCCCTAAAGCCTGTCTAGGACTGGGGTGCCGCTAGCGGCACACCCCCCCCCCCCACTGAAAAGCCAGGGCGCGAAATTCAAAAAAAATATTTTTTTAAAATATTTAACTTTCACACATTAACAAGTCCAATACAGCTAATGAAAGATACAGATCGTGTGAATCCAGCCAACATGTCCGATTTTTAAAATGTTTTACAGGGAAGACACAATATGTAAATCTATTAGGTAAACACCTTAGCAAAAGAGACCATTTTTTCTTTGTCCACCAACACCACTAGCTATCACCAATTCGGCTAAACTAAGATATTGATAGCCACTAACCAAGAAAAAACCTCCTCAGATGACAGTCTGATAACATATTTATGGTATAGGATAGGTTTTGTTAGAAAAATGTGAATATTTCAGGTAGATATCATAGTTTACAATTGCACCCACCGTCACAAATCGACTAGAATAAATAGATAGAGCAACGTGTCTTACCTAATTACTAATCATAAAACATTTCGTAAAAATACACAGCATACACTAATCGAAAGAGACAGATCCTGTGAATACAGACAATATTTCAGATTTTCTAAGTGTCTTACAGCGAAAACACAATAAATCGTTATATTAGCATACCACATATGCAAACGTTACCCCAGCATTGATTCTAGCCAAAGAGCGCGATAACGTCAACATCGCCAAAAGATATTAATTTTTTCACTAACCTTCTCAGAATTCTTCAGATGACACTCCTGTAACATCATATTACAACATACATATACAGTTTGTTCGAAAATGTGGATATTTAGCCACCAAAATCGTGGTTATACAATGAGAAAAGTAGCCGAGCTGGTCAGAAAATGCCGTGCTCCATATTAGACAGTGATCTAGTCGTATACATAAATACTCATAAACGTGACTAAAAAATATAGGGTGGACAGCGATTGATAGACAATTTAATTCTTAATACAATCGCGGAATTACATTTTTTAAATTATCCTTACTTTTCAATACAGTTTGCGCCAAGCGAAGCTACGTCAAAAAAGATGGCGTCCTAAGCCACTAACATTTTTCGACAGAAACACGATTTATCATAATAAATTGTTCCTACTTTGAGCTGTTCTTCCATCAGAATCTTGGGCAAAGAATCCTTTCTTGGGTCTAATCGTCTTTTGGTCGAAAGCTGTCCTCTTGCCATGCAGAAATGCACATTGCGTTCGGCATGAACTGGAACGGTGCCCAGAGATTCACAGTGGCTCAGAAATAAATGTCCCAAAATCGCACTAAACGGATATAAATTGCTATAAAACGCTTTAAATTAACTACCTTATGATGTTTTTAACTCCTATAACGAGTAAAAAGATGACCGGAGAAATATAACAGGCTACACTAATGCTTGGAAAAACAGTAGGTCGGTATCCTCCGCGCGCATGACGCACCTAGAAAAGAGGTCCTACCTACAGGATTTTTTCATTTATAGTGGCTGTGATTGGGCAATCGATACCATTCAAAGCGTCATCACGTAAAGGCATCCAGGGGAAGACGTAAGCAGTGTCCGTATACTAATAGGAATAACAGTGGCCTTAAAACTGACTCCAGAACAGGGGCCAAAATGTGTGAAATCTGACTCCATGTCAGGGAAATTGCTGTAGAATGAGTTCTGTTCCACTTAGAGACAAAATTTCAACGGCTATAGAAACTATAGACTGTTTTCTATCCAATAATAATAATAATATGCATATTGTACGATCAAGAAGTTTGTAGGAAGCCGTTTCAAAAATTACACGATTTCCATAAATAGTGACAACAGCACCCCCTAGCCTTAACAGGCTAAGTAAGGGGGAAGGTTGGATGTGCATATTGGAAAGTTTAAGCCAAATTCAACCCTGTGTAAAACTCTGAGTCTTGTGTTCCCAGAAGTCCCTCCCCAGAAGACACCATGGGGGGTTAAGGCATATGGGGGATATTACAGCTGTAACACTGGTATAGGTAGAGGTATAGACTATGGGAGGTTCCCTACTACTGCCTGCATCACTAATGTCACTATTAACTAGAGGTGTTGCTGATGTATGGTGGATGTGTGGACCTGCCAGGCGGTTGACCCCATTTTGAAAGGAGATTATCAGGGAACATGTGTTTTGGCCAGTCTGATAAACACCATTGCCTATTATTGAGGTTACAGCTAACCAACTTTTGGGAGCTGCACATGACAGAGGCTTGGGACCAACCCAGGAGACGGCAGAAACGTGACGCTCCTTGGTCCGAGAGTACAGATAACATCCACACCAACCTGTTGGGGGTCCCAATAGGGGTCCCCCACGAATTCCAGACATTAAACAGGAAAGATGGCCTGTGGCATCTGATGCCCATCATTGGCCCAGCTATTGTTGATGCTAAACAAAATGCCTGGATCAATTATATCTACTATAATTAATAATGATTTGTTAAATACACCCACACAGTACTTACGGGGGTGGCTGAACAATTGGATGCTACCTTTCAAACCAGTAGACAAAATAGACTAGCACTGGACATGATTCTGGCCGACCAGGGAGGTGTATGTAACAATACTAGTCCGGATGGGAGCATTTCAAAAGCTCTGAGTGGGTTGGCAGGGTTATCGGTGGAGGTGAGGGGTCTTGCAGGTGTGGAGGGGAGTGGACTGTTCCCATGGCTGGGTGGTTGGTTTGGTAAGTACACTGCAGTGATGATTACTGGATTTCTGACCCTAAGTTGTTGTTTTTCGTATGCTCATGTGCCGTAATGCCTGTATCATACCTTGTTTGAAGAAGTCTGTTACAGATGTGGAAAGGGCCTATGGTATGATGCCGCTGCTTGATGCTCCAGTTGTAGAGGCTGATACGAAATCAAGCTTTCGCAGGAGAGTGGGCCTGACAGAGGAGGACCCTTGGTTCGCTGTAGTTGATGTTGTCGAATGAATAAAAAGTGATGTTTGTCCTCCCTGTTGTGAAGGTTTGAAGTTCCCGGGTGGCGACGAGCCCACCTGATACAGGTTGTATAGAGGGATGGACCTGAGGGTTTAACATATTCTCGTTTTTTGGTTACTAATGTGTCCAGGGGTAGTTCTTGGAGTGGTCTCCTTTTGGTCCTTGCTCATCCTTATCGTGGGCAAACTTGCACCGCCTACTCTTGACGGTGCTATCCTTACAGCTACAGGGGTCTCGGGACTTACAAATAACTGGCTACTATTGGCTGAGGAAGCTGGAAAGGCCACCCGCCAGAGCTGTGTGGTATGTATGGGAGCCCGTCCACTCCTTCGCATTGTACCGGCTACTCTACCTGATGTATGTCTGCTTCCTGTTATGAAGCATGACAACCCAACTGCCAACTGCACTAGCTGGGATAAGGTCTATCCTGTTGTTAAAGGTACCAGACGGGCCCCCATGTTTTCTTCTCGGGTTGCCAGGGCTAATTTTACTTGTATAAATATGTCCCTTGGCCCTCCAATGCTGGGAGCACTACCTTATGAATGGTGCAATAACACCCATAATCCTAATGCCCCTTTCCAACCTGTGTCTAGAGCTGATGTCTGGTGGTGGTGTGGAGGAAATCATCTATATGACTGCCTGCCAGGGAATGCCACTGGTCTTTGTGCTCTTGTCTCTCTGCTTCTTCCTGTTTCAGTGTATCCTATGGAAGTAAAGGACCTGATGGCCCGTGTAGAGAGGGACGGGGATTTATCCCGGTCCAAAAGATCAACAGGAGTGGATCCTGGAGACCCCACCTATCTTGATGCCATTGGGATCCCTAGGGGGGTGCCAGATAAGTATAAACTTGTGGATCAAGTGGCAGCCGGTTTTGAGTCATCAATATGCTGGTGGTGCACCATTAATAAGAATGTCGATAGAATCAACTACATTCATTTTAATGTCCAAAAACTAGGCAATTGGACCCAGCAAGGCTTTGAGGCGGTACATGGCCAATTGGCAGCTACCAGCTTGATGGCCTTCCAAAACCGCATTGCAGTAGACATGCTACTCTCTGAGAAGGGAGGTGTATGCTCTATGTTTGGTGAACAGTGTTGCACCTTTATACCTAACAACACCGCCACTGATGGTAGCCTGACCATTGCCTTAGAAGGCTTGAGGACTCTTAATGGTAAGATGAAATCCCATTCTGGTGTAGACACCTCCATGTGGGATTCCTGGATGGATGCTTTTGGGAAATATAAAACCCTGGTGTCCTCAATTTTGGTTTCTATCTCAGTGTTTGCAGCCATTTTGGTTTTGTGTGGTTGCTGTTGCATACCATGCATTCGTTCACTCACCACTAGGGTCATATCTAAAGCCATTGACCCAACAAGCCCTTCCCAGATGTTTCCTCTTTTAGGGGATGAAGGCCCTCCATCTTTTGAGGACAACAACATGCCTGCTGCTTTTACCTTTTTCTAGTTTATGTCACGTCTCTTAGGAGACGTGAAGAGAGGGCATATGAAACTTTCTCTTCAAGAAAGTTTCTGCATATACTACTCCTGCTTGATCCCATGTTTATGTCACGTCTCTTGTGAGACGTGAAGAGAGGGAATCAAAACTTTTTCTTCTGGAAAAAGTTTCCCTTCTTGTGCCTGGATTCGCTTAAAGTTTATGTCACGTCTCTTATGAGACGTGAAGAGAGGGAATCAAAACTTTATCTTCTGATAAAGTTTACTCTAATTTTGCCATTTATAGCTTTTGTCCTAGCCTTTGTCACGTCTCTTATGAGACGTGAAGAGGGGGATTTGTAATAAATACCATTTAAAATAACACAAGCATATTGCTATTACATTGTTATAACTAACTTCTTTCAAAACAGGGTTTCTCACAAACTCATAAAACAGATACAGAGACACACACACACACCCAAGGACAGAGGGCTGACGTAAACCTTTCATAAACACTGATAAGAAAAGGGTGCTTGGGTCCGCATTTCACGAGATAATAAGACACACACACACATACCCTAGGACAGAGGGCTGACTACGCACACACAAAATCTCCTGCTTAGCTGAACATTTGGTAACAAAGAACTTTTGCTACAAGACTCAGAAGGATGACGCCCAGCTCATCAGGACCAATCTGAGAAGACAACACCCTGTCCAGAACCAACCAGAGGACCAGAACTTCCAGACTCAACCTACTTTCTGTGCTGTATAAAATGTCTATGCATTCTGTTATCTGGGCTTTTTCTGGAGGTTCTCTATGAGCTAAAGGAACGAGTCCGTATACGCTTGTACCAGATATCTTTACTCTTAAATTAAACTGTCGCTTGTCATACAATTTACCACCTTGTCTGAATCGATCCTTGACCGGCTCACCCTTCTCCATATCCCATTATCAACACTAGTCAGCAACTTAACCCTGTTGCCAAAAGCTAACGTTATAAGCAGCCAGCTATCATCATCTGGCTAGTGAGGCTCGACCGCACCGGGTTATGTTTTGTGAGGCTAGCCACAATAAGGATTAGGAACAATAGTGGAAATTGCTGTTTGCCTTCAAAATAAAAGTATGGCATTGACAGTAATGCAATTGAATACAAACAGTAGAATGCCATACTTGTATTTTGAAGGCTAACCACAAAGTCCACTATTGTGGATAATCCTTATTGTGGCTAACTTCACATAGATGGCTCCGACCACCATTAAATCAAATAAGAACTGTCTTATAAATTAGGGTTATTTTAGATGATGACACCTAGCTATATAGTTAGCTAGCTAACTTTAGCTTCTGAAACAGATTGTTGTATTATTTGACACGCAAAGACCCCAACTGCGTTCCAAAGAAATCCTGGTTGAGAGAATGAAACGACTGAACAAATAAACAACGAAACAGCACAGCAAGTAAGTGAAAGAAATTGGTTTTGATAATGTTTTACTGGTAATGGGGATATAAATAACTTTTTGGTCCGTGTGGTGTGTGTGTAACCTTTATTTAACTAGGCAAGTCAGTTAAGAACAAATTCTTATTTACAATGACTGCACGGAAGATGTGATACAGCCTGGATTCGAACCAGATACTATAGTGACGCCTCTTGCACTGAGAAGCAGTGCCTTAGACCACTGTGTCCAACTATTTAACTGTACTAGAATGCTTAAAAGGCTGCTAAAATTGTAAATATCGGTAGGTTTTTTTTGGCAAAGAAAATATGGGATATCAGTATTGGGCAAAAATGTCATATCGGTGCATCACTAATACCAACAATACCTTGTCACAACACTACTAACGCATTAAGAAAATAAATTACACATGAACTTTTAACAAGGCACACCTGTTAATTGAAATGCATTCCAGGTGACTACCTCGTGAAGCTGGTTGAGAGAATAAAAAGAGTGTGCAAAGCTGTCATCAAGGCAATGGGTGGCTACTTTCAAGAATCTCAAATATAAAATATATTTTGATTTGTTTAACACTTTTTTGGTTACATGATTCCATGTGTTATTTCATAGTTTTGATGTCTTCCCTATTATTCTACAATGTAAAAAAAATAAAAAAAAATAATCTTTCTTCTTTATCTAATAAATGTGTTTATTCACTCACAACTAGGTTGTTGCTGGACCCAGCACAGGCAGTGTGATCCTCTGGTCTCAGTGCTGTGGGAAAGGATGCTTGGCTTAGCAGACACAGCTCAGAGGTGAGTGCAGTGTATGAAGAAAACAGAGAGACACAGATGTACTGCCAGTTCCTTAATTTGTTGGCTCTATATGTAATAGCAATTAACACTTAGGAGTGACAGACAGACACAGACAGAGTGACAACAGAGGAACAAAGACAGAAAAACAGAGTGTCAGACAGACACACGGTGATGTGGGCTGGTGTGGCTGTATTGCCATGGCTGAATGTTGTTTTAAGCACTAGTCTGGAAAATATTGCATTGAGACACCTTAGTCCATAGATGCCACATATCAAGTTTCATGCTAATCAGTAATTTGCTGCCTGAAGAGTTGCGTAAAGTATTTTTCACAAAATTCAAAATGACGGAAAATCCATCATGTCAGACCTTATGGGTCCCTGAGGCTCATTTGTTCCTTCTGAGAGGGACCCATGTACCGAATTTCATTACTTTAGGTCAAACAGGGTGAGGGGCTTGACATTTCAAACTTTGCATTTTCAATATCTTGTTATAGCGCCACCATCTGCCCAATCAGTGTACTTTTGTAAATACTGGATCTCTATGGCAAGACGCATCATTCGCCCAAGTTTTGTTCAAATCGGGCCAGTGCTGTCTGAGTTAACGTGTGACTACTGTAAGAAAGAACATACAAACGAACATACGGGGACAGATCCACAGTCTCCTCCCAGTTGTCATCGCCGGGGACAATAAAGATGGTGGGCTAGTACAGCATTGCACCAGTGTTGGAAAAATGGTTGGCATTATAAACTAGGCCTACATGGCAACTTCATTCCACAACAAGTGCAATAATGACCATGTTATAATTTTCCCTCACCTTTTTGAACGACAAAAAGACACCATACAAGATAGTATGATAGTCGCAAAACAATTTTGATGACATAAACAAGGATTGTCCTATTGTCCACTTTCAGAATGTTCTTTAATAGCCTTCCGATGTGTCTACTTCCCCTCCATCCCTTGGGCTCATGCCTCATTGCCTCCATTGGAAAATCTGTGATTGATCCCCTGAAGAATGGCACAACTACCGGTCCTTAACAAGGACCTGTGTCCGTTCAACATACCTTTTATCCTTAAAGACACACATGGCTAAACAGCCAATGCCAAGGGACAAATAGTCATTTCCTCAAACCAGACAGGGCCCTGGGACACCAGAATCTAAGGGTCAGAATGGACTGTGTTCCACAAGACTCACTCATGACAGGAACACTGTTGCATGCAAAAGGCCTGGGATGTATTCGTTACGTCTTGCAACGGAAACCGTTTACCGTTTAAGAACCAACCAAATGGAATGAAATGACGAAGGAGCTACATTAATTTGTCCAATAGAAACTCTTGTTTTCATTACAAAACATTTTCCGTTTGGAATAAAAAGATTGTTTCAGACGAAATGTTTTGCTAAAATCTGCGTAATGATTACACCCGATACCACCCACGTGAAAACCACATTCACATAATCACACACACATTTCCCCCCATGCTTGACCACACAGAGGCATCACAATGTAGACACACAGTCCATTTGAGAGCCACACTGTTTTTTTTTATCCAACCCTTGGTTTAAATTAGCAGGAAAATCAGTGAGAACACCTTCAACCCCAAAAGACATGCAAAACAACAGTTAGTGCTGCACCTTGAAACATCTGAGAGCTGGGACTTGATGTTTTATTTATGGACAATAACTCCCCCTTGTGGTAAATACAATAAACTATAGTAGGTTGGCAAACTTGCGTCGAGCATAATATGACAAACAAGTATCTTTATTTCTAGTGTAGGAACACTTACAAAATATAAAATCATCCTCTAATATTCACAAAAGAAATAAGAACATAAGAGCTTATATACTCCAGCTTGAGTAATACACATGGCAAAAATAGACCATTGAAAGTGTGTTGTTTTATACAAAAGTATGTGGACACCCCTTCAAATTAGTGGATTCAGCTATTTCACCCACATCCGTTGCTGACAGTTCTATTAAATTGAGCACACCTCCATGCACTCTCCATAAACAAACATTGACAGTAGATTGGCCCATACTGAACAGCTCAGTGACTTTCAATGTGGCACCGTCATAGGATGCACCTTTCCAACAAGCCAGTTTGTCAAATTTCTGCCCTGCTAGAGCTGCCCCGGTCAACTGTAAGTGCTGTTATTGTGAAGTGGAAACTTCTAGGAGCAACAATGGCTCAGCCGCGAAGTTGTAAGCCACACAAGCTCACAGAACGGGATGGCCAAGTGCATAGTGCTGTAAAGTTTAGTGGAGGAGAAATAATGGTCTGGGGCGGTTTTTCATGGTTCGGGCTAAGCCCCTTAGTTCCAGTAAAGGGAAATCTTAATGCAACAGCATACGGCATTCTAGACGATTCTGCGCTTCCAACTTTGTGGCAACAGTTTGGGGAAGGCCCATTACTGTTTCAGCATGACAATGCCCCTGTGCACAAAGCGAGGTCCATACAGAAATGGTTTTTCGAGATCAGTGTGGAAGAACTTGACTGGCCAGCAGAGCCGTGTCTTCAAACCCAATCGAACACCTTTGGGATGAATCGGAACGCAGACTACGAGTCAGGCCTAATCACACAACATCAGTGCCCGACCTCACTAATGCTCGTGGCTGAATGGAAGCAAGTCCCTGCAGCAATGTTCTAACATCTAGTTTCCTTCCCAGAAGAGTGGAGGACCAACACCATATTAAATGCCCATGATTTTGGAATGAGCTGTCCACATACTTTTGGCTTTGTTTATTTCTGAACCTGAGTTTAAAACAAACAAAAATCTGACAGTAACTGAAAAACCTGGCTCCTGTTCATAACTTATATGGAAAAACTAACATTATGCAAAATGTATGGCACCATAGAATCCAAGCAGAAAAACAAACACAAAATCAGGACAAAAATGAGCTAGCTAGTGTATATGTTTGGATAAGGTTAATGTGCTTTCGCAATATCACTCCCTAAACCTGCACAAAGCCCTAGTCTCTCCCCCAACGTGCCAGTCCTATACCCCCTCCCATCATCTTAGGGAAGCCAGAGTGCTCTTCCTGGCAGAGGTGCCACACCATGATGCACTGGTAGTTCCACAGTAGCAGCAGTGCCATGACTGTCAGGGCCACCATGATGAGGATGGCCAGGAGGATGCGCTGGCGAGAGCAGCAACTGGAGGGACTGGTAGTGCTGTCTTCTAACAGTCCTGCATAATGCCTCTCCAGGTCTTCAACCTTGGGTCTGGAGGTTGGAGGATGCCACAGCCATTGTTTGATCCATGAGACAGGGAGGCGATGGACAGGGGCTTCCCATGGACCTCCAGCCCTGATCCATGGCTCGGTCTCAGCCATCCTGACCCTTGTATAGATCTCACTTGAGAACTTTAAGGCAAACTGGACAAAAGACAATGGTAGTGTCATACTACTTCTTATTGATACTGTAGGCCTACTTTTACTACAATTTGGCATCATGACATCAGTTTGTACTGTCATTTTTTAAAACCCAGACATCAAAAAGTGTCTGGCTATGCAGTCTCAAGGCTGAATCTGTGGGTGTTGATGTCAACTAGTACAGTAGATTCAGCAGTGAAGTAGTCTTCAGTTAGGCCTTACATACCCATATTCTGTAAATTATTATTCTACACAGTAAGTCATCAAACGGATATGGGCTAAATATTGGCACATGTTTGTTGTTGCAATTTGTTACTGTTTAAATACAAGAGAAGTAGTCTGTACAGGAACGGCACACAACCCTGCGGGTGAATATTGTAAATTACCGTCTACATATTTTACTGAAAAGTAAAAGCGCTGAGTTCGTCGAGCTTCTTATCTTACAAACTCCAGAACTCAGATGAGGTTCAGCTCCAAACAGGTGCGGACGGTTTTAACACGTATAGGTATATTTCTCTATAAAATAGTTCCATATACCTACCTTCAAAAACGATTCACGACCCCTATCACCTCTGAAGAAACAACAACAGTCAAAAAAAAAAATAACAAAAAAAATACGTAAGCCACACCCAATTGGAAATCTTCTACCTGATGAGCAGGCGCGAGAACGTCCTGCTGTCCTAGCCCCCACCTCCGGGGTCGTCACTCGTTACCACATTCACAAAATTATAAACCCCGCCTATTTCTACAATTTCTTCTTAAAATCTGATTTTAAACCTAACCTCAACCACACTGCCAACCTTATGCCTAACCCTAACCTTAAATGAAGACCATTAAGCAAATTTATGTTTTCATGAATTTTTACAATATAGTCAATATTGAAGTAGTATGACACAGCTTTGTGGCTATGGTAACTAGTGGAAACCCAGTGTTGCCAACTTAGCGACTTTGTCGCTATATTTAGCGAGTATTCAGACCCCTCTAGCGACACATTTTCAAAAAAGCGACTAGCGACAAATCTAGCGACTTTTTCTGGTGTTATTGGAGACTTTTGTGAAGGCACGTATCGTTCTTACTCTACTCAACGAGCAGCGAGTGCTGCCACCCAGGTCCCAAAGCACTCACAGGCGGCCCAGTCCTCGCACAGCAGTCCCTCTCAGCTGCAGTCAGAGCAGGAGATGTTCACTCTTCCGCGTCCAGATTGCAAATGAATCGCGCATGCGGGAAGCCGCCGCTGGCTGATCTCGCCCTGGTTTACATTTAAAACATATTTTTTACCTGAACTAGGGCCAGACTAGCTACCATAATTTTCTCACATTGCCATTGCCATTTTTTTTCTATTGTCTCTTTTTGGTCCATTTAGATTGTTAATGTAGATTGTATACAAAAAAATGTAAAAAATGTTATGGTTAAAAATGGTCATGTTTTACTGTGACTTGTAGGCTCCCAAGTGGATGATAAGGTTAAAAAACCAAACCAAATTAAGAAAAATAAAATAAAAAAATAAAATAAAAAACTAACTAACTAACTCCGCCAGAGTGTCTCTTTTGGGTCACTTTTGCCGGTCCCAAGCCCGGATAGAGGAGGAGGGTTGGAATTGTGACATAAAAAAAAACAAGAATCGACAGAAGAAAGTTCATTTGTAGTTCTAAACATATTTAGGGTGTTTTTTACTCACTTTTTGTCTCTCCCACGACGTTATTCCTCTCTCCTACAGCGTCCATCACAGCCGATTATGCAAATTAGGTTATGACATCATTTAGCGACTTCTAGTGACTTTTAGGACAGCCAATAGCTACTTTCCTTACTAAGGAGCTGGCAACACTGAACCCACCTCCAGCCACTGAAAACGAACGAGCTTGATTTAGCTTGCCCGTGTGCGGTTTGGATGGGGTTCACGCAACATTAAAATACCTTAATATAAGGGACCCAACTTTGGTTTTAGAAGTGGGGGGGACATAAATTTGCGAGGGGTCTGGCAAATTTCCTGCATTTCTACACAATCCAATATAACCCATGGCCCTTCTAGCCCTCTCTATTTAGAACAACTAAAATTAAGAAAAAAAAAATGCACCCAGTCATCAAGCTAGGTAAGAGATCATTGTTAAATATGTTTTTAAGTGATTGATAAGACTGAACTAGATAAAAGGTCATTCAATAATCAATATTGTGTTGCAGCTTTAACCAATAGCCTAACAAATCAAACACATTTCTTAAGACATCCTCTATATAAAATTTCTGCCAGACCACCCAGCTAGCCTGAGCCACCTGCACACCCAACCCCCACCAGTCTAGTCAATACCTAAACTCTCTCCCAAAACACATTTTCCCCACCTTTTTTTTTCTTTATTCCCAAGGGAAATGTTTAGAAACAAAAGTTTAAAAAACAACAATAAAAAAACACATACAACTACACATGTAAATGAACACAGAGAAACAGCACATCCTCCATGCTGGGAAGGCTTTCTACCAGATGTTGGATCATTGCTGCGGGGACTTGCTTCCATTCAGCCACAAGAGCATTAGTGAGGTTGGGCACTGATGTTGGGCAATTAGGCCTGGCTCAAAGTCGGCATTCCAATTCATCCCAAAGGTGTTTGATGGGGTTGAGGTCAGAGCTCTGTGCAGGCCAGTCAAGTTCTTCCACACCGATCTCAACAAACCATTTCTTTATGAACCTTGCTTTGTGCACAGGGGCATTGTCATGCTGAAACAGGTAAGGGCCTTCCCCAAACTGTTGCCACAAAGTTGGAAGCACAGAATCATCTAGAATGTCATTGTATGCTGTAGTGTTAAGATTTCCTTTCACTAGAACTAAGGGGTCTAGCCCGAACCATGAAAAACAATCCCAGACCATTATCCCTCCTCCACCAAACTTTATAGCTGGCACTATGCATTTTGGCAGGTAGCGTTCTCCTGGCATCCGCCAAACCCAGATTTGTCCGTCGGACTGTCAGATGGTGAAGCGCGATTCATCACTCCAGATAACGTTTCCACTGCTCCAGAGTCCAATGACGGCGAGCTTTACACCACTCCAGGCGGAGCGTGGCATTGTGTATGGTGATCTTAGGCTGTGTGGGGCTGCTCGGCCATGGAAACCCATTTCATGAAGCTCCCGACGAACAGTTCGTGTCTTGATGTTGCTTCCAGAGGCAGTTTCTGAGTACAGATCCCTTGACTTTTTCCACATTTTGTTACGTTACAGCCTTATTTTAAAATGTATTAAATTGTCCCCCCCATCAATCTACACACAATACCCAATAATGACAAAGTAAAAAAACGTTTTTAGAAATATCACATTTACATAAGTATTCAGACCCTTTACTGAGTACTTTGTTGAAGCACCTTTGGCAGTGATTACAGCCTCAAGTCTTCTTGGGTATGACACTAAATGCTTGGCACACCTGTATTTGGGGAGTTTCTCCCATTCTTCTCTGCAGATCCTCTCAGGCTCTGTCAGGTTGGATGGGGATTGTCGCTGCACAGCTATTTTCAGGCCTCTCCAGAGATGTTGGATTGGGTTCAAGTCCGGGCTCTGGCTGGGCAACTCAAGGACATTCAGAGACTTGTCCCAAAGCCATTCCTGCGTTCTCTTGGCTGTGTGCTTAGGGTCGATGTTCTGTTGGAAGGTGAACCTTCGCCCTAGTCTGAGGTCCAGGAGCGCTCTGGAGCAGGTTTTCATCAAGGATCTCTCTGTTCTTTACTCTTTTCATCTTTCCCTCGATCCTGACTAGTCTCCCAGTCCTTGCCGCTGAAAAACATCCCCACAGTATGATGCTGACACCACCATGCTTCATCATAGGGATGGTGTCAGGTTTCTTCCAGATGTGACACGTGGCATTCAGGTCAAATAGTTCAATTTTGGTTTCATCCGACCAGAAAATCTTGTTTCTCATGGGTTGAGAGTCCTTTAGGTGCCTTTTGGCAAACTCCAAGCGGGCTGTCATGTGCCTTTTACTGAGGAGTAGCTTCCGTCTGGCCTGATTGGTGGAGTGATGCAGAGATGGTTGTCGATCTGGAAGGTTCTCCCATCTCCACAGAGGAACTCTGGAGCTCCGTCAGAGTGACCATCGGGTTCTTGGTCACCTCCCTGACCAAGGCCCTTCTCCCCCAATTGCTCAGTTTGGCCAGCTCTAGGAAGATTCTTGGTGGTTCCAAATTTCTTTCATTTAAGAATGATGGAGGCCACTGTGTTCTTGGGGACCTTCAATGCTGCAGAAATATTTTAGTACCCTTCCCCAGATTTGTGCCTCGACACAATCCTGTTGTACGCACAATTCCTTCGACCTCATGGGTTGGTTTTTGCTCTGACATGCGTTGTCAACTGTGGGAACTTATATAGACAGGTTTGTGCCTTTCCAAATCATATCCAATCAATTGAATTTAGCACAGGTGGACTCCAATCAAGTTGTAGAAACATCTCAAGGATGATCAGTGGAAAAAGGATGCACCTGAGCTCAATTTCGAGTCTCATAGCATAGGGTCTGAAAACGTATGTAAATAAGGTATTTCTGCTTTGCATTTTTAATACATTTGCAAAACAATCTAAAAACCTGTTTTCGGTAAGTCATTACGGGGTGTTGTGTGTAGATTGATGAGGGAAAAAAAGTATTATATAAATCTTAGAACAAGGCTGTAATGTAACATAATGTGGAAAAAGTCAAGGGATCTGAATACTTTCCGAACGCCCTGTGTGTCTGAGATTTATATGAACAGGACTGGGCATTCAAACATATCTGTATCCATTCATCATCAATAGCTTCTACCAGGTGTTCCTCACATTTTTGATTTACATGATTTGTGTCACCGGGAAAAGCCTCTATCAACCCTTGTTACAGTTTGAAATCAACTTTGGAGGTTTTTCAGACTGCTATACAATAGTTTAAATCTTTGAACCATCTGGGTTGTCCAGTGTTGCTGCACAAAGATAATAAAGTGTTGTATCTGCAAAAATTCACCTCTGCTCCATCACAGATTGGACTTCCCTGGCTGCTTGACCCTGCTGAGACCCGTCACCATCTGATCCTCCTAAGATGAGGCATGACAAAGATTTACTTGGTGAACATTTATACATTATATTTTCCAAGAATATAATCAATGGTTCAGTAATTAAAATGACCATTATTCCCAGATCCCAGACTGTAATATGCTGTCCTGTAGCTACTGTAGGTCCAACCATCAACTCAAGATGGAACTTTGTATCATTCACTGATATTGTTATTGTTAGTATACTGCAAAAGTCACCTGAGCTCTGTAGACTGGCTGTCTGACCCTTACTGGGACACATGTCACCATCTGATCCTGTTAAGACATGAGCAACGATTAAAACATTCCCAAACCAGAAACCATGGATTGATGGCAGCATTCGCGTGAAACTGAAAGCGTGAACCACTGCTTTTAACCAGGGCAAGGTGACCGGAAACATGACCGAATACAAACAGTGTAGCTATTCCCTCCGCAAGGCAATCAAACAAGCTAAGTGCCAGGATAGAGACAAAGTAGAGTCGCAATTCAACAGCTCAGACACAAGAGGTATGTGGCAGGGTCTACAGTCAATCACGGATTACAAAAAGAAAATCAGCCCCGTCGCGGACCAGGATGTCTTGCTCCCAGACAGACTAAATAACTTTTTTGCTCGCTTTGAGGACAATACAGTGCCACTGACACGGCCCGCTACCAAAAGCTGCGGGCTCTCCTTCACTACAGCCGAGGTGAGTAAAACATTTAAACGTGTTAACCCTCGCAAGGCTGCAGGCCCAGACGGCATTCCCAGCCGCGTCCTCAGAGCATGCGCAGACCAGCTGGCTGGTGTGTTTAAGGACATATTCAATCAATCCTTATCCCAGTCTGCTGTTCCCACATGCTTCAAGAGGGGCACCATTGTTCCTGTTCCCAAGAAAGCTAAGGTAACTGAGCTAAACGACTACCGCCCCGTAGCACTCACTTCCGTCATCATGAAGTGCTTTGAGAGACTAGTCAAGGACCATATCACCTCCACCCTACCTGACACCCTAGACCCACTCCAATTTGCTTACCGACCCAATAGGTCCACAGACGACGCAATCGCAACCACACTGCACACTGCCCTAACCCATCTGGACAAGAGGAATACCTATGTGAGAATGCTGTTCATCGACTACAGCTCAGCATTTAACACCATAGTACCCTCCAAACTCGTCATCAAGCTCGAGACCCTGGGTCTCGACCCCGCCCTGTGCAACTGGGTCCTGGACTTCCTGACGGGCCGCCCCCAGGTGGTGAGGGTAGGTAATAACATCTCCACCCCGCTGATCCTCAACACTGGGGCCCCACAAGGGTGCGTTCTGAGCCCTCTCCTGTACTCCCTGTTCACCCACGACTGTGGCCATGCACGCCTCCAACTCAATCATCAAGTTTGCGGACGACACTACAGTGGTAGGCTTGATTACCAACAACGACGAGACGGCCTACAGGGAGGAGGTGAGGGCCCTCGGAGTGTGGTGTCAGGAAAATAACCTCACACTCAACGTCAACAAAACAAAGGAGATGATTGTGGACTTCAGGAAACAGCAGAGGGAGCACCCCCCTATCCACATCGACGGGACAGTAGTGGAGAAGGTGGAAAGTTTTAAGTTCCTCGCTGTACACATCACGGACAAACTGAATTGGTCCACCCACACAGACAGCGTTGTGAAGAAGACGCAGCAGCGCCTCTTCAACCTCAGGAGGCTGAAGAAATTCGACTCGTCACCAAAAGCACTCACAAACTTCTACAGATGCACAATCGAGAGCATCCTGTCGGGCTGTATCACCGCCTGGTACGGCAACTGCTCCGCCCACAACCGTAAGGCTCTCCAGAGGGTAGTGAGGTCTGCACAACGCATCACCGGGGGCAAACTACCTGCCCTCCAGGACACCTACACCACCCGATGTCACAGGAAGGCCATAAAGATCATCAAGGACAACAACCACCCGAGCTACTGCCTGTTCACCCCGCTATCATCCAGAAGGCGAGGTCAGTACAGGTGCATCAAAGCAGGGACCAAGAGACTGAAAAACAGCTTCTATCTCAAGGCCATCAGACTGTTAAACAGCCACCACTAACATTTAGTGGCCGCTGCCAACATACTGACTCAACTCCAGCCACTTTAATAATGGGAATTGATGGAAATTATGTAAAAATGTATCACTAGCCACTTTAAACAATGCCACTTAATATAATGTTTACATACCCTACATTACTCATCTCATATGTATATGTATATACTGTACTCTATATCATCTACTGCATCTTGCCATCTTTATGTAATACATGTATCACTAGCCACTTTAAACTATGCCACTTTATGTTTACATACCCTAAATTACTCATCTCATATGTATAGACTGTACACTATACCATCTACTGCATCTTGCCTATGCCGTTCTGTACCATCACTCATTCATATATCTTTATGTACATATTCTTTATCCCTTTACACTTGTGTGTATAAGGTAGTAGTTGTGGAATTGTTAGGTTAGATTACTTGTTGGTTATTACTGCATTGTCGGAACTAGAAGCACAAGCATTTCGCTACACTCGCATTAACATCTGCTAACCATGTGTATGTGACAAATAAAATTTTATTTTATTTGATTTGATTTTCATAGTATTGTGTACTGACGGTGAAGCCTGGAGAGCTGTTTATTACTGTGTTAGTGTTAAAAGTAGGCAATTAGCTAGGGAAACTGACAAATCAATAACATTACATTGCTATCCTGACTCTAATAAAAACTCACATTGCACAAAAGAAAGGTCAGAATTATAGGTCTTCAATCGTTTGGTTTCATCGTTTGATTCAGGTCTAGTGTGAATGAGGCAAAAATAATCCCTACCTAGTTTTGGCCAGCTCTCTCTAACAGTACATCAACTGGTGAAAGCTAGCAAAGTTCATTTACTTCTGTTGAAACGGGACAAAACGACTACAAAACATTTCCATACAAACAGCTGTTAGATAGTAATAATAGCCATCTCACATAGCAACAGTTAAAGTCGGAAATTTACATACACCTTAGTCAAATACATTTAAACTCAGTTTTTCACAATTCCTGATATTTAATCCTCGTAAAAAATCCCTGTCTTAGGTCAGTTAGGATCACCACTTTATTTTAAGAATGTGAAATGTCAGAATAATAGTAGAGAGAATGATGTATTTCAGCTTTTATTTCTTTCATCACATTCCCAGTGGGTCAGAAGTTTACATGCACTCAATTAGTATTTGGTAGCATTGCCTTTAAATTGTTTAACTTGGGTCAAACGTTTCAGGTAGCCTTCCACAAGCTTCCCACAATAAGTTGGGTGAATTTTGGCCCATTCCTCCTGACAGAGCTGGTGTAACTGAGTCAGGTTGTAGGCCTCCTTGCTCGCACATGCTTTTTCAGTTCTGCCCATGCTTAGTGTCATTTATAAAAATGCTGGGGAGGCCATTATTTCAGCTACCATGGCTGTGCCCCCGTGGGAGGACAATGCCCCCATCCACAGGGTACAAGTGGTCACTGAATGGTTTGATGAGCATGAAAACTATGTAAACCACATGCCATGGCCTTCTCAGTCACCAGATCTCAACCCAATTGAACGCTTATGGGAGATTCTGGAGCGGTGCCACCAGCATAAACAAAACACCAAATGATGGAATTTCACATGGACGAATGGTGTCACATCCAATAGTTCCAGACACTTGTAGTTCCAATAGTTCCAGACACTTGTAGAATCTATGCCAAGGTTCATTGAAGCTGTTTTGGCTCGTGGTGGCCCAACGCCCTATTAAGACACTTCATGTTGGTGTTTCCTTTATTTTGGCATTTACTGGTACATATGCCTTGTTGCCGGCTATATTGTGCTAAGATTATTTTCCATCGCCACCCGCCAGAATGATGCACAACTCAGGGAGTCCAACCAATACAGACTTCAGATGATTTGTCCCAAGCTAGATTGCAATGTGTGTAGGCTACGCTGTATATGTGCATAAATGAACGCATCTCTAATTACATTTGGCAATAGGTAAATTTTATTTACAAGTGCATCTATACAAACAATATTATTTGATTGAAAATCATTTTCTATATCATCTTTATAATTGAGGAGATAAAACTTAAAAATGGGTACAGTGCATGTGTGTGTGTGTTTGTCATTGAGGGTGATTGTGTGTGTGTGTGTATGTGAAAATGACATTCTCTTCAGCAGTATTACGACAAGTGCAATATTCTATTTACATTGCATTCATAGTATGCGTTTCAGAAAACGAAACAAAATCTGCATGGTCAATAATCAATAGGCATTCAAGAACCAAAAAACAATACTGCTAAACACACATAAGCATGCATAGGCCAGAATGAGAACATGACCAGAAGTAACTTTTTAAATTATCAAATTTCACATTCAGAAACTAAATGCTGTTTTAGTGCTTTAAATAGAGAAATATGTGTTTTTTCTCCAGCGAAGTACTACAATCTACATGTTTCATAAAAAACTTGGCCACCAAACAAATAAAAAAATGTGTGTTTGTATGAGATACTCATATTATAACAATTAGACCATAATCTCTTTTGTGAGCCTTTTTCTACTACTATTCATATACATTTGTATGTACTTGCCTGCTGAATGCATAATAATATCTCAATCAGCCTTGTTGATGGGAACAGTATGGGGAAGCCCTCAGGTTAAAGGGATACTTCGGAATTTTGGCAATGAGGCCCTTTATCTACTTCCCCAGAGTCAGATGAACTCGTGGATAAAATGTGTATGTCTCTGCGTGCAGTTTGAAGGAAGTTGCTAACTACCGGTAGCGTAATTGCTAACTAGTGTTAGTGCAATGACTTCCAGTCACAGCGCTAACGCTTATTAGCATTGACTCGCGAAACTCTCTAACTTGCTTCATACTAGAGACATAAAAATGGTATCCATGAGTTGGCAAAGTAGATAACTCTGGTGAAGTATATAAAGGGCCTCATTACCAAAATCCCGAAGTATCCCTTTAAAGTGCTCTGCAGTGCCATGCCAGAACTGTACAATAGTCTTTCTTTCAACATGCCACAGTTGTTTCTCAACACCAGAGCCTGGGAAACGGCCCGTTTTCGCATCTAACCAAGATATGTACACAACCTCACAGCACAAAGACTGCAAGTTAAGCTGAATTATCAATTGACTTGGGTTCCTTCCATGTAAGACATATCAAAGTGCAAATGGAAGATAGACTGTTGTGCACAGGCAGGTTTTTGCATGAAATACCAAGTGCTGGTTGGGTGAAAAACCTGGCCCTTTGATGCAACCCCTTGAAACTGGAGATGAGAAAGACTAATGAAAGCAAGGGAGAGGGTGTTCCCAAACATATGGCCGATAACTAAGGTCATGTTCCCCTTCCCAGACATTGCATGCATCAACCAATGGTTGCGTGCCATGTCATCGACTGTGGAGTCTGGTACCAGATTGCTATTACATATGATGTGGTAAGCTAATATGTAAAATACCTATCCAGGCTGTGTAAGATCTCGCATGTGTCAGCATCATCTGAGCAGGGCAATACGACCAATGGGTGGGCATTTTAGATTTTGCCCTAGCATTACATACCTGATTCTACTAATCAACTAATTATCAAACCTTTGATTAGTAGAATCAGGTGTGTAGTGCTAGGGCAAAAACAAAAATGTGCACCCATTTGGGTCCCAATGACCAGGATTAAGAAACATTGATAGTGTACTTTCAGAGAGTGATAACAAATAACATATTTCCTATAGTTTCGACTAGATTAGTGACTGAAAATCCCCTTCAAATAAGAATATAACGTATTGCCACTTTCTCAATACCAAAGGTGTAAGGACCTCATTGGACCAAATACAGGTACATGTGAACATTACGTCACAGGCAGAATGTTTTCAAGGGGTGCTAAAGGATAATACTGGCTGGACAGTTATTAAATTAATTATTTAGGGGCAAAGAATAAAATCTAAACAAAGATCATAATTTTTGTATCTCAGAAAACTGTGCGTGATTAGAATAGCAGTATCAGTATTAACACCATGGGGACAAATAATTAAATAAATAAATACTCATTTGTATACCAATCTACCCATTGGGCAAAAACTGGTTAGATCAACGTTATTTCCATGTCATTTCAATGCCAAAAATCTATGCGATGACGTTGAATCAATGTGGAAAACTGATTGGATTTGTAAAAAGTCATCAACGTAAGAGCACTGTCTTTTTTTCACCCAAATGTTTATCTATATCCAATGACATGGTGAAATGTTTTGTAGATTTTACGTTAAATTTACGTTAGTTGAAACCTCAACAAAATGTAAGTTCAAACTAGACGTTGAACTGATGTCTGTGCCCAGTGTGTATGCATTTACAATACATGCATGCTTCCATCTCTAGTATTGTTGCTTCAAAATATTATATTGGCACAGAAGTTTATGTTCTCACTATTAAAACATGTCCAACTTATCAAAGACATATCTAACATTTTATTTAAATATGTGGAGTTAAAAGACAGGTATTTCTTAAACGTTGATATCCAGCAGTGTACCTTTTTATACTGTGAAATAATAATGTGTGTTACTGTCACTCCTTGTAAGTTAAATGATATGTACAGTACTTAAGTCAACTTGTTTTTCTACTTGAGTCATTTAACGGAACAGGACTTTTTAAACAGCAACATTGATAATGTAGATATATTAAATAGTAGTTGTATCCAACATCACAATGTCTGCACTGTAGTAAGTAAAATTAGGCAAAGATAGAACTGTTTTAAGCATAAATTGAGCATGACTAGAGAAAACAGAAAAAACACAGTATGTGTAAGTAAGCTCAGAACCCTAGAGCTGACTAATGCCAGGCTAGATCCAGCTGTAACAAGTGCCATGATCAGATCAGTCCTTCCTCCAATGTAGGGTTATCTCCATGGCTCCACTGTAAAGCCAATGGAACAAAAAGCTTCAGCAGTGATGGATCCAACAATGCAGCGAGCTGGGGGAAGCCTCTCTTTGTCCACCCACCATCTCTCTCTCTCTCTCTCTCTCTCTCCAAGAAGTGAATGTTTCTCTCTCCTTCTGTCCCTCTCACACCACTGTGCTGACAGACGGGTCGGACAAGTTGAGCTGGCCCGTGATGTCGGTGGGTGGGTACTGCTGCAGAGATGGAGAGAACATGAGAAAAACTGAGCCACGGTCAGTCCCCTACAAAAGCCCTAAACAGAACTCTGATATAGAAGAGAACATCTCTGCTCCATTTCAGTCGAAATCGTCGAAGCAGAGGTGTTTTATAACCCCCCAAAGGCAGTGTAGTTAGGAAAGGTGGAAACATTTTGGTTTCATTGTGGGTTTCTCAGATTAGTACAATACAACCATGGGAATACATGTGTTGGTTGCTCTGTCTGAGGAGGGTTATCATATTACTACAGTGGTGTGGAGGTAAGGCCCAGAGCGTAGAACACAGTTGAATCAGCCAAAAAATAAGACCACTCATTTGTATGCAGACATTGTTTTATTTTCCGCAGCTAAGCTGAGAGAAAAATATGAATTATGATTGAGCCTCTCGGCTGGTTCAAAGTGCTGTGCAGTTGGACTCTTACTTCCAGGCCATATTTCACTGTGCTCCTCCAGAGGAGCAGAGTTGTTGATTTTAATGGGTATCTACAGTGCTGGGTAGCAACATACCCAGCTCCATGCAGGGGCTCAGTTACTATGGCAACTGTGACTTTGGGATTGCGTAATTTAGTGCCATTGATTGTGTAATCTGCCTTGGGCTTAATGTCAGGGAACATACTTGACAATGGTAAAGATGGTTCCTTTAGCAATTGACGCAGTAGCAATATCACTAACCACTGCAATTGCTGTGGATTGTTCCTTATACATTGCAAATATGGCCATGAACTGATCTTGCAAAATATAGGGAGTGTTTTTGTACCATACCACTGTGCTGAATCATGCTGTCTACAAGACATACTGTTTTCATCAGCGTTGTTTACAACATGTCAAATCGAAATCCAACTTACTTTGCCATTGATTCCGATTTACAGTGTAAAAGTTGGAAAAACCTGATTAACATCATCTTTTCACACTGTGAAAAGACTTAAAGAAAATGGCTTGATGAACAGGGTCACTTCAGTACAAGCCAATCATAATCCACCGTGTACCTCCATCCATTCTATCTTCACAAAAATACATTTTTTAATTCCTGATGAAATCTATTTTGTGTGTCAATTTCGCAAATCCGCAAATTATTATTATTATTTTAGATGTTGATGATTGTCTCATTTTAAGCTGTGTTGATGTTTTTCTTCAAGCATTGACCCATATTGCGTTTTATAAGTTATGATGCAACTACCATGCTAAGTCAAGGGTCAACATCATCATAGGGTATTACAGATATAAAAAAAACACATGTTTGACTAATAATTACAAAAGACTTAACACTTAGATCTAAACGTTGCATCATCACAGGGCTACAACCTCTGTTTAGATGTCCACGTGGGCCTACTTCAGGGGCCTGCTGTTAGTGGTATCACTTAGAGCACCCCCTTACTAGCCGAAGGTGGACCAGCAAAAGAGAGACCCTTCAATATGTCAATACTTACAGTATGGCCACTACCACAATGACTTCTGTATTACTACAATTACTAGTACTAAAATAATATCTCTTACTACTACATCTACCTCAACTACTAGTATTACTGCTAGTACTACTACTGACAACAATAACAGTAATTCACATGCTTGTAGAGGGAGAGAGGAGCAGTGTGGCATGTGGGTGAGGGACACTGACACTCAAAAGTCCATTGATAACCATTAATATAAAAGAAGAACACTTATATAAAATCAAAATAATGGTCAAAGATTGAGGATGGTACATATTTGGTTATAATCTTGTTGTAACTTGTGTGGTTTCTCTTTTTCACCATAGATTTGTGTAAGAGCACGATAACTCCCAAACCACCATCCCAAACCTCCCACAACAGCAACAGTCATTCCATCTTCTCCACTCCAATAGTTGACCAATTCTATAGAAACACCTCCAGGTGATAGGTGGCGGATGGCAGATTTGTAGTTTTGATTTGGATCAAAGGAATAACATCACTCTAAATGTCAGAGACAATAGATATAAGATCAAGAAAAAAAGAAAAAATCAAACAAAGACAGACCAACAGAGACCTTTTTTCCATGTTCAATATGGCCAATACGTAATTAAGAAAAACCAGAAAGCTTTGATATCTACTGTGAAACTCTCAGCTAAATCCGGATTGAGCATAGCTGGTTAACCCAGATTTTGGTCATCAGCCAGCTATGTTAGGGTGAACAGCAGGACAGAGAACGTTGCTGTTCACTGGATTGTCAGACCACTGTGGAGGAGCCTCCCCACCAGCAAAGAGCAGGCCCTTCCAACTGGACTGTGGAGAAAATGAGAGAGCATCACACTCTTATTGTGCTGCAGCAAGGCTCCAATAGAAAGAGAGGTGAATAAGGCTTGAGTTCTTTTTATAGTGGGTCTAAGCTGCGGACACAATAGAAGCGTGATGTTTCAAAGAATCTTAAGCCAAGAAAGACGGCAAACAGAGGAAGACACAATAGAACCACCTGCGTTAACAACCTAGAAATAGACCCTAAAAGGCATGCAAAATTGACACAGAAAATCCTTTTGTCAGACAATATGATTGCAAACATCACAAAGTAAACATGACAAATCAAAAGTAGACAGTAGATCTAATAATATAACTCCATGAAGAAAATCCTGAAATAGATGGTCTGTTGGTAAAAAAAAATATGTTAGTTTGTTTTCAGAACGGTTGACTGACTTTGGCAAATGGCATAACGTTGGCACATGCTTTGAAATCAAAACCAACAAACAAAACGGAAGTGCAGGATTTAAGTGTATAAAAGATGGATTGAACAGGATCAGGCAATCAAAGAAACAGGAGACTAACACAAATACACACACATACACACACTACAAAGTCCCCTAGAGACAAATTGGTCAAAACCACATCCAGATCATTGGCAGGGAGGAAGAGCAGCCCAAACAAGCAAGACAGACTGCTGCATTGCCCTCTCTTCCAGTACTACACCCATTAATCCCATGAAGCCAGCCCAGCCTGGACCTGCATTTGCTCTCCCCACTGCCAGCACACCAGCTCCAGTCCCTGCCCTGCTCTGCCCTGCACTGCTGCCTAGCATCCTGTAGGGGGCATCGGCTTACAAATGGCATCTGGTTGGATGGCTGATCGATGGTGGACTGACAGACACGTGGCCATGGCTGCTGAGCCATGTAGGATGGGTGAGAGAAATGGGTCTCTCTCACAATTAAGAGATGGGAATGGCGGTAGAAAAGACAGAGGAAAAAGAGGGAGATTGAGAGAGAAGAGGAGACAGAGGTAGAGAAAAAGAGAGAGAAGAGTAGGAAGAGTAAGGGAAGATGTTGTTCCCTTCTTCATCTCCTTACCGTGTCTTTGGATGACCTACGTCTCTTGATGCTGGAGGCCAGGGAGGTACTGATGGACCTAAAAGAGGCTTTCTTTTTGGGGTCGGGGGGCTCTGCTCTACCACTTTTCCTATCCTAAAATAAATATATGTAGAACAATTATTCATATTCTTGGGGTGGAGTGATACCTTGGTCTCAGTCTCACCCATTCACCCACTCACCCTCTCTCCACACCCTCCCTCCCTCTTCCATTTCACTGTCTGAAGTGGTATGAGAGTGAGTTTCCTGACACAAAGTTGTCTCCATTGGATATTGGAGGCAACAGGAGTTTTGCACCTCTTTTAGTGGTGGGACTGTCTGGGACTGTAGTCTGGCCAATCCCATAAGAATGTTTTTACACTAGCAGCCATTTCATCATAGTGGGACTGGACATGATGGAAAATTCCTAGCCAAGCATTGACACATCCAAACACCCCCATGCCCCTAGAAATGCATTGGAATGGTTTGAGGAGCATGTGTAGGTTACACCTGTGGTATGCTGCTTTAATCATCTACCACATCCTACTCACACACTCACTCCTACCCACACACACACCCACACATCAAATAATCACTTCCACCCTACCTTCACCCCAAGACACACAACCTTTCAGAGAGAAAATAAACATTAGCCAGGACTAAGGAACAACTAAATGGGCAGTATACTATGACTATGAAATGTTACAGTCAACAGAATCAACTGTATTCATTGGAGGTTCAAACATCTTCCCAAACCCATGTTTAACCATATCCTTACAACATGTTCACACATCAACTGTGTTTCTTCCCTCCCTCATGCCATCAAAGTGCCCCACAGCTACTCTCAGTCCTATATAGCTACATGGCAGAGAGAGTGTTCATGTGCAAAAGCTCATATTAAGGTATTCTTACATCCTGAGTCTCTAGAGAGGAAGAGGGCTGCATGGGGGGAGGAGGGGGGGAGAAAAGAAAAATAAATAAACATCCATCTTCTTGCTATTAGATAGTTATTACTTTAAGATCCAGAAGCAAAGCCAAGGGAACCAAACAAGCCAGTAGAAAAGCTAGCAAAGGAAACAACCACATCGCAAGCCAAGCAGTCATAAAAAGGTGCTCTATAAGGCAGGGGAGCCACTAAAATGCATACCAACATAAGATAAACAACAACAGATAATAGTATATAATTTAAGCTCCTTGAGTCATTATACCTGTGGCTGGGTATAATGGAAATTCCCTAGGGAGTGAAATAGATGGTGTTGGGGTGGTAGTATATGGAATAATATATGTACTATATACAGTATACTACTAACTGGAGTTAGAGCAGGGATTGGGGGTGGAATTGAGAAATATGAGAGATTTTTGCGAGCTGGTTAGGTAGGGGGTGTGGGAAGGTTTTGGTGATAGGCGGCATGAGAGGTTTTGGCCAAGTTGTTGTGAGGTCTGGATGGGGATGGTTAGCTAGGTGAAATGGTAAGAGATGTAGAGAGTAGGAGTTAGGGAGGCCCTAGGCCTAGATAAATGGTAAGAGATGTAGAGAGGAGGAGTTAGGGAGGTCCTAGGCCTAGATAAATGGTAAGAGATGTAGAGAGTAGGAGTTAGGGATGTCCTAGGCCTAGATAAATGGTAAGAGATGTAGAGAGTAGGAGTTAGGGAGGCCCTAGGCCTAGATAAATGGTAAGAGATGTAGAGAGTAGGAGTTAGGGAGGTCCTAGGCCTAGATAAATGGTAAGAGATGTAGAGAGGAGGAGTTAGGGAGGTCCTAGGCCTAGATAAATGGTAAGAGATGTAGAGAGTAGGAGTTAGGGAGGCCCTAGGCCTAGATAAATGGTAAGAGATGTAGAGAGTAGGAGTTAGGGAGGCCCTAGGCCTAGATAAATGGTAAGAGATGTAGAGAGTAGGAGTTAGGGAGGCCCTAGGCCTAGATAAATGGTAAGAGATGTAGAGAGGAGGAGTTAGGGAGGTCCTAGGCCTAGATAAATGGTAAGAGATGTAGAGAGTAGGAGTTAGGGAGGCCCTAGGCCTAGATAAATGGTAAGAGATGTAGAGAGTAGGAGTTAGGGAGGTCCTAGGCCTAGATAAATGGTGAGAGATGTAGGCGTTAGGGAGGTCCTAGGCCTAGATAAATGGTAAGAGATGTAGAGTAAGGTGAATTAGTCATAGGGAATGGGGAGGCCCTAGGAGTGGATGGGTAAGAGATTTAGAGAGTAAGGTAAGTTAGGAGTTGAGAAGGCACTTGGGGGGCAGTGTGGTGTGAATTTCATCTGAGAACATGCAGAAAGGGGTATGGAAGGATGGGAAGAGTTTGGCAGGGACGGTAAGGGAAGGGGTAGAGAAGGAGACACAAAACATAAAGCATGACAGTCAACCCAGGCCAGCACTGGACCCACAGAACATCCCCTGTCATCAGATCACATGACTGGGCCTCTGTTTGAGCCACCCATCACCACCCAAACCATCCCCATTCTCTTAATGCCACAGCATTAAGAGGTGATGTTCTATTGGGTGGTGTGGAAGATGGGTGGAGCTGATTGGCTGAGGAATGATGGACAAGTCACCAGTGAGAAAAAAAGTCAATAAAATGAATTTCCTGTTGGAAGATGACATCTAGATGTTAGTCAATGGTCAAAGTCACCTCATGTTAAAACTCCATCAATGAGGTAAAGATGAGGCATAGAGACATTTAGATTGAAAAAAGAATGCTTATTGCCCAAGCAACTCAAAGCATTGTTTTTTTCTATTCTTTTGTATTTTTCCGTTTCTCGTCAAAATTGTTTTTTCTTGTTGTACTTTTCAGCGTAGAATATCCAGGTCTCACGTGACATCAATCGACACCGACCGCTTGTGAAGTGCTGTGTTTGCAAAGTTCCGGTCATGCAAAGCATGCTGGTCCAATGGAGGAAGCATCCCACTGGACGCATGTGCCGCGGCTTCCTGTCTCCAATAGGAAACAACAGCCACTAGAGTGCATTAGTTCTCGTTGACATTTCGTTGATCTCACTCCTAATATCTCCTCCACCTTTAGGCAGTGCACTTCTGAATAAGACCTGCTACAACAGAGAAAACTAACGGCTAGATACCGTAGCTTCTCTTAAACTAGGGAGGGGGACAGATTCAGTTCACAGTGCTTTTTCAGTAGATACAAGCAAACAAAGGTGGTGAGAGTTGGGGTAAATTATAATTCAGTTGAATCAATTCAGGAAGTGAATTGAAATTCCAAATGGAATTTATCCCTAGCTGGAATGGGTCGGTTAGTTACTGGAGAAGATACTAAGGAGTAAGCAGTTCAGAGCAGCAACATAGTGAACGATAAGAAGGACTCAAACAGGTTCTTCAGAATTGCACATCCTCTGGAGGTACCTGTGTTGGAAGGCGTAGATGTACAAACATGTTGCATTATGCACAGTCGTATAAAAACAAACAAAAATATAAACATACAAACACACAAGTAGTAAAAATGATGCTGGACACCTGGCTGGAAATACCCACAGAGAAAGGAAAAGTTCACATAAACTGTCACCGAACCCTGTTGTTATGATAATAGTGTATACTGAATAGTGTGAAATACTGTATGAATTATACTTCATCTGTAAGTAATCACATTGATGGCATCGAGAGACGTGGTGATAATTTGAATAATGTTCATTTCATTCTGTATTAGATTCAATGAGTTGCTCGCTTCTGCTACTCCAAGCATGATGCCCCAGTTAAGGAATAAGAGCAGAAAACTGTCATTTGTTTAAAGCATGTGAACCCCATATTAGCTCTAGGCCCTATTGAGAATAATGCTGTGTACGATTTGCATGGATGAAGCCATCTTTGTTCAGTAGTGCTGAAATTATTCATAAACTGTGTCAATATAACCTTGTCTTTAACACAGATATTACACAGACCTTTTCCTTTCTCAGCGGGCGCCTGCATGCATTTGTCTACTGTATGTGCCTATACATGTACACAGACATGAAGACATGGACAACAGTTACATCTGGTAGTAAGGTAGATGACAGACAGTCTCGGAAGGACATTGATTTGCTGACACACACTGGAGACTGTGATCTTACCGTACCTTCCTCCAGCCCTGCTGTCAATACAACCGGTGCACCACTGACCTTTTGTGAGTGCTTAACAAGGAGCCAGCATGGGGGCAGGCTGGCTGCCAGAGCCACATCACAGGCTCACAGTGTCCACTGCCCGTCTCAGCCATCACCTCCCTCCCATGTACCCCCACACCACGCTCCTCCTGCTGAGGATGGTAGGTCAGCGCATGGTGGGGGGTGGGGGAGGTAGGGGTGGGGCGGGATGATGCCAAGGAAAGGCGAATGAGGGAGTTGGGGGGGCCACCAACGCTTCATAGCGGAAGATATTGGAGTTAAGGGCAAATCATGTTCTTCAGTGACTAGACAGACTGAGGCTCGAGCGCATAACTCAGCTGTAGCTGGAATGGTTTTTGCCTGATTATCTTTAGGTGACCACCGTTCTGAAATAAGTCACTGACACGCAGGCTTTCTCTGAGAGGACTCTCATGTTTAGGGTCCACAAACACTGTAGGGGGTGGGGATACTGGGGGATGGAGTGATGTAAATACTGGACAAGTATAGAGGTCAAGCATAGGAGAGTCGGGGTCAGAAATGACAGTGTAACAACACACTGTTGCAGCTGTTAAAAAGCATGAGATTTATCTATGAATCTCATAGTTATGTGAGATTCTCCTTATTTAAATTACTTTCATCGATTACCTTATTCCCCTGCATGTCCTCATCATCTGACCTTACAAAGCCTAAAAGCATTATAGCAGCAGCATACAAAGTCAAATTTATATCCTATGCAGGTACGCAATGCAACAACGCAATTAGCTACGCAAAATGGCCGTTCTGCGTAGTTGCAATGCATTATACATTTTGGGCTGCACACTTTTGCATATTTTTACAACGCAAGTACGCAGAAGGGCCATTTTGCGCAGCTAATTGCGTTCTTGCGTTGCATACGTGATAAAGTAAGCGTTAAGGCTTAACTGACTCATGCCATGAACGTGGAATGCATATTTTAGTTTCAAATGTTCTCATGTTAGAGCTACTTTTATTTTAGCTTAACTCATATTCGAAAAGCGAAGGGTGACGTGGGGTGGAAATGTTTCTTGTCTATGTTACATACTAACGATGGGGTCATCGATGCGCCCACAGCTTGGCTTCCAGAGGCCTCCTTACTGTCCTGCAGCACAGAGAGGAGACATAGGGGCCATTGGTCTAAGGGACTGGAGGATGGACCCACGGTGGCTCATGGTAATGCCTTGGGAACACCTTCATCACTGATTGTGACACAGCAATCCGTGAGTGACTGTCACCAGTTGGCAACAAGGTCAGACAGGATGCTAATAGTGACAAAAAAAAAGATTGGTCGTACACCTGTATTGGAGGAACCTGCAGGAAGGGCTATGCTGGGCGTGTCTCAGCCCATCTCTGCCCTTCCCCCCCCGGGTGCCAGTGCTTACGGGGGGAAAGAGATGCCATACCTGCAGGTTCTTCCTCCAGACGTTGACGGCCGCAAAGGCCAGCTGCATCTGCTTCCTGCGGGCGTCTTTGTGCCGCTTGTAGGCGATCTCAATAAAGATGAGGAAGATCCCTGCTGCTATGCCTCCAGCCACCAGCATGAACACTCCTGTCAGACAGAGACAGACAGACACAGGGATGGGTGGTGAGTCGCCGTCTGACACTCAGCCGCAACCCACTGACCATGACTGTGTCTGTGTGAATCTAGTCTAATAGGTCAACGGTTGCTGTCCTTTCGTCGACCTGCTTCCACTTCACGCCGTCCGCTGCAAACCTTGCAAGTTTATATTAGGATCACAACTATAACAACTAGAACTACAGTAACCCACAACAAATGACTTTAACAGTACACACTTCACGTAACAATGAAAAAAAAGTATTGGACAAAAAAAAAAGGCTACAGTACCTTACCACTGTAGTTTTTGTCCAATCACTTTTAGGTTTCTCAAAACCCAAAAGAGGAACCCTACCTGCCATGTTCTCAAAGGTGAGTGTGGCTGGGGCATTGCTCCGTGAGTCACACTCCTGGTATCTCACCCAGGTTTTATCTAGATCTTCCATGAAGCCATTCTCATGGGAACTGCAGGGGTGGGGGGAGTGGGCAGAGAGGTAAGACAGTTAACAAAAAGCCAAGCCATACACTCCAGAAGAGAAATCCCAGAATGTCACTGACACAGACGACACAAACAAACACAGACTGACTGACAGACTAACAGACAGACAAAGGGCAGGAATGAGGAGATACAGAGAGAGAAGAGAGCTGACACAGCAGTGTGTCGGATGGTTAAAAAAGGAAAATAAAAACAACAACATACACACAATGCTGCTTGGGCTGGGACAGACCTGAGAATGGCCAGGGACACATTCTGTTTCCAGGGGCTGTCCTTGCGCATGCCTATGCCAAAGCCCGAACGGAAAAACAGCTCTCCCGTGGTCACCAGGTCGCACTTCTGCGAGGCTTCAAACTCCAGCACCGCAGAGTCCCAGATGAAAGCATGCAGCTTGCTGTTGGCGGAGGGAGGCAGGGGGGAGGAGGGGGTTACAGTGCAACAGTACAGTGATTGTCACAACACACATTTATGGCTCCCCTTTGGCCACACAAAGCGTGTGAGTCAGCGTTACCAGCCATGTCTACCGCCGCTTGAAAAATGAAATCCAATGCCGGACGGACGACGGCGCGTCCCCCATTGGATTCCCCACCTCAAAGAAGCTCGTCTTGGATAAAACCTGAAAAAGGGTGCTCCTCAACTCAACGTTAGCTCAACTATAGACTGGTGTCAGTGCTACTGACACAGTTCATGCAGCCCTGTTCTAAGTCTGAGCCTGGATCTGTCTTGGCTGGATGATGGGCCTGGACCAGAAGGAGCACTGCAGTAAGACCTGCTGGGTCTCACTGTTCCAGAGGTCCAGAACCCCCAGGTCTGACTGACTGACCCTCTCTCTCTCTCCCTAACCTGACTATCTGACCAGCTCCGGCCGACACGCCCAGGCCAGGCCAGCCCGGCCAGGACTCACTTGTCGCGCACGGCCTGGATAGCCTCAGCGGCACTCTCGTAGTTGTGCTTCTCCATGTGGCGGTACATGGTGCTAAGCTCCACCTGCCGCCGGAAGTAGATGTCCACAGAGCTCTGCTTCACTGTGGCATAGATGAACTTGTCTGATGGGTTCCTCAGCTGTTGAAGGATAGGAAGGGTTGGAGGGAACATTACATTCAGCATTCACATACATTTGACCAATTCTGGAACTCTGTAAAAATGAAAACTTTTGAAGCTACACAACCACTTACTTTACAGCATTTTCACCACCAATAATTTTCGCACCTCGCTAAACATGTACATTTTTGGTAGTATGTAACCTACTATCCACAAGTTATCGAGGTGGAGGTGTACTCAAAGATTCTCTGTATGTATTTAAAGCAGGACTACTTCTTGATGCCCACCCTCGGGTCGTTGATGCCGGTGATGCGCTCCTCAGGCCGGTCCAGCACCAGGAAGGCAGCCAGGTTGGCAGTATACGATGCCACTATGATCATGGCAAAGCCGGCCCACACCATGCCCAAGATTCTCGCTGAGAAGCTGCGCGGCGCGCCTGGATAAGAAAAGCCCATAAAACGTTACATTATGTTCACTCTATGGGACATCAAATGTGGCTCAATATATTGATGTATGTGTAGCATCTCCCAAATATGACATTATTTATCGACATGCAACACTAATATTTCTACAGTTAATATCAGTATCACAAACTGATCAGTATACCTGTAGTATTTGCACAAATAGTACACTAACTAGCTAGTATACTAACAACTGTACTGATCTTTAGCAGTTATTTAGTGATAGTATTCTCCTACCTTCTCCAATACCGGAGTTAAGCAACACTCCCCAGGAGAACCACATGGCTGACGACAAGGTGAGGGCGTCTTCTTCTTCTTCTTCACTGTTTACTTTAAACCTCCCAAACGGGCTAGAGAGAGAGCAGGGTGTGAAGTGAGACATACACGAGAAGACAGAGGAGAAAACCCTGGCAACACCAGACAGGGAGGAAGTCTGTGTAAGTGGCTACATAAGAGCGAGCTAGAGCACAGAAAGAAAACAGAAAGAGAAGGCCAGATGAGCAGAGCAGTGGAATGATTGGAGCCAGTCTTCACCTCTGTCCCCTCATCCACTGTGAAGCATCTGGAGAGGTCTGGAGCATAAGCAGAAGTAGAGTATGTCACACACACACACACAAAAACACGAGTGCACGAATGCATCCACACGTACGCACGCAGGCACCCATACACACATATAGACAGACGGACACATGCATCCCCTTGTACCTGAACCGGTCTAGTAGGTAAAGCATCACCGCCACCACATGCACCGAAAGACCCACCAGCAGCCACAGTGTGCTCTGAAACGGCTGCATGAACGAGTCCAGTGTACTGCGAGGGATTTCCTGTAACACACAGCACCGACAGTCATTCACAGACCACTTACAGTCTACAACCATCCCATCTGCAATGAGGACTAAATCAGGTATAGTCTGTATGAACTTTCAATTTGTCTCATAGATTTTGGGAGGAATTCAGGGACATACCTTTTTAACGAGGATGGTTAGGCCTTGGTACTTAAAAGGTTTGGAGAATTCGATGTACTGGGCTCGTTCGTTGTTTATTGTCAGCGGGGCAACGATCATATCTGCCAGACCCCCCAGGAGCTCTCCCATCATGCCATTCCACTCTTTCTTGTTGCTGTTGTTCACCTGTGGTAGATGAATGTAAAGGGTTAATAACCAACCCAACCTGACAATGAATTTCAGAATGAAGTGTCCTATATCAGAAACAACAAGTAAGCCCTCTCTTGACTCTGGTGAGTAGCTAAAGGCGAAAACCTGTGTGCCTTTAACCTAAATGAAAATGAGCAGTATCGTCTGAATGGTATTCTCTGGCTCAGGGATCTGGTAACTGAGCTTGGCTCTCCAGAGAAGCTCCATTCAGCCCATCTTGCTTGTTCAATACATCCTGACAGATCAGCGTGGGTCTCACCACCACCTTGTCCCTCCAACACGGAACTAAAGTCCCCAATGTGGTGGGACCCTAGGTTTCCATGGCTCTCTCGGCTAAAGGACTTATTTTAGTTAGTGATTTAGTTAGTGATAGTTTGTGAAAACTGTTTTTGTGAGTGCAGTAACATAAGATGATTCTGTGTAATTTTCAAAACATTACAACTGCAAAAAGCACATCTCAGAGATAAGATTATATATAATTTGCTTCATAACTTACATAATAGAATGTAATATAAATATATGCAAATAGACAATTGTTGGTCAAATCATTTTTGACCAGTAAGGTTTTCTATCTAGAGAGAAGTCTGAATTTTTATAGGAACTGACCCGCTCCTGTGTTCCAAATTTCCCATCAGCCACCAGGTGTACTTCATAGGTAAAGTTCATGGTTCCAGCTAACTTGATAAGTAGGTCAACACAGAATCCATAACAACATTGAGGTACAATTGGACGTCCTGTAACCAAACCAGCAGAGGGTTGCAAGTTACAATCAATCAATCAACATTTTTGAAACTTTTTTTATAACACCAGACATCACTTGCCACCACACTATTCAACCAAAATCACCTATTCACTTAATAATACAGTAACACACTGCACACATGTTCACTGCAACAAGACTTCACACACTTACACTGTTTGCTTAAAACAGGCTGGCACATGCCCACACTGTTTGCAAACATTTAAGCAAACACTCTAGCATACAGTATTTACAATGCACACTCACTGTACATACACACTGTACACACTACACACTGTACACACTGTACACACACACACACACACACACACACACACACACACACACACACACACACACACACACACACACACACACACACACACACACACACACACATGCCAACAATCACACAAAGGCACAATCAGCAACATGCATACATATATAGATACCTACTGTATATATATGTATGCATCTCCAGTTGGTACTTAGCGGGCGTAGTAAAAGCACAGTGATATCATAAACGTCCCTGTTGTGTTACCTGGGATGGTCTCATTTGGTCCAGTGCAGATCACCTTTTTAATATCTGCAACTCCATTTAATGTTTTTTCCTCCTTGCAGGTTCCATCCTGCTCAGTGGGTTTCACATACACAAAGGGCTCCTGGTGTATGGTCACTATCTATAACAGACGGGAGAGAACGCTGTTTATCACACAGTGGGCTTTAGCTCACACTGACCCTGAGGGAGCTCTACATCACCAGCCCTCCAGACAACAACCCCTCCACAAGGAACACATAAAACACACACACACACACACACACACACACATGGTAGAAATGGAGAGAGAAAATGAGAGAGAAGGATAGAGAAAGAATAGTAGAATCCTTTGCAGGCCCATTCCATTGAAGATTCTGTAAGATATAAAGCGTTGTTTTACTTATATATATATATATATATATATATATATATATAAGTATGTATGTATATACAGTATATATACACTGAACAAAAATATAAAATGCACCATGCTACAATTTCAACGATTTTACTGATTTACAGTTCATATAAGGAGATTGAAATAAATTCATTAGGCCCTAATCTATTTATTTCACATGACTGGGAAGGGGCGCAACCATGGGTGGGCCTGGGAGGGCATAGGCACACCCACTTGGGAGCCAGGCCCAGCCAATCAGAATTAGTTTTTTCCTACAAAAGGGCTTTACTACAGACATAAATACTCCTGTTTGATCAGCTGTCCAGGTGGCTGGTCCAGGTGAAGAATGTGGAGGTCCTGGGCTGCCATAGTTGGTCTTCGGTTGGTCTTCGGTTGTGAGGCCGGTTGGACGTACTGCCAAATTCTCTAAAATGACGTTGGAGGCGGCTTATGGTAGAGAAATGAACATTACATTCTTTGGCAACAGCTCTGGTGGACATTCCTGCAGTCAGCATGCCACTTACACGCTCCCTCAAAACTTGAGACATCTGTGGCATTGTGTTGTGTGACAAAACTGCACATTTTAGAGTGGCTTTGTATTGTCCCCAGCACAAGGTGCACCTGTGTAATGATCATGTTGTTTAACTTCTTGTCAATAGGGGGGCGCTATTTTCACTTTGGAAAAAATCGTGCCCAATTTAAACGGCCTCGTACTCTATTCTAGATCATACAATATGCATATTATTATTACTATTGGATAGAAAACACTCTCAAGTTTCTAAAACTGTTTGAATTATATCTGTGAGTAAAACAGAACTCATTTTGCAGCAAACTTCCAGACAGGAAGTGAAAAATCTGAAAACGAGGCTCTGTTTCAGGTCCTGCCTATTCAATTGCCTTATATTTATCGATATGCATGCACTTCATATGCCTTCCACTAGATGTCAACAGGCAGTGGAAGGTGGACTGGGGTGTTTAGCTTGATCTGAGGTCGAACAAGAGCTTTTGGAGTGGCAGGTCAGGAATTTCCTTTCTCTACCTAGGCGCGCAAAGCACCTCCATATTGTCTTCTGATAAGCGTTCGGTATACACGGCTAATATCTCCAGCTCTGATTTTATTTGATACATGTGATAATAACATCGTAAAGTATGTTTTTTCAACCGAGTTTTATCAGATTATTCAACGTTTATTGGGACTTTTGGAGTTTTCCGTTCTTTGCGTCGAGAGAAGATGGGAACGTCATCAACATTGGCTAGCATTGTGGCGCGAATTCGACAGGAGAAAAGGACATTCTAAAACCAAACAACGATTTATTCTGAACCAAGGACTCCTTGTACAAGATTCTGATGGAAGCTCAGCAAAAGTAAGAACAATTTATGATGTTATTTCGTATTTCTGTGGAAAATGTTATTTCTATTCTCCGCCGTTTTGGCCGGCGCTGTCTCGCAATAACGCAAGCTATTTGTTATGGTAAAGTTATTTTTAAAAATCTAACACGGCGGTTGCATTAAGAACCAGTGTATCTTTCATTTGCCATACAACAAGTATTTTTATGTAAAGTTTATTATGAGTTCTTTGGTCAGATTAGGTGAGTGTCCAAAATAGCTCCGGACATTCTGGTGAATCGATGCTACATATTCACAATGTATAACCACGGTTTGCAGCTCTAAATATGCACATTTTCGAACAAAACATAAGTGTATTGTATAACCTGATGTTATAAGACTGTCATCTGATTAATTTTATATCTTTTGCTGGTTTTTGCGAATGCTATCTATGCGGTAAATAAATGCGGTTGTGTGTTTGGCTATTGTGGTAAGCTAATATAATGCTATATTGTGTTTTCGCTGTAAAACACGTAAAAAAATGGGAAATATTGGCTGGATTCACAAGATGTTTATCTTTCATTTGCTGTACACCATGTATTTTTCAGAAATGTTTTATGATGAGTATTTAGGTATTTCACGTTGCTCTCTGTAATTATTCTGGCTGCTTTGGTGATATTTTTGATGGTAGCTGCAATGTAAAACTATGATTTATACCTCAAATATGCACATTTTCGAACAAAACATACATTTATTGTATAACATGTTATAAGACTGTCATCTGATTAAGTTGTTTCTTGGTTAGTGACTAATTATATCTCTATTTGGTCGGTTTTGTGATAGCTACCTATGCGGTAGAAACATGGTGAAAATATGCGGTTGAGTCTTTGGCTATTGTGGTTAGCTAATAGAAATACATATTGTGTTTTCGCTGTAAAACATTTTAAAAATCGGAAACGATGGCTGGATTCACAAGATGTTTATCTTTCATTTGCTGTATTGGACTTGTGATTTCATGAAAATTATATCATATGATATCCCTGTCCCGTTAGGCTAGGCTATGCTAGTCAGCTTTTTTGATGAGGAGGATCCCGGATCCGGGAGAGAGAAGTGGTAGTTAACCAGCTTCTTGATATGCCACACCTGTCAGGTGGATGGATTATCTTGGCAAAGGAGAAACGCTCACTAACAAGGATGTAAACACATTTATGCACAACATTTTGAAAAATTATCTTTTTGTCTATACGGAAAGTTTCTGGGATCTTTTATTTCATCTCATGAAAAATGGGACCAAGACTTTACATGTTCCATTGATATTTTTGTTCAGTATATATATATATATACGGAATATCATTGTTTGAAGAGGGTAAAATGCGATACCTTTAGTCTCGTGGACATCTGAAAGCCCCGCGGTTTCTCTGTCTCTCCTCCCGGCCAGATGATCTTCCTCTGATTATTCATCACCACCTACATGGTCATGACACCATGATTAGAGGAGTGCTGACATAGTGTGTGGAGCTGATGAGGGCCAAGCACAGGGGAGTCCAATACTGAAGAGTCAGCTGCTTTAGCAACAGCTCAGCATCTAGCTAATAAAACCTGCTTTCTAACTACCATGCTTACTTCTTCATAGAGGTGTAATAGCAATAGACAGGAAGATCACAGGAAAAACAGAAATAATCACTGTTGCCATGAAGTTACCTGTGTTCCATTGTAAATCCCAACTTGAATGAGTCGACTCTTCTGGTAGTTGAGAATGCTGTAGTGAGCGTACTTCCTGTCGCCATCGTCGTTGAATTCCACTCGTCCAGTGAGGCCCTCTGGGTACTTTGATGACATCAGAACCCTGAGCGAGAGGAGAAATTGAAGTAGATCTGAGTGTGAGAGTGTAAGGGGATAGGCAGAGTGAGAAAGTGTTTGTATCTTGGTGTCTTCCTAAACTATACAAATGTACCTTTTGAAGAGGGGCCCGGTCTTCCAGATGTTGGTGTTTCCCACGCAGCCTCTGGGCGGCTCCGTAATGTTCTCCTTCTCAAAGAGCTCCTGGATGGACTGGGCCACCACGGCCACTGCGTCATTGATGTGGGCCGACTCGTTCTTGCCGTTGATGAGCTGGAGGCCAATGAGACCTGTTCACATCACGCCAACAGCAGAACAAAGTAAATCAGTGACCTGCTAGACTACCAGCAATCAGGATCCTTTTGCAATACACACACTAAAAACTTATAGGAACCTCTTGTTCAGCCATCATGAGGAAAGGTCCAACCGCAAGTTTTTGATCCAGCACCATCCTGTTGCTCTATTTGTGAAATGAATTTGGATCATCCAGCACTAGAATAAACAAGCACTGGAAGTCTTTGAAGCATTTACTTCATCTTGATGGAAATTGATTTCGGATGTTCTTTTTTATTCCTTTCCGAGAAGAAGAGGCAACATGATCAGAGAGTAATAGCTAGATCAATATTTTGAGGTTGTTAGTGAACTTTGCCCAGCATGGGGGGGAAAAGAGTCCCTTGAAGTTGGATCAATTCAATTCTATCACCCACTTTATAGGGGTTAGGTTGGAAAATACCACAAGCAGAAAGCTATAGTGTATGTGTGGGACCAAACAAACATACATCAACTAGATTAGAGAATTAATATACAAATTACATTAACAATCCAACTTCAGCTAAGTTTTCTTATTGCAACTGGTCCAGTAGTCTTGCAGACTCCTGAAAGAAGCCACAGAGGTGAGTTTAAGACAGCAACAGATGCTGAGACATGGACATGACTGACAAAGAATTATCTGCAGGGATTGGGGCATTGCCTTACGTTAGATAGCGCTACTAATCGTCTGCACTGAGGGACGAGCGTCACGTAGGAGTGACGCCACCTAACGTAAGACAATAGGGGTCAGGGGTGTTGGAGTGCCTAGGGTTTTATGCTTATGTTTGTGACCACAAAGTGACATATTACGTGAGACTTGTGTAGACTCCGGGACATAAGAAAGGACAGTTGTAGCTTACCATTCTATTTCAGTTACACTTCAATGTGGGGGTTGCAAAACACCCTTTATAAACTCATGAGAACCAAGCTATTAATATATCAGAATGGCACTATAAAGGCAGCAAGCGAAATTTTGGATAACCCAATATATATTTTTAGGAAACATGCATGTACGAGTTAACCTATCAATAGTTCTGACTATAAATAAATAGGTTCAGAGACACAGGACTTAACACTGTGTTAACATTTGTTTAAGAGATTATAGTGTACATTTCTGTGACTCATTTAAAACCTTTAAACATAAAAAATGCTTAAACGTTTAAATGCTTAACACTCAACAAATAATCATACATAATACATCGTTAATAACGAGGCATTCATCTATGGGTTTTCGCCCTAATCGTAGAGGTGAGATGAAAGGTGACCCCAGAAAATGCCAGCATTCTGAAGTGTTTTCCAAGTGGCTGTTGGGTAGCAGCGTACGGTACGTACCATCTGGCGCCTCGCTCAGGGCTTTACCCGACATCTCCCGCTCTCCCACCAGCCACACGTAACCCGAGCCCGTCATGTTGAGGAAACGGGCAGCCTTGTAAACTGCAGCAGCATCCTCTTCACTGAAAACAGAGATGTTCAGTGACATAGACATGGTTACTTATCTTTAATTTAAATCATTGCAGTAAATCACTACTGTGTGACATTATGCCAGCATTTAGCAATAGAGGTGTAAACTATACCACTTTGAAGTGTAAAATGTAAGTCATTGTAAATCATCTTGTGGTCTAAATAGGAATAGTGAAAATGTACTTATGGGAGGGGATTTTTGATGGGAGGGGCCTGATGGGACAAGTGGGGGGGTGCTGTAGGAGGGTCTCACCTGGCGGAGAGGATGATGACGCGAGCCTCCAGCTCTTTGGCCTCCAGAAGCAGCGCAGTTAAGTTAGTCTCCTGGCTGAACTGGAGGACTTTCTCTGCCTGTGATTGGAGCACAAAATAAGTCAAGCCAACTACTTACCCCCACCTCAGAAACCATGCTGACTCTTTACCTGTTGTGCTCGATTTGGCAGATTTTGTTGAAAAAGGGAGAGAGGAAAAAAAGGAAAGCGATCCAGGGAAATCGGCTCAACTAAAAAAAAATTGGAGGGGAAAAACGTTTGCATTTTTCGCATGCAAACTGAGGGTTATCAAGGCTCCAAAGAAGGACGTGCATGTTAGGTAGGGGGGAGAAGAAGGTCAATGCAACCAGTAACTAAAAACAGGTAAAGGGGAGTGAGGGGGAACCTTTTCCCCCCAACAAAAAACTATTGAAAACTAGGGAGGTGCTACAAAACAGGAGGGGGTAGTAATCTGGGAAAGTGTTTGTCCCACACTACCGGATCTCCACAAAGGAATAGACTTGCAATCTCTTTTTTTTCTTCTGAGAACATGCATTCCTTTATTTGAATGAAAAAATGAAAATGGTTGAAACGGAGCGCTGTTCAGTTGTTAATGTTTATAGTCTTTCCATAACAAAATCATTGTTCAGTGAAATTATAGGGATAATGTCTCAAAGTAAAAAGAAACACGTGCTACCAAGATAGGGGCATTTCTGGGTCGGCTGGTGACTGCTTGGGCTGGTTTCTAGTTGCTACGTTTGGAAAGTTGGTGGGCGGCGTGCATTGACCATGCAAATATACCTTTGGTCCTCGCTTGTTGTCATAGGACAGTTGGTCGAGGTTTTCATAGTTCCTTTTTTTATTCTGATGAGTAATGTGCACAGAGAAAATATGCAGACACAGAAGAATATTAAAAAACTGTTGAAAATGGATCGCAGTAAAGCATTCCAACAAATCTACACTTTTCTGCTTCAAATTGGGATCCCTAACACTGGGGCTTGCAAAGTAAATCAAAGACAGCCACTGACCACTAGCAATCCTATTTAATGCTATGTCATATGACCTCATTCACAATCTTTCAAATACTACTCAAGACCCTCAAAGCATTGTCCAGCATTGGTCCAGAAACAGTCATACTCTCTGTACAACAATGAGATTGAGAGGGCTAAAATGTCTGTGTGTCAGTGCAAAGCAATCCCAACAGGTAAACAGTCTGATTCTGCAAACTAATGGCCCTCAGGCTCTCTCCATTTTGAATTCCACTCAGTTCCTGTATATTGTGAAAGGAGCCGCAAGGCAGTCTCCTGCTTTGCCTTAGTCAGGGAGCCATTTTGCAGTGAAACACAGCATCTTCTGCTTGACAGACCTGCCTCCCCTGATGCCCGACCTTTCAGCTCAGACCGCAGGCAGGCAGAGCGCTCAGGATCTGCGTCCTCCACATCCCAAATGCTACAGTGACTCTGCCGCATTCGTTCATTATACTGCCTGACAAGCAAATCCAAAGTAAATCCCATTCTCCTCAATTGTATTCACGCTCACTCCATTGAAAGGATTACAGATCTGTTATGCCTCAAATGTAATCTGAAGTTGTTGTAGTCACTGCTGCTCTGTAAAACACTGCTCCCCTTCCAAATGTTGCATGCTATTGTGTCGTAGTGTTTCACGGTCAGTGCACACTCATAAATCATGGCATTACAAAACAAGTATTAATCAAACTGGAGTGAATGGGACTACAGTCTTCATTTAGAATATAAATAATCTAATCATGTATTGAGTCCCCAATCCCAAATCTATTTCGTCCATTTCTTTCTCTAGCCCTCCACCATCTTGCAGCTGTCTCTGTGTGGCACTGCAATGCCTTGGTAAAAAAAACTGTCTAGATGACTGGCTTTGTTTTCCCAAAAGAGTTCTTTGAGTGCTCTATTTTTGCTACTTCAGTCAAGCATGAATATTGTATGTTGTGTCGCTCATGTCAGTATTCTGACTGAATCCACTACAGGTAGAAGATTCTCGCTACCGGCTGTGGTACAGAACCCCATATAACTACTGTCCCTGTGACTTGTCACACCAGCACAGCACATAAACCTGCAATTACAGTGTGAATAATCTGCACAATACGGAATATGAAATGTGAATAAATAGAATATTTATATTAAATTAGGAAATGACACAAACTCCCCAAATGTGGCAAACTCAGCATTTGCCAACCTGGCTGGCTGAGTAATTTCTTAAAACCACTGAAAAAGAACACAGATACTTCCTTACAGCATCACATCACACTGTCTACCATCCCAAGGATTCTGTGACATTGATAGATAAATTCAATCTGGTAACTGTAAATCTATTCAATTGTTGCTTATGGCAATATTTAAAAGAGAGAGAGAGAGAGAGAGAGAGACAGAGAGCGAGAGCCAAGGTCAGACAAGATGGATTCCAAGACGGAAGAAACATGTAGCTAGCAGTTAACCAACTATTATATAATCTAATGTAGGTATTTACCATAGAAAACACCACTTCAACACAGGTAAAGTCATTGTATAATCCAATAAAGTCAAAATCCTTTATAACAAGATGATTTATTGACAAAAAGTATACTTAGTAACTCCTAATCAATCTTGATCATGTTTGAGTGTGACTGATGAACCACAACATGTTTGACATTTCACCTCTCCCTTCGGTGTGGATTATCGTGAGCATGTGTCTGTCACATGAACCGTTTCATCAGCCTCTGATTAAATTACTCTTCAAATCAGGACTCATTTCACTCCGTCACACAATTACAGGAAGGAGCCCTTGAGGGGAACAAACAGCGCAGTATCAAAAAGTCTTAACCACATCCTGTCTTTTTAACAATGTGTTAATTGGTCCTTCTCTTTTCCTTTAGGGAACATTATCTTTTAGGGCAGGGGTGTCAAACTCATTCCTCGGGGGCCCGAGTATCTGCAGGTTTTTTTCACATTAAGAACAAAATAACCAGGCGAGGGGAGTTCCTTACTAATTACTGACCTTATTTAATCAATCAAGTACAAGGGTGGAGCGAAAACCCACAGACACTGGGCCCTCCGTGGAATGAGTTTGACACATGTGTTCTAGGGGACATCATCCATGCTTTAGGCTTTAGGTGGATCAGCACTTTAATGAGCTAGCTACCCAGCAACACAACCTCAGAGGTGACTCTGGGCTAATGCTTATGGACAGTAATGCTTATGGACAGTTTGTCACATGCCTGTCATTTCACTTGTATGGTCTCACAGCATCATTTGACAAGGACACAATAAAACCAAAGATATGTATTCCACTGTCTTAGTGTCTTAGCACAGGACACTATGACCATCTGATATACTACTATATGTCAACCATCCATCACATTACAAGTCTCCAAGTGAGCATTACACTGGATTTGTGAACTACATCCCTTCCAAACAACATACATGTACCACAGCACAAATATACATCAAGGATCTATGGACCATCATTCTGTTTGGGAGTCATTGATATTTTGCAAAGCCCCAGGTTAAAGTCCGCTATTTGGCTCCCGTTGTGGATTGACACAGGAGAATTTGACTATGGTGAAAAGCAACATGAGATGAGTAAAAGATGTACTCAGATCAGAACACATTAGACGCTGTAGATGTCTCTAGCATTTTGATGTTAGCCAATGTTTACACAATGGTCAGTGAGAGATGTGTTCACACGACAGAAAGGAAAACAGTTATATACATAGAAGACCTTTGAGAGTTAAACAGAGATTACACACACACACGCCCACACACACTGGGGGTCCGGCGAGCCCGAGCGTCTCACCTTTGTTTCCCTCTCCTCCAGTAGGGTCTCCAGTCTTTTCTGCGCGGCCCGCCCCTCGTGGTCATCGCTGACGATCAGGATGATGTGGTTCCATCGAAACTCTCGCATCATGTCAAACCACACGTGAGCCTGGTGGGAGTACGGGGGGACAGTCCGCAGAAAAGACAAGTGGATACTCTGGGGAGAAAGCAAAACAAGAAGGAGTGCGAGGAAATGATTTGCTTGTCATCCACGGTTTTGCTGTTCTTTCTAACATATTCATGAGGCCTTTGCAATTGTTCACAATCAAACAGAAATGTCTTGTCCTTGCAGGACATTTGGAGCAGAATGTAATTCGTCCACAGCTATTTTGGTAGCTAGAGAAGAAGTGGAGTAGAATGTATGTCTCTCTTATCTGTTTAGATCCCCATGGTCTGCTCCATCATTCACCTCTCTTTCCCCCCTCCCTCTCTCCCTCCCTCTGTCCCTCTCCCTCCCTCCCTCCCTCCCCTCCCTCTCTCTCTCTCTCTCTTTCTCTCTTTCTCTCTTTCTCTCTGTCATTTCTCACCTTGTCGGAGTAGATGGACATGCGTGTGGTGAGGCCCACCACAGGGATGCGGTAGAAGCCTGCGGTGTAGGACACAGGCGTGGGGGTGAGGTGGTCGTTGGACTGGGGAGGATGACTCACGAGGATGGCATACACCTGCAGACACAAGTACGGGGATTAAAGAAAAACACACACGTGTAAAGAGAGGTGAAAGGATAATAAAGTGTATGGACTATTGATTCCTCACTGCGACATGGAAATGTCAAATCAGCTCTTTCCTCTTAAACCATCCTCACTTTTCATTAGCATTATGGCTGCATGGTAGATGGTTATTCATTTGGCTCAAAGCTGAATGACACTTATCCTGGATGAAGTAGACAGATGCTCCTCAATGCAGCTCTACTAACTGTATATCGATTCTTAGATTAATAGGATTCTTGAGAAATGGAACACTGATCCAACTGAGGGGGAAGACAAAGCTGGCATGATATGCAGGCCTGACGGTTAATGTGTGCAGCCCGTATGGTTGGGCCTCTTTCATCCAAAGAGCGCTTCCAGGCATCTACCAACCCATCTGTCATGGACCCTCTCTCGAGTGACTAACATGACCACAGGGCCAAGACCATCTCATTGAGTCTCTCACATGGTTAGGTTTCCATCTAGCCAGTTAGTAGGCGCTGTTCCAAGTAAAGGTACATGTAGACCATTGGCACCTTTCTCATCCCTGCAGCCCTCTGAGCAAAGAGCAGCAAAGATATGTCAGCACATAACCATCTCTATCAATTACAACAATCATTACAATGAAGAGGACCGGGGACATTGTAATAGAGTGGAGGAATTAGGGAGAGACCTTTGTGTGTGTGTGTGTGTGTGTGTGTGTGTGTGTGTGTGTGTGTGTGTGTGTGTGTGTGTGTGTGTGTGTGTGTGTGTGTGTGTGTGTGTGTGTGTGTGTGTGTGTGTGTGTGTGTGTGTGTGTGTGAGAAAGAGGGATGGGGGAGGGGTGGTTCACGCCTCAGTTCTCTTCACTACATGATATTGCTGCTTTCAGAAGCAATGTAATGCTTAATGTGAATGGGATGGACAAGGGTTTTAGCAATGTGTTTCAGTGTTGGAACAAATCTCAAAGGGGTAACATCGCAATGCATAACTTATTAATGTTGTTTTCATTGTTAGGTTTAAATTGCACAAGTCGTATACACAAAAGATATTATGACCTAAAAAGAATCGCACTTGAAGTGAAAAACACAGTAATTTTTCGAGTCTAGAGCCAAAAACAATTGCTTTCCATACACTTGTGTGTCTCATTATTGATCTAGTAATAACATAAACCAAACAGTTAGAACTACCCATTTCTAATGTTCAAATCATACAATTTTCCATAATACAAACTAAACGCCCTTCTCGGTGACATAACGGCAAATGAGCCAAGGCATGCACCCCAGCTGCTACCCCTGGGATGCTTTGATGGACGTGCCCATTGCGTAGGTGGCCATGTTGGCCTCCTTTTAGGCAACATTTTGTCACATGGCACGAGCTGTGAAAATAGAAACTGCAGTAAAACTCATTTAAGGATGCGTCACTCATTTCTCTCTTGGTTAGTTAGTTTGTTTGCAGTTCAGCGGATCTGCAGCTGTGTACACTGAAGTGAGTTGGCCTCTCATCCCCCACAAATCTGTGTGTTTTTGGCCCTTAGATAAAAACAATCAGTCCATGGCTTTTAAAGGATATATTGACTGTCCAGTTCTAAATGATAAAGAATAACTTTTGTATAAGATTTATATTATCCCTTGAACACATAGCTTTGTCTGGATAATAGACTACAGATATGGGGATAGAGATTTAGCCACAGGCTCACTGCCCATTTTATTTTTCATGTTTGGCCTCAAGTTCTGGTTTGGTAGTTACTCATTATATTGGCTACTGCTTGTGTAACAACAACATATGGATATCCAATTTATAAATAGGTATAATTTCATTTCAGCTTCCATTTGTATTACCATATGTGATGGATCTCTTAAAGGCTTGGCTGCAGTTTCATAGTATTGTTATCATAGCCTAGGCTTGAAGAAATATTGTATATTAGAGTAACAAAATGTATATTTGCAACAAACTGATTTTTTTCCTAATATACAGTCCCATTTTTAACCATATAAACTGTCCCATTTTTTAAACAAAAAATATAAACTGCAATAAAACATTTGATATTGTTGCAGTCAGCTCCCGAGTGACGCAGCGGTCTAAGGCACTGCATCTCAGTGCTAGCGGTGTCACTACAGACACCCTGGTTCGAATACAGGCTGAATCACAAACAGCTGTGATTGGGAGTCCCATAGGGCGGCGCACAATTGGCCCAGCGTTGTCTGGGGTAGGGTTTGGCCGGGGGGCATCGATCCTGTATTTAACTGACTTGCCTAGTTAAATAATAAATAAATAAAAAATAGATAGCAACCTGGACTCAGGGGTAGACACATTTCCAATACGTATGATATGTTATGAATTCCAAATTGTTGTGGCTAATGTTAGCTAGGTGGCTAACTTTAGCTAGGCCAGGAGTTAGGTTAAATGGTTTGGGTCAGGGGAAGGGTTAGCTAACATGCTAAGTAGTTGCAAAGTAGCTAAAACTTGCTAATTAGCTAAAATGCTAAAGTTGTCCGTGATGAGATTCGAACACACAACCTTTGGGTTGGTAGACATTCGGGTTATAAGTGGCTAATGCTAATGTTAGCTAGGTGGCTAACTTTAACTAATCTAGAGGTTAGGTTTGGGGTTAAGGTTAAGGTTAGGAGTTAGGTTAAAGGGGAAGGATTAGCTAACATGCCAAGTTGCAAAGTAGTTCAAAAGTAGAGAGTAGTTGCAAAGTAGCTCAAAAGTAGTAAGTAGTTGCAAAGTTACTAATTAGCTAAAATGCTAAAGTTGTCCATGACGAGATTCAGACACGCAACCTTTGCGTTGCTAGACATTCGCGTTATACACCTACCCATTCACCCCAACCAACTACCCTTCTTTCGTTTATGCCTTAAACAACCCCCTAGACTCTAGGGCCTAGAGTCTATGTCCTAATTAGCATAATAACACAAAATCCCCATCAAAATCTGTCTGTTTTAGCTAGAGATATCTGTTTTTGCATGGACTGCGTCTCAATCCACAGCATCCACCGATGTCGGTCTTCTGCATTTGCGGTGGAAGGTGGCAGAGCTACAGTGGTGTTTGTCAGACAAGGAGACATCCCAAAAATCGGTCTTCTCACTGAAACGTCTGAAACGTCCAAAGCATTTGTACTACAAACACATATAACCCCTCTATGGAAAGATCAGACTCTCTCTAGGACGCCCACAAGCCTCACAAGACTCATCTGATGGTAGCCTGGTACCAGTTAAAAACGGTTATGGAAGTATATATGGAAATAGTTTAGTGCCCCAAAAATGTGTTAAATATGGGTAAAAAATATATTTTTAAATCTTGATCTTTCTTATATCGCTCAGTGGAGCAGGTTGAGAGCTTCAATTTCCTTGGTGTCCACATCACCAACAAACCAACATGGTCCAAGCACTCCATGACAGTCGTGAAGTGGGCACGACAAAACCTATTCCCCCTCAGGAGACTGAAAAGATTTGGCATGGGTCCTCAGATCCTCAAAAGGTTCTACAGCTGCACCATCGAGAGCATCCTGACTGGTTGCATCACTGCCTGGTATGGCAACTGCTCAGCCTCCGACCGCAAGGCACTACAGAGGGTAGTGCGAAAGGCCCAGTACATCACTGGCGCCAAGCTTCCTGCCGTCCAGGACCTCTATACCAGGCGGTGTCAGAGGAAGGCCCTAAAAATTGTCAAAGACTCCAGCCACCCTAGTCATAGACTGTTCTCTCTGCTACCACACGGCAAGAGGTACCAGAGCGCCAAGTCTAGGTCCAAGAGGCTTCTAAACAGCTTCTACCCCAAAGCCATAAGACTCCTGAACATCTAGTAAAATGGCTACCCAGACTATTCACATTGCCCCCCCCCCCTCCACACCACTGCCACTCTCTGTAGCCATCTATGCATAGTCAATTCAATTAACTCTCTAACTGGTGCCCCCGCACATTGACTCTGTACTGGCACCCCCCTGTATATATTGTTATTTTATTTTTTACTGCTGGTCTTTAATTACTTGTTACTTTTATCTCTTATTCTTATCTGTATTTTTTTAAACTGCACTGTAGGTTAGGGTCTCATAAGTAAGCATTTCACTGTAAGGTCTACACCTGTTGTATGTGATTAATAAAATTGGATTCGATTTTTTTTTATATAGGATTCACTTTAAAACATACTTCCTTTTGAATCATTTTTTGACTACCTGTTTTGCCATGTATAAATATGTTATTCAATGCGTTTCTATGCGCTAATAGCAGTAAGGCCAAATTAAATGTTTATTCCAATATTTTTTATATATATCTATTTTTATACCTACAGGTCCCTGGTTCGAGCCCAGGTTGGGGCAAAGAGATGGATGGAAGCAGCAACAGTGTTCTTTTATACATACCAAACGTAACATATCATACTAATTTGAGTGTCCCGGATTTACTATGTTATGTTTGATCTATGAGATCAGGCAGGAAAGAGGTGGCACCGTGTTTCGCAGGCACTGAGGTTATAGTCTAGAATGAGATGCTTACTGGTTTGTTCATTGCAAATAAAGTGATGGTCACAATATATCGACCTCATCTGCCCAATGACTCACATCAGTCAGTTCCCTTGAAGAAGAAACGGGAAGATGGAACACACTAAAGAGGATGATTCATTTCCCCCCCAATAGTGGCCATAGGCTTCATACAAATGTTGGACAATTCTCTGAGCCCTCTAAATTATTTGGATTCATATGATTGACATTGAATAGATGGGCTATATATGTGCTAATGACTCATGTTATTAGGCTATTATCATTTAACACCAATGCTGGTACGCCGGCGCCCTCCTGAGATACCTGGTTGGAGATGAGGTCCTCGCAGACGGAGAGAGCCATCTGGATAGCGTTGGGTTTGTGCGTTACGGAGATGGCGGTCAACTTGAATTTATCTCTCCCGTATATCTGGTTCGCCTGGGTCACTGCATCCTTAAAGACTTGCTCGTACCTCTTCTGGCTCAGGACGGCTCCGATGTTCACTATCTTCGGCTCGCAGCCAGCCCGCGCACAGGAGCACGAGAGGAACACCGCCAGCAGAAACAAACGCATCGTGTAAACGACCAAAACGCACAGTGGACCCCAGATCCGTCTCTCCTTCGTGTTGGCAGGTGGGCTTTCCCGGATTCTGGACTGCACTGTTCACCCGGTTACCACGACTTGAACCACCGTCCCGCTGGACAGTGTGGAAAATCTGAACATTTGATTTAAGTGCAATGCGGAGGAATGTGCATGGTCAGGACCTTAACCGTTGATGGATTATCTCCGCTGTTTCAGAAGCATTTTTTCAAAGATGATTATCTTCCTTTGCCTATTTCCCCCATTGTCTTTCTTCCAATGTGGATATAAACGAGTTAGAGCATATTTCGCGGCGTATGCGGCTCCCTTTGTGCACTGTATAATTGCTCTACCGATCCCCTGTGGGCTCCGCGCGGGCTGTTCTGTAAGGTGATAATACTGACGCTACGCTCGGGGCTGAGCGGCTGTCCTTGGTGCTGACAGCTGTGCACGCGCAGTGGTGCGCGCCTCCGCGATCTATCTATGATTTCGCGTTGGCGTTCTTCTGTCACAGGAAATGAATCAAAGGAAGCTAATCATCAACAAAAAGTATTTTCAACATCTCAACAACAATGTTATTCACTATATGACAGGAATGGTAGTAGGCAGTTTAGATTATGAATAGAGCATCAAAGAAAAGCAAGACACAATTGGTGTGTGAGAAGAACAATAATTGATCTCATAAAAAAACATCGTATGTGATGAAAAACGAATTATTTCTTAAAGTGTGAATATTGTAGGTTACTTTAGGTAGGATAAATAAATACTGCAGATGGTTGCTGCCATTGCAATGAAAATTGACACCTCAATAATCCAGTGACCCAACAATTCCAATATGTGAGATGTTTTCTCAAACAGTACTCCTATAACGCACGGAGTAGATGGACCCAACCCACTGGCCACACTAGACGTTGAATTGATGTCTGTGCCCAGTTCGAAGCCTGCTTGTTTATTTCGCTGGGGATGTGTCTCCGGTCTCAGTTGAACTGGCTCCTGCTGTAAATCCCCATAATTTCATAGACTCAGACCAACCAGGACCACCAATTACGTGTAGGCTACATCCCCTCCCCTCTCCTTTACTTTCAAACAGCCAATCAATTATGTAACCATGTCATCCATATTTCAACCTCTTCAATCATGCAAAACCTCCAACATAAGCACAGTATGCTGCTTGTCTAGGCTACTGCGAGCACTGACATGGGGATATACAAATATAAAAACGGCTGAATAATTTATAGAGTTGCATCTAAAAGCATTGCTCAGCCTGGTGTAGAATGAAACATTGAAGCTCAACTTCTTCCAAAAGTGTGACATGAATGTGTTGTTTTACCTTATTTGTATTGACAGACATGTGTGCTTGTTAGATGTTTTGTTTGATTGTGGGGGCGGGTAATGTCATTTGAAATGTCCCTGAATGGAGAAAGGGAGCAAGGTGTCCAAGTAACCACAGGAGGCACAATAGCATCCATCTTGCTAAGCAGGGGGAAAATGTTCAACCATTCTGGTTACCTAGGAAACAAGCCTCTCTCTCCACAGTGTTAAGTTTCTGAACATTCATAATGCCTAACATCAAATAACATGTAGGCTATTGAACATCAAATAAATTAATGGCACAGCTATTACTTTGAAGCACATCACACTGGAGTATTGACAAAGCAGAGTAGCCTAGGTTTATTTAGACTTAATGTCATTGCAATAGAGTACCACAGTATGAGTCATAATACCCATAAAACCTAGCTGTCAAACAAGAAAATGGTTCCAATTGTTTTTCCACCATTCATTTTTCCCATAGGGGATTTTAGAAACACTTAAAATATGGGCTGTGTTTCGTGTAGGCTTACCATGGGGTAACGTTTTAATAACAAGATTACTTTTATTAATATATTTGCTGATATTTAACCCCCCAAAAAATGAAATGTTAATGTGGCTATCATAAAGAACTACAAATGCCATGATCTGGACGAGACTGTCGAATCGAGGTTAAGGTAAGTATCTCTGGATTAACTATCTAATGTTAGCTAAATTTAGTAATGAATAAATTGGCTGAATATACTTAAATTGACAATTCTGGGAACTGTGTTGTGCAAGTTTTAAATTGATACAATACCTGTTAGCAAAGGTGTCAGCTAGAGATGACGTGCAGGAGCTTGGGATTTGTGGTCTTGCATGACGTCTACTTTGATACTAATTAGCATTTTCGAATCTGAGAGTAACTAGAGCCGAATATATTGATAAATGTCACCTTGTCCGAGAGAGATTTACATGGTTATCAAACCGTCACGCCAGGGTAAGCCTACACGAAACACAGCCCTTATTTTAAGTGTTTCTAAAATTCCCTATGGGAAAAATGATTGGAACCATTTCCATGTTTGACCGCTAGGTTTTATGGGTATTATGACACCTCCACTGTGGAGTTCTATTGGAAGATAGGCCTAAAGCCTATCCTAGTTCACTGTAAAAGAAAAAGTTAAAAAAAAAAGATAATTCAATGTACAGTTGAAAGGCAAGCAGTTGCAATAGGATTGTGAGTTTGCTATAAAAAAAAATCGCACACAAACTGTTCGTTGTGAGTTTGCACAACAACATTTTTGCTACGCAAACTCACAATCCTATTGTAGCTGGTTGCCTTAGAATTGTTCATTGAATCAACCTTCTTTTTTTTTTACACTGTTCTGCCCACATTAAACCCCACACATTTCCAAGTAAAATCATATGTTTCATCTAGGGAAGTTAGGCTATAAGGTCAACAAGGGCTGTAAAAGGGATGGTTTGTTTATAAACCAGACGATTAATGGTTAAATCTCATCTGTTTTATCTCCTTTAATCAATAGTCAATAAATATTTTCTTTAGCAGGAAGTAATCTGTGAGCCCTGTTGTGTGTTTACAATGTAAATGTCATAGATTTTCAAATGCAAGAGTCATTTTGGAAATTAGGTCACACTTGATCTAACGTTCTCCTGAATTATAAATTACACTGTAAAACGATCTTGTTGTTTTGACAGTATTATACAATAAAACAGTAAAGTAGCACATAACTGATTTACAGTAAATTGTCATAAATGGCAATGCACTCTGGGTGATTTTAGGCGTAAACAGTAAATGATACCGTAAGAAACTTTGGTTTAACAGTTCATTACTGTACCGCACATCATTGTGGGATAGCCACTTGGAACTTTTTGAAACAATTCTCAGTGATAGGATTGAGAGACATTAAGGTCTGAAATGAACCAACCAAGCAACATTTATATTATTTGCAAAATTAATCACACAGAATATTACACTGTAATGAAAAACTGCGATTTATATGGTAAATTCGTACATTTAACAACAGTCAAATACTGTGAAGCATTATTCTGCAGCATACTGTAAAGGATGGTGCATTGTGGGAAAATGTTTTGGGCAGGACAAGAACTGCTGTATTTCAAATGTACCTTAATTCCAACCCACAGAATACGGTACCGTACTGTATTTATGGAGCGCAAAACACCTTTTGACCGCTAGTGGTTGCATGGTATTGTTGTTTCAGGCTCATGAACATATTTTGAGGCGTGTCTTGTAAGAGGTAACATTTGTGCCACCCGTGATGGAGAGTACTGTACCAATTTCATTGATATCTGGTAGTAGTGCCCCAACAATTAAATGTGTATAGGGGATAGATTGAAATGGCAGCAAGTCGCAAAACTGTAATGGTTGAGTATTTGCCATGTCCTTCGGTCTGTTTTGTTAAGGCCACTAAAAGTGCAGGTGATATAGAATACCAAAATGTGGCATTACGTAGCAGCCAAACTGCTTGCACAAATCCCATGCAATTATGGCAAAAAAGCAACTGGCTTTAACAGCGTGGGAATGGCAGAGATGTCTCTCTACGAGAGGCACACGTATAGAGATTATATATTTTTAGTCGGCATATGGAATAAGATATTAAGATCACTTGATTGGTCAATTGCACACAAGGTCCCACTGAAATTTGACCTCCGCTTGTAACCCAACCCCTCCCGAAAAGACACACTGGGCGCCCGGGGGAGCTGTTGTTATGGGGAGTTAAGTTCCTTGCTCAAAGGAACAATGACGGGCGCTGGCATCTAGGATTTGATACCAGCAACCCTCAAGTTGCAAGCTCACCTCCCACCAGATTTTCCGTCGGACCCGGGATTCAAACTGGCAAACCAGTCATTCTGTTATCCATAGACGCTGACTCTCCTACCTGTCATAGGAAACATGTAGCTCTCTTTCTATGGCAGATAGGCTAGACACGATACATCTTTAGTAGTCATAGGAAACATATAGCCCGCTTATGAAGTGTGTGGTTTCCGCAGTAATGGGAAAAAAACTAGCATTATTATAGATTTATTCAATAGATTTATTTAGTATTAAATTATATTTAGATCAATGCCAACATCTTAAACACCTCCCTCATGCTTCTCGATTGGTTTAAATAACCTATATGTTACTGTATGTGATATAAAGTAATATTTTATAACACGGGTGTCGAGAATAAAACATTTTAACAGCATGACTGGTTTTCAGATAGCTCAGATCCATAGAGATATATTACGATATACTGTATGGCTGTGGGATAGCTGTAAGACTGTGGCACTGTTGTGTGTATGTGTTAAACACTGCCTAATGAGAGCCACTCTGAGGGAAGGCCAACAGCGACAAGGACTCTTGTTTGCTGGATTCCTGTAGCCATTAGTGTCCCTCCTCCCTCCACTCATACATCAATACAGCTCGGCCAGCCTGCAATGCAGACGTTATATAACGATGTGCACTGGCAGAGAACAAAGACTCAAGATTCTCATGCACACCAATGACACACACGCTCTAGAGTTCACACATACACACACTCGCTCTAAAGTTCACACATACACACACAATCATCGACTCACACAGAGACAAGTACATACATACATACACACCACCTACACAGTGAGGTAAGAGGGTTAAGGGACCTATGTGCGTGTGTGTGTGTATGTGTGTATGTGTGTATGTGTATGTCTCTCTCAATCTCTCTCTCCCCTCCTACACACTAACACATAGCCTGGCAGCAATCTATTTATATGCCAGCCATTACCTTTTATTACATGTTGCAATGTGAATCAAAAGTAGCAGAAAACAGGTAAGCCTCCAGGAGCGGAACCAATAAAACACAGTATTTCACCAGCGTCACATTGCATTGCTAATTTAATCTACATGCGTGTGTGTTCATCAAGTGCTGTGACTGTTTAGCCACATTGGTTGATTGAGAGGTGTGAGTGAAGCATTCTTCTGCTCTCAATATGCTCGCACAAACAGAGTATTGTTATTCATACAGGCAGGTTTTCTAACCGGGTGTTCTAAAGATGCATGTATGATGCGTTTCTTGTGTAGAGAGCGGTCCTTGCATAAATTATTGATGAGCAGCTCTCCCTCGTTTTCTTTGGCCATGTCCCAATTGCCAGCTGCAGTATTCAACATTCACTTAGACGTACACTGAGTGTACAAAACATTAAGAACACCTGCTCTTTCCATGACAAAGACTGACAAGGTGAATCCAGGTGAACGCTATGATCCCTGATTGATGTCACCTTTTATGGCCGCTTCACTCAGTGTAGATGAAGGGGAGAAGACAGGTTAAAGAAGGATTTTTAAGCCTTGAGACAATTGAACCATGGATTGAGGAGGTGTGCCATTCAGAGGGTGAATGGGCAAGACAAAATATTTAAGTGCCTTTGAACAGGGTATGGTAGAAGGTACCAGTTGCACCGGTTTGAGTGCGTCAAGAACTGCAACTCTGCTGGGTTTTTCACCCTCAACAGTTTCCTGTGTGTATCAAGAATGGTCCACCACCCAAAGGACATCCAGCCAACGGTAGACCAGTGGTGGAAAATGGGTCATTGAAGAAAGAGGACAAAGGACATCTAGCCAACGGTAGACCAGTGGTGGAAAACGGGTCATTGAAGAAAGAGGACAAAGGACCCATGAACAACATTGGTGGCCGAAGACCCATAAAATAATTCACGACTCATCGTACCTTGAAACGAATGGGGTATTGCAGCCAACGACCTTACAGAGTTCCACTATTTTCATCAAATAACAAGAAACTGCGGTTGCAGTGGGCTAAGGAACGAAAACACTGGACATTGGAGAATTGAAAAAGCATTGCCTAGACTGATGGTTCCCGGTTCCTGCTGTTTCACGCTGATGGGATGACTAGGGTATGGAGAAAATCCCATGAGTACATTCATCCATTATGCCGTGTGTCAACATTGCAGTCTGGTGGTGGTGTGATGGTGTGGGGTGTGTTTTCATGGCACACATTGGGCCCCTTGACAAAATTGGAGCAATGTTTGAATGCCACAGGATATGGTCGTGGAAATTCAGTACTGAGAGAGACTTGGTCATTTCTTCAAACAATCATCTTTATTTAATATCGATTAATTATTGCAATAATGAAGCCGTCAATCAAACAGTCTTGACTGTCGGACCGAGTGCTTAACTCTTTTACAGAAATGCAGAGTTGTATATAAAGTAGACCTAAAAATGCTGTCATGGCTGGCTCCACACTTCCCATGCAGACTAGGGGCATCATAAGACACTCTGGGTTCATCTCCGTAGTTTCATCTGCCTCTGGTGTTTTTAACCCCACCTTGTCTGTTTCCCAGATGCCAGGATAATTAGGAATACTGAGGTCTTTGTTCTGCTCCTCCAGGCTATCTTTATCCCGGTTAAACATATACCATATCTTGTCCATGGAATGCAGGCTCAATCAGACCAGAGACATATGTCTCACACTCACCACTAATGTTAGACTGGAATGTGGCTGTTTGTTTTTTTATAACAGAGACATTAATCAATTGTCAACTTCAAGCTATCTCTAGTAAAACCCCTGTCCTTGACACCCAGACTAGCTGCAGGAAGCTAGAGGGGACACCATGAAACTCAGCCGTAGCAGGCCAGTCTTACTCTTAGTTAAATATATATAGTTTACTATTAATATCAAATATATCAGGTAAGTATTTAATTTTTCTATCACAATATCTCAACATTGTCAAGCAGGTGCATCCCTTCATGGCAGCAGTGCATCCAGCAGGATAGTGCCAATGTTACAAAGCTAGGATTGTTCAGGAATGGTTCCACAAACATGACAATGAATTTAGCTTACTGCAGTGGCCTGCCCAGTCACCAGATCTCAATCCAATTGAGTAACTGTGGTATGAGAGGGAATGAGCTATTTAGAGTAGAGATCCACTACCAGCCATCTTGACACAACTGTGGGGAGCATTGGAGTCATGGGCCAGCGTGGAAAGCTTTCGACACCTTGTACAGTCCATGCTCCGATGAATTGAGGCTGTTCTGAGGTCAAAAGTGGGTGCAACTCAATATTAGGAAGCTGTTCCTAATGTTTTGTATACTCAGTGTATACATACCTGGAAAAGAGGTGGCTTACTTACTTACAAAATATATACATTAAAATATGGTAACGTTTCGAGTAATTGAGGCAATTTAAATGTCTGATCAATCATGCATCTCAAACCAGAATTTACTACTAAGTCTTATTGAAAACATCCAAGTGCATATCATGAAAATAGAACAAGCTGGACTACAGTAGTTAGGAATAAACAGGAGGAATACACAATAGCAGACATCCAAACTGCTAAAGTAGGTCAGAGGGAAAGCTGAGGGCCCAGACACTGCAAGAGATACACTGGAATATTTGGCTAATATATTAGAGGCAGTGTCGCCATGTTTCAAGAAGTGTGCTGTTAATTTGCATCCTTTCTGTGTGAAAGATGGGTGGCATTTGATAAGCCCTCAATCCCGGTTCTAATTTTAAGCCAAGGTCCATGGAGGATTCCTTCTTTATTGAGCAATATGAGAGAAACACATGGTTCAATTATGATTTTTATAACTAAAGGCACATTGCAAAGACAGACAACACTATTATTAATAATGAAATACAGTAGATGTGAGAGGAGATGAATATGCATAGATTAACCACACATACTCATTCAAGGGATATAGCATTATAGAATAATAGTTCAAAACTATGAAATAACACATATGGAATCATGTAGTAACCAAAAAAGTGTTGAACAAATCAAAATATACTTTATATTTTATATTCTTCAAAGTAACCAACCAGCAGACAGCTCAGCTCTATCAGGAAGAGAAGCACAAGGAATGTCAGGTAGCATCATCTACAGTGGCGTTGCATCTGACTCAGACGAGAAGGGTACACAGGCAGCATCCACACAGCAATGTCGAGTCCATGCAAGACTGCAGCCTCGGTTCCATGGCGAAGCAGAGTCGTGGAGCTGGCATGTTCTCAGGCTCAGGCAGATGGTCTGTGATGAATCCAGGATTAGAGCTACTGGACTGGTGGTGTATTATATCCTTCTGCATCCTCTTGACCTCCCAGTGACGTAGGGGAGTTTTCTGTTGACATAAGGGGCGCTGCACCCGGCTAGGATCTTCTGCACGCTTTAGATGCTGGCCAGACAGCGATGGCACAACGTGTGGTCACAGTTCAACAAACCCATCCGATGGTGTAACTGAGTCGTACAGTTCACTGCAGATGGAGTGCTCTTTGTCCCCTAGGTTGTCACTATTGCTTTGACTCCCGACACTTGTCCCTTTGCTTTGAGGCTGCTCTGTGTTGTCAGAATGGAGCTCTTGTTGAACAGATGTATTTTGGTCATCCCCATCTGCTGGCCCTGTTTGCGTGACTGGTCTGTGAATTTGCCTGACCTCTCCCAGGACATGCTGTTGCGGAAGCAGGGGCTTTTTTTACCGAGCGCTCCTCTCCCTGCTCCCTCTCCCCCTCTACCTTCTCAGTTTCCTCAACCGTACTTAACACTGCAGGACACCTCGCTCCAACAACAGCAAAGTAATTTTCCTCAAGTGTCACGTCACTCCCTGCTTGCCCCGTTTCATGGTCACCCACCGCTCCATCCATATTTCGTTAGATAAAACTAAACAGCATCCTGTATCACATTTAAGATTAGGCTGAGCGGAATTGCAGTGGCATCTACAAAGCAGATCTATTTGCTAAGAAAGTCAGTCACAACTCTCTACCTGGACACAGCTTGACTCAATGTGAAAGTAGGCAGAAGTGTTCACGTAATGATTGTTTATTGCATAGAAGGAAAGCCTCTTCCTCAGTGACCACAGTCCCAATAAGCACTTTCACAGATAAGGAGCAGTAAGCACAAGTGTCTACAACCCATAAATGCCAATGGCCAAGCAGTACACTAAGCATTCCACTCAATTTAACATTTTAAATCATGCATTGGAAGAGTTTGCCTACAACTGTTACAATGCATGAGCAAACACATTAGATCAGAGTAACTTTATTCTGCTGATTTACATAAACACTGAATTTCTAGAGAACTCAATTACAAAATAATATTTTGAATCTCGTATGTCATGTGAGAAAGGTGGGCTATTTTATTGTGATATTCCACCTTTGCTGATCGTTTTTTAAAACGAACCTCCCCAAATACCATTGGCACACATAGACCTACACAGTCACATACAGTAGGCCTAACACAGAAATAATGTACTGCCACATCAGCACCATGTTAGCACTCTCACAGCTTTTCTCATTACAAAGCATGTTTTAAAGTCTGAAGTGAAGTAACTCAAACAATTTAGCCACATAATATTTGCTACATTTGAGTGCATAGACAGTACGAGTCAAAAGTTTGGACACACATACTTATTCAAGGGTTATAGCATTATAGAATAATAGTTCAAAACGATTAAGTAACACATATGGAATCATGTAGTAACCAAAAAAGTGTTGAACAAATCAAAATATATTTTATATTCTTTAAAGTAACCACTCTTTGCCTTGATGACAGCTTTGCACACGCTTGGCATTCTCTCAACCAGCTTCATGAGGTAGTCACCTGGAATGCATTTCAATTAACAGGTGTGCCTTGTTAAAAGTTCATTTGTGGAATTTCTTTCTTTCTTAATATGTTTGAGCCAATCAGTTGTGTTGTGACAAGATAGGGGTGGTTTACAGAAGATAGCCCTATTTGGTAAAAGACCAAGTCCATATTATGGCAAGAACATCTTAAATAAGCAAAGAGAAATGATAGTCCATCATTACTTTAAGACATGAAGGTCAGTCAATACGGAACATTTCAAGAACTTTGAAAGTGTCTTCAAGTGCAGTCGCAAAAACCATCAAGCGCTATGATGAAACTGGCTCTCATGAGGACCGCCACAGGAAAGGAAGACCCATAGTTACCTCTGCTGCAGAGGATAAGTTCTTCAGAATTACCAGCCTCAGAAATTGCAGCCCAAATAAATGATTCACAGAGTTCAAGTAACAGACACATCTCAACATTAACTGTTCAGAGGAGACTGCGTGAATCAGGCCTTCATGGTCGAATTGCTGCAAAGAAACCACACCAATAAGAAGAAGAGACTTGCTTGGGCCAAGAAACACGCACAATGGACATTAGACCGGTGGAAATCTGTCCTTTGGTCTGATAAGTCAAAATTTGAGATTCTTGGTTCCAACCACCGTGTCTTTGTGAAACGCAGAGTAGGTGAATGAATGATCTCTGCACGTGTGGTTCCCACCGTGAAGCATGGAGGAGGAAGTCTGATGGTGCTTTGCTGGTGACACTGTCAGTGATTTATTTAGAATTCAAGGCACACCTAACCAGCATGGCTACCACTGCATTCTGCAGTGATACGCCATCCCATCTGGTTTGCGCTTAGTGGGACTTTCATTTGTTTTTCAAAAGGACAATGACCCAACACTCCTCCAGGCTGTGTAAGGGCTATTTGACCAAGAATGAGAGTGATGGAGTGCTGCATCAGATGACCTGGCCTCCACAATCACCCGACCTCAACCCAATTGAGATGGTTTGGGATGAGTTGGACCGCAGAGTGAAGGAAAAGCAACCAACAAGTACTGTGGGAACTCCTTCAAGACTGTTGGAAAAGCATTCCAGGTGAAACTAATTGAGAAAATGGCAAGAGTGTGCAAAGCTGTCATCAAGGCAAAGGGTGGCTACTTTGAAGAACACAAAATATAAAACATATTTTGATTTGTTTGACACTTTTTTGGTTACTACATGATTCCATATGTGATATTTCATAGGTTTGATGCCTTCACTATTATTCTACAATGTCCAAACTTTTGACTGGTACTCGATATACATTAATTTTTTCAACTGGTACCGGGGGACCTTCAGAGTCTTGTGAAGCCTATGGGCGTCCTAGAGTGACTCTCATCTTTCCTCAAAACAACCATCATGTACGTGTTCACGAGAGTCTCACCTTTCCACAGACGGGTCATATTAGTGTTTAGTCAAACTGTTCGGACGCTACAGACAGAAGTTGGCAGATCGGCTATGCCGACTTCAAACCAGTCCCAAGACGCTTGTGGGGATCGTAGAGCAAAACAGTGTCATCTTTCCATATAGGAGTCATAATTGTTTGTAGGCCAAACCGTTCGGACAATACAGATGAGAAGATCGATATTCAGGATGTGTCGTGGTCTGACACGGCTCCAGCTCTGTCACCTTTCAGATGCGGAAGTGTGACATCGGCGGATACGGTGGATTGAGACGCATCCAATGCAAAAAAATTGATATCTCTAGCTTAAACTGACAGATTTTATGGGGATTTTTTTATTATGCTAACTAGATTTCCACGGGGGCGCGGACATCGACTCTAACATGAATGCTTTAAGTACTCGTTTTGGAACACTTAGTGTTGTCCTCACAAGCCACGACTGCTTGATTTGGGACTTCCTTGAGAGCTTAGGCCGAAAATAAATGACGTGGTTTCAGTTATAGGGAGTGAGTGTTTTTACACTGGCCTATTTTGTATGCTACTCACAGGTCCATGGTTCCTGGAGGTACAAAGATCAAACTGAAGCCTGCTGGAATCATATAACAATGTACAGACAGCACAACTTTTATCAATACATTCTTGTTCATTCACACAGTATGTAGTCTTACTATCAGTTACAATATAGGCTAGGCATTCTGGCATATCTATTCATATTGCTTGGTTCTGATTGATTTTCCCGGTAATATGGGCTGGATCCTGTATGACTGAGATGAGGATAAACTGGATTTAAGACACCAGGAGAAATCAGAAGAAATCAGAAGAAAGAGAAGTGAAAGGGGAGCAGTCCTCAGAGAGTCTTCATTTCCTACACTGAACAGCCCAAAGATAGTCTGGTAACTTTTTACACCTGTACAGCGGTGATGAGAGATTTGAGGGAATTTTGTTGCTTTGTTTGAAAAATAACAAGAAAGGGAAAAGAAAAAACCTCCCACCAGCACTTTGTCTTGCTATGGAAGTCCAATTAAGAGAAAATGTGGAGCACAAATGCTTTGCTCCGACCAAACTCTACTCCACGCCCACGGACGTTAGTTTATTCTACGCAAATGACTACCTCTTAAGTACCTCCCCAATGATTTCTAGAACGCAAACACATTCTAACCGAACTAATTGGTCCCTGAATCCGATGGCTTAGGCCAGAGACAGAACACAAGTGGGCAAAGCAACGTTTAAAAAATGTGTTATTGGCTTTGGTACTCTGATTGGTTAGAGATGATCCAACCGCTGATTACTTTGTTTAGTATAACACCCCTCATTTTCAGGTCACCACAAACAAATTCAATGATGGCAATCTCGGACTGAAGTATGTAGCAAACATTGAGCAGCGAATGAGTTTTGGGCTTTGGTAGAATAAGAGGCCCTTTGGGCACTTGGTTACAGCTCAGTTATCAAAACAATAACAAATGCTACTTTTATTAATGCTGCTTTGAATCACAAGGCCCCACAATTCATTATCCATGAAGGAACTGGCCGGATTAAAGTAATGGTTTCTGCAAAAGACTAACCGTTTTCTGGTGTTAATTTTCTCCCCATTTTGAGTCCAAGGGTGTCCTCTTCTTTTTATATTTGAATGCCTTTTGGAGATTTAATGTCTTTTTGGGCCATTACCTCCATTGGATGTCTTCTGCTTCCTCCAGTGTGTGAGATAAGAAGTCCAGGGTGTTGTGCTGGTAGTGCAGGCGAGGGCTGTTGTCGCTGTAGAACTGACTGAACCAGCGCCTGTGTTTCTGGATGGCAAAGTCCTCCTTCACCAGCAGGGGCTTAGAGATGTACTTCTTATTGTTCCAGATCATCACGTCCCACTCAAACTGGGACACAAACAGTCAGAACAAAAAACTGTTAGTTACACATCAAAACCTTCAATAAATAGTGATGAATTTATATATATATCCATTTTCAGAAATGTTGGTAAATTCTATTTTTTGTTTTGTTAGGTTCTGAACAAACAGAGTGAAAACTCAAACCGACAACTAGAAAAAGCTCAAACCCAAGAAGTTTATTCAACCCACTGGGTGCTTCAGCTGCAAACACAACATACAAGTCACACAAGCACATATTTATACCTTGCGACTAGGCGGAGTTCCTGTACCTCCTTGCATGTCTAAGAAAAACACTGCTTCTCTGTTGTTAGGCAGAACCACAGTAGGTTCATCTTATTGGTATTGTCATGGCCCGGCCTAAATCTAGGACACTCATGGGCATGGAAATGTGTGTGTGTGTGAGATAGGACTGTAATCAGATGGTCTTCGGAGTGGACCCCTCCCAGCAGTGTCTTCTCAACTGTTGACCTTATCTCGAGTTGAGTTCCACATCCCTCATGGTCCTAGTTCCTCAGCAACTGACCTGCCTTGTCAAGAATTTAAACTAGACTGTTGCTCTTTGTCTCCCTCCTTAGGAACATTCATATTCAACAATAACATACAGAATATTAACTTTATGCACTTCCCCTTTTCTCACTCACTTCCACACACATAGTTCCTCTTTACCCTTCCTTGACCCCCAACATATACATTCCTTGTACATATTAAAGTAATCACTAAGTTCTGGTATGGTAACATGAATAAGTATATTTCAAGCTTGAATCCAACAGTTTAATGAACTTATGGAAGAGACAGGTGTGTTCCCCCATCTCATCATGGCATGGGGTTGTTAAATGACAGACATGTATTTGTTTGAAACCTTTCCCTAGATGGTTTCATTTCAGAGAGACAAACAATCACATTTTGATGCAAAAGGAGATATATCCACCTCATTCTCAGAGAATAAAGTTTCATTGCAAGGGATTACACAGTCAAACGTGACAAATAATTACATTTATAATAAAGAACCATACAAATGATTTGTGACATCAATATTTAAAAAATGTATATAAAAAAATGAATCAATACAATATGAGATCTGGGTCCTGGTCAAAAGTAGTGCACTATATAGGGAATAGGTTGCCATTTGGGACAAGACCCTAACTCTTACCAAACACTATAGCATGAGGCTAGATTTATGATGTGTTGAATTTAAACAGTATGCTAAATATACAGGGTACGAACGTTCCATTCAGCTAAACAACGGGTGTGGCGTTTTTCAAACAAATCTATTAATTAAAAACCCGAGGACAGTAATATTTTACACAAACATAAAGGTGCCCATAAGCCTTTTTTCTAATGAAAAAACAAAAGTGAAGAATTGGTGGATATAGCGTTTTGGAAATAAAATCTTCATATATTCACCAAATTATGACCAATTGAATATGATTAATGCCCAAAATATGCAGTTAAAAAACAAATGTTTCCTGATCTGTTTTATATCTCTCAGATATAGGAGAGACACTTCAGAACAAACTTCCTTTTGATATTATTTTGGGACTATCTGTTGTCCTATGTAGTGAATCTGTTATTCAATGCGTTTGTATGGGCTAATAGCAGTAAGGACCCCTAAAAAATTATATCTATTTTTTTTATACTTCAAGGGGTATTAAAATTCTAAATCAAATAGCTAAATTCGATATGAATTCATTAAAACAATTCCATATAGTTTAGGGCTTAGACTCTGAGAGGTTAAGGATACTAATGAGGTGTATGAATTGACATGCATATGATATTCGTCTTGTTTGTAATATGATGTACCACATTGAGAACGGTTGGACCATTGGCTGCTCTGGTAGAAGATGGAGTGGGACACAGTGCAGTAGAGGCTCCACGGGCGTCACAAATGTACACAAATCTGGGTGGAGCTAAATGGACCTTTCATCAACACATTTAATTGGCTTATATTGCTGGGTACATCAGAATGAAACACTGTTATTGATACTAAACTAAGGTGAATGTTAATTGCTTTCTATGATGAGTGTTTGGATACTATTCCTTGTTCTGTCTCTACAGCACCCAGGGACCACACTCTCCAACCCCAGATGACCTAAGACAGAGTTCTAGGTCGTCTCCACACTGCCAAAGGGCTTTTTCAACATCATCATAATGGCTGAGGCAGCTTGTTTGGAAGCAGCCGTGTACACAGATCCAAAGCACAGTCAAGCGAAAATAAGAGGTGAAAAAGCTGTCTGAATGGCCAGTTTATTCCTTGGAGACAGTGACATATATCTAAGCTGACGGAGAGGCTAAAACCAAGAGCAGTCTTTGCACTGGGTGGCCTTGGCTGACACACTTCAGCTGTGTTTTATGACTGAATGCATCACCCCAGGGACATCATTTTCTAAACACTATCTAGTGCTGCCCTGGGGGCAGTCTGTCTTCCTGTCTGTCTGTCTGTCTGCCTGCCTGCCTGTCTGTGAGCAGTGGTGTAAAGTACTCAAGTAAAAATACTTGAAGTACTACTTAAGTCGTTTTTTGGGGCATCTGTACTTTACATTACTATTTATATTTATTTTTAAAAATTTTACTTTTACTCCACTACATTCCTAAAGAAAATAATGTACTTTCTACTCCATACATTTTCCCTGACACCCAAAAACTCATTACATTTTGAATGCTTAGCAGGACAGGAACATTTTCTAATTCACGCACTTAAAGAGACAATCCCTGGCCATCCCTACTGCATCTGATCTGGCGGACTCACTAAATACAAATGCTTTGTTTGCAAATTATGTCTGAGTGTTGGAGTGTGCCCCTGGCTATCCGTAACAAAAATGTAAAGAACATTGTGCCGTCTGGTTTGCTTGATATAAGGAATTTGAAATTATTTATATTTTTACTTTTACTTTTGATACTTAAGGATATTTAAAACCAAATAGTTTTTGACTTTTACTCAATAGGATTTTACTGGGTGACATTCACTTTTACTTGAGTCATTTTCTATTAAGGTATCTTTACTTTTACTCAAGTATGAAAATTGGGTACTTTTTCCACCACTGTCTGTGAGTGATCATCTGTACCTGTCGAGCCACTACATCCACGTCCAGTAGAGGCCAGTGGCGACCAAACACAGCAAGGGCATGTTCCACCAGCATCTGGGAGCAGTGCTTAGTGGGCTCAGACTCAGATTCCCATTGCACCTTGAACACACACACACACACACTCCATCAAGTATTTGTAAGGACACACCATTAAGGCACCATTTAAAGAAGTTCTACATGTATATACAGTATAACTAGGGCCCAGAGTGGTAAGTTCACATAGTCAGGAAGCCCTTAGCTTCCAGTCATACCTTACAGAGTCCAAGGTCTTGCTGTTGGTGTAGCGCAGTTCAACCCCACTCACAATGCCTGGTGTTTGCAGGTGGGCCAGGTGGGCAAAATCTTCTGCATTCTCAGGGATCTCCTACAGGGAACAGTCACAGAGAGGAAAAGGCACAGCTGGCTTTCTATCTATAAGACAAAGTCTTGAGGATTTACAAAATAACACACACCCAGTGGCAATTTTAGCAAGAAAAACTTGGTGGGCAAACAATATTTATTTTTGGGGGGGAGGGGGGGGGGGAGTGCATGCCAGCAAAGCCACAACACAACACTGAACAATACATTAATTGCACTGTAACGGTGACTAACAGTGACCACAAACTGTTAGGGCCTACATAAAGATGTCCCAACAGCTTACCAGTGCTACACCTGGCTATCAGCGGAGCCTTGTCTGGCAGCGAAACAATTAATTTAGCCTCATTTACTGCCTTTTAAAAAAACATAGCTGATATGGCTGACTTGCTTAAACAAATGTGGTTTCTAATGACAATTGAGATGTACAAACTATGGCATAAGGGGAGGACAAACAGATAAGAGGAAATCCGTAATTTCGATTAAGACATTAATGAGCAAGCTAGGACAGACGTGGTCAATATAACTATTTGTTCAGCACTTTTGAAATGTACAGTGACAGAATTCAGAAACTGGCCATTCTTACAGTGTTCTCCCTGTACACAAAGTCAGAACCGTAGGATAAAAAAGGGGGCATATAAGCAGACATTGAAAGCTATTACAAAATTCTATGATTACATTTCTCTAAAACAGGTTATAGGCTACATGTGCACCACTAAGTCAGAACAGTAGGCAAAATTAAGAGGGGAAAATATACCAAATTATTAGTGTGAGGCACATGGGCTACTAACAGCTTACTTCACAACATACACTTAGTATTACTTTCTTAGCTACAGTATACATATCTCCCTGGCATATTATGTAATTTATGCAACAGCGTACAAGATATTTTGGACTCACCTTGTTGTGCTGTGCTCACTTGAACAGGAAGGTGGCGCAGAGGTCCTTTGTGGGCACATTTTGTCATCAAAATTTGGCATCAAAGTCTGGCATTCTCTGGATTTATGGTGCTTTGAAGACAACTGGGAACTCGGGAAAAAAGGTTGAATCATGATGATGTCAGTGATCTTCAGGTCGGAGCTTGAGAAAGAGTTCAGAGTTTCCGACTTACAATTCAGAGTTGGATGACCGTTCAAAACGTATTTTCCCAGTCTGAGCATGTTTTTTCTCCGAGTTCCCAATTGTCTTGAACTCACTGAAGTCAGATTTCCCAGTTCTGAGTTAACAGTTGTTTTGAGGCAGAAATCATGCTGGATTGCCAGCATGGCCACAAAGCCACTCAACTGAATAGCAGGCTAGTGATTGCTTTGCAATCCTTGCAGTCAGCCACTGATTCCTTCCAAACCACTCATTGTTAAATTTGCGATTTACAACTTGTTGTGTAATGTTTATGTCCAATGGCCGATGAGCACCGAAATGTTTTACCTATAATTTCTCTTCATATGACAATGATTAAAAAGGATTTGCCAGGAGATTGTCGACTTGATTCATGATGATGACTGCTAGCTAAGATTTTGAAAGTATGATGTTGACATGATCAATCCAATCAAAGCTACTGTAGATATAACGTGATTTGAAGTCATTTTGTCTGCGGGCAATGACCTTGAGCTTTCTTGGATGGGCACTTCTAATGTAACTCCCCATGAGTGATAACACTGATATTTGAAAATAAAATAAACCTTAACCTGTCACAATAAATTAGACTTTGGCTAAACAAACCAACAGTTAAAAATAAGTAAATACATTAACATATCTAGCAATGGCACAGTGAAGTAATGGCACAGTCACTACAGAAAATGACCAACCCCTACGCTCCGTATTTTCCACTGGCTGCACCACCACCACAAGGCTGAAACACCTGCATTTTGGAGCTGCCTTACTCAAGAACGCAAAAAGAGACCATGTTTGTATGCAGCTTTATTAACTCAATTATTTTGTATTTGTTTTTACATTGTTTGCAAACTAATATGTGACACGTATTAATGCCAAAATAACATGCAAAACAGGCAACCACCCCGCTGAATGACGGGTCGCCACTGCACACACCTAAAGTAATCATATGGTAAAACAAAAGACAAAAGTATAAAATAAATACTTTTTCTTTATCAAACACACATCTACAACAGAAAACAAACCTCTATGTTTGCGTTGATGAAGTGCTCAGTGCATCCCCGGTAGACCTATTCCCCCTGTGTGAGCTTTGGTACCATCCAGCCGGGTTCCTCTCCGTCACAGTGGAACCACACCAGAACCTGACCGCTGGTCTCCATACTGGGACAGCAGCGCACCTTGGATCAACAGGTATCAACTGAATGAAAAAACACATTATTATATTTCTCTAAATGACACATCAATCTATTTTAAAATGTAATTTAAGACATTACACTGTTTATAATCTTGGCGCAAAGGACCAAATCAACTAATAATGTTAAGGCTGTCACGAAAGATTACATAGTTGACAGACATCGAATCCCATTTTTTTAGCTGGATACATTATAAACATAGTTAAATTACATTGAGTTAGTCATGGCTTCTCACCTTTCTGTGCATAGGGATGCTCACACACTTCCCGTCTCCCTCCGGCACTGCCAGCTGTGGAACGGGCACACTATGATCTGTCCCACTACATGCCCCCCTACTGCCAGATTGGCACCCAGGTGGGGGCAGTAGGCATCCACCACGTAGGCTTTGCTCTCTGTGCCCCCGAACACTGCCTCCTGCTCACCTGGGAGGAAAACAGATTTGGGAAAGGAGGTCAAAAGTAACCTGTGAGGAGTTGAGTCTTCAAATGAAATGACTACTACAATAAAATACTTGAAATATCCTCTTGAAGTCAGTTCAGACACCTAAGTTATTGAGTCAGCGTTTAACTCTTTGACGGACAGCTCAAAATATGTGAAAAGGCTGCATTTCTCTTTAAATCCACAGGATGTCACCAGTAAACAGATCAGGAAGCGTTAGGCACCAATACCACATTAAGCCATTGCCCTGCCCTGCGTAGTGAGCAATCAGAACCAAAAGCCAAGCCGCAACCCATCTGGCTCAGACCCCGACTGTGATCCCAGGTAGCTAAGATTACCTTCAGATTAAAATAAATAAATAAATCATTTTGAAAAGCCACCGGACCGTCACTAAGGTTAAGATCCAGCGGCCCTGGAAATGCTTGGCAGTGAGAAGGCACTCCTGGTTAACGCCCTGCCGCCCCAAGGAGAGCATTGAGCACACCATGACTGTAAACACACTGGCTGCAGAACAGAATTAGACAGCATGCAAAAGTTGACTGAGTGTAACGACTCTCCTCTTCGTCTGATGATGAGGAATAGGAATCATCGGACCAACACGCAGCGTGGTAAGTGTTCATGCCTTTTAATTAAATAAACAGAACACTGAATGACAAAAAACAACAAAGAGAGTGAACGAACCGAAACAGTCCTGTAAGGTGAAAAAACACAAAACAGGAAACAACTACCCACAAACACAGGTGGGAACAGGATACCTAAGTATGGTTCTCAATCAGAGACAACGATTGACAGCTGCCTGATTGACAGCTGCCTGCCTCCAGTGATGATCCATGGCACGAAGCCTCCAGTGATGATCCATGGCACGAAGCCTCCAGTGATGATCCATGGCAAGAAGCCCTCAGTGATGATCCATGGCACGAAGCCTCCAGTGATGATCCATGGCAAGAAGCCTCCAGTGATAATCCATGGCACGAAGCCTCCAGTGATGATCCATGGCACGAAGCCTCCAGTGAGGAGTTATGGCACGAGGCCTCCAACGAAGGCCGTCAGTCCGGAGCCTCCAGCGACGCCCTCTAGTCCGGAGCCTCCAGCGACGCCCTTCAGTCCGGAGCCTCCAGCGACGCCCTCTAGTCCGGAGCCTCCAGCGACGCCCTCTAGTCCGGAGCCTCCAGCGGCGCCCTCTAGTCCGGAGCCTCCAGCGACACACTCTAGTCCGGAGACTCCAGCGACGGGTTTCAGTCCAGAGCAGCCAGAGTCTCCCTCCTGTCCGGAGCAGCCAGAGTCTCCCTCCTGTCCGGAGCAGCCAGAGTCTCCCTCCTGTCCGGAGCAGCCAGAGTCTCCCTCCTGTCCGGAGCAGCCAGAGTTTCCCTCCTGTCCGGAGCAGCCAGAGTCTCCCTCCTGTCCGGAGCAGCCAGAGTCTCCCTCCTGTCCGGAGCAGCCAGAGTCTCCCTCCTGTCCGGAGCAGCCAGAGTCTCCCTCCTGTCCGGAGCAGCCAGAGTCTCCCTCCTGTCCGGAGCTGCCAGAGTCTCCCTCCTGTCCGTAGCTGCAAGAGTCGCCCTCCTGTCCGGAGCTGCCAGAGTCGCCCTCCTGTCCGGAGCTGCCAGAGTCGCCCTCCTCTCCGGAGCTGCCAGAGTCGCCCTCCTGTCCGGGGCCCGCTGCGAGGGTCCCCAGTCCGGGGTCGGCGGAAAGGGTCTCCGCTCCAGAGGCGCCACCTAAGTGGGCCAAGACTAAGGTGGAGCGGGGTCCACTTGATCCATGGCATGAAGCCTCCAGTGAGTAGTTATGGCACGAGGCCTCCAACGAAGGCCGTCAGTCCGGAGCCTCCAGCGACGCCCTCTAGTCCGGAGCCTCCAGCGACGCCCTTCAGTCCGGAGCCTCCAGCGACGCCCTCTAGACCGGAGCCTCCAGCGAAGCCCTCTAGTCCGGAGCCTCCAGCGACGCCCTCTAGTCCGGAGACTCCAGCGACGGGTTTCAGTCCGGAGCAGCCAGAGTCTCACTCCTGTCCGGAGCAGCCAGAGTCTCACTCCTGTCCGGAGCAGCCAGAGTCTCCCTCCTGTCCGGAGCAGCCAGAGTCTCCCTCCTGTCCGGAGCTGCCAGAGTCTCCCTCCTGTCCGGAGCTGCCAGAGTCGCCCTCCTGTCCGGAGCTGCCAGAGTTGCCCTCCTGTCCGGAGCTGCCAGAGTCGCCCTCCTGTCCGGAGCTGCCAGAGTCGCCCTCCTCTCCGGAGCTGCCAGAGTCGCCCTCCTGTCCGGGGCCCGCTGCGAGGGTCCCCAGTCCGGGGTCGGCGGCAAGGGTCTCCGCTCCAGAGGCGCCACTTAAGTGGGCCAAGACTAAGGTGGAGCGGGGTCCACGTCCCGCACCAGAGCCGCCACCGCGGATAGATGCCCACCCAGACCCTCCCCTATAGGTTTAGGTTTTTGCGGCCGGAGTCCGCACCTTTGGGGGTGGGGGGGGGGGGTACTGTCACGCCCTGACCTTAGAGATCCTTTTTATGTCTCTATTTTTGTTTGGTCAGGGCGTGAGTTGGGGTGGGCATTCTATGTTTTGTTCTATGTTGTCCTTTTCTATGTGTTTGGCCTGGTATGGTTCCCAATCAGAGGCAGCTGTCAATCGTTGTCTCTGATTGAGAACCATACTTAGGTAGCCTGTTCCCACCTGTGTTTGTGGGTAGTTGTTTCCTATGTTTATGTTCACTGTCGGTGTTTGGATGTATTTTCTCTCCGGATCGTTTTGCCCTGTGTGTTTGGGCGGGTCAGTGTTGCTGTGCCCTGTGTTTGGCGTGACCGTTTTTGTGACGGAGAAAATAAATCGTCTATTATTGAACCCTCTGCTCTCTGCGCCTGACTCCTACCTTCCACACCTAGTAACTTGTGACACTGAGATAGATTGAGAAGAGTGTCCTAGACTGACTGTGTACTGAATAAAACTGTATAAAACTTACTGGACTGACGCTCTAACCACTAGGCTACCTGCTGCCCCAATAATTATTTTTTCTAATAACCTTTCTCAAAGAAGGTTGTATATTGTCCCATACAATAACATGTACTCATGAAAAAAATTATATTGTGGCGGACCGAGGGGCAGCTCAGGACCGAGGGGTAGCTCAGGACTGAAAGGCAGCAACACTTCAAATGTTGCGACCCCGACTTCGAATTCCACTGCTGTAAACCGTTGCAAAATGGGTATGATGATCAAATGCATTTGTACAACATAGCCACATACGGAACAGGAGAAAACAGAAGTTCTGATTGGTCCAGAGCCACATCAGTAGAATAAAAAGGGAAATATCTGAAATATTATACAGACATAGACGCACTCTACTCGAAATCATCAGGTTTCCCTAGTCATCAGCAGCTTCTAGTTTAGTTTCCTCCTTCAGTCTAATCTCCTTTCCCCACCCCAACATGTCCATGTGTATACCTGTCATTGTTTGTGACCAGATGGTAATGCTTTCACCGCAAATTCCTCAAGTTACTCCCATGAGACTGTTCGGGGGGGGGGGGGGCCTGGGGAGAATTGAAGAATGATTAATCCGGTAACAGAGGGAGATTTATCTAACTTTCACTGACATGATTTGAGTCAAGTATGGCAGCATACACTGTCAATACAAAGAGAATGTGGAGAGATGGAGGACTATCCAATTGTCTTTTTTTTTCTTTAAAGGAGCTGTGTGGCCAAAACTTTAACAATTACTGGTCTCCTTTTAAACTTCATTTACACTGTGTATACCAAACATTAGGAACACCTTCCTAGTCACTACAGTCCCTGGTTCGTATCCAGGCTGTATCAGATCCGGTCGTGATTGGGAGTCCCATAGTCACTACAGTCCCTGGTTTGTATCCAGGCTGAATCACATCCGGCTGTGATTGGGAGTACCATAGGGCGGCGCACAATTAGCCCAGCGTTGGCCGGGTTTGGCCGGGGTAGGCTGTCATTGTAAATAAGAATTTGTTTTTAATTGAGTTGCCTAGTTAAATAAAGGTAAAATCAACAACAAAAAATTGCCCTCAGAACAACCTCAATTCGTCAGGGCATGGACTCTACAAGGTGTCAAAAGTGTTCCACAGGGATGCTGGCCCATGTTGACTCCAATGCTTCCCACAGTTATGTCAAGTTAGCTGGATGACCTTTGGGTGGTCATCCTATGTCTGCAGGACGAAAACCTTGCAAGATAACTAAAACAGTTGATTTAACGAATCAGTGGGTCTGTTTGACAGGTTGTGACTTTAATTAATGCCACCCACTCACCTCAATTGACCTAATCTCGGACCTTGAATAGAAGTGTCAGATTCACAATGAATTGCTGTGTGAAGAGCATTAGACTTGTAGGATTGGGCAGCTAAGATGTGTTGTCAGACTTGACCCACAGTTGAGGCTTGGGCAACCAACCCAACACTTGGGCAACCAAGACTAGACCTGACAAAACACCGCCATCCGCCTCCTGTCCGTCTGCTTTACTTACTGAAAAGCTGCTTCATCAGCATCACCCAGAAGTCAGCATTTACTGATTTACGGACTGAGTCACTGCTGTCACAGGTCAGCAGAGACCACAGAGACACACAGCAGGGTTTCGGGTGACAGAGTCTCAAAGGCAGCTCAATGACCACCAGAGATGTACAACTAGACATTCCCACTTGTAAGGTCTGTAAGGTAAAACCAAAATAATTGAGTAACTAAAACAAACATTAGCCTCCCGGGTCCAGTATGCCCTGTTCCTGCTCCCCGCACTCGCCCTGAGGTGCGTGTTCCCAGCCCGGTACCACCAGTTCCGGCACCACGCACCAGGCCTACTGTGCGCCTCAGCAGGCCAGAGTCTCCCGTCTGTCCAGAGCCGCTAGAGCCGCCCGCCAGTCAGGAGCTGCCAGAGCCGCCCGCCAGTCAGGAGCTGCCAGAGCCGCCCGCCAGTCAGGAGCTGCCAGAGCCGCCCGCCAGTCAGGAGCTGCCAGAGCCGCCCGCCAGTCAGGAGCTGCCAGAGCCGCCCGCCAGTCAGGAGCGGCCAGAGCCACCCTTCAGTCCTGAGCTGCCCTTCAGTCCGGAGCTGCCTTTCAGTCCGGAGCTGCCTTTCAGTCCGGAGCTGCCTTTCAGTCCGGAGCTGCTTTTCAGTCCGGAGCTGTCCTTCAGTCCGGAGCTGCCTTTCAGTCCGGAGCTGCCTTTCAATCCGGAGCGGCCTTTCAGTCCGGAGCGGCCTTTCAGTCCGGAGCTGCCTTTCAGTCCTGAGCTACCCCTCGGTCCTGAGCTGCCCCTCGGTCCTGAGCTGCCCCTCGGTCCGGAGCTGCCCCTCGGTCCGGAGCTGCCCCTCGGTCCGGAGCTGCCCCTCGGTCCGGAGCTGCCCCTCAGTCCAGAGGCGCCCCTCAGCCCAGTGGGGCCCTTTAGTAGGGTTGCCAGTCCTAGGTTGGCGGCGAGGGTCGCCGTTCCTAGGGGGCCACAGAAGCGGACTAAGACTATGGTGGAGTGGGGTTCACGTCCAGCGCCAGAGCCGCCACCGCGGACAGATGCCCACCCAGACCCTCCCCTATAGGTTCAGGTTTTGTGGCCGGAGTCCGCACCTTGGGGTGGGGGGGGGGGGGGGGGGGGGGGGTGCTGTCACGTTCTGACCCTAGTTCTTGTGTTATTTCTTTGTTTTAGTTGGTCAGGACGTGAGTTGGGTGGGTATTCTATGTTTTGTGTTTCTATGTTGGGTTTCTCGTTTGGCCTGATATGGTTCTCAATTAGCGGCAGGTGTTAGTCATTGTCTCTGATTGGGAACCATATTTAGGTAGCCTGTTTTCTGTTGTGTTTTGTGGGTGGTTGTTTCCGTGTGAGTGTTTGTTGCCACATGGTACTGTTTCGGTTTCGTTCATGTTCACATTTATTGTTTTGTATTTCATAGTGTTCAGTTTATGTTTTAAAATAAACGTTATGGACACTTACCACGCTGCGCATTGGTCCGATCCTTCAAACTTCTCCTCCTCAGGTGAGGAAGAGGACAGCCGTTACTACTGCACCTTTATTTGCCAAGATAGAGTACATGATCAGTGAATATATTCCATGTACAGGCTACAATGTGGGAATCTCATGCTTCGCAATAACTACATGTATATACGACTTGCATTCTTGGCACAAAAAGTTATTATATTCTACTCAATCCATAGGCTTCATGAATGCCATTCAGACTGTTTTGAAGTCAATAAAACCAGCTATGATAGCTGAGGTTCATAGCTAGGTTCTGAACTAATATTTATACCAAATGTTTTAGGATTCATACAGCTACATAGCTAGCTACACATCCATAGGCATACAGGTATTTTTATCCTTCAAATCAAATGTATTTATAAAGCCCTTTTTACATCAGCAGATGTCACAAAGTGCTATACAGAAACCCAGTCTAAAACCCCAAACAGCAAGCAATGCTGATGTAGAAGCACAGTGGCTAGGAAATAACTTCCTCGAAAGTCAGGGACCTTGGAAGAAACCTAGAGAGGAACCAGGCTATGGGGGGTGGCCAGACCTCTTCTGGCTGTGCCGGGTGGAGATTACAAGAGTACATGCCTATTAAGGCCAGATGGTTCTTCAAGATATTCAAACGTTTATAGATGACCAGCAGGGTCAAATAATAATCACAATGGTTGTAGAGGGTACAACAAGTCAGTACCTCAGCAGTAAATGTCAGTTGGTTTTTCATAGCCAAGCATTCAGAGGGCGAGACAGCAGTTGCGGTAGAGAGAGCGAGAGAGAGAGAGTCGAAAACAGCAGGTCCGGGACAAGGTAGCACATCTGGTGAACAGGTCAGGGTTCCATAGTCAGAAGAGTTGAAAATGGAGAAGCAGCATAACAAGGTGGACTGGGGACAGCAAAGAGTCATCAGGCCAGGTAGTCCTGAGGCATGGTCCTAGGCTCAGATCCTCCGGGAGGGGAGGGATAGAGAATTAGAGGGAGCATACTTAAATTCACACAGGACACCAGATAAGACAGGAGAATTACACCAGATATAACAGATTGACCAAAGCCTCCAATCACAAATCAAATCAAAATGTATTTGTCACTTTATTTGCGCCAAATACAACAGGTGTAGACCTTATCATGAAATGCGTACTTACAAGCCCTTATCCAACAACGTAGTTCAAGAAAGAGTTAAGGAAATATTTAACAAATAAACTAAAGTAAAAACTAATAAAAAGTAACAACAACAAAAATGACAATAACGAGGCTATATATAGGGTCAATGTGCGGGGGTAAAGGTTAGTCGAGGTAATTTGTTTATGTTGGTAGGGGTAAAGTGACTATGCATAGATAATAAACAGCGAGTAACAGCCCTGTAAAAACATAGATACTGGAGGCTGAGACGGGGGGGGGGGGGGGGGGGGGTTCGTAGGACACTGTGGCCCCATCCAACGATACCCCCGGACAGGGCCAACCAGGCAGGATATAACCCCACTCACTTTGCCAAAGTGCACTTTGCCAAACCCCACCCACTTTGCCACAGTACCAACACCATTTGAAGGATATCAACAGACCACCAATTTACTACCCAGAGACAAGGCTGAGTACAGACCATGAAGATCTCCTCCATCGCACGAGCCTGAGGGGGCGCAAACGTGGACAGGAAGATCACGTCAGTGACTCAACCCACTCAAGTGACGCACCCCTCCTAGGGACGGCATGGAAGAGCACTGGTAAGCCAGTGACTCAGCCCCTGTAATAGGGTTAGAGGCAGAGAATCCCAGTGGAGAGAAGGGAGCCGGCCAGGCAGAGACAGCAAGGGCAGTTCGTTGCCTTTCCATGCACGTTCTCACCCCTGGGCCAGACTACACTCAATCATAGGACCTACTGAAGAGATGAGTCTTCAATAAAGACTTAAAGGTTTAGACCGAGTGAGCGTCTCTCACATGGGTAGGCAGACCATTCCATAAAAATTGAGCTCTATAGGAGAAGGCCCTGCCTCCAGATGTTTGCTTAAAAATTCTAGAGAGAATAAGGAGGCCTGCATCTTGTGACCGTAGCATACGTGTAGGTATGTACAGCAGGACCAAATTCGAGAGATAGCTAGGAGCAAGCCCATGTAATGCTTTGTAGGTTAGCAGCACAACCTTGACAGTTTTTTTTTAACCTTTATTTAACTAGGCAAGTCAGTTAAGAACAAATTATTATTTTCAATGACGGCCTAGGAACAGTGGGTTAACTGCCTTTTTAGGGGCAGAACGACAGATTTTTACCTTGTCGGCTCGGCGATTTGATCTTGCAACCTTTCTGTTACTAGTCCAATGCTCTAACCACTAGGCTACTCTGCCGCCCCTAACATTAAATCAGCCCTAGCATTAACAGGAAGCCAGTGTAAAGAAGCTAGCACTGGAGTAATATTATCAAATTTTGGGGTGCTAGTCAAGATCCTATCGTTCGTGTTTAACACTAACTGAAGTTTATTTAGTGCTTTCTCTGGATATTCGGAGAGTAGAGCATCGCAGTAGTCTAATCTAGAAGCATGGATTAGTTTTTCTGCATAATTTTTGGACAAAACGTTTTTGATTTTTGCAATGTTACGAAGATGGAAAAAAGCTGTCTTTGAAATATTTTTGATATGTTCATCAAAAAAGAGATCAGGGTCCAGAGTAACGCAGAGGTCCTTCACAGTTTTATTTGAGATGACTGCACAACCATCAAGATTAATAGTCAGATCCAACAGCAGATCTCTTTGTTTCTTCGGACCTAGAACTAGCATCTCTGTTTTGTCTGAGTTTAAAAGTAAAACATTTGCCACAATCCACTTCCTTATATCTGAAACAAAGGCTTCCAGCGTAGGCAATTTTGGGGCTTCATCAAATGTACAGCTGTGTGTTTTCCACATAGCAGTGAAAGTTGACATTGTGTTTCCGAATGACATTTTCAAGAGGTAGAATATATAGTGAAAACAATAGTGGTCCTAAAACGGAACTTTGAGGAACACCGAAACATACAATTGATTTGTGAAAGGACAATCCATCCACAGAGACGAACTGATATATTTTCTGTCAGATAAGATCTAAACCAGACAAGAACTTGTCCATGTAGACCAATTAAGGTTTCCAATATCTCCAACAGAATGTGGTGATCGACGGTGTGAAAAGCAGCAGTAAGGTCTAGGAGCATGAGGACAGTTGCAGAGCCTTGGTTTGACGCCAGAGCCTTGGTCTTCACGAGTGCAGTCTCAGTGCTATGATAGGGTCTAAAACCAGCCTGAAGCGTTTCATATACATGATTTGTCTTCAGGAAGGTAGTGAGTTGCTGCGAAACAGATTTTTCTAAATCATTTTAGAGGAATGGGAGATTTTATATAGGCCGATAGTTTTTGAAACATTTTGCAGGTCAAGTTTTGGCTTTTTCAAGAGAGGCTTTATTACTGCCACTTTTAGTGAGTTTGGTACACATTCGGAGTATAGGGGGCCATTTATTATCTTCAACAAAGGGGGGCCAAGTACAGGAAGTAGTTATTTCTGTAGTTTAGCTGGAATAGGGTCCAGTACGCAGCTTGGTTTAGATGGTTTAGATGCCATGATGACTATTTTCATGAATGTGTCAAGAGATACAGGATTCCAAAACTTGATTGTCTCCATTGATCCTAGGTCCTGGCAGTTCTGTGCAAACTCAGGACAGCTGAGCTTTGGATAAATATGCAGATTCAAAGACAAATCTGTAATTTGCTTTCTAATGATCATGATCTTTTTGTCACTGCTCAAGTGAAAACCATCCTCTCTTGGGGAATGCTGCTTTATAGTTAGCTTTGCAACAGCATCAAAAATACATTTTGAATTGTTCATATTCTCCTCAATTAGGTAGGAAAAATAGGATGATCGAGCAGCAGTGAGGCCTCTTCGATATTGTACAGAACTGTCTTTCCAAGCTAGTCGGAAGACTTCTAGTTTGGTGGAGCGCCAATTCCGTTCTAATTTTCTGAAAGCTTGCTTCAGGGCTCGGGTATTTTCTGTATACCAGGGAGCTAATTTCTTTTGTTTTTAGGGGTTCGACTACATCTAGGATATTATGCAAGGTTACATTTAGATCCTCAGTTAGGTGGTTAACTGATTTTTGTACTCCGACTTCCTTGGGTAGGTGGAGGGAGTCAGGAAGGGCATCTAGGAATCTTTGGGTTGTCGCAGAATTTATAGCACAGCTTTTGATGATCCTTGGTTGGGGTCTGAGCAGATTATTTGTTGCGATTGCAAACATAATAAAATGATGGTCTGATAGTCCAGGATTATGAGGAAAAACATTTAGATCCACAATATTTATTCCATGGGACAAAACTAGATCCAGGGTATGACTGTGGAATTGAGTAGGTCTGGAGAGATGTTTGGACAAAACCCACTGAGTCGATGATGGCTCCAAAAGCCTTTTGGAGTGGGTCTGTGGACTTTTCCATGTGAATATTGAAGTCACCATTTAAAAAAATATATATCTGCCATGACTACAAGGTCCAATAGGAATTCAGGGAACTCAGTGGGGAATGCTGTATACAGCTCAGGAGGCCTGTAAAGTACCTATAAAAAGTGATTGAGTAGGCTGCATAGATTTCATGATTACAAGCTCAAAACACAAAAACACAGTCATTTTTGGGGGGTAAATTTACATTTGCTGTTGTAAATGTTAGCAACACCTCCGCCTTTGCGGGATGCGCAGGGGATATGGTCACTAGTGTAACCAGGAGGAGAGGCCTCATTTAACACAGTAAATTCATCAAGCTTGAGTCATGTTTCAGTCAGGCCAATCACATCAAGATTATGATCAGTGATTAGTTAATTAACTATGACTTCCTTGGAAGTGAGGGATCTAACATTAAGTAGCCCTATTTTGAGATGTGAGATATCTCAATCTCTTTCAATAATGACAGGAATGGAGGAGGTCTTTATTCCAATGAGATTGCTAAGGCGAAGACCGCCATGTTCAGTTTTGCCTAACCTAGATCGAGGCATAGACACAGTCGCCAATGAGGATAACTGAGCTGACTACACTGACTGTGCAAGTGGCAGACCCCACTAAGCTGGCAGGCAGGCTGACAGTGGAGCTAGACGATGTTGATGGATAAGATGAGAGCACCCCTCCAGCTAGGATGGAATCCGTCACTGCTCAGCAGAACAGGCTTGGTCCTGTTTGTGGGTGAGTCCCAGAAAGAGAGCCAATTATCTACAAATTCTATCTTTTGGGAGGGGCAGAAAACTGTTTTCAATCAGCGATTGAGTTGTGAGACTCATCACTTCCCTTAACTGGGAGGGAGCCAGAGACAATTACTTGATGCCGACATATCTTTCTTGATTTACACGCTGAAGTTATGTTGCGTTTGGTGACCTCTGACTGGTGACTGGTTTTCTCAGGAGTCCCTAAAACATTAAACAACATAAATTACAATTTCACACTCCTGTCACAACGCCCATAAAGCTCACTAGCTAGCTGGCTAATGTTAGCTAGTCAGCTAGCTTGCTTTATGACAAAAAAATATGCATAATCATTTCAAATCAAATCAAATTTATTTATATAGCCCTTCTTACATCAGCTGATATTTGTCTCTACATTAACTAACATATTCCTCTCAACTCTACATTTGTTTTATGATTTGTTATGATATTAGAATTACTTACATTTGCTTCCATCCTAGCATTTTTGTCAGTCATCTTTTCTGAAGAAAGTTCCCAGGGTTGGGTCGCATAGCGTTAAATTCGTCGTGGAAACCACTCAATATCATTGGTCATCGCCTTGCTACTGGTGATTTGCATACAGTTGGGAAATGCTGACCTTTTTCACTGACTCCCACACCACATTTGCACCGCCCAATGACCCACCGACCACTCCGCTTCTCACCGGTTTCCTTCAATTGAAAATGAATGCGAAGCAGTGTTTCACCGCACGGTACCATGTGCTAGTGTACATGAGCCATTAGCTAACTAACTAAGTTGCTAGTTAGGGACACTGTGTGCTAGCTAGCTAGAATGCTATTTAGCTAGCTAGAACACGATGTCGCCCCTGCCTCCCGCCTGCTATGTACCGGACTAGCTGGCTAAGCTAGCACACAGTGTCCTTTGCTCCCATCTGCCCTTGCCGTCATTAACAGAATTGCGGGAAAGGACACTGTCTACCGGTGTATGGCTCCCGCCCCTTCTTCTGTGGGGTTTATCGGCGGCTGGCATCCAAAGTTATTGTGCATTAACACCATCTATTTTCATGGAATGTTCTACCTATCCATTTTAGAGAAGCAGACTCGGCTGACCAACAAGATCGAGAAGATCCAGGGCCTAGCACCAACAGCACGAGGGTAACATAACAACAAGCACCTGCACTTCCATTACCCCAGCCACTAGCACCTGACGACCTGTTGGATCTAACCAAAACTGAACCAGTGAACCAGTGGAAGCAGAGTTGATTGATTCTTGCAAAGTGAAATCGGACCCACAACCATCAAAAACAAATGGACCATTTGTCAGCAATGCCGACTGTGCTGTTGGTACTGAAACATGGATTTGGATTAACAGCAATGTGTGAAAATTCCTTCTCCACTCTGAAGAACGTATTCAGTGAACACAGACAGACTCAACATGTTACAGCTTGTCCAGCTGGCATCTGAGAGGGACCTGACAAGTAAATTTATCCAAGAAGGAGAATATAATCAAACTTCTCATGAGGTTCAACACAGCACGGAGGAGGCTGCAACTCGTCTAAATGGTCAACTACAACCTTTATGTCCCTGACAGCCTGCCAGAATAATTCATTCATTGGTTTTCTCTCATGTAAGCCAACTGGTTGTTTGGCTTATTTTTGAATAATGCACATTTTAGGCCTTTGCTTTTTACTCCAATGAATCTTTTAGATTTATTGCTGATTATTTATGTCATTGCTTGCTTTTGTGGGTCTAATTGTTATTGATAGATATACAGCTTTGCATTATTTGACGAGTATAGTGTCGTGTCTTTGGCTATGCCGGATTAAGTGATATGACATGCTATTTTATAAAATCCTTTCTCTGTAATTCATATTACCTGATTGAGCTAATCATGTAAATGTAATTAACTAGAAAGTCGGGGCACCACAAAATAATATTTATAGAGCTGTTATCTTCCGAATAAACTCTTAAAGACCTAGTAATATTTTACATCAATAGCAGTCAATATTAATCGTCACCTTATTTCAGTCTCATCTGAAAGTTGTAAATTCTTGGTTATCTTCACGAACCATGGCTAACAAGTTGAATCAGCAATACAAAATTGGGTTTAATTATTTATTTACTAAATACCTAACTAATCACACAGAATTACATATACACAGAATTAATCATACCTTGATTACAAATTATGTCATAAAGGAAAACGTCCCTAGCGGACGGAACAGATATGACAGCTGGTGATACAAAGAAAAGGGGTCTGGGTTTGAGTGAAAGAGCAGGAAGATTGAAGAACAAAGGGAGAAGTGATATCTCTATCGGGCCGTAGGCAGCTACTCTATCGTAAATACAGAATCTTATGCATTCTAAATTACCGCCCATTTGGAAAAGGAAAATGCAATAAATATTTACTCTGAGCTGCGCTTCAATAGGTTGGTGGTAGATGGAAGACCGTGTTGCCCAAGAGTCCTTTGTCCTTTGAAGAGTGTCTCTGGTGGTGAACGGGAAACGTTGTAGTGTCGTCGTTGTGTGGTAGACGGGATACTCTGTCTGTCCTCTCCTAGCCCACGTTTACAGCAGCCGCTGCTAACTCAACGGCTAGGAGGTATCACTTCTGTAGTGAATAAGAGTTCAAAGCTCAAACCATTCGCAACCAAAGCTCACGCTGAGGTTGGCTTCGTTCCGTAGTTATTATCTGAATCTGTCACGTTCCTGACCTATTTCTGTTAGTTTGTTGTATGTGTTAGTTGGTCAGGACGTGAGTTTGGGTGGGCATTCTATGTTTTCTGTTTCTATGTTGGTTTAAGGGTTGCCTGGTATGGCTCTTAATTAGAGGCAGGTGTTTTGCGTTCCTCTAATTGAGAGTCATATTTAGGTAGGTTGTTTCACAGTGTTCGTTGTGGGTGGTTGTCTCCTGTGTCAGTGTTTGTCGCACCATACGGGACTGTTCGGTTTGTTTTTGTACATCGTCATTTTGTGTAGTCTATTTTCCCTGTTCGTGCGTTCTTCGTGTTTATGTAAGTTCGTCGTCCAGGTCTGTCTACTCCGTTTGTTGTTTTGTTAGTTATAGTGAAGTTCGTGTTTTTTCGTCTTGTCTTTAAATAAATTATGTGTTCACAACCCGCTGCGCCTTGGTTCCCTCACTACTCCTCCTCTTCGGATGAAGAGGAGGAGGACTACCGTTACAGAACCACCCACCAATCCAGAATCAAGCAGCGGTGTAATCAGAGGAAGGGACAGCGCAAGAAGGAGGAATGGACTTGGGAGGATGTATTAGACGGTAAAGGTTGCTACACATGGGAGGAGATCCTGGCTGGAAGGGATCGCCTCCCATGGGAACAGCTAGAGGCACTGAGGAGAGCAGAGGCAATCGGAGAAGGGAACCGGCGTTATGAGGGGACGCGTCTTGCACGGAAGCCCGAAAAGCCCGTGAGTACTACCCAAAAATTTCTTGGGGGGGGGCTAAGAGGTAGTGGGCCAAGGGCAGGTAGGAGACCTGCGCCCACTTCCCAGGCTAACCGTGGAGAGCGGGAGTACGGGCAGACACCGTGTTACGCAGTAGAGCGCACGGTGTCTCCTGTACGGGTGCATAGCCCAGTGCGGGTTATTCCACCTCCCCGCACTGGTAGGGCTAGATGGAGCATTGAGCCAAGCGCCATGAAGCCGGCTCTACATATCTGGCCACCAGTACGTCTCCTTGGGCCGGCTTACATGGCACCAGCCTTACGCATGGTGTCCCCGGTTCGCCTACATAGCCCGGTGCGGGTTATTCCACCTCCCCGCACTGGTCGGACGACGGGGAGCATCCAGCCAGGTAAGGTTGGGCAGGCTCAGTGCTCAAGGGAGCCAATACGCCTGCACGGTCCGGTATTTCCGGCGCTACCTCCCCGCCCCAGCCCAGTACCACCAGTGCCTACACCACGCACCAGGCTTCCAGTGCGTTTCCAGAGCCCTGTTCCTCCTCCACGCACTCTCTCTATGGTGCGTGTCTCCAGCCCGGTGCCTCCAGTTCCGGCACCACGCACTAAGCCACCTGTGCGTCTCCAGAGCCCTGTACACACTGTTCCTTCTCCCCGTACTCGTCCTGAGGTGCGTGCACTCAGCCCGGTGCCACCAGTGCCGGTACCACGCACCAGGCATATAGTACGTTTTGAGAGTCCAGTGTGCCCTGTCCCTGCTCCCCGCACTAGGCTTGAAGTGCGTGTCTCCAGTCCGGTGCCTCCAGTTCCGGCACCACGCACCAGGCCTACAGTGCGTCTCAGCCGGCCAGAGTCTGCCGTCTGCCCAACGGCGCCTGAACTGTCCGTCTGCCATGAGCCTACAGAGCCTTCCGCCAGACAGGAGCAGCCAAAGCCTTCCGCCAGACAGGATCAGTCTGAGCCATCCGTCTCCGCAGCGCCATCTGAGCCATCCGTCTCCCCAGCGCCATCTGAGCCATCCGTCTCCCCAGCGCCATCTGAGCCATCCGTCTCCCCAGCGCCGTCTGAGCCATCCGTCTGTCCCGAGCCATTAGAGCCGCCCGTCTGTCCCGAGCCGTCAGAGCCGTTAGTCAGTCAGGAGCCGCTAGAGCCATTCGTCAGTCAGGATCTGCCAGAGCCGCCAACCAGACAGGATCTGCCAGAGCCGCCAACCAGACAGGATCTGCCAGGGCCGCCAACCAGACAGGATCTGCCAGAGCCGCCAACCAAACAGGATCTGCCAGAGCCGCCAACCAGACAGGATCGTCCAGAGCCGTCAGTCAGCCATGAGCGTCCAGAGCCGTCAGCCAGCCATGAGCGTCCAGAGCCGTCAGCCAGCCATGAGCGTCCAGAGCCGTCAGCCAGCCATGGGCGTCCAGAGCCGTCAGCCAGTCATGAGCTATCCCTCAGCCCAGAGCGGCTATTTGTCCAGAACTGCCCCTCAGTCCAGAGCTGTCTCTCTGTCCGGAGCTGCCTTTCAGTCCGGAGTTGCCCCTCTATCCTGAGCTACCTCTCTATCCTGAGCTACCTCTCTATCCTGAGCTATCCCTATGTCCTGAGCTATCCCTCTGTCCTGAGCTATCCCTCTATCCCGGTGCTGCCCCTTGTCTCGATGTTACCCAAAAGATTAAGTGGGTGTAATATGAGGGTGGTCATTTGTAGGGGGAGATGTAAGCTGGGATTGACTATGGTGGGGTGGGGACCTCGCCCTGAGCCTGAGCCACCACCGTGGTCAGATGCCCACCCAGACCCTCCCCTAGACTTTGTGCTGGTGCGCCCGGAGTTCGCACCTTAAGGGGGGGGTTATGTCACGTTCCTGACCTATTTCTGTTAGTTTGTTGTATGTGTTAGTTGGTCAGGACGTGAGTTTGGGTGGGCATTCTATGTTTTCTGTTTCTATGTTGGTTTAAGGGTTGCCTGGTATGGCTCTTAATTAGAGGCAGGTGTTTTGCGTTCCTCTAATTGAGAGTCATATTTAGGTAGGTTGTTTCACAGTGTTCGTTGTGGGTGGTTGTCTCCTGTGTCAGTGTTTGTCGCACCATACGGGACTGTTCGGTTTGTTTTTGTACATCGTCATTTTGTGTAGTCTATTTTCCCTGTTCGTGCGTTCTTCGTGTTTATGTAAGTTCGTCGTCCAGGTCTGTCTACTCCGTTTGTTGTTTTGTTAGTTATAGTGAAGTTCGTGTTTTTTCGTCTTGTCTTTAAATAAATTATGTGTTCACAACCCGCTGCGCCTTGGTTCCCTCACTACTCCTCCTCTTCGGATGAAGAGGAGGAGGACTACCGTTACAGAATCCTTCTGGCATCGGACCGTCATCCTAATGTACCCAGAACAGAAGGTTACATTTTCGTCAAGGGCTTATATAGTGGAGGGAGAAAGGTGTGTTTCACAGTTTTATAACCCATGTCTCTTCACAGGGGCGGGCCACTGATTGGCCCTAACCTTATGAAAACCCAAATCTCTCATTTGGAAGCTAAAATTACATTTAATATTTTCACCAATAATTTTATATTAAAACATTTGAATTGCACAATAATTCCATGTGAATCTGATAAATATAATGTGTAGACTTTCCCAGATACAGTTTAGGTCATCCTGTCATCAGTCATAATGTCTCAGATGACAACCGAACTGACATCATATTTATTAAGTACCAACGCATATTTTCAACTGGTTCTATTACCGAAATATGGTTCCTTTCCCTGCACTTGTTTGATGTTCCCAGACTCTCTATGTTTAACAAAGGCTATTCAAGAGAGAGAGGGAAGGGAGAAAGGTATTTATGAGGGGGTCATAAACCTTACCCACAGGCCAACATCATGACAATAGGGACAATGTAGCCTATTGGTTGTGCTCTGAGGAGACCTGAAATTGGAAGTGCCTCTTATGTTATCCTTTCATCGTGCTGACTGGCAGTAGCCTTCTGTCCTTGGTCCTGAATTGATGGTTAAGGTGTATGCTGTTTTAATGAGCGCATCTTGGGCTACCAGTCATCGTGGGGCTTCTCTTCAACATTGAATGCTTTCTTATGTGCAAAATGACAGTTGTTGTCAATATGATGCATTTCAGATAGGCCTACATTTTTGTAAATGTTGTATGTAGGACCAATACCGTGTGTAGACAAACTTTAACTCTGTTATCATTCATTTGCATTACACAGTTATTGTATGATAGGCTACTGTAAAAGGGATGTCAATACGATTAAAATGACACAGCCTACTTGTTCGCCCCTGCCTGCTCTCTTGCTATAGCGTGTGTGTGTTGCTCTCAGAATGGGCATTTACTCTTATTCACGGCAGATTCAAAAGACCTACTGCCATGTAGGACATTTCACATCAGCTATGACTATAGAATATGCACTTAGTTTGATTTAGTTTGCTTTTCTGAAACTCTCCAGCACAGAAAATATTGCGCAACTGGAGAAGTAGCAGCTTGGTTATACACATTGCATAGTGTCACAAATTCAACAGAAATGCAGCCTATAGTTTTAAACATTCCTTAGGGATAGCCCCCTTTTTTTCAATTTTCAACTAAAATGACATACCAAATCTAACTGGCCCTGAAGCAAGGATATGCATATTCTTGGTACCATTTGAAAGGAAACACTTTGAGGTTTGTGGAAATGTGAATGGAATGTAGGAGAATATAACACAATAGAGCTGGTAGAAGAAAATACAAAGAAAAAACTCAATACAAAGAAAACCTTTTTTTCCTACCACTATCTTTGAAATGCAAGAGAAAGGTCCCAGTTCTAGCCATTACTCTGGTTGTAATTCCGATGGTGTCCACAAGATGGCAGCAGTGTATGTGCAAAGTGTCAGATAACTTGAAGTATGAGCGAACTACATGACATTTAGTGTGAATTCACCCAGGTACATTTGGGCAAATCGTGAAGGAGACATTTGCATTCATATTACATTTTTCTGCAAGAATATCATCAAATCTGTATACTTGGACTTTGATTTAGCTTTTACAGTATTAGTAGCCATATTATAAGTTCAACATTTGCAAAACAACCAGTTTTCATAACTTCATAACTCTGAATAGTCTTATAATTTTTGTCCAAAAGGAAAAGGCATGCTGTCGCAAAAGGTTAGCACCTACATTTTGCGACAGATACAGGGTTTTACCAGATACTCCCATAAAACCCAGCTCACTGGCTATCTAGCTAGCTTTGTTTGACCCCGATTGGTGCTTATTTGACAAAGATACAGTCGATCAAATGAAGACCGGCCGCGTCATCGGTGTGCCATGAAAGCGTTGCTTACAAATTTTTCTGACCAAATTTGTATCCTATAGGATATACTACACTCCTAATGATATAGTGAAGTCTGGTTTATGTTCTAGGATCTCTGAGGAATACATACGAACGTCATTTGACTGGTTGAAACAATGTTTAGGGTTAGATTTACACAGATTCCTTTCTTTGCAAATTGAACGAGTGAAAATACAAAATCGATCGTGCATGCTATACGGACCTTTTTAGGATATGAAAAAGGATTTTATCTAACAAAACGACACTTCATGTTATCTCTGGGACCCTTTGTATGATAAATCAGAGCAAGATTTCAGAATGTAAGTACATATTTCACCTTTAGAGGTGAAATTATCAAACCTATTGCAGTGAAAAAAGTGTTTTGTTGTTTGGAGCTCTCCTCAAACAATAGTATGGCATTTGTTCGCAGTAATAGCTACTGTAAATTGGACAGTGTAGTTATATTAACAAGAATTTAAGCTTTCAGCCGATATAAGACACTTATATGTACCGATATTTATTGTTTCTCTAAAATCTGCGATGGTGACACAAGGCGCTGCATGATTTACAGCTGTCCCGTTAACGGGACGCCTATCCTTAACAATCTTTTTATTTATTTAGTATTTATTTAATGAAATACAAACAAAAACAAACAAAAATGTATCAAGCTGTCAAGAGGTGTGTGTGTGTGTGTGTGTGTGTGTGTGTGTGTGTGTGTGTGTGTGTGTGTGTGTGCAGGCCCGGCTCCAGGATGACATGCCTGAGGAGGCATTTTAAATCCATGGGGGGGACAACAACTAGTATTGCTTTATAGCCCTAATAACACAAGGTAGATTGGTCCTACTACTGTTCAATTGTTAAAAAAAAATGTATCTGAAATGTAGCCGTGCACTTCAACCATTGGTTTATATAAAAACACACGAAAGATATGTGCCCCGCTATGACATGTATCTGAAATGTCGCCCCAGCTGCAGTAGACCTACACATAATTTGTACCTACGGACACGCACAGATAAACTCGGCAGGATGAGCATCACTAGCTTATCAAAGATTGTTACAGGCTTCATAGCTTAAACTTCTATAATTAATATTAAACAACTACATTTTACTTGGCATACATTGCCTTCAGAAAGTAATCATACCCCTTGACTTATTCCACATTTTGTTGTGATACAGCCTGAATTGAAAATGTATTAAATACATAATTTTATCACTTATCTACACACAATAACCCATAATGACAAAGCGAAAACATGGGTTTTGAAAATTTTTGCTAATCTATTGAAGATGAAATACAGAAATATCTAATTTACTGTATATATGTCCACATACTTTGTGGACATATAGTATGTGGATACCCCTTGGTGGCAAAAATAACTTTTGCAACTAATCAGAGAAAAACAACTCCAATGTAAATTCTGATGATAATAGGTCTACACCAACATACTGTTTCTTTCACCATCGGGATTTGATAAAAATGTGAATATTACTTGGTAGGAGTTCATAATGTCCATATAAGGTAATTTCTTGATAAATACAAACAAAATACTCTGGACAGTATTAAAAACAGAAAACAGGGTAAACTTCTTAATTGCATTAATTTAATTTGTCAATGAAGAAGAAAAAAAAAATTACAAAAAAATGCATCTGGTGATATTGGTAGCCTTGCATTTGTGACATGACAAGACCAATCTGTATATCTGTGAATGATGCATCAGGGAGCCTGTGCTCAGTGAGAGCTTCCTCAGACGGAGGGCAGGCTGGGAAAGATGTTAGACCACCAGTTCACAAAGCGCACCCTCATCTTCTCATGGACGTAGTTCTTGTTCATGTGTGCATTGATCTCCAGGTATTTTTGCCCAGAGGTGGTGTATGCAGGCCAGGTCACAGGCACCTTCGACTCTCCGTTGTTGGGGTCTCTGTGGTGGGAAAGGGGTTGATGGTAAGAAAACATAACGGTGAGAACATTAGATACATTATAGTTTTTGTGAGGAAAACATCACTTATACAGTAATCACATCCAGTGGGGGAGAGATATACATGATTGCATTGCAGCTCTTTTTTACCCGGTCCTGGCGAAGTTGGTCCAGTAGGCAATCAAGTATCTGGAGACGTCACGGTGGCTGGGCCAGTATGCCAGGGGCGTGGTGAAGGGCTTGCCGAACACATACTGCAGGTCATCCGCATGGTCAGCCTCCATCCAGCTGGGGTAAGGTTGGACTATCCCAGCCATGCGGCTGGGCTCCGAAAAGAGGTAGGAGTAGGTGCGTGCAGATCTGGGGTAGGGCAAGGAGAGGAGAAATTACTAGATATCAGATATGTAATGCTAGGATGGGAAACAAACTGGGTGAGAAGGGCTGTGCTACAGAAACAATGAGGAAGACTCACTGGGCATTAGAGGCGTGCAGGTAGAGAGCAACCTGGGTAGGAACCAGGAAAATGTAGTCAGTTTCGATCATAACAACGGTCTTCTTGATTGTCTTCTGGCTTGGCTCATCTCCCCAGTCAGCCGTGTACTCTGCGAAAGCGTTGTTTGTAGCGGCCTCTCCCTTTTTAGTCAAAGAACTCAAGAGCAGTTTCACGTCTGACCTGTAGTGAGAAAGAGGAAGAGAGATGCACTATATATACAAAAGTATGTGGACACCCCTTCATATTACTGGATTTGGCTATTTCAGCCATACCCATTGCTGACAGGTGTATAAAATCGAGCACGCTGCCATGCAGTCTCCATACACAAACATTGACAGTAGAATGGCCTTACTGAAGAGCTTAGTGACTTCCATTGTGGCACAGCCATTCTACTGTCAATGTTTGTCTATGGAGATAGGATGCCACCTTTCCAACTAGTCAGTTCGTAAAATTTCTGCCCTGCTAGAGCTGCCCCGTTCAACTGTAAGTGCTGTTATTATGAAGTGGAACGTCTAAGAGCAACAACGGCTCAGCCCCGAAGTGGTAGGCCACACAAGCTCACAGAACAGGACCGCCGAGTGCTGTAGCCCGCAGCATGTAAAAACTGTACTACTGTACTTCCGGGTTGGAGCGAGTAGTCGCATTTCGCTTCGCTCCACAGGTAGTATTACATTTCATTTCATTTCATTTCATTTCATTACAGTACAACGGTTTGATTTGTTTGATCTTAGCACTTTTTTCTTAGCTAGCTACATAGCCGTCTTTGTATCAAAGATAATTGTGTAGTTTAGATTATTATCGAATTATCGAATCTTCTAACGTTGTCAACACTGCTAGCTAGCCAGCTAGCCAACTTCTACCGAATCATTACAACGGAACGATTTGATTAGTGTAGTGTTAGCTAGCTACATAGTTGTCTTTGCTGTCTTTGTATCTAAGATAATTGTGTAGTTTAGAGTAATTATCTAGCCAGTTATCGAGGTTACCTAGCCAGCTCCACTTTCAAACAAAGTCAGCTAGCCAGCTATTTTCGCCGTCCTAACGTTGTCAACACTGCTAGCTAGCCAGCTAGCCAACTTCTACCGAAACAGCACAACGGAACGATTTGATTAGTGTAGTGTTAGCTAGCTACATAGTTGCCTTTGCTGTCCTTGTATCTAAGATAATTGTGTAGTTTAGAGTAATTATCTAGCCAGTTATCGAGGTTACCTAGCCAGTTATCGAGGCTACCTAGCCAGCAACACCTTCAAACAAAGTCAACAACGCAGCCACTGCTAGCTAGCCTACTTCACCAGCCAGCAGTACTGCATCATTTTAATCATTTTAGTCAATAAGATTTTTGCAACGTAAGCTTAACTTTCTGAACATTCGAGACGTGTAGTCCACTTGTCATTCCAATCTCCTTTGCATTAGCGTAGCCTCTTCTGTAGCCTGTCAACTATGTGTCTGTCTATCCCTGTTCACTCCTCTCTGCACAGACCATACAAACGCTTCACACCGCGTGGCCGCTGCCACCCTAACCTGGTGGTCCCAGCGCGCACGACCCACGTGGAGTTCCAGGTCTCCGGCAGCCTCTGGAACTGCCGATCTGCGGCCAACAAGGCAGAGTTCATCCCAGCCTATGCTTCCCTCCAGTCCCTCGACTTCTTGGCACTGACGGAAACATGGATTACCACAGATAACACTGCTACTCCTACTGCTCTCTCCTCGTCTGCCCACGTGTTCTCGCACACCCCGAGAGCTTCTGGTCAGCGGGGTGGTGGCACTGGGATCCTCATCTCTCCCAAGTGGACATTCTCTCTTTCTCCCCTTACCCATCTGTCTATTGCCTCCTTTGAATTCCATGCTGTCACAGTTACCAGCCCTTTCAAGCTTAACATCCTTATCATTTATCGCCCTCCAGGTTCCCTTGGAGAGTTCATCAATGAGCTTGACGCCTTGATAAGTTCCTTCCCTGAGGATGGCTCACCTCTCACAGTTCTGGGTGACTTTAACCTCCCCACGTCTACCTTTGACTCATTCCTCTCTGCCTCCCTCTTTCCACTCCTCTCCTCTTTTGACCTCACCCTCTCACCTTCCCCCCCTACTCACAAGGCAGGCAATACGCTTGACCTCATCTTTACTAGATGCTGTTCTTCCACTAATCTCATTGCAACTCCCCTCCAAGTCTCCGACCACTACCTTGTATCCTTTTCCCTCTCGCTCTCATCCAACACTTCCCACTCTGCCCCTACTCGGATGGTATCGCGCCGTCCCAACCTTCGCTCTCTCTCCCCCGCTACTCTCTCTTCTTCCATCCTATCATCTCTTCCCTCTGCTCAAACCTTCTCCAACCTATCTCCTGATTCTGCCTCCTCAACCCTCCTCTCCTCCCTTTCTGCATCCTTTGACTCTCTATGTCCCCTATCCTCCAGGCCGGCTCGGTCCTCCCCTCCTGCTCCGTGGCTCGACGACTCATTGCGAGCTCACAGAACAGGGCTCCGGGCAGCCGAGCGGAAATGGAGGAGAACTCGCCTCCCTGCGGACCTGGCATCCTTTCACTCCCTCCTCTCTACATTTTCCTCTTCTGTCTCTACTGCTAAAGCCACTTTCTACCACTCTAAATTCCAAGCATCTGCCTCTAACCCTAGGAAGCTCTTTCCCACCTTCTCCTCCCTCCTGAATCCTCCTCCCCCTCCCCCCCCCCTCCTCCCTCTCTGCGGATGACTTCGTCAACCATTTTGAAAAGAAGGTTGACGACATCCGATCCTCGTTTGCTAAGTCAAACGACACCGCTGGTTCTGCTCACACTGCCCTACCCTGTGCTTTGACCTCTTTCTCCCCTCTCTCCCCAGATGAAATCTCGCGTCTAGTGACGGCCGGCCGCCCAACAACCTGCCCGCTTGACCCTATCCCCTCCTCTCTTCTCCAGACCATTTCCGGAGACCTTCTCCCTTACCTCACCTCGCTCATCAACTCATCCTTGACCGCTGGCTACGTCCCTTCCGTCTTCAAGAGAGCGAGAGTTGCACCCCTTCTGAAAAAACCTACACTCGATCCCTCCGATGTCAACAACTACAGACCAGTATCCCTTCTTTCTTTTCTCTCCAAAACTCTTGAACGTGCCGTCCTTGGCCAGCTCTCCTGGTATCTCTCTCAGAATGACCTTCTTGATCCAAATCAGTCAGGTTTCAAGACTAGTCATTCAACTGAGACTGCTCTTCTCTGTGTCACGGAGGCGCTCCGCACTGCTAAAGCTAACTCTCTCTCCTCTGCATCCTTCTAGACCTATCGGCTGCCTTTGATACTGTGAACCATCAGATCCTCCTCTCCACCCTCTCCGAGTTGGGCATCTCCGGCGCGGCCCACGCTTGGATTGCGTCCTACCTGACAGGTCGCTCCTACCAGGTGGCGTGGCGAGAATCTGTCTCCTCACCACGTGCTCTCACCACTGGTGTCCCCCAGGGCTCTGTTCTAGGCCCTCTCCTATTCTCGCTATAAACCAAGTCACTTGGCTCTGTCATAACCTCACATGGTCTCTCCTATCATTGCTATGCAGACGACACACAATTAATCTTCTCCTTTCCCCCTTCTGATAACCAGGTGGCGAATCGCATCTCTGCATGTCTGGCAGACATATCAGTGTGGATGACGGATCACCACCTCAAGCTGAACCTCGGCAAGACGGAGCTGCTCTTCCTCCCGGGGAAGGACTGCCCGTTCCATGATCTCGCCATCACGGTTGACAACTCCATTGTGTCCTCCTCCCAGAGCGCTAAGAACCTTGGCGTGATCCTGGACAACACCCTGTCGTTCTCAACTAACATCAAGGCGGTGGCCCGTTCCTGTAGGTTCATGCTCTACAACATTCGCAGAGTACGACCCTGCCTCACACAGGAAGCGGCGCAGGTCCTAATCCAGGCACTTGTCATCTCCCGTCTGGATTACTGCAACTCGCTGTTGGCTGGGCTCCCTGCCTGTGCCATTAAACCCCTACAACTCATCCAGAACGCCGCAGCCCGTCTGGTGTTCAACCTTCCCAAGTTCTCTCACGTCACCCCGCTCCTCCGCTCTCTCCACTGGCTTCCAGTTGAAGCTCGCATCCGCTACAAGACCATGGTGCTTGCCTACGGAGCTGTGAGGGGAACGGCACCTCCGTACCTTCAGGCTCTGATCAGGCCCTACACCCAAACAAGGGCACTGCGTTCATCCACCTCTGGCCTGCTCGCCTCCCTACCTCTGAGGAAGTACAGTTCCCGCTCAGCCCAGTCAAAACTGTTCGCTGCTCCCTCACGACGCCAGGTCAGCGGAGTCAATCATCACCTTCCGGAGACACCTGAAACCCCACCTCTTTAAGGAATACCTAGGATAGGATAAAGTAATCCTTCTAACCCCCCCCCCCCCCCTTAAAAGATTTAGATGCACTATTGTAAAGTGGCTGTTCCACTGGATATCATAAGGTGAATGCACCAATTTGTAAGTCGCTCTGGATAAGAGCGTCTGCTAAATGACTTAAATGTAAATGTAATGTAAATGTCTGTCCTTAGTTGCAACACTCACTACTGAGTTCCAAACTGGCTCTAGATGCAATGTCAGCACAAGAAATTGTTCATCCGGAGCTTCTTCAAATGGATTTCCATGGCCGAGCAGCCACACACAAACCTAAGATCACCATGCGCAATGCCAAGCGTCGTCGGAGTGGTGTAAAGCTCGCTGCCATTGGACTCTGGAGCAGTGGAAATCCGTTCTCTTGAGTGATGAATCACGCTTCACCATCTGGCAGTCCGACGGAAGAATCTGGGTTTGACGGATGCCAACGCTACCTGCCTCAATGCATAGTGCCAACTGTAAAGTTTGGTGGAGGAGGAATAATGGTCTGTGTCTGTTTTTCATGGTTTGGGGCAAAAACCCTTAGTTCCAGTGAAGGGAAATCTTAACGCTACGTTATACAATGACATTCTAGATAATTCTGTGCTTCCAACTTTTTGGCAACATTTTTGAGAAGGCCCTTTTTTACTTCAGCATGACAATACCCCCATGCACAAAGTGAGGTCCATACAGAAATGGTTTGTCGAGATCGAGTTGGAAAAATCTTGACTGGCCTTGACTGGAGGCTATTATAGCAGCAAAGGGGAGACCAACTCCATATTAATGCCTATGATTTTGGAATGAGATGTTCGACGGGCTGGTGTCCACATACTTCTGGTCATGTAGTGTACCTCTATATTGTTTTATGTCCTACGGATTCGTGACGAATAATGACGAGTTAAATGGAAAGTGACCCTGTCAGGTAGACTTCATTCATACATAGCATCCAGCCTAGCTGATGCGATGCTGTGCAATATTCCTTATTTTTTATAACTTTTTTTCTCTTGCCTCCATTGATTTAGTCATCCTAATGTTGGCCATCCTACAAGGGTAAAAATGTCAATTACTTTTGAATGGATGATGCTAGAAACATGAGGTTTGGACCATTGGTTTTCTTAGAGGAGTTTCTACAAAATTTACACATTATGCATTTTTGATTGGATACCCTAGAGATAAGGCTCAACAGATATAACAACCTCTTCTGAATCTCACTGTGTTAGGGACCTGGCTGAACTGATAACCCTGTCCTTTATTATTTGATTCTACTACCACTTGTTAGACTCAGTTGGTTCTGTAAAATCTGCAGTCCCATTTAAGCTACACCATGCACATGGCCAACGACAAACAGAGTGCCCTCTTCCGCCCAGGGAACCAATCAGCCCTCTTCCTCCCAGGTAAATAATCAGCCCATAGCATAAGCACTCACACAGGGACATTTGCACTTGGATTGTTGATATTGGGGATGTCCTGGCCAGTGAAGAGGTGGGCATCCATGCTGTTGACCCCAGCGAGGTAGTCAATGTCAGCGGCGTTGTGGAACAGGTTACCTGGGTGATCAGGCAGGAAGTCTCCATCGATCACAGGGGAGAGGACCAGGTTGTCTACCATGGGGGCTAGAGAAAACAGGCAGAGACAGACATACCTCTTGATGCTATCGGCAGGACATGGCCATCACCAAATTACTGTGTAAAATGGTTGGCTGAGGAGACGTGAGCATCAGGCTAATGCTCATCTATACAGGTATCATTACAGGCATCAATGCATGCAAATCACATCCTCCTCAGCGTCTTTCTCACAGTGTGCCACAGCCCCGTACATTAATCAAAGTGAATACTCACTGGAGGGAGAACCACTCAGGGACGTGGAACCGGCCAGAGTGAGAACCTTAGCGTCAATAAGTTTCAGGCAGGCCATCATCTGATCATCCTTGGAGCAGCCCACCTTCTCAGCAACCTACAGAGACAGAAAGGGGGATGAGACATCCCTTTAACAGCCAATATCCCTCTCTGTCAGTCCATATTCCACCTCATTGTTACAGAAGTACACATACGTTCTCTGCAAAGGCACGGGGGTTCCTGTTGATAGCCCAGGGGCAGAGAGCAACACCACTCTGGGAGATTGCCCTGCGGATCAGCCCTTTGTTATGGGGAGAGAGTGTCTGTGTGGCGGTAAAGTACATTCAAACTCGAATTAGTACATTGCATTTGCTACATTATCATTTGCTAGCCTACTGTGGACAGAGGACCCAAGCCGAATGGCATATCTGTACCTATCTTTGCTTACAATCATAACAGGAGAACCCTGCTTAATGCTTACACATATCTAACTATCTAAAAAGTTCAACGTTAAAAAGGTCTGAAATACAAGTGTTTTCCATCAACCATTTTAGACACAGGACACAGAGTTCTCCGAGGTCTCAGGAACTTGTGACAAACAGCTGACTATGTAGCGTACAGGACATCATGGTCCAGAATAAAGAAGCAGAAATCTCACTGTTCTCATTGTTAAATGTATCACCACCCTACCAACTAACTTCACAGACACAACAGTTAACAGAAACTAGACACTTTGATAATTAACGTATGCTTTACGGCAGGAAGACACTGAATAATCATGACATTTTAATGAAGAGTATATAACATTGAGACTGAAGAAACATCATTCTACTAGACTTTCTTTGTATTTTGACATCACTACCTTTGCCCTGAGACCTCTGTATTAAAACTGTTACTCTCCTTTTTTAGTCCCACACCTGGAAGCTGGAGCTAACAGCGCCGGCAGACTCCCCGAAGATGGTGAGGTTGTTGGGGTCTCCTCCGAAGGCACGGATGTTCCTGTTTACCCAAGCAATGGCAGCGTGCTGGTCCCACAAACCATAGTTACCTGACATGGAAGACAGTTTTGTGAGCCAGCAGCAGTACTCTACCTACTAATTTCCCGTGGCAGATTCTGCGTGTCAGGGCCGGCTCCAGGCATAAGCGGTCGCTTATGGAACTCAGTCTGGGGTCTTAACTTACTGTTGAGAGTTTGAGTAGTAGAATACATAAGGTGCGATTTAAAAATGTTGTTGTGCATCAGCAGTTTTTCTCTTGTTATGTCAGTTACTGACAGTCACTCAATTAGCCATGTCAGCTAAGAATGTATTGATTTGTAAGTTAGTCTAGACAGCTATCATTGCCTAATACCGATTGGGCATGCAGGGCATGTGCCCAGGGGACTTGACCTTCAGGGGGCCACCATTGATTTTGTTTGTCACTCTCACTCAGATATCATTAACATGGCATAAATTAAGTTTTGGCTAAATGTGTAGAATTTCAGGAAATTTGCATTAAAACTGCAAAAAAAGTCCCTCCACACCATGGCTAGATGGGTAGAGTTTCTTTTTGAGTTACCTTTTGCGAGGTTGGAGACTTTGTTTTTGATGGAAGTTTCCATTTCTAACACATACAGTATGGACACGAAGTTAAAGCAATCACGACGCTGACTAAATTACTCAAGATTTTACTTCTGGGTTAAGAGAGACCATGTACCTACTAACATACTGTACATCTGGCTCCAACAGAAGGGCTCAAGTTTCTGAACGAGCCAGTTGATTACCAAAAGTTAAACAAACACACTATTCTTAAACAGTATTCTCATATAGTGGATTCAGTCACCTGAGAATCAGTACATGAAGAAAAGGTCAATGTCATACATCAGCTGATGTAACAACGATTGTGCCACGGCCATTCACCCACCCACCCACCTAGCCAGCCCGCCAGCCCACCAGGCAAAGCCTTGGTTGACACCTACCAGGTCCGCTGGCATCTCCAGAGCTGAGGAAGCCCAGGGTGCCCACACGGTAACCGAGGGTCACCACGATTACGTTGCCTCTGTTAGCAATCTCCTCCCCGTCATACAGATAGTTATCCAGGAAGTTAGCGCCCATAGAGCCACCAACCTGGAAACCACCTCCATAGAGCCACACCATTACTGGCAGACCAGTGGAGACTAGAAAGAGAGGAGAGATATTTCAATACATTTGTAGAATTACACCATATAGTCATGTCATTATTAGTATTACTACACATCAGCAGTTCATACTATATGATGTCTTGATATGTGGATGAAAGACAAGGGCTGATGCCTTGTTAGCTGATGTCCTACTCTAGTGACAGGTAAAGACACAGGCACAGGTGTAGGATCTTAATTTGAGCCAGTTTGCTTCAGAAGGAAAATAATTCTGCAGCAACAGCAAATGTGAATTCTTATGTGGATTATAGTCAATGGACATTTTCGTTGAGGTTTATGCAATTTTCAAAAGAGAAAATCAGGTCTGAAATTTCGAAGTGAAAATTACAAACTTCAGAAGCTTTTTAAAATGTCAAATGGATTACAAGTTCACTGCAACTGGGTGATCAAATTAAGATCCTACATTTGTACATAATACATACCGCTGCTGCCCTGAGGGACCCATATGTTCAGGTATAGGCAGTCCTCTTGGCCACGGGTGTCAGACTGGAGCAAGTTCAGCTGCATACACCTCGGCTTGAACTTAGTGGCCTTGAGAACACCTGGAAGGAGACACAGGGAGAAGCAGAGTCAACTGAGATGAATGTTAGTAAGAGTAAGGTCTGATACATACCTGTCCAATATTTATTTTACAATCTGCTTCAGTATTAGTACATTGTTTTGTACAAATAACATGATATTCCTTGCTGAATGGATAGACATCTGAGGCATTTAGTTTTTTGGTACCCACCATCCCATCCAGGGTGACGCTTGGGCTTCTCAAACTTGCCGGGCTTGTCAGCGAAGGGGATTCCTTTGAAGACGTCCATGGTGTGAAACAGTCCATCAGAATTGATGTTCTTCCCCTGCACCATGCCTCCCTCAGTGTACACCACTCCAAGCTACACATCCACACCCAAAGGTCAGATACTAACTCATTAAACATTCAGTAATATGTGCATGTGTAAAGCGTGAAACTGTTTTTATAATAGGCACCAATCTATTCAGTGTTGCTGTTTTATGGATGTAGTGTCATTGTTTTTTGTTGTTTATGAGTACGAACTGTTGCAAAAAAGATGTTCAGCTGTTGAATTCACACTGCTTGTCAACCCATTGCTGATAAACATGTGAAAAACCTGCAGCGTGAGTACAAACGCAGGAGATGTTTTTAACTCTCTGATGTTTTAAGCCTTTGTGTTTTACTATTGTTTACCTTCTCAGTATAAACTAAATACTTAGTAGCCTTTTTTTGTCCAACTACATTTCTATAGTATCTTCTTCACCTCAACGAGGTGATCAAAACCACAGATAGTAAGAAAAAACACAGCTACATTAAAACAGCTACATTAACAAATATGATATTTGGACATTTGTTTTACTAAAAAATATAATTATTTATTTAATTACAGTAAAGATGAAATGATCAAAACCAAATCAACTAAAATGGACTTACAGTGGCAGCAGAGGCGGACCCCAGGAACAGGGCAGCAGAAACCAAAATCCGCAGCGTCTTCATAACGGTCATCCAAAGACACCTGTAAGCACACCTTTTATACAGGAGGAGGCCCCTCCCATATTATACCATCACGGAGCCTGTTTTGTTCAAGACAAAGTCCATAAAGGTGCCCACTGGTTAAGTTTTTACTGCTCCTAGCAGAACTCGGTGAGGCAAATGTGAAAGTTTGTGCTCGCTAGAGCTGAGCGATTAGCGCTTTTTGAGTTTGTTTCGGTTTGATTATGACATTGTTTTCAAAGTTTTTGATTTCAATTATATATATTTTTTAATTAAATGTGTTACGCATTATGTGGGTTGAATGTTGTAACCCAGATTAAAATAATTTATTAAAAAAAATCGAATGACATTTTATTGGTCACATACGCATGGTTAGCAGATGTTATTGCGAGTGTAGCGAAATGCTTGTGCTTCTAGTTCCGACAGTGCAGTAATATCTAACAAGTAATCTAACAATTCCACAACAACTACCTAATGCACACAAAACTAAAGGGATGGAATAAGAATATGTAAATCTAAATATATGGATGAGCGATGACCGAACGCATAGGCAAGATGCAGTAGATGGTATAAAATACAGTATATACATATGAGATGAGTAATGTAAGATATGTAAACATTACTAAAGGGGCATTATTTAAAGTGCATTGTATAAAGTGACTAGTGATCCATTTATTAAAGTGGCCAATGATTTGAGTCTGTATGTAGGCAGCAGCCTCTCTGTGTTAATGATGGTTGTTTAACATTCTGATGGACTTGAGATAGAAGCTGTTTTTCAGTCTCTCGGTCCCAGCTTCGATGCACCTATACTGATCTCGCCTTCTGGATGGTAGAGGGGTGAACAGGTCGTGGCTCAGGTGGTTGTTGTCCTTGATGATCTTTTTGGCCTTCCTGTGACATCGGGTGCTGTAGGTGTACTGGAGGGCAGGTAGTTTGCCACCGGTGATGCGTTGTGCAGACCGCACCACCCTCTTGAGAGCCTTGAGGTTGAGGGCGGTGCAGTTGCCGTACCAGGCGGTGATACAGCCCGACTGGATGCTCTCAATTGTGCATCTATAAAAGTTTGTGAGGGTTCTAGGTGACAAGCCATATTTCTTCAGCCTCCTGAGGTTGAAGAGGCACTGTTGCGCCTTCTTCACCACACTGTCTGTGTGGGTGGACCATTTCAGTTTGTCTGCGATGTGTACGCCGAGGATCTCTAAACTTTCCACTTTATCAAATCAAATCAAATCAAAGCAAATGTTATTTGTCACATACACATGCTTAGCAGATGTTAATGCGTGTGTAGCGAAATGCTTGTGCTTCTAGTTCCGACAGTCCAGTAATATCTAACAAGTAATCTAACAATTCCCCAACAACTACCTAATGCACACAAATCTAAAGGGGTAAATGAAAATATGTACATATAAGTATATTTTTAAGTCATTTAGCAGACGCTCTTATCCAGAGCGACTTACAAATTGGAAAGTTCATACATATTCATCCTGGTCCCCCCGTGGGAAATGAACCCACAACCCTGGCGTTGCAAGCGCCATGCTCTACCAACTGAGCCACACGGGACCACATGGATGAGCGATGGCTGAGCAGCATAGGCAAGGTGCAATACATGGTATAAAATACAGTATATACATGTGATAGGAGTAATGTAAGATATTGATCAAATAATTTATATGTTTAAAGATAATGATTAAATAATTCCACTCTGAAACCATATAATTGTATGAAATTGATTAGAATCATAAAACTATAATCTATAATCATGTGTGTAGTTTTAGTCAGAATTAGAACAAGGACCTTTTGTTCCTTTTTAGTATGTAAGCAGGGTGCAAGTGTGAAACAAATTATAAGAGGAGCTATCGACAGACAAGTTGTATTACTGTGTTCCTTACAGGACATTCTGTCTCCACCCGTGGAGGGGAGAAATTGTTAGGCTTGCAGAAAATTATTAAACATGTTGCAGATTAAACAATGTATCTGTGTAGTGGAAAAACACCGACTGTCTGAGCAAGGCGTAGCTTAAGATTTGAACTTGTTTGAGTTTGTTATAAAGACTGTGTTTGCATTCTTGACTTTAGAACGTTCTCGTGAATAAACGTTTTGACTATTGTAAGCTGGGAAATCTGTCTGTTTCATTTAAACCAGAACCTTACAAACTCTGGGTTGCAGACTGAGTAGATGAATTGAAGTTTATGAACATTGATAACAAAATTCTCATAACAGATATGTAAACATTATTAAAGTGACATTATTTAGAGGGGCTTTGTTTAAAGTGACTAGTGATCCATTTATTAAAGTGGCCAGCGATTGGGTCTCAATGTAGGCAGCAGCCTCTCTGAGTTCGTGATTGCTGTTTAGCAGTCTGATGGCCTTGAGATGCTGTTTTTCAGTCTCTCGGTCCCTGCTTTGATGTGCCTGTACTGACCTCGGCCTTCTGGATGGTAGCGGTGTGAACAGGCAGTGGCTCGGATGGTTGATGTCCTTGATGATCTTTTTGGCCTTCCTGTGACATCGGGTGCTGTAGGTGTCATGGAGGGTAGGTAGTTTGCCCCCGGTGATGTGTTGTGCAGACCACACCACCCTCTGGAGAGCCTTGTAGTTGAGAGCGGTGCAGTTGCCGTACCAGGCTGTGATACAGCCCGACAGGATGCTCTCGATTTTGCATCTGTAAAAGTTTGTCAGGGTTTTGGGTGACAGGCCAAATTACTTCGGCCTCCTGAGGTTGAAGAGGCGCTGTTGCGCCTTCTTCGCCACATGGTCTGTGTGGGTGAACCATTTCACTTTGTCTGTGATGTGTATACCGAGGAACTTAAAACTTTCCACTCTCCCCACTGTCGTTCCTTTGATGTGGATAGGGGGGTGCTCCCTTTGCTGTTTCCTGAAGTCCACGATCATCTCCTTTGTTTTGTTGACATTGAGTGAAAGGTTGTTTTCCTGACACCACACTCCGAGTGCCCTCACCTCTTCCCTGTAGGCTGTCTCGTCGTTGTTGGTAATCAAGCCCACTACTGTTGTGTCGTCTGCAAAGTTGATGATTGAGTTGGAGGCGTGCATGGCCACGCAGTCGTGGGTGAACAGGGAGTACAGGAGGGGGTTCAGCATCACCCTTGTGGGGCCCCAGTGTTGAGGATCAGCGAAGTGGAGATGTTGTTTCCTACCTTCACCACGTGGGGGCGGCCCGTCAGAAAGTCCAGGACCCAGTTGTACAGGGAGGGGTTGAGACCCAGGGCCTCAAGCTTAATGATGAGCTTGGAGGGTACTATGGTGTTGAATGCTGAGCTGTAGTCAATGAACAGCATTCTTACATAGGTATTCTTCTTGTTCAGATGGGATAGGGCAGTGTGCACTGTGATGGTGATTGCATCGTCTGTGAACCTGTTGGGGCGGTATGCAAACTGAAATAGGTCTCGGGTGGCAGGTAAGGTGGACGTGATATGATCCTTGACTAGTCTCTCAAAGCACTTCATGATGACAGAAGTGAGTGCTACGGGGCGATAGTCATTCAGTTCAGTTATCTTTGCCTTCTTTAGTACAGGAACAATGGTGGCCATCTTGATGCATGTGGGGACAGCAGACTGGGATAGGGAGCTATTGAATATGTCAGTAAACACACCAGCCAGCTGGTCGGCGCATCCTCTGAGGACGTGGCTAGGGATGCCGTCTGGGCTGGCATCCTTGTGAGGGTTAACAGGTTTAAATGTCATACTCACGTCGTCCACGGAGAAGGAGAGGGGGGCCCACAGTCCTTGGTAGCGGGCCGCGTTGGTGGCACTGTATTATCCTCAAAGCGGGCAAAGAAGGTGTTTAGTTTGTCTGGAAGCAAGACGTCGGTGTCCGTGACGTGGCTGGTTTTCTTTTTGTAGTGCATAATTGACTGTAGACCCTGCCATATACGTCTTGTATCTGAGCCGTTGAATTGTCCCTATACTGACATTTTGCATGTTAGATTGCCCTGCGAACTATGCTGTGTATTTTCGGCCATATTCCCATTCATCTTTCCATGGTTAAATGCAGTGGTTCGCGCTTTCAGTTTTGTGCGAATGCTGCCATCTATCCACGGTTTCTGGTTAGGGTAGGTTTTAATAGTCACAGTGGGTACAACATCTCCAGTGCACATCCTTATAAACTCACTCACCAAATCAGAGTATAAATTGATGTTATTCTCTGAGGCTGCCTAGGAACATTTCCCTGTCCGCATGATCAAAATAATCTTAAAGCGTGGATTCCGAATGGTCAGACCAGCATTGAATGGTTCCTGTCACATGTGCATCCTGTTTGAGATTCTGCTTATAGGACGGTAAGAGCAAAGTTAGCAGTGGTCCAGTGTACTGCCCGCTCAAGTGCTACAGTCAATGTGCCAATAGAATTTAGGTAGCCTTGTTCTCAAATTTGCTTTATTAAAATCCCTAGCTACAATAAATGCAGCCTTGGGATATATGGTTTCCAGTTTGCATAGAGTCCAGTGAAGTTCCTTGAGGACTGTTGTGGTATCTGCTTGGGGGGATATACACGGCTGTGACAATAACCAATGAAAATTCTCTTGGGAGATAATATAGTTGGCATTTGATTGTAAGGAATTCTTGGTCAGGTGAACAAAAGGACTTGAGTTCTTGTTTGTTGTCATGATTACACCATGAGTCATTAATCACGAAGCATACACCCCCGCCCTTCTTCTTCCCAGAGAGATGTTTATTTCTGTCGCTGTGACGCATGAAGAAACCCGGTGGCTGTACCGACTCCGCCAACATATCTCGAGAGAGAGCCATGTTTCCGTGACTGTATTTTTAGATTTGCAAAAATGAAGCAATCAACCATTAGTAAGAATAGTTCAGAGTGTAAAGCTTAACGAACATACTGTAGTTGGGTCTCAGCTTTTATAGAAAAAGTACCACCTATTTTGTCTACGTGGCAGTTTAGCAGAAGTGTGGAAACGGGCGGAACATACTGTAAAAGGCGATTGGTTTGTCTCTGCAGATTAAGATAGCCCGAGGTTGATAGCACGAGGACTCAACCGTAAATTAACTGCATTTTGTCACAGTTCACACCATAATGTGCTCCTTCCTGCAAGGCTCCATACAGCTGACTTCCTGCAGATAGTAAACCCAGGGGATGTCTCACATGCCGCGGTCACACCTAAACGGATCTCAGCTATATGCCCAGTCTTATGACTAAGTCACACAAAGACAAGTTTGTATCAGGTGAGAAAAAACACTAGCACATAACAAGAGGCCATTCTTTAAGCAGTAAAACACGGGATAGCTTGACAGATTATGTAATTTTTCACAACAGCACACACACCTGTCTATATAAGGTCCCACAGTTAACAGTGCATGGTCAGAGCAAAAACCAAGCCATGAGGTCGAAGGAATTGTCCGTAGAGCTCTGAGACATGATTGTGTCGAGGCACAGATCTGGGGAAGGGTACCAACACATTTCTGCAGCATTGAAGGTCCCCAAGAACACAGTGGCCTCCATCATTCTTAAATGGAAGAAGTCTGGAACCACCAAGACTCTTCCTAGTGCTGGCCGCCCGGCCAAACTGAGCAATCGGGGGAGAAGGGCCTTTGTCAGAATACCCCCAGCCCACTAAATACACTGATCCAGTGCTATTTATTTAGCTGTGGACACACTGTATTAACATACAACTGCTACTAATGGGCCTTATCTTCCCCTTGCAACCACTTACTGACATGCAAAAATGCTACAGTACTATATTTAAGCAATAAGGGTGTGATATATGGCCAATATACCACGGACAAGCATTGTGGCAACGCAGATTGCCTGGATACAGTCCTTAGCTGTGGTATATTGACCATATACCACAAAACCCAGAGGTGCCTTATTGCTATTATAAACTGGATACCAATGTAACTAGAGCACTCACATGCTGCTGCTAAAAACTCCCCGTTTAAAATGGTGCAGATCGTGCATATTTAGGAGTTGATACATAAATAAAATAGGAATGGAAAGCTGGGATCCCCCTCCTTTTAACAAATGCCATTAAAACTGTTGTTTTTTCCCCCATGGTTCCAGGTTTCCTCCAGACGTGACACTTGGCATTCAGGCCAAAGAGTTCAATCATGGTTTCATCAGACCAGATAATCTTGTTTCTCATGGTCTTTGAATCTTTAGGTGCCTTTTGGCAAACTCCAAGCGGGCTGTCAGGTGCCTTTTACTGAGGAGTGGCTTCCGTCTGGCCACTCTACCATAAAGGCCTGATTGGTGGAGTGCTGCAGAGATGGTTGTCCTTCTGGAAGGTTCTCCCATCTCCATAGAGGAACTCTGGAGCTCTGTCAGAGTGACCATCGGGTTCTGAGGGTGCCCAGTCCGGGGCCCGCAACGAGGGTGCCCAGTCCGGGGCCCGCAACGAGGTTGCCCAGTCCGGGGCCCGCAGCGAGGGTAGACTAGTAGTCTCTCGTTGACTGACAGCAAACACTTAACTGACGAATCCCGTCCATAGTTCCTACTCCTACTAGGAGTAGTAGTGTTGAACAATCACGGACGAAGGGGCATAGACTTCAGTTACCGAACTTCGACTTGCATCATGAAAACATTTTGTGTGCACGAACAGCTGGAAAAAAACCTGCTGAAGACCAAAACGGAAAAAAGTTTGGACACATCTACTCATTCCAGGGTTTGTCTTTATTCGTACTTTTTTCTACATTGTAGAATAATAGTGAAGACATGAAAACGATGAAATTGTCACGCCCTGACCTTAGAGAGCCTTTTTATGTCTCTATTTGGTTTGGTCAGGGCGTGATCTGGGGTGGGCATTCTATGTTTTGTTTTCTATGATTTTGTGGTTCTATGTTTTGGCCGGTTATGGTTCTCAATCAGGGACAGCTGTCTATCGTTGTCTCTGATTGGGAACCATACTTAGGTAGCCCTTTATCCCTTCTTTCGTTGTGGGTAGTTGACTTTGTTAGTGGCACTTATGCCCTGTAAGCTTCACGGTCGTTTTTGTTATTTATTGTTTTGTTGGCGACAAAGAAAATGTATGCTAACCACGCTGCACCTTCCCACTTGTTGGCTGCTTTTGCTTCACTCTGCAGTCCAACTCATCCCAAACCATCTCAATTTGGTTAAGGTCTGGTGATTGTGGAGCCCAGGTCATCAGATGCACCACTCCATCACTCCCCTTCTTGGTCAAATAGCCATTACACAGCCTGGAGGTGTGTTGGGTCGTTGTCCCGTTGAAATCAAATAACTTGCTTCAAGAAAAAATGTTGTGTGCACGAACAGCCGAAAAGAAACCTGCCGAAGATCAAAACTAACAAAAACGTCACAAAATTTTGCCATAATATATGTGCCAACTGTTTTGACTGGGAGGCATACGGTATCTTCCCCTCTACCCAGACAGTTGAGAACAGAGAAACATAAACATGGGAGGGTATGTTGTCATTGTAGCTTCCATGGTGGGCCCTGGTATTTGACATGTTTATTTTCAACTGGTTCAAGATGACCATTTATACTAGAGTCTACCCTCAAGTTCAAATCTGGACCTTGAAGGCATTTTTTAATTAACCAGGGACAGATTTAGACCTGGGATACCAGATGGTGGCAAAAATGATCAGGTAGAACAGAAAAACCTCAGGGTAGGATTTGCTTAACCCTGGTCTGTAAGATGTTCAATCACATTACTAAATATATTACAGCTCATGTAACTCAATCTTTACAATTGATAGATTAGTTAGGTGTCAGAGAATATGCAGACAGCAAAACAAATGGCATCCTGGTGGATGGTGTACAGGTATATGACCTTGGGCTTAGGCAGTAGTATGTATGGTGACAGAGTTAGATAGCAGACACATGCTATTTTGGGAGGTGTCTTTCCTGTCACTTTTTCCATTGGTTATGTGTACAGCCAGAAACTCACCAACTGATAGCTTATTGACAACCGATACACTTCTCCTGAATACATTTTTCCATTGTGGACAATAAAGGAGGAAAGATCACTCCTCAACTTAAACACATTTATTCACACTAATTTGCAAATACACAAAAATATATGTTTTTTCAGTGAACGAAGCAAGTTTGTACAATTCCAGTCCATTGCTCAGGGCAGGGATAGACTGTGTCCTTCCTCACATATAATCCAACATCTCTGTCTGCATCTCATTGTCACTCCTCTTCATCATCATCCTCGCCACTCTCTAGGGTCTTTCTCCTGGTAACAGAACTCTCAGGTCCAGAAGACTATGGTGCTGCAGAAAGCACAGATATACTGCATGATTGACATAGAAACAACTAAAACATTCACTGTGTCCCCATATTTGATTTAAATCTTACATCAACAAGTCAACAAAACATACACTGTATACTCACACAAACACACTTATTTCACAATTAATTGATCCACATGTCATCTAACATACTAGATTGCACTCCTTATTGTGCCCACACTTGCACACCGGCAGTAGGGAAGTAACCAAAACCTCAGACAGACAGACTGTTGTGTCCAGAGCTAGAGGAAAGTATTCTCATGGTGACTGGGCCTACAGTATGGTTAATCTTGGACCACACTAGTTCACTTCACATCAGGGATAGCAGAAGAAGGGGTGCGGAAGGTGTGGCCGAACCCCCTGGTCAGCGAACCGTTGAAGTTCAGATGGGTGAAATGGACATCGACTGTAGGCCTATAACCTCTCACATGAAGCATAACATAATATTAACTCCTGCTGAATTATGCATTTCTTGTAGTAAATTCATAAACCAAATGTTAATTTTGTCTCGGGAACAGGAGTGTAGAAATGCTATCTTTTTCAGCAATATAAAAGCTGACAGTATTCCAACCAACCACATAAAATATGCATCCAAGTAGAACTTAATATTATCAGAAACAAGTTGGATCGTTTTCCCAGCCTTTCATTTCCTTAAAACCAGTCAAACTGAGGTTATTTGGAAATTTTGAACAGAAAATCTTTCCGCTATTTTAGAGTTATTGCATTTTCTCCCCAATCACTTAATGCCCTCGCTCCGTGAGAGAAGCAGGAATGAAAGAGAATCCGATCGATTTTACATTACTCGGGTGAGCAAGCCTTTATTTAGTCGTCTAGGGCAGGGTTTCACAAACACGGTCCTGGGTTGTTGTTTTTGGGGGGGGGGGGGGGGGCTGAGTTTTGGAAACTCTGGTCCAGGACAGGGAGAAATGGTAGAAGAGAAGCTGCATCTATTTAAATATAGGCAAGTTGAGTAAAAAAATTGCCTACCATATGTCGGAAATTATATGCAAAAAAATATCTAAATTAGGCATAACAACTATTTTTCCTGCACTACATCTGAACATTAATAAAAAGCAGCTTGACCTATGAGAAAGACTGTAGTCATCACTTGTTGTGTATTGTAACAGTTTTATCCCTCCCCAGGGGGTTCTCCTTCAACTCTTATGAAAGAACTGCAATTCAACACACACTCAAAACCACCTAAACACCATGAAGTCAAACTCTGCCAGGTCGATCATAAGTGAATGCTGCACCAGTGTTAGAGAGAGAGGTCTCACCTGACCTCTTGGCACGGATAACCTGCTTGATCATAGAGGACATGATATCTCGGAGGTCATCAGACACCAGCCATCCCTCTCGTCACACTCCTCCTCCTGGCCATCGTTCCGACTAATCACGTTCCTTATGCTAAGCCAGTAGCAGGGTTATAACATTAGACACAAACAGACAACAACATGCAGAGATTTTTGCCACTGCAATTCCAAAGGAGATTGGCCCAAAGATTCACACAAATTCAGGCTATAACACAACAAAATGTGGAAAAAGTCTTAACTTTTTCCACATTTTGTTGTGTTATAGCCTGAATTTAAAATGGATTAAATATATATATATTTTTGTCACTGGCCTACACCCAATACCCCATAATGTCAAAGTGTAATTATGTAAAAAAAAAACGAAAAAAACATATATTTCATTAAAAATTAAGAGCTGAAATGTCTTGAGTCAATAAGTATTCAGTTGGAAAGCCTAAAGAAGTTTTTTTTGTACCATCATCTTTGAAATGCAAGTGAAAGGCCATAATGTATTATTCCAGCCCGGGTGCAATTTAGATTGTGGCCATTAGATGGCAGCAGTGTATGTGCAAAGTTTTAGACTGATCCAATGAACCATTGCATATCTGTTCAAAATGTTGTATCAAGACTACCCAAATGTGCCTAATTTGTTTATTAATAACTTTTTATGTTCAAAATTGTGCACTCTCCTCAAACAATAGCATGGTATTCCTTCACTGTAATAGCTACTGTAAATTGGACAGTGCAGTTAGATCAAGAAGAATTTAAGCTTTCTGCCAATATCAGATATGTCTATGTCCTGGAAAATTTTCTTGTTACTTACAACCTCATGCTAATCGCATTAGCCTATGTTAGCTCAACTGTCCCGTGGATGGGATACCGATCCCAAATAATTATTTTTTAATGACTACCTCATCTCTGTACCCCACACATACCAGATACAATGTTATTTTACAGTAAACAAATTGACAACAGACTTTCAGCACTCTTATAGGGAAGGATATTCAACAAGCACAGCACTTACAAAAATGACTGATGTTTGGCTGAGAGAAATTGATGATAAAAAGATTGTGGGGGCTGTTTTGTTAGACTTCAGTGCGGCTTTTGACATTATTGATCAAAGTCTGTTGCTTGAAAAACGTATGTGTTATGGCTTTACACACCCTGCTATATTGTGGATAAAGAGTTACCTGTCACCTAACACAGAGGGTGTTCTTTAATGGAAGCCTCCCCAACAAAATCCATGTAGAATCAGGAATTTCCCAGGGCAGATGTCTACTTGTTTCAATCTTTACTGACGACATGCCACTGGCGTTGAGTAAAGCCAGTGAGTCTATGTATTCGGATGCCTCAATACTATACATGTCAGCTACCACAGCGACTGAAATTACTGCAACGTTTAACAAAGAGCTGCAGTTAGTTTCAGAATGGGTGGCAAGGAATAAGTTAGTCCTAAATATTTCAACAACTAAAAGCATTGTATTTGGGACAAATCATTAACTAAATCCTTAACCTGAACTACGTCTCGTAATGAATAATATGGAAATTGAGCAAGTTGAGGAGACTAAACTGCTTGAAGTAACCCTGGATTGTCAACTGTCATGGTCCAAACATATTGATACAACAGTAGTTAAGATGGTGAGAAGTCTGTCCACAATAAGGTGTTCTTAACAGCCTCATGCATGCCTCATGCATGTCAACATCAGAAGCCTCCTCCCTAAGTTTGTCTTACTCACCGCTTTAGCACACTCTGCCAACCCTGATGTCCTTGCCGTGTCTGAATCCTGGCTTAGGAAGGCCACCAAAAATTCTGAGATTTCCATACCCAACTATAACACTTTCCGTCAAGATAGAAATGCCAAAGGGGGAGGAGTTGCAATTTACTGCAGCGATAGCCTGCAAAGTTCTGTCATACTTTCCAGGTCTATACCCAAACAGTTCGAACTTCTAATTTTAAAAATTAATCTCTCCAGAAATAAGTCTCTCACTGTTGCCGCCTGCTACCGACCCCCCTCAGCTCCCAGCTGTGCCCTGGACACCATCTGTGAATTGATCGCTCCCCATCTAGCTTCAGAGTTTGTTCTGTTAGGTGACCTTAACTGGGATATGCTTAACACCCCGGCAGTCCTACAATCTAAGCTAGATGCCCTCAATCTCACACAAATCATCAAGGAACCCACCAGGTACAACCCTAAATCCGTAAACATGGACACCCTAATAGACATTATCCTGACCAACTTGCCCTCCAAATACACCTCTGCTGTCTTCAATCAAGATCTCAGCGATCACTGCCTCATTGCCTGTATCCGCTACGGGTCCGCGGTCAAACGACCACCCCTCATCACTGTCAAACGCTCCCTAAAACACTTCTGCGAGCAGGCCTTTCTAATCGACCTGGCCCGGGTACCCTGGAAGGATATTGACCTCATCCCGTCAGTTGAGGATGCCTGGTCATTCTTTAAAAGTTACTTCCTCACCATATTAGACAAGCATGCTCCGTTCAAAAAATGCAGAACTAAGAACAGATATAGCCCTTGGTTCACTCCAGACCTGACTGCCCTCGACCAGCACAAAAACATCCTGTGGCGAACTGCAATAGCATTGAAGAGCCCCCGCGATATGCAACTGTTCAGGGAAGTCAGGAACCAATACACGCAGTCAGTCAGGAAAGCAAAGGCCAGCTTTTTCAAGCAGAAATTTGCATCCTGTAGCTCTAACTCCAAAAAGTTCTGGGATACTGTAAAGTCCATGGAGAACAAGAGCACCTCCTCCCAGCTGCCCACTGCACTGAGGCTAGGTAACACGGTCACCACCGATAAATCCGTGATAATCGAAAACTTCAACAAGCATTTCTCAACGGCTGGCCATGCCTTCCTCCTGGCGACTCCAACCTTGGCAAACAGCCCCGCCCCCCCGCTGCTACTCGCCCAAGCCTCCCCAGCTTCTCCTTTACCCAAATCCAGATAGCAGATGTTCTGAAAGAGCTGGAAAACCTGGACCCATACAAATCAGCTGGGCTTGACAATCTGGACCCCCTATTTCTGAAACTGTCCGCCGCCATTGTCGCACCCCCGATTACCAGCCTGTTCAACCTCTCCTTCGTATCATCTGAAATCCCCAAGGATTGGAAAGCTGCCGCGGTCATCCCCCTCTTCAAAGGGGGAGACACCCTGGACCCAAACTGTTACAGACCTATATCCATCCTGCCCTGCCTATCTAAGGTCTTCGAAAGCCAAGTCAACAAACAGATCACTGACCATCTCGAATCCCACCGTACCTTCTCCGCTGTGCAATCCGGTTTCCGAGCCGGTCACGGGTGCACCTCAGCCACGCTCAAGGTACTAAACGATATCATAACCGCCATCGATAAAAGACAGTACTGTGCAGCCGTCTTCATCGACCTGGCCAAGGCTTTCGACTCTGTCAATCACCATATTCTTATCGGCAGACTCAGTAGCCTCGGTTTTTCTAATGACTGCCTTGCCTGGTTCACCAACTACTTTGCAGACAGAGTTCAGTGTGTCAAATCGAAGGGCATGTTGTCCGGTCCTCTGGCAGTCTCTATGGGGGTACCACAGGGTTCAATTCTCGGGCCGACTCTTTTCTCTGTATATATCAATGATGTTGCTCTTGCTGCGGGCGATTCCCTGATCCACCTCTACGCAGACGACACCATTCTGTATACTTCTGGCCCTTCCTTGGACACTGTGCTATCTAACCTCCAAACGAGCTTCAATGCCATACAACACTCCTTCCGTGGCCTCCAACTGCTCTTAAACGCTAGTAAAACCAAATGCATGCTTTTCAACCGTTCGCTGCCTGCACCCGCACGCCCGACTAGCATCACCACCATGGACGGTTCCGACCTAGAATATGTGGACATCTATAAGTACCTAGGTGTCTGGCTAGACTGCAAACTCTCCTTCCAGACTCATATCAAACATCTCCAATCCAAAATCAAATCTAGAGTCGGCTTTCTATTTCGCAACAAAGCCTCCTTCACTCACGCCGCCAAATTTACCCTAGTAAAACTGACTATCCTACCGATCCTCGACTTCGGCGATGTCATCTACAAAATAGCTTCCAATACTCTACTCAGCAAACTGGATGCAGTTTATCACAGTGCCATCCGTTTTGTTACTAAAGCACCTTATACGACCCACCACTCGGCTGGCCCTCGCTACATGTTCGTCGTCAGACCCACTGGCTCCAGGTCATCTACAAGGCTATGCTAGGTAAAGTGCCGCCTTATCTCAGTTCACTGGTCACGATGGCTACACCCACCCGTAGCACGCGCTCCAGCAGGTGTATCTCACTGATCATCCCTAAAGCCAAAACCTCATTTGGACGCCTTTCCTTCCAGTTCTCTGCTGCCTGCGACTGGAACGAATTGCAAAAATCTCTGAAGTTGGAGACTTTTATCTCCCTCAACAACTTTAAACATCTGCTATCCGAGCAGCTAACCGATCGCTGCAGCTGTACATAGTCCATCGGTATATAGCCCACCCAATTTACCTACCTCACCCCCCATACTGCTTTTATTTATTTACTTTTCTGCTCTTTTGCACACCAGTATCTCTACTTGCACATGATCATCTGATGATTTATCACTCCAGTGTTAATCTGCTAAATTGTAATTATTCGATTTATTGCCTACCTCCTCATGCCTTTTGCACACATTGTATATAGATTCTCTTTTTTTCTACCATGTTATTGACTTGTTTATTGTTTACTCCATGTGTAACTCTGTGTTGTTGTCTGTTCACACTGCTATGCTTTATCTTGGCCAGGTCGCAGTTGCAAATGAGAACTTGTTCTCAACTAGCCTACCTGGTTAAATAAAGGTGAAATAAAAATTTAAAAAAGAAAAAAGAAAAAAATCAACAGGCCCTAGTTTTGTTGCACCTGGACTATTGTTCAGTCATGTGTCAGGTGCCACAAAGAGGGACTTGGCTCAGAACAGGGCAGCACGGCTGACCCATGGATGTACTGGCTCAAAGTGGAGGAGAGATTGACTTCATCACTACTTGTATTTGTGAGAGGTATTGACATGTTGAATGCACCGAGCTGTCAAACTACTGGCACACAGCTCGGACACCCATGCATACCCCACAAGACATGCCACCAGAGGTCTGTCTAAACTACTGGCACACAGCTCGGACACCCATGCATACCCCACAAGACATGCCACCAGAGGTCTGTCTAAACTACTGGCACACAGCTCGGACACCCATGCATACCCCACAAGACATGCCACCAGAGGTCTCTTCACAGTCCCCAAGTCAAAAACAGACTATGGGAGGTGCTCAGAGCCATGACTACAAGGAACTCTATTCCACATCAAGTAACTCATGCAAGCAGTAAAAGTTGACTACAAAAACAGATTAAAATACACCTTATAGAACAGCAGGGAATGTGAAGAGACATACACAGGCACATGCATACACACACACGATAACATATGCACTATAAACACACGTACACATGGATTTTGTGGTCTAGATATGTGGTAGTAGAGTAGAGGTATGAGGGCACACACTTAAGATGTTGTGAAATTTGTTGTGACTGTATTGTAATGTTTAAAAAATGTATAACTGCTTTAATTTTGCTGGACCCCAAGAAGAGTAGCTGCTGCCTTGGCAGCAGCTAATGGGGATCCATAATAAACACAAATACAAATACATACAATTATCTTTAAGGTCCCTCAGTCGATAAGTGAATTTCAAACACAGATTCAACCACAAAGACCAGGGAGGTTTTCCAATGCCTCGCAAAAAAGGGCACCTATTGGTAGATGGGTAAAAATAGAAAAGCAGACAGTGAGTATCCATTTGAGCATGGTGAAGTTATTAATTACAATTCGGATGGTGTATCAAAACTACAAAGATACAGGCATTGTTCCTAACTCAGTTGCCAGAGAGGAATGAAATCTCTCAGGGATTTCAACATGAGGCCAATGGTGACTTTAAAACAGTTACAGAGTTTAATGGCTGTGTTAGGAGAAAACGGAAGATGAATCAACAACATTGTAGTTAATCCACAATACTAACCTAATTGACAGAGTGAAAAGAAGGAAGCCTTGTTTACAACAAGGCACTAAAGTAATACTGCTAAATATTTGACAAAGCAATTCACTTTTTGTCCTGAATACAAAGTGTTATGTTTGGGTCAAATCCAATACATTACTGAGTACCACTCTCCCTATTTTCAAGCATATGGGGGCTCCATCCTGTTATGGGCTTGTAATTGTTAAGGACTGGGGAGTTTTCCAGGAAAAAAGAAACCTGGTTCATTCTGCGTTCCACCACACACTAGGAGATTAATTCACCTTTCAACAGGCCAATAACCTAAAACACAACGCCAAATCTACACTGGAGTTGCTTCCCAACGGGAATGTGAATGGTGCGGCCAAGTTACAGTTTAAACTTAAATCTACTTGAAAATCTACGACAAGACCTGAAAATGGTTGTCTAGCAATGATCAGCAATCAATTTGACAGAAGGACTCACAGCTGTAATCAATGCCAAATATGCTTTACAAAGTATTGACTCAGGGGTATGAATACTTATGTAAATGAAATATTTCCGTATTTCATTTTCAATAAATTTGCTAAAAATACTAAAATCATTTTTTGGGACTTTATGGGGTATGGTATGTAAATGGCTGGGAAAAATAATACATTTAATTCCTTTGGAATTCAGGCTGTAACACAACAAAATACGGAATAATTCTGTGTACTTTCTGAAGGCACTGTTGTAATGATGTTTTGAATCTTTCTGAATTGAAATCCATAGAAAGGTTCCCTGTGGGAAGGATGTTTGGCATATCTTTGAAGTCTGTACCCAAAATCATTATTGAGAAATAATTGATTAAAGTTAGGCAATTTTTCACATACCCCAGCCTTCTTTTAGACACTACAACAATGAGTCTGTGGATGCTGTAGATGCTACAAAGCCATTCTTGGTGTCATTTGAAACCTTACTGTGTGATCTGACCCATTTATTTATTGAATTTATAGGCCATTCACAGCCCTCCTTTAGGATTGCATATTTAGTAAGTCACCAGCAGAAGGAGTTCCTTTGAATCCATTTGCCCATTCAATATATTGGTGTTGCTCATAAAATGTATCATAACTTCAAAAGTAGCAGAGAACCAACTCTGGAAATGTTATGCACTTGTAGAGTATATTGTTTAAAACAATATGCCAAAAAATGAAAATCAAAAAGGGTACCTAAGAAATGTAGGTTTATATTTTTAATGAACCATAAATTAATGTACAGAAATGGTATTCTTAATCTCAACACTACTCATATTTCAGAGCACACAGTACTGTTTCAAATGACACTAAGTCTGGCTTTGTAGCATCTATAGACTCATTGTTGTAGTGTCTTAAAGAAGACCTAGGTAAATCCAAAATGTAAAAAATGTCCCAATTTGAATTAGTTATTTCTCAATAGTTATTTTGGATACAGATTTCAATAGGTACGCCAAACATACATCCCACAAAGGACCTTTCTACGGATTTTATTTCAGGAAGATCCAAAACATTATAAATATTTTTGGGCCAATCTCGTCTGGAATCACCCGTATACCATGTTGGATCTTACCTCTCCATGTCCAGATCACAGAGCTGGTAGAACATCTGCCTGTGGGGAGGCAGGGTCCCATCTCGGAATATATATGAGGACTCCTGGACAAACAAGAGACATGGTAGAGGGGGGTTAGCATATGATGTCTTATTACTGTGACATTATTTTTGTAAGTACAGTGTATCATGTAGAATGTGAAAAAGTTGTGGGGAAGTCTTTAGTCTCTTACCTTGAGCTGGCACCTGGTTATATTTGCACTACGTCCACCAGCAGGGCCCTCAGGGGGTAAATCTGTCACATTAGCAGCCTGGGGCACTGAACAACAAAGAGGGACATTAGTGAGACAATCCTCACTAATACACAAACACACAAACACACACACACACACACACACACACACACACACACACACACACACACACACACACACACACACACACACACACACACACACACACACACACACACACACACACACACACACACACACACACACACACACACACACACACACACACACAGCCCCAGTCACACAAACACCCCAGACATATGCCCAGTTGCTCACCTGCTTTGTTAAGTGTGATTGGCAGGGTATAGTTGAAAGTGCTCCTCTTGGCCTTCACTGGCATGTCATTTATAGTATATCCTGAAGACATTCACAGAGGGGGAAACATGCTCATGAAACAAAGCATGATGACTGGACTAACAAAGCTGTGAGATTAGATTGTATAATGTCCCTCCAGATAAATTTGAACCAAACATCCACCCTGCCCCCACTCCTCACTGTGCTTAGTGCTGCAGCGGATCTTGAAGTCCAGCACCTGGTATTCTGGGTCTCTGGTGTCATAGTCAAATCTCACCTAGAGGCTCCTCCAGGAGAGGTTTTCGATGGAATTTGAATAGCATATAAGAACAATGGGTTGTTCCGTTGACTCAATCTTGATGTCGACCCAAGCATCAGTGCCCAACCTCACTACTGCTATTGTGGCTGAATGGAAGCAAGTCCCCACAGCAATGTTCAAACATCTAGTGGAAAGCCTTCCCAGATGAGTGGAGGCTGTTATAGCAGCAAAGGGGGGGACCAACTCCATATAAATGCTAATGATTTTGGAATGAGATGTTCGACGAGCAGGTGTCCACATACTTTTGGTCATGTAGTGTATTGATCAAATAGATTTTCGTGTTTGCGTCTTCTTTCTCTCTTGCCACCATCCACTTCTACTTCTCTCAAGAGGTTAATTTCAAGTCAAGTGAATTGAATAGGACATGGCATGTAAATAGAGAGATGCCCTATTTCCCTTTATTGACCCCCTGCTGGTCTGGGTCTGCTCACCATATAGATCAGTTAGGTGTCAGAGAATATGCAGACAGCCAAACAATTGGCATCCTGATGAATGGTATACAGGTATGTGACCTTGGGCTGTAGTATCCATGGTGACAGTTAGATAGCAGACATATGCTATTTGTGGAGGTGTGTTTCCTGTTGCTTTTTCCATTGGCTGGTCTAGGTCTCCTCACCATATAGTAGGCCATGATAGGGAGCAGCAGCTTCAGTTTATCAGGGTGGAGGTCCAGGTTGGCCTTGACCGCGTACCCGGACCAGATGGGCCGGCTCTCAAACATCTACACACAGTGTGGTTTGGGAAAAGACAACACAGATGGGATATCAAAGCAATGTAAGTAACATTTCCCATGTGTATATTTTCCATATCACGTCTCAACAACTGCTTCTCTTTGACATATTTTTATTTCTCTTAAAGAGCCTTTATGAGAGAGAAGTCAGACATGAACGAGAACTACATGATTTAAAATAGATCCAATTTATCTCAGGAGATCAGAAAAATACCTTATTGAGCAACACATTTCTCATATGTGCAGACAAATACCTTAGGAACATTCTCTGTACATGGTGATGTAAAGAATATAGGCTAGGTGGGCAGGTAACGTCAGTGATGTAGTGGTAAAACAAGTAGGTGGGTAAACGCTCCCTTTATTTTCAATGCATTTTTTCCCCCACAGAAAACGTCATCAAGGTCTGAGAGCATCCATTGTAATTTCCTCTAAATCATAGAGATAAAATACAAACTGGCCTATAGGCTAGGGATCATCAACTAAATTCAGCCGTCGGCGGATTTTTATCTTGAGCTGTTCGTCAGAGGGCAGAAAGATAATGACAAATAATTTGTAGACTCCAAATATAATATTTGACTAAAACATAATAATTTCAAATCGTGTTTACATTTGTATATGATCACATCTCTCTATTATGTGTGGGAATACTTTGGAACAGATTTCCAAAATTTTAATCACAGATGATTTGCTGGTGTTTTTACAATGTTGTATGTCAGAAACTCTGGAGAGCTCAGAAAACTTTGGGGGCCAAATAAAATCCCCTACTGGCCAAATAAAATCACCTACTGGCCAAATTCGTCCCACGGGCCACCAGTCGGGGAACCCTGCTATTGCCTAACACCCAAGTAAATGTTTCAGTCTTGAAATAGCATTAGGATTAAAAAGCAAAGGCTCAAACTGAAAAAAAGCTATGTTCCTATGCATATGTAATTAACACATCTGTGATTAACAATAATACAAATAGTTTAAAATATCACCCGCTGTGTGTGACTTCCTGCAGTCTTCACAATAACCTCAGAAGCCCAATGCAAAGTGTACTAACCTCCTTCAGTTGTTCCTCTGCCTTTATGTCACTGGGGTGAACACACACTCTCTTCCAGTTGACCTTGGCAGCCTCCAGTTGCTCCGTGGGGATGTTCTGGTCGTTAAAAGTGAGGAAGATGGCATTATGAGGCCGACGGGCTCGACTCAAACCAATCAGATTATCCCTGGAGACTGTTGGGGGACAATGGCCTTCTCTGCACGGAAGACACAAGACCACAATGGTTTAGCTAATAACCCTTATGGGTTGGCCAATGGCCAAATCTATTAGCACCTGCATCTTTATAACTAAATAAGGGGCTTCCTGTCTTGCTCCTCTTGTTGAACACACCATTTTGTAAAGTTGTTGTTGTTGGGAATTCCTACGCATAATTGCTGACACACATGTTGACTTCCATTGGCATATTTGTTTCTGAGCTGAACACACTACCGCTGATGAGGGTGAAAATGTGTAGCGTAACACTGCTCCAATGCCCCTGCTTACTTGTGTTGGATTTCAGGTCGGTAGTTATAGTCCACAGCACTGTCCAGGCGAGAGAAGATGGGTGGAGGAAGGAAGAGGGGCACAGGCTGCTCAAAGAACTCATTATTCTCTGGTTTACGCAAGATGATCTTATCGTAGAGGGATGTGTGTGAGCCGTCCTTTGCTGAATGCACCGCAAGATACTGGAAGTCTGTCACCCCTGCAACAATTAACAATATAAAATTGCACCCCCCCCCCCCTTGCCCTCAGAACAGCCTCAGTTTGTTGTGGCATGTACTCAACAATGTTTTCGAAAGCATTCCACAGTGATGCTGGCCCATGTTTGACTCCAATACATCCCACAGTTGTGTCCAGTTGGCTCGATGTCCTTTGGGTGGTGGACCATTCTTGATACACACGGGAAGCTGCGTTGCCGTTCTTGACACAAACCGGTGCGCCTGGCACCTACTACCATACCCGTTCAAAGGCATAGAGATATTCAACGTCAGATTTTTTTATTTTTACCCATCTACCAGTAGGTGCCCTTTTTTTGCAAGGCATTAGAAAACCTCCCTGGTCTTTGTGGTTGAATCTGTGTTTGAAAATCCCTGCTCGACTGAGACACCTTACAGATAATTGTATGTGCGGGGTACAGAAGTGAGGTAGTCATTCAAAAGTCATGTTTAACATTATTATTGCACACAGAGTGAATCCATGCAAATTATTATGTGACTTGTTAGGCACATTTTTACCCCTGAACTTATTTAGGCTTGCCATAACAAAGGGCTTGAATGTTTATCGACCATAAGATGCCCAAAAGCCTTTTCTCCATCTTTGAACTGGCATAGCATGGGCATCTTATGGTGTGGCATGGCAATGACACACGATTATTGATATACTCGTGGCACACATGCCACAAATATTTACCATGCATTTTAACTGTTTTATACTTGAATTATGTTCCCTCAAAGTTCACTGGAATAGGAAGAGAAAAGCTTTTGTCCATTCTTTGAGCTGGCATAATATGGCAATATTATGGTGTGCCATGGTAATGACAATGGATTATTGATCTACCTCTCCCACACATCTCACAAAATGTCTACCAGCCATTTTGACAGTGCCATTTTTGAGGTAAGGCTCGTCAACATTCACTTTAATGGTAATAACTAGATTTTTTTTTATATGTAAGGAACGTGGAGATAGTAAAATGTTGTTATTTTACAATCATTTACTTCAAATTTTCTTTATTTCTTTAATGAAATACAAAGAAAACATAGAAAAACCTATCAAGCTGACTTATCTTGCTGTCAAGCTGTGTGTGTGTGTGTTTGTATGTCATGACCGTAAACACATGTAAACACAATTTAACATTTGCTAAACAGCACCCCATGTAGTTTACTGCAGCTTCTAGTCTATGCTCACTCTACTGGTGATATAAAAGTTTTTGATAAGGTGTGAAAAGGAAAAAAGCTTTGATATAATTTTTATCATGTAAGATTGAATAAGTGTGCTTCAAACTGTTTGCTTGGAATTACTTGTAGCTATCATCTCTATTTGTGCATATCTTCTTAATCTGTGCTACAACTCAGTTTCCCCACCAGAAAACACACCTAAATTCAGGAGGGGACTGAGGCATGGATAGCTTGACTGCCTTTTGCAAAAGTTGGCTCCAGTGCCGGTTTAATGCAGGGGCTTAAGCTCCTAAGCCCAGGCCTGTGGGGGGACCAAGAGGCAGCAAAACATTTGATTAATTAATTAATTAATAATAAAGGAAATATATACTGTATACAGTGAATTCGGAAAGTATTCAGACCCTGTGACCTTTTCCACAATTTGTTACATTACAGCTGTCACGCCCTGACCTTAGAGATCCTTTTTATGTCTCTTTTTTGGTTTGGTCAGGGCGTGAGTTGGGGTGGGTATTCTATGTTCTATGTTTTGTAGTTCTATGTTTTGGCCTGGTAGGGTTCTCAATCAGGGACAGCTGTCTATCGTTGTCTCTGATTGAGAACCATACTTAGGCTGCCCTTTTTCCCACCTGTGTTTGTGGGAGGTTGACTTTGTTTATGGCACATAGTCTTTAGCTTCACGGTTTGTTTTGTAGTGTTTAGTGTGTTGTCGGCGTATTCACTTAAATAAAGGAATATGTACGCTGACCACGCTGCACCTTGGTCCTCTTCTTTTAACGGCCGTGACAACAGCCTTATTCTAAAATGGATTAAATGGATTTTTTCCCCTCATAATTCTGATGATAATGGCATCGACGGATATGGCTGCCATGCTTCAAGCTCTTAGTAAACTTTGCAATATTTTGTTTTTTATGTGTTATTTCTTACATTATTAGCCCAGAAAATGTTTTGTGTTATTACATACAGCCGGGAAGAACTTTTGGATATCAGAGCGACGGTAACTCACCAGCATTACCAGCAATGCGACCAGGAATACGAATTTCCCCGAACCATTTGTATCCCCCAGGGCAATTAAACTGATCCCAGAGGCTGTTTCAAATCTTCACCGGCAGAAAAGACAGACTCAGAGCTGACTTTTAGTCCGACTCAGGAGGCGGGCACACCACCAACCGCTTCCAAGTATATTACTCGCTAATGTTCAGTTTCTGGAAAATAAAGTAGATGAGCTCAGGGAGAGGATTTTCTTCCAGAGAGCCATCATGGATTGTAACATACTCTGTTTCACGGAAACATGGCTCTCTCGGGATGTACTGTCTGAGTCCGTTCAGCCAGTTGGGTTCTCAGTTCATCGCACAGACTGGAATAAATATCTCTCTGGGAAGAAGAAGGCCAGGGGTGTATGTTTCATGATTAACTACACATGGTGTGATTGTGATACCATACAATAACAAGTCCTTTTGTTCACCTGACCTAGAAAACCTCACAATCAAATGCCAACCATATTACCTCCCAAGAAAATTATCTTTGGTTATAGTCACAGCCGTGTATATTCCCCCTCAAGCCGATACCACAACGGCCATCAAAGATCTCACTGGACATTATGCAAACTGGAAACCACATTTCCTGAGGCTGTATTTATTGTGGCTGGGGATTTTAACACAGCAAATTTGAGGAAAACGTTACCTCGACTACACTCGACTACTGCCACTCCAACTTACAGGATGCCTCCCCACCCTCCCTTAGACAAATCTGACTACGACTCGATTTTGCTTCTCCCTTCCTATAGGCAGAAACTCAAACAGGAAGTACCCGTACAAGGACTATTCAATGCTGGTCTGACCAATCGGAATCCACACTTGTTTTGATCACGCGAACTGGGATATGTTCCGAGAACAATATAGACGAATATACTGATACGGTGACTGAGTTTATCAGGAAGTGGATAGGAGATGTTATATCCAATGTGACTATTAAAACGTACCCTAACCAGAAACCATGGACAGATGGCAGCATTCGCGCAAAACTGAAAGCGCAAGCCATTGCAAGGTGACTGGGAATATGGCAGTGTAGTTATTCCCTCTGTAAGGCAATCAAACAGGCAAAACGTCAATATAAAGACAAAGTGGAGTCGCAATTCAACGGCTCAGACACAAGACTTATGTGGCAGGATCTACAGACAATCACAGACTACAAAGGGAAATCCAGCCACGTCGCAGACACTGACTTCTTGCTTCCAGACAAGCTAAACACCTTCTTTGCTTCCAGACAAGCTAAACACCTTCTTTTAACAAAGTGCCACAGCCGCGGCCCACTACAAAGGACTGTGGGCTCTCCTTCTCCGTGGTTGACGTTAGTAAGACATTTAAGCGTGTTAACCCTAGCAAGGCTGCCGGCCCAGACGGCATCTCTAGCCGCGTCCTCAGAGCATACACAGACCAGCTGTCTGGAGTGTTTAAGGACATAGTCAATCTCTCCGTATCCCAATCAGTTGTCCCCACATGCTTCAAGATGTCCACCATTGTTCCTGTGCCCAAGAAAGCAAAGGTAACTGAACTAAATGACCATCGCCCGTAGCACTCACTTCTGTCATCATGAAGTGCTTTGATAGACTAGTCAAGGATCATATCACCGCCACGTTACCTGACAACCTAGACCCACTTTAATTTTCTTGCCGCCCCAACAGATCCACAGACGATGCAATCGCCATCACACTGCACACTGCACTATCCTATCTGGACAAGATACCTATGTAAGAATGCTGTTCACTGACTACAGCTCAGCATTCAACACCATAGTACCCTCCAAGCTCATCATTATGCTCAAGGCCCTGGGTCTGAACCCCGCCCTGTGCGACTGGGTCCTGGACTTCCTGACGAGCCGTCCCCGGATGGTGAAGGTAGGAAACAACATCTCCACTTTGCTGATACTCAACACTGGGGCCCCACAAGGATGTGTCCTCAGCCCTCTCCTGTACTCCCTGTTCACCCATGACTGTGTGGCCACTCACGCCTCCAACTCAATCATCAAGTTTGCAGATGACACAACAGTAGTAGGCCTGATTACCAACAATGACAAGACAGCCTACAGGGAGGAGGTGAGGGTCTTGGGAGTGTGGTGCCAGGAAAACAACATCTAACCCAACGTCAACAAAACAAAGGAGATGATTGTGGACTTCAGGACACAGCAGAGGGAGCACCCTCCTATCCACATCAACAGGACGGCAGTGGAGAAGGTGGAAAGCTTCAAGTTCCTCAGCGTACACATTGACAAACTGAAATGGCCCACCCTCACAGACAGTGTGGTGAAGAAGGCGCCTCAGAGCCTCTTCAACTTCAGGAGGCAGAAGAAATTTGGCTTGTCACCTAAAACCTCACAAACTTTTACAGATGCACAATTGAGAGAATCCTGTCGGGCTGTATCACCGCCTGGTACGGCAACTGCACCGCCCGCAACCGCAGGGCTCTCCAGAGGGTAGTGCAGTCTGCCCAACGCATCATCAGGGACAAACTACCTGCCCTCCAGGACACCTATAGCACTTGTCACAGGAAAGCCAAAAATATCATCAAGGACAACAACCACCCGAACCACTGCCTGTTCACCCCGCTATCATCCAGAAGGAGAAGTCAGTACAGGTGCATCAAAGCTGGGACCGAGAAACTGAAAAACAGCTTCTATCTCAAGGCCATCAGACTGTTAAACAACCATCACTAGCACATTAGAGGCTGCTGCCCTATAGATAGAGTTGAAACACTGGCCACTTTAATAATTGGAACACTAGTCACTTTAATAATGTTTACATAATTGCATTACTCATCTCATATGTATATACCGTATTCTATCCTATTCTACTGTATCTTAGTCTATGCCGCTCTGACATTACTCGTCCAATTATTTATATATTCTTAATTCCATTCCTTTAGATTGTGTGTATTGTTAGATATTAATTGTTAGATATTACTGCTCTGCTGGAGCTAGAAACATAAGCATTTCGTTACACCCGCAATAACATCTGCTAAACACGTGTATGTGACAAACAAAATTGTGGCCACTCAAGGACATTCAGAGACTTGTCCCGAAGCCACTCCTGCGTTGTCTTGGCTGTATGCTTAGGGTCCTTGTCCTGTTGGAAGGTGAACCTTTGCCCCAGTCTCAGGTTCTGAGCACTCTGGAGCAGATTTTCATGAAGGATCTCTCTGTACTTTGCTCCATTCATCTTTCCCTCGATCCTGACTGATCTCCCAGTCCCTGCCGTTGAAAAACATTCCCACAGCATGATGCTGCCACCACAATGCTTCACTGTAGGGATGGTGCCAGGTTTCCTCCAGACGTGACGCTTGGCATTCAGGCTAAAGAGTTCAATCTTGGTTTCATCAGACCAAATAATCTTGTTTCTCATGGTCTGAGTCTTTAGGTGTCTTTTGGCAAACTCTAAGGAGGCTGCCTTGTGCCTTTTACTGAGGAGTGGCTTCCATCTTGCCACTCTACCATAAAGGCCTGATTGGTGGAGTGCTGCATAGATGGTTGTCCTTCTGGAAGGTTCTCCCATCTCCACAGAGGAACTCTAGAGCTCTATCAGAGTGACCATCGGTTTCTTTGTCACCTCTCTGACCAAGGCCTTTCTCCCCCGATTGTTCAGTTTGGCCGGAAGGCTAGCTCTAGGAAGAGTCTTGGTTGTTCCAAACTTCTTCCATTTAAGAATGATGGAGGCCACTGTGTTCTTGGGGACCTTCAATGCTGCAGAAATGTGTTGGTACAGTTCCCCAGATCTGTGCCTCGCAACAATCCTGTCTCGGAGCTCTACAGACAATTCCTTCGACTTCATGGCTTGGTTTTTGCTCTGACATGCATTGTCAACTGTGGGACCTTATATAGACAGGTAAGTGCCTTTCCAAATCATGTGCAATCAATTGATTTTACCACAGATGGACTCCAATCAAGTTGTAGAAACATCTCAAGGATGATCAGTGGAAACAGGATGCACCTGAGCTCAATTTCGAGTCTCATAGCAAACTATCTGAATACTTATTTTTTAACATTTTTGTTTTATTTCACCTTTATTTAACCAGGTAGGCTAGTTGAGAACAAGTTCTCATTTGCAACTGCGACCTGGCCAAGATAAAGCAAAGCAGTTCGACACATACAACAACACAGAGTTACACATGGAATAAACAAACACAATCAACAATACAGTAGAAAAATATATATACAGCATGTGCAAATGAGGTAGGATAAGAGAGATAAGGCAATAAATAGGCTATGGTGGCAAATAAACACTGGAATGGTAGGATGTGCAGAAGATAAATGTGTAAGTTGAGATACTGTGGTGCAAAGGAGCAAGATAAATAAATAAATTAATACAGTATGGGGATGGGGTAGATTGGATGGGTTATTTACAGATGAGCTAGGTACAGGTGCAGTGATCTGTGAGCTGCTCTGACAGCTGGTGCTTAAAACCTCTAACGAGTCACAAACCCGGATCCGGGATCCCCCCATCAAAAAAGCTGACTAGCATAGCCTAGCCTAAAGCCACAGGGATATCATATAATAAAATGTTCATGAAATCACAAGTCCAAGACACCAAATGAAAGATACACATCTTGTGAATCCAGCCATCATTTCTGATTTTTAAAATGTTTTACAGGGAAGACACAATATGTATTTCTATTAGCTAACCACCATAGCAAAAGACACAACTTTTTTTTCCACCATTTCTTTGCTGCATAGGTAGCTATCACAAATTCGACCAAATAAAGATATAAATAGTCACTAACCAAGAAACAACTTCATCAGATGACAGTCTGATAACATATTTATTGTATAGCATATGTTTTGTTCGAAAAATGTGCATATTTCAGGTATAAATCATAGTTTTACATTGCAGCCACCATCACAACTCTCACCAAAGCAACTAGAATAACTACAGAGAGCAACGTGAATTACCTAAATACTCATCATAACACATTTATGAAAAATACACAGCGTACAGCAAATGAAAGACAAAGATCTTGTGAATCCAGCCAATATTTCAGATTCTTTAAGTGTTTTACAGCGAAAACACAATTTAGCATTATATTAGCTTACTACAATAGCCAACCACACAGCAGCATTGATTCATGCACGTTAGCGATAGCGAATAAACCAGCAAAAGATATTACATTTTTCACTAACCTTCTCAAAACTTCATCAGATGACAGTCCTATAACATCATATTACACAATACATAGATTGTTTGTTCGAAAATGTGCATATTAAGCGGCACAAATCGTGGTTATACAATGAGAATAGTAGCCAAGCTGCCAACAAAATGTCGTGAGAAATCTTGGGAGAGGCACCTAATCTAATCAATAACTAATCATAAACTTGACTAAAAAATACAGGTTGGACAGCAAATGAAAGATACATTAGTTCTTAATGCAACCGCTGTGTTAGATTTTTAAAATTAACGTTACTACAACATACAGCGTGCGTTAAAGCGAGACCGCACCGAAATTAATGGCGGAATAGTAGTTTTACATTTTTCAACAGAACAACGAATTAACATCATAAATAGTTCTTACTTTTTGATGAGCTTCCATCAGAATCTTGTGCAAGTTGTCCTTTGTCCAGAATCATCGTTGCTCGGTTGTAGATTGTCGTCTTCAACTTAGGAATTAGCAGCAAACATTAGCTATGTGGCCCAGACGTGTCCAACTCTTCATAACGCAGCACAAAGAAAGCACAAAGAAAATTCCGAAAATCGCAATATACTGATATAAACTGATATAACTCGGTTTAAAATAACTACATTATGATGTTTTTAACACCTATATCGAATAAAATCAGAGCCGGATATATCTAAGGCCTATAACGAGAGCTTTTCAGAATGCCATCCTGAGGTCTGTCTTGCGCCATGACGAACGTTGAAAAGAGTGCACCCCCGGTTCCAAGAGCCTTTATATGGCCTCAGATCTGCCTAGCAACACCATTCCAATTCTCACTGCTTACTGACATCTAGGGGAAATCGTATGCAGTGCATGTCGACTCATAGATTACATGCAAATTAATAAACTGACCCTGGAACAGAGTGCCCGATTTCAGATTTCTCACTTCCTGACAGGAAGTTAGCTGCAACTTGAGTTCTGTTTTACTCACAGATATAATTCAAACGGTTTTAGAAACTAGAGAGTGTTTTCTATCCTATAGTAATAATAATATGCATATTGTACGAGCAAGAATTGAGTACGAGGCAGTTTAATTTGGGAACGACTTTTTACAAAGTCGAAATGGCGCCCCCCTATTGACAAGAAGTTTTAAAGCTAGTGAGGGAGGTAAGAGTCTCCAGCTTCAGAGATTTTTGCAGTTCGTTCCATTGGCAGCAGAGAACTGGAAGGAGAGGCGGCCAAAGGAAGAATTGGCTTTGGGGGTGACCAGGGAAATATACCTGCTGGAGCTCGTGCTACGGGTGGGTGCTGCTATGGTGACCAGTGAGCTGAGATAAGGCGGGGCTTTAACTAGCAGAGACCTGTAGATGACCTGGAGCCAGTGGGTTTGGCGACGAGTATGAAGCGAGGGCCAGCCAACGAGAGCATACAGGTCGCAGTGGTGGGTAGTATATGGGGCTTTGGTGACAAAACGGATGGCACTGTGATAGACTGCATCCAATTTGTTGAGTAGAGTGTTGGAGGTTAGTTAACACAGTGTCCAATGAAGGGCCATGTAAATAAGGTATTTCTGTTTTTTATTTGTAATACATTTTTTTTTAAATGGAAATTCCACAAATTAACTTATAACAAGGCACATCTGTTAATTTAAATACATTCCAGGTGACTTCCTAATGAAGCTGCTTGAGAGAATGCCAAGAGTGTGCAAAGCTGTCATCAAGGCAAAGGGTGGCTACTTTTGAATAATCTCAAATATATTTTGATTCGTTTAACACCTTTTTGGTTACTACATGATTCCATGTGTTATTTCATAGTTTTGATGTCTTCACTATTATTCTACATTGTAGAAAATAGTACAAATAAAGAAAAACCCTGGAATGAGTAGGTGTGTCCAAAGTTTTGACTGGTACTGTATATATCACAATCTGTTGCTTCATTGGCCCGTGCTTTTGTTTGAATTCAAGACCAGATTGATCTCAGTTTGTCATTGTCAGAGTAGCCACTCATTTCGGCCAATTATGTGGTATAAAAAAAAATCTGTATCTGGTGGGCTCACTTGACCACGGTAAAAAAATCCTACTGATGTAATATTTTGCAGGCTTTTCGTCAGGTGTGGCATACATGTTCTATAGGTCTTGAGGCAGAGTGCCTTGGAAACGAGCTGCAACACTTGGGAGATGGGCCACGCCTCCTACAAGTGAGAAGTCAAGCTTGGGATGAGTCCAACACAATCATCTTTACACCATTGCTTTTACTTTCTGCTTTCATCTCCCCTTTCTATACCCAGCATTGGTGGGTGCTTCTTATTGATAAATGGATCTAAACTCTGATGTGTGAGTGGTTGTCTGAAGTAGGCTATAAAGATGCCACTGGTAAAGTTCCTATACAATAGTTGCAGCTTTTCTCAGTTTCTAGGCTCCGGTTCTACCTGATCCTTCATCCCAACAAATGTCAACCTGCTCCTGGTGACTGTGAGCTACTCATCTAATGTCTGGAACACTATTGGAGGGATGCAACACCATTCTTCCATGATAAATTCCATCATTTGGTGTTTTGTTGATGGAAAACTCTGTTTCAGTCGCCGCTCCAGAATCTCCCAGAGCTATTCAATTGGGTTGAGACCTGCTGATTGACTGACACACACGTTAAACCCCCTATGCTCCTTTGAGACCCCTCTTTCAAAGTCACTTAGCGCTCTTCTTCTAGCCATGGTAGTAGCCAAAACAATCGGCAACTGGGTATTTTTACACATTACCCTAAGCAGAGGTGGAAAAAGTACTCAATTGTCATACTTGAGTAAAAGTAAAAAGTAAAAGCTATACATCCAAATCCTTATATTAAGCAAATCAGACTGCACAATTTCCTTTTTTTGTATTTTTTTGACAGACAGTTAGTGAAGTAAATGTTTTGTCAAAAATATAAATAGTAAAGTACAGATACCCCAGAAAACATATTTAGTACTTTCATTAGTACTTTCAAGTAATTTTACATAAGTACTTTATACCACCGACCCTAAGCATGATGGGATGTTAATTGCTTAATTTACTCAGGAACCGCACCTGCTTTCAACAAACTTTGTATCCCTAATTTACTCAACTGTATCCTTTATTTTGGGAGTTACCTGTCGCGTCAGTGATCTCTGGTGGCAAAACTATTTAATGCAACTAATCAGAGAAAAACAACTCCAATGTAAATTCTGATGACAGAACTTCGATGTATAAGTTTACCCCAACATATTGTTTCTTTCTTTCACCATCGGGCTTTGATACAAATGTGTATATTACTTGGTAGGAGTTCATAATGTTCATTTAAGATAATTTCTTGACAAATACATACAAAATACTTTTCACTGGTGGACAGAGTGGTATACTAGCAAGCAGGATCAATGAGTTAGTCAGCAAACTTGCCTAAATATATGTTTTATTCTTTTGAAAGATAAGCTTGAAATGGGCATGGTCTAATTGACTCAACAACCAAAAACACATATATACGTTTAGATGTATAAATGAACCAGAAAATCTGGTTGTTTCTCAGTTAGCTGGCTAACTCATTGATCCTGATTTGTCGTATACCCCTCTGGATAGTATTAAAAACAGAAGACAGGATAGACTTCTTAATTGCATTAATTTATTTTGCCAACGAAAAAATGGTTACAATGAGAAATGCATCTGGTGATACTGGTAGCCTTGCATTTGTGACATGACAAGACCAATCTGTATATCTGTGAATGATGCATCAGGGAGCCTGTGCTCAGTGAGAGCTTCCTCAGACGGAGGGCAGGCTGGGAAAGATGTTAGACCACCAGTTCACAAAGCGCACCCTCATCTTCTCATGGACGTAGTTCTTGTTCATGTGTGCATTGATCTCCAGGTATTTTTGCCCAGAGGTGGTGTATGCAGGCCAGGTCACAGGCACCTTCGACTCTCCGTTGTTGGGGTCTCTGTGGTGGGAAAGGGGTTGATGGTAAGAAAACATAACGGTGAGAACATTAGATACATTATAGTTTTTGTGAGGAAAACATCACTTATACAGTAATCACATCCAGTGGGGGAGAGATATACATGATTGCATTGCAGCTCTTTTTTACCCGGTCCTGGCGAAGTTGGTCCAGTAGGCAATCAAGTATCTGGAGACGTCACGGTGGCTGGGCCAGTATGCCAGGGGCGTGGTGAAGGGCTTGCCGAACACATACTGCAGGTCATCAGCATGGTCCGCCTCCATCCAGCTGGGGTAAGGTTGGACTATTCCGGGTTGGCTCCAAAAAGAGGTAGGAGTAGGTGCGTGCAGATCTGGGGTAGGGCAAGGAGAGGAGAAATTACTAGATATCAGATATGTAATGCTAGGATGGGAAACAAACTGGGTGAGAAGGGCTGTGCTACAGAAACAATGAGGAAGACTCACTGGGCATTAGAGGCGTGCAGGTAGAGAGCAACCTGGGTAGGAACCAGGAAAATGTAGTCAGTTTCGATCATAACAACGGTCTTCTTGATTGTCTTCTGGCTTGGCTCATCTCCCCAGTCAGCCGTGTACTCTGCGAAAGCGTTGTTTGTAGCGGCCTCTCCCTTTTTAGTCAAAGAACTCAAGAGCAGTTTCACGTCTGACCTGTAGTGAGAAAGAGAAAGAGAGATGCACTATATATACAAAAGTATGCGGAGACCCCTTCATATTACTGGATTTGGCTATTTCAGCCATACCCATTGCTGACAGGTGTATAAAATCGAGCACGCTGCCATGCAGTCTCCATACACAAACATTGACAGTAGAATGGCCTTACTGAAGAGCTTAGTGATTTTCATTGTGGCAGTCAACGTAGGATGCTACCTTTCCAACTAGTCAGTTCGTAAAATTTCTGCCCTGCTAGAGCTGCCCCGTTCAACTGTAAGTGCTGTTATTGTGAAGTGGAAATGTCTAAGAGCAACAACGGCTCAGCCTTGAAGTGGTAGGCCACACAAGCTCACAGAATGGGACAGCCGACTGCTGCAGTGCATGGCGTGTAAAAACTCTGTCCTCGGTTGCAACACATACTACCGAGTTCCAAACTGCCTCTGGAAGCAACGTCAACACAATAACTGTTTATTGGGAGCTTCATGAATTGGGTTTCCATGGCCGAGCAGCCGCACACAAGCCTAAGATTGCTATGCGCAATGCCAAGCGTCGGCTAGAGTGGTCTGAAGCTCGACGCCATTGGACTCTGGAGCAGTGGAAATGTGTGATGAATCACGCTTCACCATCTGGCAGTCTGACGGATGAATCTGTGTTTGGCAGATGCCAGGAGAACGCTACCTGCCCGAATGCATAGTGCCAACTGTAAGGTTTGGTGGAGGAGGAATAACGGTCTGGGCTGTTTTTCATGGTTTGGGCTAGGCCCCTAATTTCCAGTGAAGGGAAATCGTAATACTACATAAAAAATAACATACTAGAAGATTCTGTGCTTCCAACTTGGGGGCAACAGTTTGGGGAAGGCTCTTTCCTGTTTCAGCATGACAATACCCCCGTACACAAAGCGAAGTCCATACAGAAATGGTTTGTCGAGATCGAGTTGGAAAAACTTGACTGGCCTTGACTGGAGGCTATTATAGCAGCAAAGGGGAGACCAACTCCATATTAATGCCTATGATTTTGGAATGAGATGTTCGACGGGCTGGTGTCCACATACTTCTGGTCATGTAGTGTACCTCTATATTGTTTTATGTCCTACGGATTCGTGAAGAATAATGACGAGTTAAACGGAAAGTGACCCTGTCAGGTAGACTTCATTCATACATAGCATCCAGCCTAGCTGATGCGATGCTGTGCAATATTCCTTATTTTTTATAACTTTTTTTCTCTTGCCTCCATTGATTTAGTCATCCTAATGTTGGCCATCCTACAAGGGTAAAAATGTCAATTACTTTTGAATGGATGATGCTAGAAACATGAGGTTTGGACCATTGGTTTTCTTAGAGGAGTTTCTACAAAATTTACACATTATGCATTTTTGATTGGATACCCTAGAGATAAGGCTCAACAGATATAACAACCTCTTCTGAATCTCACTGTGTTAGGGACCTGGCTGAACTGATAACCCTGTCCTTTATTATTTGATTCTACTACCACTTGTTAGACTCAGTTGGTTCTGTAAAATCTGCAGTCCCATTTAAGCTACACCATGCACATGGCCAACGACAAACAGAGTGCCCTCTTCCGCCCAGGGAACCAATCAGCCCTCTTCCTCCCAGGAAAATAATCAGCCCATAGCATAGCCACTCACACAGGGACGTTTGCGCTTGGATTGTTGATGTCCTGGCCAGTGAAGAGGTGGGCATCCATGCTGTTGACCCCGGCGAGGTAGTCAATGTCAGCGGCGTTGTGGAACAGGTTACCTGGGTGATCAGGCAGGAAGTCTCCATCGATCACAGGGGAGAGGACCAGGTTGTCTACCATGGGGGCTAGAGAAAACAGGCAGAGACAGACATACCTCTTGATGCTATCGGCAGGACATGGCCATCACCAAATTACTGTGTAAAATGGTTGGCTGAGGAGACGTGAGCATCAGGCTAATGCTCATCTATACAGGTATCATTACAGGCATCAATGCATGCAAATCACATCCTCCTCAGCGTCTTTCTCACAGTGTGCCACAGCCCCGTACATTAATCAAAGTGAACACTCACTGGAGGGAGAACCACTCAGGGACGTGGAACCGGCCAGAGTGAGAACCTTAGCGTCAATAAGTTTCAGGCAGGCCATCATCTGATCATCCTTGGAGCAGCCCACCTTCTCAGCAACCTAAAGAGACAGAAAGGGGGATGAGACATCCCTTTAACAGCCAATATCCCTCTCTGTCAGTCCATATTCCACCTCATTGTTACAGAAGTACACATACGTTCTCTGCAAAGGCACGGGGGTTCCTGTTGATAGCCCAGGGGCAGAGAGCAACACCACTCTGGGAGATTGCCCTGCGGATCAGCCCTTTGTTATGGGGAGAGAGTGTCTGTGTGGCGGTAAAGTACATTCAAACTCGAATTAGTACATCTGTACCTATCTTTGCTTACAATCATAACAGGAGAACCCTGCTTAATGCTTACACATATCTAACTATCTAAAAAGTTCAACGTTAACAAGGTCTGAAATACAAGTGTTTTCCATCAACCTTTTTAGACACAGGACACAGAGTTCTCCGAGGTCTCAGGAACTTGTGACAAACAGCTGACTATGTAGCGTACAGGACATCATGGTCCAGAATAAAGAAGCAGAAATCTCACTGTTCTCATTGTTAAATGTATCACCACCCTACCAACTAACTTCACAGACACAACAGTTAACAGAAACTAGACACTTTGACAATTAACGTATGCTTTATGGCAGGAAGACACTGAATAATCATGACATTTTAATGAAGAGTATATAACATTGAGACTGAAGAAACATCATTCTACTAGACTTTCTTTGTATTTTTACATCACTACCTTTGCCCTGAGACCTCTGTATTAAAACTGTTACTCTCCTTTTTTAGTCCCACACCTGGAAGCTGGAGCTAACAGCGCCGGCAGACTCCCCGAAGATGGTGAGGTTGTTGGGGTCTCCTCCGAAGGCACGGATGTTCCTGTTTACCCAAGCAATGGCAGCGTGCTGGTCCCACAAACCATAGTTACCTGACATGGAAGACGGCTCTGTTAGCCAGCTGCAGTACTCTACCTACTAATTTCCCGTGGGCAGATTCTGCGTGTCAGGGCCGGCTCCAGGCATAAGCGGTCGCCAAATCCACTGGCTCCAGGTCATCTATAAGTCTTTACTAGGTAAAGCCCCGCCTTATCTCAGCTCACTGGTCACCATAGCAACACCCACCCGTAGCACGCGCTCCATCAGGTATATTTCACTGGTCATCCCCAAAGCCAACACTTCCTTTGGCCGCCTCTCCTTCCAGTTCTCTGCTGCCAATGACTGGAACGAATTGTGGATGAAAGACAAGGGCTGATGCCTTATTAGCTGATGTCCTACTCTAGTGACAGGTAAAGACACAGGCACAGGTGTAGGATCTTAATTTGAGCCAGTTAGCTACAGCAGGAAAATAATTCTGCAGCAACAGCAAATGTAAATTCTTATGTGGATTATAGTCAATGGACATTTTCGTGGGGTTTAATACAATTTTTGTAAGGGAAAATCAAGTCTGAAATTTCTAAGTGAAAATTACAAAAATTTTAAACCTCAAATGGATTACAAGTTTTAGTTCACTGCAACTGGGTGATCAAATTAAGATCCTACATTTGTACATAATATACATCTGATACATGTCTGATACATGCCTGTCCAATATTTATTTTACAATCTGCTTCAGTATTAGTACATTGTTTTGTACAAATAACATGATATTCCTTGCTGAATGGATAGACATCTGAGGCATTTAGTTTTTTGGTACCCACCATCCCATCCAGGGTGACGCTTGGACTTCTCAAACTTGCTGGGCTTGTCAGCGAAGGGGATTCCTTTGAAGACGTCCATGGTGCCGAAGAGTCCATCAGATTTGATGTTCCATGCCTCCCTCAGTGTACACCACTCCAAGCTACACATCCACACCCAAAGGTCAGATACTAACTCATTAAACTTTCAGTAATACAGTGGGGCAAAAAAGTATTTAGTCAGCCACATAACAAGGTGTCTTTTATACTGATAACAAGTTCAAACAGGTGCCATTAATACAGGTAACGAGTGGAGGACAGAAGAGCCTCTTAAAGAAGAAGTTACAGGTCTGTGAGAGACAGAAATCTTGCTTGTTTGTAGGTGACCAAATACTTATTTTCCACCATAATTTGCAAATAAATTCATAAAAAATCCTACAATGTGATTTTCTGGATTTTTCCCCCTCATTTTGTCTGTCATAGTTGAAGTGTACCTATGATGAAAATTACAGGCCTCTCTCATCTTTTTAAGTGGGAGAACTTGCACAATTGGTGGCTGACTAAATACTTTTTTGCCCCACTGTATGTGCATGTGTAAAGTGTGAAACTGTTTTTATAATAGGCACCAATCTATTCAGTGTTGCTGTTTTATGGATGTAGTGTCATTGTTTTTTGTTGTTCATGAGTACGAACTGTTGCAAAAAAGATGTTCAGCTGTTGAATTCACACTGCTTGTCAACCCATTGCTGATAAACATGTGAAAAACCTGCAGCGTGAGTACAAACGCAGGAGATGTTTTTAACTCTCTGATGTTTTAAGCCTTTGTGTTTTACTATTGTTTACCTTCTCAGTATAAACTAAATACTTAGTAGCCTTTTTTTGTCCAACTACATTTCTATAGTATCTTCTTCACCTCAACGAGGTGATCAAAACCACAGATAGTAAGAAAAAACACAGCTACATTAAAACAGCTACATTAACAAATATGATATTTGGACATTTGTTTTACTAAAAAATATAATTATTTATTTAATTACAGTAAAGATGAAATGATCAAAACCAAATCAACTAAAATGGACTTACAGTGGCAGCAGAGGCGGACCCCAGGAACAGGGCAGCAGAAACCAAAATCCGCAGCGTCTTCATAACGGTCATCCAAAGACACCTGTAAGCAGGAGACCCCTCCCATCTCTCTAGCCATATTACACGATCACAGAGCATGTTCTGTTCCAGACAGAGTTTCACAATGTCCATAAAGGCGGTGCAGATTAGGTTCTCACTGCTTGTAGCAGAACTCGACGAAGCTAAAGTGAACATCTGTGCTCGCTAGTGCAGAGCAATTAGTGCTTTTTGAGTTTGGTTTCTGTTCGATTATGAAAAGATTTGCACGGTTTTTGATTTCAATAATTGTTTTATTTTTTATTAAGTGCACTATGCATTATGTGAGTTAACAGTCATTTATTCACATTACTTTAAATTACTTCACTTTAATAACATATTTCAGTTGTGTATATTACATTTTATTTTATTTCAATAATATTATTTCATTCCAAGTCATCATCTCATTTCTATAGAGCTGCTGCCCAGTGTTTCCGCTGCAGGCATTTATATGTGGCATTGCACCACGGGAAAATTATTGCCGCCACGGCAAAGAAAATATGGAACATGAAAAAATATTTCTGCAGAGGTGCACATTGAAGATGCTAGAACAGTTCTCATTTACTCAGGATTATCCGTAATTATGGCGGCATCCACATTAATGTAGAAGTGTTTAGAAACATATTCTATTTTTAACTTGAATAAAAGTGACTCCAAAATTACACAATACATTATTTAACATTAATTTCTATAGAACACAAAATAATCTGAAACACAACCAAAATAAACAGTAAATGCATCCAAAAAGCTTGACATAATCATTGTGTGCTAGGAATATGGGATCATTTCAAATCCAGAGCTAAAACAACGAAAAAAGTTGTCACTCTCCCAATACTTTTGGAGCTCACTGTATTTACCTAGTCAGCTTATTGTTGTGTGTTTTATACAAGATAAATATTCCTCTCGAGGCGCATTCAGGAGTGCCACAGGGAGGGAGACATGCATTCTGACAAACAGTCAATGCACTACAATTCTTGAAATAGAGGAGGAAAAAACAGCAGTTTTAACAGCCTTTGTTGAAAGGAGGGGGATACCAGCTTTCCATTCCTACTTGATTTATTTCTCAACTCATAAATATGCTGGAACTGCACCATCTTAAAGTGGGAGTTGTTAGCAGCAGTGTAACAATTGTCATCTGGAGAAGGAGAGGAGGACCAAGGTGCAGCGTGGTAAGTGGTCATATTTTTTTAATAAAATACGAAAACACTTGACAAGCAATAAAAAAAACGACAAAACGAACAGTCCTGAAAGGTGAAACAAAACACTAAACAGGAAACAACCACCCACAAACAAAAGTGGGAAAACAGGCTACCTAAATATGGCTCCCAGTCAGAGACAACGATAGACAGCTGCCTCTGATTGGGAACCACACCAGGCCAAACACACAGAAACAGAAAACCTAGACCTATAACATAGAATACCCAGACATAGAATACCCACCCACATCACACCCTGAAAAATAGAAACATACAAAGCAATCTACGGTCAGGGCGTGACAAGCAGCATGGTTGTGAGTGCATAGGGGAGAGTGGGGCTAAATGTAACAGGGGTCAATTGTAGAGTAAATTGGGTTCAAATACCTCCTACTTTTTTTTGCTGCCTATGCTGTCTGACAAAATCACTATTTTAGTTGTTTTTCTAAAGTAAATAAGGCATACTTTTATGACTGCTGAATAAAAAATAGCAATCACTTAGATCATGTATTTTCAGGTAGAGATATCACAAAGCCACTGCTGTCTATTGCGTGTCTGCCTCCACACAGACCGGACAAGTAAGAGCACAATTACTTATGGTCATTGTAGTTAATAACCATGTTTTTTCCGCTAAACTATGTAGAATATTGGCCTGTTGGAAACTACAACTCCCTACTATATTGCACAGGTCGGGCTTGATCTGATTTATATCTAGAGAAACTACACATTGAGCTCACAGGGAAAAAAAATACGAAATGGTATTCAAATAATTGAACCCAATGTTGGTCAATTAATTGTTTCAAAAAAAGAAATAATGTGATTTCGGTTAATCGCTCAGCACTAGTGCTTCCATACTCCCTTAAAAGACAACTTAAAAAAATTGAAAAAAGCTCAAATATTACTGTAGCAACATAGCCAGTAACACTTCCTCAAAATAGTCAGAATTGATCTAAGATAGATCGAGAAATCTGTAATAAATGTTGAAATTGTGACAAGGAGGTCTTAGTCACACAATTTTACATCTAAGATGTTTGATGCAGTATTTCTCAAGTGAAAAGATTTGCATGAAAACTAGTAGTCTCTCTTTGAATGACAACAAATACCTCATTAAAGAATTCCGTCCATAGTTCCCACACCTACTAGGAGTAGTACTGTTGACCAATCACCAACGAAAGGGCATAGACTTCAGCTACCGAAATTCGACTTGCCTCAAGAAAAAATGTTGTGCAAGAACAACCGGGGAAAGAAACTGCCGAAGACCAAAACGAACAAAAACGTCACTAAATGGCGTCATGATATACAGTACCAGTCAAAAGTTTGGACACACCTACTCATTCCAGGGTTTTTCTTTATTTTTACTATTATTCTACATTGTAGAATAATAATGAAGACATGAAAACTATGAAATAACACATATGGAATCATGTAGTAACCAAAATAGTGTTAACAAATCAAAATATATTTTATATTTGAGATTCTTCAAAGTAGCCACACTTTCACACTCTTGGCATTCTCTCAACCAGCTACATGAGGTAGTCACCTGGAATGCATTTCAAGTAACAGGTGTACCTTGTTAAAAGTTAATTTGTGGAATTCCTTTCCTTCTTAATGTGTTTTAGCCAATCAGTTGTGTTGTGACACAGAAGATAGCCCTATTTGGTAAAAGACCAAGTCCACATAATGGCAAGAACATCTCAAATAAGCAAAGAGAAACGACAGTCCATCATTACTTTAAGACATGAAGGTTAGTCAATACGGAAAATTTCAAGAACTTTGAAAGTTACTTCCAGTGCACTCGTAAAAACCATCAAGCGCTATGATGTAACTGGCTCTCATGAGCACCGCCATAGGAAAGGAAGAGCCAGAGTTACCTCTGCTGCAGAGGATAAATTCAGTAAAGTTAACTGCACCTCAGATTGCAGCCCAAATAAATGCTTCAGAGAGTTCAAGTAACAGACACGTCTGAACATCAACTGTTCAGAGGAGACTTCTTGACTCAGGCCCTTCATGGTCGAATTGCCGCAATGAAACCACTACTAAAGGACACCAATAAGAACAGACTTGCTTGGGCTGAGAAACACGAGCAATGGACATTAGACCGGTGGAAATCTGTCCTTTGGTCTGATGAGTCCAAATTTCAGATTTTTGGCTCCAAACGCTGTGTCTTTGTGAAACCCAGAATAGGTGAACGGATGATCTCCACATGTGTGGTTCCCACCGTGAAGCATGGAGGTGGTGGAAAGATTGTGTGGGGGTGCTTTGCTGGTGACACTGTCTGTGATTTATTTAGAATTCAAGGAATACTTAACCAGCATGGCTACCACATCATTCTGCAGCGATGCTCCATCCCATCTAGATTGCACTTAGTGGGACTATCATTTGTTTTTCAACAGGACAATGACCCAACACACCTCCAGGTTGTGTAAGGGCTATTTGACCAAGAAGGAGAGTGATGGAGTGCTGCATCAGATGACCTGGCCTCCACAATCCCCTGACCTCAATCCAATTTAAACGAGTATCAACCCCGTATCCGGGATCACCCCCCACCCCCCCCACACTGATTAGCATCGCTAGCATAGCTTCACAAGTAAATAGTAGCATCTAAATATCATTAAATCACAAGTCCAAGACACCAGATGAAAGATACAGATCTTGTGAATAAACCCATCATTTCTGTTTTTTAAAATGTTTTACAGGGAAGACACAATATGTAAATCTATTAGCTAACCACGTTAGCAAAATACACCATCTTTCTTTGTCCACCATTTTCTCTCTCCACCACTAGCTATCACCAATTCGGCTAAACTAAGATATTGATAGCAACAAACCAAGACAAAAACTCATCAGATGACAGTCTGATAACATATTTATGGTATAGGATAGGTGTTGTTAGAAAAAAGTGCATATTTCAGGTAGAAATCACAGTTTACAATTGCACCGACCATCACAAATCGACTAGAATTACTAGATAGAGCAACGTGTATGACCAATTTACTCATCATAAAACATTTCATAAAAATAGACAAAGCATAGCAATGGAAAGACACAGTTCTTGTGATTTCAGACCATATTTCAGATTTTCTAAGCGTTTTTCAGCGAAAACACAATAAATCGATAAGTTAGCATACCACATGTGAAAACGTTAGTAGAGTATGAATTCAAGGCAAAGGGAGCTATAACGTTATCATCGCCAAAATATATTAATTTTTTCACTAACCTTCTCAGAATTCTTCCGATGACACTCCTGTAACATCATTTTACAACATACATATACAGTTTGTTCGAAAAGGTGCATATTTAGCCATACAAAACCGTGGTTATACAATGGAAATAGTCACAACTCAAGCATCAAAATGAGGGACGTCAGCTTTCAGAGTGATCTAGTTTAATCGAAAGCTAATCATATACTTGACTAAAAAATACAGAGTTGACAGGAATCGAAAGACAAATTAGTTCTTAATGCAACCGCTGACTTACATTTTTAAAATTATCCTTACTTTTCAATACAGGGTTCGCCAAGTGAAGCTATACCAAACAAAATGGCGAAATATGCGTTTAAAATATTTCGACAGAACAACGATTTATCATATTAAATATTGCTTACTTTGAGCTGTTCTTCCATCAGATTCTTGGGCAATGTATTCTTTCTTGGGTTTAATCTTCTTTTGGTCGAAAGATGTCCTTTGTCCGTCTAAATGCCCGCTAACGTTCGACCGGGACCCCGAAATGTGCCCGGTGCTTCACATAGAAATGCATCAAAATCGCACTAAACGGATATAAATTGCTATAAAACGGTTTAAATTAACTACCTTATGATGTTTCTAAGTCCTATATCGAATTAAATTACAGACGGATACATTTTACGTTGATAACCGAGCCTTTGAAAATGGCATCCGGAGGTGTCTTCCTGCGTAAAGGCGAGCGTCGAAAGGGGGGCTACCCTCACTCCTTGGTCCTTTATAACCTCTGAGAGCTACGCAGAAGGCCCATTCCACTTCTCATTGGTTACTGACATCCAGGGGAAGGCGGGTGCAGTTCGTGTCGTTCCATAGGATATACACAGACTTTTAAAACTGATCTGAAATCAGAGCTTCGCTCTCAGACCTTTCACTGTCTGTCATGGATTTCGCTGTAGAAAGAGTTCTGGGTCACCCACAGACATCATTCCAACTTTGTATGAAACTAGAAAGTGTTTTCTATCCAATAGAATTAATAATATGCATATTGTACGAGCAAGAATTGAGTACTAGGCAGTTTAATTTGGAGACGACAAAATGCTAATTCGGAACAGCACCCCCTGTAGTCGCAAGAAGTTAAATGGTTTGGGATGAGTTGGACCGCAGAGTGAAGGAAAAGCAGCCAACAAGTGCTCAGCATGTGGGAACTCCTTCAAGAGTGTTGGAAAAGCATTCCAGGTGAAGCTGGTTGAGAGAATGCCAAGAGTGTGCAAAGCTGTCATCAAAGCAAAAGGGTGGCTACTTTGAAGAATGTAAAATCTAACATATTTTGATTTGATTAACACTTTTTTTAGTTACTACATGATTTCATGTGTTATTTCATCTTTTTGATGTATTAACTATTATTCTACAATGTAGAAAATAGTCCAAATGAAAACCCTTGAATGAGTAAGTATGTCCAAACTTTTGACTGGTACTGTATGTGCCAACTGTTTTGACTGAGAGCCATACGGTATCTTCCCCTAAACCCATACAGTTGGTAACAGAGAAACATAAAATATGGGAGGGACGCTGTCACTGTAGCTTCCATGGTGGGCTCTGGTATATAACATGTTTATTTTCAACTGATTCAAGATGACCATTTATACTAGTCTACCCTCAAGTTCAAATCTGGACCTCGAAGGCGTTTTTTCATTGTTCCCCTCTAATCAGGGACGAATTTAGACCTGTGATACCAGGAGGGGGCAATAATTATCAGGTAGAACAGAAAGACCTTAGGGTAACATTTGAATACCCCTGGTCTATAAGATGTTCAGTCACACACACAATAACGTAATTTCCTGTCACAAACTCAGATACCTCCAGCGCCTCGAGCTGTTGTTTCTGAAGTTTCACTTTTTATTTTATTTTTTATAAGTGTTTGTGTCAACACCTTATACCAACTAGTCAGCTAGGTTGCAATGGAGCCCGCATTGCCTGGAATAGCTAACAAACGTTTCCTGCGCTGTAGAAGGTGTGTTTATTACACAATATTGACAATCCAGAGTTCCAATGTGGCAATTGTTTGCTATTGGAGGATTACAGGAATGAGGTGGCTACGCTTATCAAGCAAATCTCAATTCTGTCCAAATATATGGGAAAAACGCAAATTGTAACTTTCTCGTTCTCAACTCCTACGGCTGGACGCTGCTCGGGCCTTATGGATGTTTCCCCGCCTTGTCATTTGTCCCTATCCGAATGGCCTGTGCTACCTGGAACTCGCCTGCCAAGGAAGTCGCCTCCATCTGCTTATCCTGCTGACTCCAACTACGCTGACAGTAGCGGCTTTGTCGTTGAGTTTGGCTCTTTTCCCTCTTTCTGGATCTGACGGGGCACTGCCTGCTGTGGGAGGTCTGGACCTATCGCCGGGATCAGCGGCCGTACGCTATCCTGCTTCTCGTGGACCCTTGAAAGATTCAACAAATTATGTGAGGGGTAGGAATGGGCAGATTTCTCTATTCCCTTCTCAGGCAGTTGTATTGGGCAGTTCAATGGTGAGAAATGTCTCAGTCCCTGGAGTAAAAACACTGTGCTATCCAGGAGCACGAGTACAGGACATCAATAAGCTGCTCCCCAACATTTTAAACCAGCATCAGGAAATGTTGTCTATAATAGTTCAGATGACATTATGAAGGGCAGCTGGATTTTAAAGAACTGATTGGGTCCCTGCTTGACACCAACAAACACCCCATAATATCTGGCCCTCCCTAAATCATGGCATTGAACGTTTGAGCAGACTTATAGCTCTCCATAACAGGCTACGAGACTATTGCAGCTCTGTGGGTGTAACATTTATTGACAATTGTGATACTTTCTGGAAACAAAGTACACTTTATAAGGAGGATGGGATCCACCTAAATCATTTGGGTTCCTGGATTCTTTCACAGAATTATAAGGCTGCGTTTAGACAATGACTTACCAATGACCCAAACCCAGCTCAATTAATTCCTACCATTGTATTGCTGAGTTATCATAATGCCTCAGCAAATGTACATTATCCCAGGGACGTTGGAAGACACAATGTAAGTAACCTAATTCATGTCCCTCTAACTGCCCTGAATGCCTCTGCTGGTCCCACAGCTAAAGTATGCAGTATGTGTGCCTATATCATGTGCATATGAACTAGCTATACTGTTAGCACTGAGGCGGTGTGCCCTAGTAGGAAGTCCACTCTGTGCAGCACACTGGCACTAACATAAATATTACGAGCATGTCTACTTCTGCTAAGCTTTCCAGTAAACCAATGAAAACAATCAAGCATCTCAGAAAAGTGCTAAAAATAGCCCACGTTAACATATGTAGCCTAAGAAATAAGGTTCATGAAGTCAATAACTTGCTAGTAACTGATGACATTCATATTCTGACAATCTCTGAAACACCTTTGATGATACAGTGGTAGCAATATGGTTCTAACATACACAGAAATGACAGAAATGCCAATGGGGCGGTGTTGCAGTCTATATTAAGAACCACATACCTGTAAAGCTTAGAGAGGATCTAATGTTAAATACTGTTGAAGTAATATGGCTACAGGTTCATCTGCCCCACTTAAAGCCCATTTTTGTGGGAAGCTACCATCGACCACCAAGTGCTAACAGTCAATATGTGGAGAATACGTGTGAAATGCTTGATAATGTGATCCCAACAGAGAGGTATATTTTCTGGGTGATTTCAATATTGACTGGCTTTCAACAAGCTGCCCACCCCCCAAGAAAAAGATTCAAACTGTAACCAGTGCCTGCAACCTGATTCAGATTATCAGTCAACCTACCAGGGTATTTACAAACAGCACAGGAATTAAATCATCAACATGCATTAATCACGTTTACTAATACTGCAGAAATTGCAGAAACAAATCGATCGGATGTAGTGATCACAATATAGTAGCCATATCTAGGAAAACCACATTTCCAAAGGCTGGGCCTAATAGTGTATAAGAGGTCGTTAAATAAGTTTTGTAGCGATTCTTATGTTGATGATGCAAATAATATTTGCTGGTCTGTGGTGTGTTATGAGGAGCAATCAGACGCTGCACTTGACACATTTATGAAATTGCTTATTAGTTACTAAAACATGAACCTACTGTATTAAGAAAATGACAAAAAAAACTTTTGAATCGACTTGGATTGATGAGGAATTGAAAAATGTAATGGTTGAGATGGATGAGACAAAAGGTATGGCAAATACAGTGCATTCGGAAAGTATTCAGACCCCTTGATTATTTCCACATTGTGTTACGTTACAGCCTTATTCTGAAATGGATTACATTGTTTTTTCCCCCAATCTACACACAATACCCCATAACGACAGAGCAAAAACAGGTTTAGAAATTTTTGCAAATGTATTCAAATTAAATAACTGAAATATCACATTTACATAAGTATTCAGACCCTTTACTCAGTACTTTGTTGAATCACCTTTGGCAGCGATTACAGCCTCGAGTCTTCTTGGGTATGACATTACAAGCTTGGCACACCTGTATTTGGCGAGTTTCTCCCATTCATCTCTGCAAATCCTCTCAAGCTCTGTCAGGTTGGATGGGGAGCGTCACTGCACAGCTATTTTCAGGTCTCTCCAGAGATGTACGACCAGGTTCAAGTCCGGGCTCTGGCTGGGCCATTCAAGGACATTCAGAGACTTGTCCCAAAGCCACTCCTGCATTGTCATGGCTGTGTGCTTAGGGTCGTTGTCTTGCTGGAAAGTGAACCTTTGCCCCAGTCTGGGTCCTGAGCACTCTGGAGCAGATTTTCATCAAAGGATCTCTCTGTACTTTGCTCCGTTCATCTTTCCCTTGATCCTGACTGGTCTCCCAGTCCCTGAAGAAAAAAAACATTCTGCCACCACCATGCTTCACCGTAGGGATGGTGCCAGGTTTCCTCCAGATGTGACGCTTGGCATTCAGGCCAAAGAGTTCAATCTTGGTTTCATTAGACCAGAGAATCTTGTTTATCATGGTCTGAGAGTCATTTAGGGTGCCCTTTTGCAAACTCCAAGCAAGCTGTATGTGCCTTTTACTGAGAAGTGGCTTCCATCTGGCCACTCTACCATTAAGGCCTAATTGGTGGAGTGCTGAAGAGATGGTTGTCCTTCTGGAAGGTTCTCCCATCTCCACAGAGGAACTCTGGAGCTCCCTGACAAAGGCCCTTCTCCCCCGATTGCTAAGTTTGGCCATGCAGCCAGCACTAGGAAGAATCTTGGTGGTTCCAAACTTCTTCCATTTAAGAATGATGGTGGCCACTGTGTTCTTGGGGACCTTCAATGCTGCAGAAATGTTTTAGTACGCTCTGTGCCTCGACAATCCTGTCTTGGAGCTCTAGGGACAATTCCTTCGACCTCATGGCTTGGTTTTTGCTCTGACATGTACTGTCAACTGTGGGACCTTATATAGACAGGTGTGTGCCTTTCCAAATCATGTCCAATCAATTGAATTTACCACAGGTGGACTCCAATCAAGTTGTAGAAACATATCAAGGCTGATCAATGGAAACAGGATGCACCAGAATAATTATGTAAATAAGGTATGTTTTTTATTTTTAATAAATTACCTAAAACTTAAAAAAAAAAAATATATATATATTTGTCATTATGGTATATTGTGTGTAGATTGATGAGGGGAAAATGTATGTAACCAATTTTAGAATAAGGCTGTAACGTAACAAAATGTGGCAAATATGGTCTAAATACTTCCCGAATGCACTGTAAGGCTGGCTGCACAACCGATTTTCAAAAGTACTGCAAATTGAGAAATTATGTGACTAAACTGAATAAAAAGAAGAAACTATACGATGAAACAAATATTAATGATATAACGAATGATAGTAAAAAGCTTTGGAACACCTTAAATTACATTTGGGGCATAAAGGCAAACTCCGCGCCATTATTCATTGAATCAGGTGGCTCATTTATGACAAAACCCACTGATATTGCCAACTACTTTAATGATTTTTTCATTGTCAAGATTAGCAAAGTTAGGCATGACATGCCAGCAAGAAAACGATGACACTATACATCCAAGTATATTTGACCAAATTATGAAAGACAAGCATTGCAATTTTCAATTCCATAAAAAGGAAGAGGTGAAAATATTATTGTTGTCTATCAACAATGACAAGCCACCTGGGTCTGACAATTTAAATGGAAAATTACTGAGGATAATAGTGGACAATATCTTCAATTTAAGCCTACTAGAAAGTGTGTGCCCTCAGGCCTGGAAAGAAGCAAAAGTTATTACGCTACCTAAGAATAGTAAAGCCCCCTTTACTGGCTCAAATACCCAACCAATCAGCCTGTTATCAACCCTGAGCAAACTTTTGGAAAAAATTGTGTTTGACCAGATACAATATTGTGGTGGCTGTTTTATTAGACTTCAGTGCGGCTTTTGACATTATCGATCATAGTCTACTGTTGGAAAAACTTATTTAGGACTAACTTATTCCTTGCCAGCCATTCTTTAGCAAACTGCAGCTCTTTGTGAAATGTTGCAGTCATTTCAGTTGCTGCAGTAGCTGACGTGTATAGTGTTGAGTCATCTAGATACATAGCGACATTGGCTTTACTCAAAGCCAGTGTCATGTCGTTAGTAAAGATTGAAAAAAAGTAAAGGGGCCTAGACAGCTGCCCTGGGGAATTCCTGATTCTACCTGGATTATGTTGGGAAAGGCTTCCATTAAAGAACACCCTCTGTGAACTGTTAGAAAGGTAACTCCTTATCCACAATATAGTGGGTCTATCGGATGACTCAACACTATATACGTCAGCTACTACAGCAACTGAAATGATTGCAACATTAAACAAAGAGCTGCAGTTAGTTTCAGAATGGGTGGCAAGGAATACGTTAGTCCTAAATATTTCAAAAAACTAAAAGCATTGTACATGGGACAAATTATTCACTAAACCCTAAATCTCAACTAAATCTTGTAATGAAATAATGTGGAAATTGAGCAAGTTGAGGTGACTAAACTGCTTGGAGTAACCCTGGATTGTAAACTGTTATTATCGAAACATATTGATACAATAGTAGCTAAGATGTGGAGAAGCCTGTCCATAATATAGCACTTGTCTGTTTTTTTAACAACACTATCAACAAGGCACTAGAGGCCCTAGTTTTGTTGCACCTGGACTACTGTTCAGTCGTGTGGTCATGGTGCCACAAAGAGGGACTTAGGGAAATTGCAATTGACTCAGAACAAGGTAGCATGGCTGGTTCTTGGATGTACAGAGAGCTAACAATAATAATATGCATGTCAATCTCTCCTGGCTCAAAGTGGAGGAGATTGACTTCATCACTACTTCTTGACATGTTGAATGCACCGAGATGTCTGTTTGAACTACTGTCACACCGCTCAGACACCCATGCATACCCCACAAGAAATGCCTCCATAGGTCTTTTCACAGTCCCCAAGGCCAGAACAGACTATGGGAGGCGCACAGTGCTACATAGAGCCATGACTACATGGAACTCTCCCACATCAAGTAACTCATGCAAGCAGTAAAATTATTTTAAAAAACAGATAAAAATACACATTATGGAACAGCGGGGACTGTGAAGAGACACAAACACAGGCACTTGCACACACGTAGATTTTGTGTCGTAGATCTGTGGTAGTAGTGGCCTGAGGGCACACAATGTGTTGTGAATGTATTGTAATGTTTTAAAAATTGTATTACTGACAATTTTGCTGGACCCCAGGAATCCATAATAAATACAAATCAGAGCTTATCGCGTTACTAAATATTTTGCAGCTCATGTAACTCAATCTATACAATTTAGAGATTAGTTAGGTGTCAGAGAATATGCAGACAAGCAGCAAAACAAATGGCATCCTGGTGGATGGTATACAGGTATATGACCTTGGGTGTAGGCAGCAGTATGCATGGTGACAGAGTTAGATAGCAGACACATGCTATTTTTGGAGGTGTGTTGAAAGTGTTTCCTGTCACTTTTTCCATTGGTTATGTGTACAGCAAGAAACTAACCAACTGATAGCATATTGATAACTGATACACTTCTCCTGAATACATTTTTCCATTGTGGACAATAAAAGGGGGAAAGATCACTCAACTTAAAAACACATTTATTCACACTAATTTGCAAATACACAAAAATGTACGTTTGTATAGTGAACGAAGCAAGTTTGTACAATTCCAGTCCATTTCTCAGGGCAGGGATAGACCGTGTCCATCCTCACATATAATCCAGCATCTCTGTCTGCATCTCATTGTCACTCCCCTCTGAGGGATGAAACTCATCTTCCTCATTCTCCTCTTCATCATCCTCTCCACTTTCTGGGGTCTTTCGCCTGGTAATAGAACTCTCAGGTCCAGAAGAGTGTGGATCTGCAGAAAGCACAGATATACTGTATGATGGACTAAAACATTCATGATCCCCATAATTGATTAAAATCTTACAGCAACAAGTCAAAAGATACACACAAACTCACTTATTTAATGGATTCATTTCATTTATGGATTCAATTCATTTATGCACACGTTATCTAACATACTATACTGAACAAAAATATAAAACACAACATGTAAAGTGTTGGTCCCATGTTTCATGAGCTGAAATAAAAGATCACAGAAATGTTCCATACGTACAAAAACATTATTACTCTCAAATGCTGTGCACAAATTTGTTTAAATCCCTGTTAGTTAACATTTCTCCATTGCCAAGTTAATCCATCTACCTGACAGGTGTGGCATGTCAAGAAGCTGATTAAACAGCACGATCATTACACAGGCGCACCTTGTGCTGGGGACAAAAGGCCACTCGGAAATGTGCAGTTTGTCACACAACGCCACAGATGTCTCAAGTTGAGGGAGTGTGCAATTGGCATGCTGACTGCAGGAATGTCCAACCAGCTGTTGCCAGAATTTGTAATATTCATTTCTCTACAGTAACTTGCCTCCAATGTCATTTTAGAGAATTTGCAGTACGTCCAACTGGCCTCACAACAGCAGACCACGTGTATGGCGTCAAGTGGGCGAGATTTTTGCGGATGTCAACATTGTGAACAGAGTGCCCCATGGTGGCGGTGAAGTAATGGTATGGGCGCGGCCTAAGCTACAGACAACGAACACAACTGCATTCTAGCAATGGCAATTTGAATACACAGAGACCATGACGAGATCCTGAGGCCCTTGTCGTGCATGGGTCTGTGCATGATAATGCATGTCGCAATTAACTGTACACAATTCCTGGAAGCTGAAAATGTCCCAGTTCTTCCATGGCCTGCATACTCAGACATGTTACCCATTTAGCATGTTTTCACAGTGTACGACAGCGTGTTCCAGTTCCCGTCAATATTCAGCAACTTCGTACAGCCATTGAAGAGGAGTGGGACAACATAGTACAGGCCACAATCAACAGCCTGATCAACTCTATGCAAAGGAGATGTGTCGTGCTGCATGAGGCAAATGGTGGTCACATCAGATACAGACTGGTTTTCTGATCCATGCCCCTAAGGTATCTATGACCAACAGATGCATACAAACTCAGCAAAAATAGAAACGTCCTCTCACTGTCAACTGTGTTTATTTTCAGCAAACTTAACATGTGTAAATATTTGTATGAACAAAAGATTCAACATCTTTCTTATTTCACCTTTATTTAACCAGGTAGGCAAGTTGAGAACAAGTTCTCATTTACAACTGTGACCTGGTCAAGATAAAGCAAAGCAACACAAACAACAGAGTTACACAGGGAATAAACAAACATACAGTCAATAATACAGTAAAAAAAAGTCTATATACAGTGTGTGCAAATGAGGTAGGATAACGGAGGTAAGGCAATAAATAGGCCATAGTGGCGAAATAATTATAATATAGCAATTAAACACTGGCGTGATAGATGTGCAGAAGATGAGTGTACAAGTAGAGATACTGGGGTGCAAAGGAGCAAAAATAAATAAAATAGATAACAGTATGGGGATGAGGTAGTTGGATGGGCTATTTACAGATAGGCTATGTACAGGTGCAGTGATCTGTGAGCTGCTCTGACAGCTGGTGCTTAAAGCTAGTGAGGGAGATATGAGTCTCCAGCTTCAGAGATTTTTGCAGTTCTTTCCAGTCATTGGCAGCAGAGAACTGGAAGGCGGCCGAAGGAGGAATTGGCTTTGGGGGTGAACAGTGAAATATACCTGCTGGAGCGGGTGCTACGGGTGGGTGCTGCTATGGTGACCAGTGATCAAAGACTTATAGATGATGACCTGGAGCCAGTGGGTTTGGCGACGAATATGAAGCGAGGGCCAGCCAACGAGAGCATACAGGTCGCAGTGGTGGGTGGTATATGGGGCTTTGGTGACAAAACGGATGGCACTGTGATAAGTCAAGGATCGGTAGGATAGTCAGTTTTACGAGGGTGTTTGGCAGCATGATTGAAGGATGCTTTGTTGCGAAATAGGAAGCTGATTCTAGATGTAATTTTGGATTGGAGATGCTTAATGTGAGTCTCTCACTCTCTTAAGGAGAGTTTACAGTCTAACCAGTCACCTAGGTATTTGTAGTTGTCCACATATTCTAAGTCAGAACCGCCCAGAGTAGTGATGCTGGGCAGGCGGGCAGCGATCGGTTGAAGAGCATGCATTTAGTTTTACTTGCATTTAAGAGCAGTTGGAGGCCACGAAGGAGAGTTGTATGGCATTGAAGCTCGTCTGAAGGTTAGTTAACACAGTGTCCAAAGAAGGGCCAGAAGCATACAGAATGGTGTCGTCCCAGTAGAGGTGGATCAGAGAATCACCAGCAGCAAGAGCGACATCATTGATGTATTCAGAGAAGAGAGTCTGCCCGAGGATTGTACCCTGTGGCACCCCCATAGACTGTCAGAGGTCCGGAAAACAGGCCCTCCAATTTGACACACTGAGCTCTATCTGAGAAGTAGTTGGTGAACCAGGCGAGGCAGTCATTTGAGAAAACAAGGCTGTTTAGTCTGCCGATAAGAATGTGGTGATTGACAGAGTCGAAAGCCTTGTCCAGGTCGATGAATACGGCTGCACAGTAGTCTCTTATCGATGGCGGTTATGATATCGTTTAGTACCTTGAGCGTGGCTAAAGCCGGAAACCAGATTGCATAGCGGAGAAGGTACGGTGGGATTCGGAATGGTCGGTGATCTGTTTGTTAACTTGGCTTTCAAAGACTTTAGAAAGGCAGGGTAGGATAGATATAGGTCTGTAGCAGTTTGGGTCTAAAGTGTCTCCCCCTTTGAAGAGGGGGATGACCGCGGCAGCTTTCCAATCTTTGGGGATCTCAGACGATACGAAAGAGAGGTTGAACAGGCTAGTAATAGGGGTTGCAACAATTTCGGTGAATAATTTTAGAAAGAGAGAGTCTAGATTATCTAGCCCGGCTGATTTGTAGGGGTCCAGATTTTGCAGCTCTTTCAGAACATCAGCCATCTGGAACTGAGACAAACTGAACAAGTTCCACAGACATGTGACTAATAGAAATGGAATAATGTGTCCCTGAACAAAGGGGGGGGGGGGGGGGGGGGGTCAAAATCAAAAGTAACAGTCAGTATCTAGTGTGGCCACCAGCTGCATTAAGTACTGCAGTGCATCTCCTCCTCATGGACTGCACCAGATTTGCCAGTTCTTGCTGTAAGATGTTACCCCACTCTTCCACCAAGGCACCTGCAAGTTCCGGGACATTTCTGGGGGGAATGGCCCTAGCCCTCACCCTCCAAAACAACAGGTCCCAGCCGTGTTCAATGGGATTGAGATCCAGGCTCTTCGCTGGCCATGGCAGAACACTGACATTCATGTCTTGCAGGAAATTATGCACAGAACGATCAGTATTGCTGGTGGCATTGTCATGCTGGAGGGTCATGTCAGGGTGAGCCTGCAGGAAGGGTACCACATGAGGGAGGAGGATTGTCTTCCCTGTAACGTACAGCGTTGAGATTGCCTGCAATGACAACAAGCTCAGTCCGATGATGCTGTGACACACCGCCCCAGACCATGCCGGACCCTCCACCTCCAAATTGATCCCGTTCCAGAGTACAGGCCTCGGTGTAACATTCATTCCTTCGACAATAAACGCGAATTTGATCATCACCCCTGGTGAAACAAAACCGTGGCTCGTCAGTGAAGAGCACTTTTTGCCAGTCCTGTCTGGTCCAGCGACGGTGGGGTTGTGCCCATAGGCGACGTTTTTGCCGGTGATGTCTGGTGAGGAACTGCCTTACAACTGGCCTACAAGCCCTCAGTCCAGCCTCTCTCAGCCTATTGCGGACAGTCTGAGCACTGATGGAGGGATTGTGCATTCCTGGTGTAACTCGGGCAGTTGTTGCCATCCTGTAACTGTCTCGCAGGTGTGATGTTCAGATGTACCAATCCTGTGCAGATGTTGTTACACGTAGTCTGCCACTGCGAGGACGATCAGCTGTCCATTATGTAGCGCTGTCTTAGGCGTCTCACAGTACGGACATTGCAATTTATTGCTCTGGCCGCATCTGCAGTCCTCATGCCTCCTTGCAGCATGCCTAAGGCACGTTCACGCAGATGGGACGGGACCCTGGGCATCTTTCTTTTGGTGTTTTTCCAGAGTCAGTAGAAAGGCCTCTTTAGTGTCCTAAGTTTTCATAACTGTGACCTTAATTGCCTACCGTCTGTAAACTGTTACTATCTTAACGTCCGTTCCACAGATGCCTGTTCATTAATTGTTTCATCGAACAAGCATGAGAAACAGTGTTTAAACCCTTTACAATGAAGATCTGTGAAGTTATTTGGATTTTTACGAATTATCATTGAAAGACAGGGTCCTGAAAAAGGGATGTTTCTTTTTTTGATGAGTTTATGTATTCCCAGTTATGTGAAATCCATAGATTAGGGCCTAATGAATGTATTTCAATTGACTGATTTGAAACTGTTTGAAGTTGCCCGTTGCATTTATATTTTTCTTCAGTATAGATGCACTCATTGTGCCCACACTTGCACACCGGCAGTGGGGAAGTAACCAAAACCTCAGACAGACAGACTGTTGTGACCAGAGCTAGAGGAAAGTATTCTCATGGTGACTGGGCCTACAGTATGGTTAATCTTGGACCACACTAGTTCACTTCACATCAGCAATAGCGTTAGTAGGGTCGCTGAAGGTGTGGCCGAACCCCCTGGTCAGCGAACCGTTGAAGTTCAGATGGGTGAAATGGACATCGACTGTAGGCCTATAACCTCTCACATGAAGCATAACATAATATTAACTCCTGCTGAATTATGCATTTCTTGCAGTAAATTCATAAACCAAATGTTAATTTTGTCTCGGGAGCAGGAGTGTAGAAATGCTATCTTTTTCAGCAATATAAAAGCTGACAGTATTCCAACCAACCACATAAAATATGCATCCAAGTAGAACTTAATATTATCAGAAACAAGTTGGATCGTTTTCCCAGCCTTTCATTTCCTTAAAACCAGTCAAACTGAGGTTATTTGGAAATTTTGAACAGAAAATCTTTCCGCTATTTTAGAGTTATTGCATTTTCTCCCCAATCACTTAATGCCCTCGCTCCGTGAGAGAAGCAGGAATGAAAGAGAATCCGATCGATTTTACATTACTCGGGTGAGCAAGCCTTTATTTAGTCGTCTAGGGCAGGGTTTCACAAACTCGGTCCTGGGTTGTTGGTTTTTTTTTTGGAGGGGGGGGGGGGGCTGAGTTTTGGAAACTCTGGTCCAGGACAGGGAGAAATGGTAGAAGAGAAGCTGCATCTATTTAAATATAGGCAAGTTGAGTAAAAAAATTGCCTACCAAATGTCGGAAATGATATGCAAAAAAATATCTAAATTAGGCATAACAACTATTTTTCCTGCACTACATCTGAACATTAATAAAAAGCAGCTTGACCTATGAGAAAGACTGTAGTCATCACTTGTTGTGTATTGTAACAGTTTTATCCCTCCCCAGGGGGTTCTCCTTCAACTCTTATGAAAGAACTGCAATTCAACACACACTCAAAACCACCTAAACACCATTAAGTCAAACTCTGCCAGGTCGATCATAGGTGAATGCTGCACCAGTGTTAGAGAGAGAGGTCTCACCTGACCTCTTGGCACGGATAACCTGCTTGATCATAGAGGACATGATATCTCGGAGGTCATCAGAGGTGTGGGACAGACACCAGCCATCCCTCTCGTCACACTCCTCCTCCTGGCCATCGTTCCGACTGATCACGTTCCTTATGCTGAGCCAGGAGCAGGGTCATAACATTAGACACAAATGGACAACATGCAGAGACCTTTGCCACTGCAATTCCAAAGGAGATTGGTCCAAATATACAGTGCCTTCAGAAAGTATTCTCTCCCCTTGACTTTTTCCACATTTTGTTGTTACAGCTGGAATTTAAAATTGATTAACTTAAGATTATTTTTGTCACTGGCCTACACACCAAAACCCATAATGTCAAAGTGGAATTATGTTTTTCAAAATGTTTACAAATTACTTACAAACGAAAAGTTGAAATGTCTTGAGTCAATAAGTATTCAACCCCTTTGTTATGGCAAGCCTAAATAAGTTCAGGAGTAAACATTAGTTTAACAAGTCACATAAATAGCATGGACTCACTGTGTGCAATAATAGTGTTCAACATGATTTTTTAATGACTACCTCATCTCTGTACCCCACACACTCCAGAGTGGCGCAGCAGTCTAAGGCACTGCATCTTAGTGGTAGAGGTGTCACTAGACCCTGGTTCGATTCCAGGCTGTATCACAACCGGCCGTGATTGGGAGTCCCATAGGGAAGCACACAATTGGCCCAGCGTCATCCGGGTTAGGGTTTGGCCGGGGTAGGCAGTCATTGTAAATAAGAATTTGTTCTTAACTGACTTGCCTAGTTAAATAAAGGTTAAATACGAGAAAAAAAAACACAGATAATTGTTAGGTCCCTCAGTCGAGCAGTGAATTTCAAAACAGATTCAACCACAAAGATCAGGGAGGTTTTCCAAAGCCTCTCAAGGAAGGTCACCTATTGGTAGATGGGTAAAAAAAAAAGAAAAGCAGACAATGAATATCCTTTTGAGCATGGTAAAGTTATGAATTACACTTTTGATGGTGTATCAAAACACCCAGTCACTACAAGGATACAGGCATTGTTCCTAACTCAGTTGCCAGAGGGGAAGGAAACCGCTTAGGGATTTCACCATGTGGCCAATGGTGACTTTAAAACAGTTACAGGGTTTAATGGCTGTGTTCGGGGAAAACTGAAGATGGATCAACATTGTTGTTACTCTACAATTCTAACCTAATTGACAGAGTGAAAAGGAGGAAGCATGTACAGAACAAAATCAAATAAAAATCAAACCTTGCATCTCGTTTGCAACATGGCACTAAAGTAATACTGCAAAAATAATTAACTTTTTGTCCTGAATACAAAGTTTGGGACAAATCCAATACATTACAGAGTACCACTCTCCATATTTTCAAGCAGTGGCTGTTGCATCATGTTATGGGTATGCTTGTAATTGTTAAGGACTGGGGAGTTATTCCAGGAAAAAGAAAGAATGGAGCTAAGCACAGGCAAATTCCTAGAGGAAATCCTGCTTCAGTTTGCTTAACCAACAGACACTGGGAGATGAAATCACCTTTCAACAGGACAATAACCTAAAACACAACGTCAAACCTACACTGGAGTTGCTTCCCAAGAAGAATGTGCATAGTGTGGCCGAGTTACAGTTTTTACTTAAATCTACTTGAAAATCTATGACAAGACCTGAAAATGTTTATCTAGCAATGATCAACAACCAATTTGACAGAGCTTGAAGAATTTTGAAAATAATAAAAATGGGGAAATGTTGCACAATCCAGGTGTGGAAAGCACTTAGAGACTTACCCAGAAAGACTCACAGCTGTAATCAATGCCAAAGATGCGTCTACAAAGTACGGACCCAGGATTGTGAATACTTATGTAAATTAGATATTTCTGTATTTTTCCACAACAAAAAAATGTATGACTGTCATTATGGGGTATTGTGTGTAGATGGTTGAGAAAAATAATACATTTAATTCCTTTTGAATTCAGGCTGTAAAACAACAAAATGTGGAATAATTCAAGGGGTACGATTACTTGCTGAAGGCACTGTAGTTATGTTTAGAATCTATTAAATAAATCCATAGAAAGGTCCCTTGGGGGAAGGATGTTTGGCATACCTTAGAATAATTGATTAAGTTAGGCAATTTTTCACATTTTGGCCTTACACACACCTTATTTTAGACGCTACAACAATGACTCTGTAGATGCTAAAAACACATTATTGGTGTCATTTAAAATCTTACCGTGTGATCAAACCCATTTTATTTATTGAATTTATAGGCCAATCAGAGCTCTACTTTAGGATTGCATATTTAGTAAGTCACCAGCAGAGGGAGTTCCTTTGAATCCATTTTCCCATTCAATGTGTTGGTGTTGCTCATAAAATGTATCATAACTTCAAAAGTAGCAGAGAACCAACTCTGGAAATGTTATGCACTTGTAGAGTATATTGTTTAAAACAATATGCCAAAAAATGAAAATCAAAAAGGGTACCTAAGAAATGTAGGTTTATATTTTTAATGAACCATAAATTAATGTACAGAAATGGTATTCTTAATCTCAACACTACTCATATTTCAGAGCACACAGTACTGTTTCAAATGACACTAAGTCTGGCTTTGTAGCATCTATAGACTCATTGTTGTAGTGTCTTAAAGAAGACTTGGTAAGGCTAAAATGTTAAACATAATTATTTTGGATACAGATTTAAAAAAGGTATGCCAAACATCCTTTCCCCAAAGGACCTTTCTATGGATTTCATTTCAGGAAGATCAAAAACAAATATTTTTGGGCCAATCTCGTCTGGAATCACCCGTATACCATGTTGGATTTTACCTCTCCACATCCAGATCACAGAGCTGGTAGAACATCTGCCTGTGGGGGGGCAGGGTCCCATCTCGGAATATGTATGAGGAATCCTGGACAAACAGGAGACAGGGTAAAAGGAGGTTGGTATCTGAGGTCTTATTACTGTGACATTCTTGTTAGTACAGTATAATATGTATAGTGAGTAAGTCTTCAGTTCCTTACCTTGAGCTGGTATCTGGTTATATTAGCACTACGTCCACCAGCAGGGCCCTCGGGGGGTAAATCTGTCACATTAGCAGCCTGGGGCACTGAACAACAAAGAGGGACATTAGTGAGACAATCATCACTAATACACACGGACACACACACGTACGCATGCAAGCACAGACACAGTCACACACACCAGACATATGCCCAGTTACCCACCTGCTTTGTTAAGTGTGATTGGCAGGGTATAGTTGAAAGTGCTCCTCTTGGCCTTCACTGGCATGTCATTTATAGTATATCCTAAAGACAGTCACAGGGAGGAAAACACAGTCTCATAAAACAACGCATGATTAACAAAGGCTGTGGAATTAAATTGTCCCTCCAGATTAGATTGAACCAAACCTCCACCCTAACCCCACTCCTCACCGTGCTTGGTACTGCAGCGGATCCTGAAGTCCAGCACCTGGTATTTCTTGGCCTCTGGTGTCTTGCAAGGGTCGTAGCCAAATCTCACCCAGAGGCTCCTCCAGGGGCCTGTCACCTAGAGGATACACATATCAGATTTCAATGGAATTTGTATGGCAAATAAGAACAATGGGCTGTTCTGTTGACTCACTCAATGATTATATTGCGAGGACTCGTTCTGTTTTTCCTACTACACTTTTATTTAATATTCTATTGATCAAATAGATTTTTATGTTTGCGTCTTCTTTCTCTCTTGCCACCATCCACTTCTACTTCTCTCAAGAGGTTAATTTCAAGTCAAGTGAATTGAATAGGACATGGCATGTAAATAGAGAGATGCCCTATTTCCCTTTATTGACCCCCTGCTGGTCTGGGTCTGCTCACCATATAGATTAGTTAGGTGTCAGAGAATATGCAGACAGCCAAACAATTGGCATCCTGATGAATGGTATACAGGTATGTGACCTTGGGCTGTAGTATCCATGGTGACAGTTAGATAGCAGACATATGCTATTTTTGGAGGTGTGTTTCCTGTTGCTTTTTCCATTGGCTGGTCTAGGTCTCCTCACCATATAGTAGGCCATGATAGGGAGCAGCAGCTTCAGTTTATCAGGGTGGAGGTCCAGGTTGGCCTTGACCGCGTACCCGGACCAGATGGGCCGGCTCTCAAACATCTACACACAGTGTGGTTTGGGGAAAGTTAACAGAGGGTATATCAAAGCAATAGACTTAACATTTCCGATGTGTACATTTTCCATAGAAAAATACCATAGGAACATCCTTTGTACATGGTGATGTAAAAAAAAAAAATAGGTGGGCAGGTAACGCCAGTGATGTAGTTGAATTTTTTTAAATAATAAGTGGGTAAACTCTGATCACCGGTCACAGTGAAAGAAGTTACGCTCCCTATACTTTCAATGTACAGTACCAGTCAAAAGTTAACACACCTACTCAATCAAGGGTTTCTTTATTTTTAGTATTTTCTACATTGTAGAATAGTGAAGCATCAAAACTACACATGCGGAGATCATCCGTTCACCTACTCTGCGTCTCACAAAGACACGATGGTTTGAACCAAAAATCAGACCAAAGGACAGATTTCCACTGGTCTAATGTCCATTGCTCGTGTTACCTGGCCCAAGCAAGTCTCTTCTTATTGGTGTCCTTTAGCTGTGGTTTCTTTGCAGCAATTCAACCATAAAGGTCTGATTCAGTCTGCTCTGAACAGTTAATATTGAGATGTGTCTTACTTGAACTCTATGAAGTATTTACTTGGGCTGAAATTTCTGAGGCTGGTAACTTTAATGAACTTATCCTCTGCAGCAGAGGTAACTCTGGGTCTTCCTTTCCTGTGGCGGTCCTCATGAGAGCCAGTTTCATCATGGTGCTTGATGGTGTTTGCGACTGCACTTGAAATAACTCAATGTTCTTGATGATGGACTGTTGTTTCTCTTTGCCTATTTGAGCTGTTCTTGCCATAATATGGACAAGGTCTTTTACCAAATAGGGCTATCTTCTGTATACCAACCCTACCTTGTCACAACACAACTAATTGGCTCAAGCGCATTAAGGAAAGAAATTCCACAAATTAACATAAGGCACACCTGTTAATTGAAATGCATTCCAGGTGAATACCTCATGAAGCTGGTTGAGAGAATGCCAAGCGTGTGCAAAGCTGTCATCAAGGCAACAGGTGGCTACTTTGAAGAATCTCAAATATAAAATACATTTTGATTTGTTTAACACTTTTTTGGTTACTACATGATTACATATGTGTTATTTCATTGTTTGTCTTCACTATTATTCTACAATGTAGAAAACAGTAAAAATAAAGAAAAACCCTTGAATCAGTAGGTGTGTCCAAACTTTTGACTGGTACTGTATTTCTCAACAAAAGGTGGGTAAACTGTTGGGCAACAACAACAAAAAACTGTGTAAACTGTGTTCACCCTCCACTAGCACACTGGGTATCGTCATCAAGGTCTGAGAGTGTCCATTGTAATTCCATCTAAATCAGAGAGACCAAATACAAACTACCCTACAGGCTAACACTTAAGTAAACACTTGTCTTGAAATAGCATTAGAATTTAAAAAAATGCTCAAACAGAAAAAAATGCTATGTTCCTATGCATATGTGATTAACATAATAAAAAATTGTTTCAAACATGAGAACATCCCCCCTGATTTTGACTTCATGCAGTCTTCACAAGGGCTTGTGAATAAACCTCAGTAGCCCAATGCAAAGTATACTAACCTCCTTCAGTTGTTCCTCTGCCTTTATGTCACTGGGGTGAACACACACTCTCTTCCAGTTGACCTTGGCAGCCTCCATGGGCTCCGTGGGGATGTTCTGGTCGTTAAAAGTGAGGAAGATGGCATTATGAGGCCGACGGGCTCGACTCAAACCAATAAGATTATCCCTGGAGACTGTTGGGGGACAATGGCCTTCTCTGCACAGAAGACACAAGACCACAATGGTTTAGCTAATAACCCTTATGGGTTGGCCAATGGCCAAATCTATTAGCACCTGCATCTTTATAACTAAATAAGGGGCTTCCTGTCTTGCTCCTCTTGTTGAACACACCATTTTGTAAAGTTTATGTTGTTGGGAATTCCTACGCATAATTGCTGACACAAATGTTGACTTCCATTTGCATATTTGTTTCTGAGCTGAACACACTACCTCTGAGGAGGGTGAAACTGTGTAGTGTAACACTGCTCCAATGCCCCTGCTTACTTGTGTTGGATTTCAGGTCGGTAGTTATAGTCCACAGCACTGTCCAGGCGAGAGAAGATGGGTGGAGGAAGGAAGAGGGGCACAGGCTGCTCAAAGAACTCATTATTCTCTGGTTTACGCAAGATGATCTTATCGTAGAGGGATGTGTGTGAGCCGTCCTTTGCTGAATGCACTGCAAGATACTGGAAGTCTGCCATCCCTGCAACAATTAACAATATACACTGAGTGTACAAACATTAAGAACACCTTCCTAATATTGAGCAGCGCAACCCACCCCGGCCTAAACCGGATTTGTCGTAAGCATTCTACAGGGATGCTGGCCCAGGTTTTAGTCCAATGCTTCCCACAGTTGTGTCAAGTTGGCTCGAAATCCTTTGGGTGGTGGACCATTCTTGATACACACAGGAAGCTGTTGAGAGTGAAAAACCCAGCAGTGTTGTAGTTCTTGACACATACCTACGACCATACCCCCGTTCAAGGGCACTAAAATCTGTTGTCTTGCACCTTCAACCTCAATTGAGACATACAATCCGTCTCAAGGCTTAAAATTCCTTCTTTAACCCATCTCCTCCTCTTCATCTACACTCACTGAAGTGGATTTAACAAGTGACATCAATAAGGGATCATAGCTTTAGCCTGGATTCACCTGGTCAGTCTGCCATGGAAAGAGCAGGTGTTGTTAATGTTTTGTACACTCAGTGTACAACTTACATCAACAACAAATACACAATTAAGAGTAATAGCAGCACAGATCAGAGTAGGGAGGCAATGGGAAGCAATCATAAAGGGGTCACAGACACTCAAGTGTTTGAAGTTTAAGAAGTTGAACCTTGGAATTTGTATGTTGTCCCGATGACACCCAGGATGTCCATGTTGATTTGGGCTTCCTTGGGGTTGCCTTTACGCACCCTCCTTTTCATGCGCAGCAGCAGGTTGGTGGAGGGGTAACGGTTTCCACAGACAGGGTGACAGAACGGGTCCTGGGGACGAAAGCGAAGTTCCAACCGTCTGCTGGGGTCAGCATAGGTCTGTGGAGAAGCACTTCCTTTTTAGTTCATCATCATTATTATGAACAACGCAAAGTGGTGAATTATGGGAACAACAACATGTGAGTAGGTATGTATGTCTGAAGTAGCTAGCACCTGTTACCTACAGTAAACTAATATGATGTGAATGATCAAAAGTATCATTAAAACATGTCGCTAGCTAGTTATATATATATATATAGATGTGGGTTTTTCACTCTCAACAGCTTACTGTGTGTATCATATATATATATATATAACTAGCTAGCGACATGTTTTAATGAGAAATGTATATATATATATATATATATGAATAAACATTGCAAGCAGAGTAACGTAGCTAGCAAGTGACTAGTCGCGCATGCGCTGATCGGCGTGTGTAGCTAGCTAGAATTGCTGGCTCACCTTGGACATCCCTTGTATACCCCCAATACTTTCCAGCATCTTGTCCACATTGGAGATAATACCTGGATATTCCACACAGACGAGTTTATTGTCCTCTGATAGGGAAAGAGTCGACGAACTCTCAGGCACAACACTGGCAGTGAACGTCTCATCACTTGTGCTGCCCGAGACAGACTGGCGCGTGCCGGTTATCTCTTTCATTGTAAAATTCAAATCGTCTAACCCGGATGCTGCCATCTCACCTTTAGATAAATAACTGTCACAGTTTGAGTTGATTGCGTTATTTGAATGCACTTAAGTTGACTAATTAGCGAAACAATTTACAGATTAAAGTGTGGTTTTCTGGTTCGTAAAAAGCTCAAACATTTTGACCAATAAATCCCTACGGGTGGAAACAATTGGACGTGTTTATAGTTCCGGCCGGCCAGAGAGAATGATTAGACTTGACGAATATAGGCTATGGAAGAAGCATGTTTGATGTCAGCCACAATATTTAGTTTATCCATATAAACCCCTTAGGCTATATTCAGCCAGGTCTAATAATTCTCACTACGGTCAGTATTATGCGTGATCCTTGGAACAGCCCAAACTAGATCTGAAGTCTAAGCAATTTCAAGCCAGAAGGGGGCAGGAGAGACAGACTAGTGTAACGAGTCTGTACTGCAAGAAAAAGGCTATACAATTAAGTTAAGGTCAGGTTTTGGTTTAAGCATCAGGTGTGTGTCCTTGTAGTCTCTCTCGTGTTGCTAACAGCTTAGTTTCCTTCACCTACCCCATACTGGGCTTAAACCAGTGATCCTCTACTTGACATTCCAACAGGTTGAACCACCTGAAAGCTATCAACTGGATGGCTCCATCCAGAACATTTCAAGCTAGCTGTGGAGTGAGTGTATGGCACGTTCTTAATTGCGTTACACTAGCAACAAGTCAAAAGGACAAGTCCACCACTTAATAAACAGTTATTATGCTTTTAATATATATGCGATAAAGACTTCGTACACATTTTGATGTTTTATCGTTTTTGTTAGTCATACTGCACGATTCCTCGGACAGAAAGATGGCGGCGATATCTTACGAGCTCCAACCCAACTTTGCTATTAAGTGACTTTTTTCGTGTTTAGGTGGGCCATCTGGTACTCACTTCCGGTGTGCTCCCACGCAAGTCAAGTACTGTACTTTGGTAAAAAGACAAATAAGGTTCCGTTTGCAACACTGATGTAAAAATGGTATCCACAAGTTAATTTGACTCTGGGGAAGTAGATAAAGAGCCTAACTGCCAAAATCCTGAAATCTCCCTTTAATGTATACTTCTGTCTTACACATAAAATTGAAATGTTTGGATATTGTCTCAGATTGATAAAGCCACTTGTAATTTGCCTCACCCTATTGATACAACTGCTATATCAGTTGTATCACCATTTTAAAAGTTTACTTTATGCTAAACTCCAATTTGGGATCCTGCCCCCAGGGTTTCCTTGTTATTTAGAAAAGGAGTGATCTGGTCTTGCTGTTAGGAACTTTGAAACAGTGGTTTGTGCATTTGTATCATGTCCTCCCCCCTCAAGTGGTGTAATTTGTATAATCTCATAACATCCTCCATCAGAAAGAGAGAATCTGATTCTACAGAGGAGAAGTAATATTAGATCAGCAAAGCAAGTTGTGTTAGAATATGTTGGAAAGGCCTACAATTTAGCAATGTTCTATTTAGTGATAGACATTTCTGTTTACTTTTGAAAAATCCGACTTCTGTGCCTTAAGGGCAATATAAGATAATATGATGTGACTCAAGATAAACAGTATATGTTTTCCATTGGCTTCTTGTTTTTTTTGTAGGCTTGATGATGGCTGGTGTCCTTCTGATAGTCAAGTCGTGAAACTTTTGTTTTGACATCCTGTTTCAGTTTTACCACTTTAGATCCATTCCAACACAGTCACAGTGTATATTACAAATAACTACATTTCACTCCATCCCCTGAAATGGAGAGGAATTTGGTGTGTAACAGCTATTTGAATAAGAACCCTAGTGCCATGCTTTTCTAGAGTAGAGCCAGATAAGGCATTTGTGCTTCCTGAGTCGGGACGTATTATGAAGTTCTGTGCTTTGCGGGAGATGATGAGACAGCAGAAGAGGTCATGCTGGGAGAAACAATTTGTCATGTGGTGTGGTGGAGCCGGGGTGTCACACGGAGTGGGATCTAGCACCTCTGTCTATTGGTCCGTGCTCCTGTGTCTCCCAGATTACGGCTGTGTTGGGTGCTATCTCTGTGGAGGGACTGTTCACTCCTCCCTGTCGAGACTCTGGCATGTTTCCGACCGTTACAGTGTGGGGCAGCCATGATAAGACTATCATACACCCACCATTGCCCGGCTTGCCCAGCAAGGCCTGCTGCATAGCCCCAGATTTCACCCTCTCTCTTTCCACCTCTTTCTCTATATCTCTTTTTAATTTTCACTCTCTTTCCTGGTTGACCCTGCTCAGTCCTTCTCACTCCTTTTTCAACTTCTCTCCCTTCCCTTCCCTCTCTCCTCTTCTCTCTCTCAGTGCATCATGTGCAGTCAGAAGCCCATGCTTTGCAGCTGATTGTGTGGCGGTTGGAAAGGCAAAGCCATTTTTGGATGATGAACTGCCTCAGAGCTGCAGCGAAGATGGCTGCTGCCATTATTGTCATTCTGATCCACTACACTCTTCCCCCTGCTAACTGTCATTCAAATGGTATCACCAGCCCGCCACTCTCATGTGATCAGAGACCTACTTCCTGTGTTTAGGCAAATGGAAGAAAGCTGCCTCAGTTTGGCTTCTTCTTTAGTTCACTAGTCCAATAGCATTGAGAGTCAAGGCTAAACATAAACATGTAAACGTCAAATAAATTTATCAAAAGGATGATATGAATGTTGTATTAGCAAAAGTAGATCAAATCAAGCTTCATGCCTCTTCAATGTTTTACCTCTTCAGCTTTCCCAGCTAGGTTCTGGAGAAGAGCATGACTTTACCTCTAATTTGACGCTTTACACAAACAAATACACCACTCCCTGGATTTAAATAATGATTGCCTTTTATCTTCTCTTCTTTGGTAATCTGCGTGTGTTAGACTTGGCCTGGTCACTCCTCTCCTTCTCTGTCTCTTCTCTATCTCATACCATCCAGTACCTGGCTCTGAGGTCATAAACATGGATGATAGGGTTCTTTGTCCTTCAGTTGATTTGGAGCGGGGCAGTTCATGTAGCTAGGGGTGTGTAACTTAAAAATATATATATATTGTCAATTAATACTTTCCATGGACTTTCTATGTCAAGCATTGCTAACTGTAAATATAATACTATATGTCTGTACATCGATGTTATAGCTTCCATTGCTTGAAATAGTAAATACTCAGTGTATGCTAATTAAAGTAGTACATAAAATAGTACATATTTCTTAAGATAGAGCAGCCCATGGGAGATATCCGTTCTTCAACATGTCTCCCCTAGCTTTTAGCCTCGGGCTGGCACACCTTTCCACCTTCCAACCCTTTACCAGGGCACAGACCAGGGATATTTTGCATACTCATTTGCAAGACAAATTTAAATTCATCTTCTGGCCTACTCTACCTGTGTGTGTGTGTATGTGAGTGTGTGAGTGTGTGTGTGTGTGAGTGCTTGGTATGGTTAGATTAAGAGTGTGTGCAGATGTGTGCCATGATTTTCTTGTGCTTTACAGGGTCTTGGCTGGGTGGAACAGATTTTGAGTTTTTTTCTTGTTTTCTGTTAATGTGTTTGTCAGTGTTAAGTCGGTTTCTGGTATCTGATTCCTCCACAAGCTTGCTGGCAAGGCAGCAGGCATGGGCCGTTAGACGAATTAGTGCTGCACAATTGAAAAGAAAGCAGTTTGCTTTGTTGATTTCACCTTTTGTTTCATTATCTTGTAGTTAAAAAAATTAAATAAAAAAATGAGGGGAAAATAATTTGTCTTGATTTAGCTTAAGTTTGTTGTTGAGCTGGAAGTGTTTAAAGATGTTAATTTTATCTTTACTTTGAGTGGACAGTTTAACATTGAAGTTCTAGAGAAACGTACAGTTTAGTTCTTTGAAGGATTAGGATGCCACTGTGCCCCAGGCCGGCACAGGAGATGCAAATGAAGAGGGGGAGGAGAGAGAGAGAGCATAAAAGCATACAATAATTAATATATGCTATTGAGACGTTACTATATTGTGCTGTTTTAATTAAAACCCTGCGTTGTGTTGTACTAAATGATAAGAAGCACAGACACACACCTGTATGCGAATGTTGAAAAGGGAAGTTCAGCTCAGGTGCGTGTGGGTGGACCTGGTCCCCTAATTTCCCCAGTTTCCCCCCAGGCTACAGTCTGGGCCCCACCCCTCCAATGCAGGACCCATGTCCTGTTTGTTTAGGCCCGCTCGTCCTGCTCCTCTCTCTGCCATTGGCTGCCTGTGCAGCATTTTGTTTTGCTCTGTACCCTCACACCAGGATGCAACCCTAACTGTTTCTCCTGAGCACAACGGACCCTGTTGCCTGGGTTATATAAACACTCATTTGCATGGCACCACAGATTTGTTTACCAACTGTACCAGACAGTGGACAGGATGTATGTTTCATTCCGCACCTAGACACTGATTTCTGTAACAAACCCGCAACATAAACTCATACTGCTGTTGTGACCATGTACGGGTGTTTTATTTTTCACCTACTGATTTAACTCAGGTTGAAATAAAAAAAATTAGGCAAATCTGGAACCCTCCAAACAGGATTTCCGGAACACCAGGGAATTTATTGAAAGTTCATGGAATTCTTCTACCCTGCAGCATAAAGTGGGAATTTAATATATTTTTGTTAGAAATTAGCAAACAGTTGTGGACAGTGGTAGGTCTAAAACCTCAAAACCTGATTCAACCCATAGTTGTACTTGGCCAGCTACTTATACAGTATTTGATAACAGATTTTACTAAGAAATGGTCTGATTTGACTAACAGCTTAAATGGCCTAACTGGATTTGGTGTTTGAGGAAGGTGTTGTGTCTTCATGAGAAGTGCAATGTGTATGTCAAAGCAAACCTGTCAGAATGGATGGGTGTGGTACGGTCACAACTTGCAGACTTGTTTACGTGCTGCTGTGCGTTTTGTTGCCAACCCTACTTTGCTACCTGACAACTTTACGGTTTTTACTTTTTAATTACCGTTTATATTTTTAGTTTTTCCCTCACTCAACTTTTTTCCATTCAACTTTTTCACTCCGGACGTTTGATCTGGACATGGTTCGCCAGGACTTCCAGCAGCTGAAGCTAAGTAGTAACATTAACATGATGCCTTCTACTTGCAGTCGCTGTAATCATAATATACAGGAGAACGATCGCCTTGCGGCGAGGATAGCTGTGCTGCAAGCCCAGCTTCAGACGCAATCGTTAGGCAAGGGTAATTTCAGTGTAGGAAAGGAGGAAACAGCGTCTGTGCCACCAATAAGTACAGATAGTAACGTTAGTATAAATCCCCTCGCACAGTCCCCGCAGCCGGACAACTTTCTCATGGCTTCTGGAGGGAAATGCTGTAGGAATGCTCAACTGGTGTCGCTCATTCAGCCGACAGAAACTTTCAACCTGTTCTCCCCATTAAGCAGCGAGTCGGAGTCAGAGGCCGAGCCTTCTCTGGTCTCTACTCCTCCCGTTACGGGGTCTGAGACGCTGAAGGCTCCCACCATTAGCTCTGACAAATTGAAAACCCTAGTCATTGGCGACTCCATTACCCGCAGTATTAGACTTAAAACGAATCATCCAGCGATCATACACTGTTTACCAGGGGGCAGGGCTACCGACGTTAAGGATAATCTGAAGATAGTGCTGACTAAAGTTAAAACTGGCGAGTATAGAGATATTGTTATCCACGTCGGCACCAACGATGTTAGGATGAAACAGTCAGAGGTCACCAAGTGCAACATAGCTTCAGCGTGTAAATCAGCTAGAAAGATGTGTCGGCATCGAGTAATTGTCTCTGGCCCCCTCCCAGTCAGGGGGAGTGATGAGCCCTACAGCAGAGTCTCACAACTCAATCGCTGGTTGAAAACTGTTTTCTGCCCCTCCCAAAAGATAGAATTTGTAGATAATTGGCCCTCTTTCTGGGACTCACCCACAAACAGGACCAAGCCTGGCCTGTTGAGGAGTGACGGAATCCATCCTAGCTGGAGGGGTGCTCTCATTTTATCTACGGACATAGACAGGGCTCTAACTCCCCTAGCTCCAGAATGAAATAGGGTGCAGGCCAGGCAGCAGGCTGTTAGCCAGCCTGCCAGCTTAGTGGAGTCTGCCACTAGCACAGTCAGTGTAGTCAGCTCAGCTATCCCCATTGAGACTGTGTCTGTGCCTCGACCTAGGTTGGGCAAAACTAAACATGGCGGTGTTCGCCTTAGCAATCTCACTAGAATAAAGACCTCTATTCCTGCCATTATTGAAAGAGATCGTGATACCTCACATCTCAAAATAGGGCTACTTAATGTTAGATCCCTCACTTCAAAGGCAGTTATAGTCAATGAACTAATCACTGATCATAATCTTGATGTGATTGGCCTGACTGAAACATGGCTTAAACCAAATGAATTTACTGTGTTAAATGAGGCCTCACGTCCTGGTTACACTAGTGACCATACCCCCTGCGCATCCCGCAAAGGCGGAGGTGTTGCTAACATTTACGATAGCAAATTTCAATTTACAAAAAAAAACGGCGTTTTCGTCTTTTGAGCTTCTAGTCATGAAATCTATGCAGCCTACCCAATCACTTTTTATAGCTACTGTTTACAGGCCTCCTGGGCCATATACAGCGTTCCTCACTGAGTTCCCTGAATTCCTATCGGACCTTGTAGTCATAGCAGATAATATTCACATTTTTGGTGACTTTAATTTTCACATGGAAAAGTCCACAGACCCACTCCAAAAGGCTTTCGGAGCCATCATCGACTCAGTGGGTTTTGTCCAACATGTCTCTGGACCTACTCACTGCCACAGTCATACTCTGGACCTAGTTTTGTCCCGTGGAATAAATGTTGTGGATGTTTTTCCTCATAACCCTGGACTATCGGACCACCATTTTATTACGTTTGCAATCGCAACAAATAATCTGCTCAAACCCCAACCAAGGAGCATCAAAAGTCGTGCTATAAATTCTCAGACAACCCAAAGATTTCTTGATGCCCTTCCAGACTCCCTCTGCCTACCCAAGGACGTCAGAGGACAAAAATCGGTTAACCACCAAACTGAGGAACTCAATTTAACCTTGCGCAATACCCTAGATGCAGTTGCACCCCTAAAAACTAAAAACATTTGTCATAAGAAACTAGCTCCCTGGTATGCAGAAAATACCCGAGCTCTGAAGCAAGCTTCCAGAAAATTGGAACGGAAATGGCGCCACACCAAACTGGAAGTCTTCCGACTAGCTTGGAAAGACAGTACCAGTACCGTGCAGTATTGAAGAGCCCTCACTGCTGCTCGATCATCCTATTTTTCCAACCTAATTGAGGAAAATAAGAACAATCTGAAATTTATTTTTGATACTGTCGCAAAGCTAACTAAAAAGCAGCATTCCCCACGAGAGGATGGCTTTCACTTCAGCAGTAATACATTCATGAACTTCTTTGAGGAAAAGATCATGATCATTAGAAAGCAAATTATGGACTCCTCTTTAAATCTGCGTATTCCTCCAAAGCTCAGTTGTCTTGAGTCTGCACAACTCTGCCAGGACCTAGGATCAAGGGAGACACTCAAGTGTTTTAGTATTATATCTCTTGACACAATGATGAAAATAATCATGGCCTCTAAACCTTCAAGCTGCATACTGGACCCTATTCCAACTAAACTACTGAAAGAGCTGCTTCCTGTGCTTGGCCCTTCTATGTTGAACATAATAAACGGCTCTCTATCCACCGGATGTGTACCAAACTCACTAAAAGTGGCAGTAATAAAGCCTCTCTTGAAAAAGCCAAACCTTGACCCATTAAATTTATATAAAAAACTATCGGCCTATATCGAATCTCCCATTCCTTTCAAAAGTTGCGCAGCAACTCACTGCCTTCCTGAAGACAAACAATGTATACGAAATGCTTCAGTTTGGTTTTAGACCCCATCATAACACTGAGACTGCACTTGTGAAGGTGGTAAATGACCTTTTAATGGCGTCAGACTGAGGCTCTGCATCTGTCCTCGTGCTCCTAGACCTTAGTGCTGCTTTTGTTACCATCAATCACCACATTCTTTTGGAGAGATTGGAAACCCAAATTGGTCTACACGGACAAGTTCTGGCCTGGTTTAGATCTTATCTGTCGGAAAGATATCAATTTGTCTCTGTGAATGGTTTGTCCTCTGACAAATCAACTGTAAATGTTGGTGTTCCTCAAGGTTCCGTTTTAGGACCACTATTGTTTTCACTATACATTTTACCTCTTGGGCATGTCATTCGAAAACATAATGTTAACTTTCACTGCTATGCGGATGACACACAGCTGTACATTTCAATGAAACATGTGTAACCGATGTGAAATGGCTAGCTAGTTAGCGGTGGTGTGTGCTAATAGCGTTTCAATCGGTGACGTCACTCGCTCTGAGACCTGAAGTAGATGTTCCCCTTGCTCTGCAAGAGCCGTGGCTTTTGTGGCGCGATGCTTCGTGGGTGTCAGTTGTCTATGTGTGCAGAGGGTCCCTGGTTCGAGCCCGGGGCGAGGGGACGGACGAAAGTTATACTGTTACACATGGTGAAGCCCCAAAATTGCCCTCGCTAGATGCCTGTGTTTCAGACATAAGGAAGTGGATGGCTGAAAACTTTCTACTTTTAAACTCGGACAAAACAGAGATGCTTGTTCTAGGTCCCAAGAAACAAAGAGATCTTCTGTTGAATCTGACAATTAATCTTGATGGCTGTACAGTCGTCTCAAATAAAACTGTGAAGGACCTCTGCGTTACTCTGGACCCTGATCTCTCTTTTGACGAACATATCAAGACTGTTTCAAGGACAGCTTTTTTCCATCTGCGTAACATTGCAAAAATCTGAAATGTTCTGTCCAAAAATGATGCAGAAAAATTTATCCATGCTTTTGTTACTTCTAGGTTAGACTACTGCAATGCTCTACTTTCCGGCTACCCGGATAACCACTAAATAAACTTCAGTTTGTGCTAAGTACGGCTGCTAGAATCCTGACAAGAACCAAAAAATGTGATCATATTACTCCAGTGCTAGCCTCCCTACACTGGCTTCCTGTTAAGGCAAGGGCTGATTTCAAGGTTTTACTGCTAACCTACAAAGCATTACATGGGCTTGATCCTACATATCTTTCCGATTTGGTCCTGCCGTACATACCTACACGTACGCTACGGTCACAAGACGCAGGCCTCCTAATTGTCCCTAGAATTTCTAAGCAAACAGCTGGAGGCAGTGCTTTCTCCTATAGAGCTCCATTTTTATGGAATGTCTGCCTACCCATGTGAGAGATGCAGACTCGGTCTCAACCTTTAAGTCTTTATTGAAGACTCATCTCTTCAGTAGGTCCTATGATTGAGTGTAGTCTGGCCCAGGAGTGTGAAGGTGAACGGAAAGGCTCTGGAGCAACAAACCGCCCTTGCTGTCTCTGTCTGGCCAGTTCCCCTCTCTCCACTGGGATTCGCTGCCTCTAACCCTATTACAGCAGCTGAGTCACTGGCTTACTGGTGCTCTTCCATGCCGTCCCTAGGAGGGGTGCATCACTTGAGTGGGTTGAGTCGCTGACGTGGTCTTCCTGTCTGGGTTGTCTCAGGATGGTAAATTGGTAGTTGAAGATATCTCTCTAGTGGTGTGGGGGCTGTGCTTTGGCAAAGTGGGTGGGGTTATATCCTGCCTGTTTGGCCCTGTCCGGGGGTATCATCGGATGGGGCCACAGTGTCCCCTGACCCCTCCTGTCTCAGCCTCCAGTATTTATGCTGCAGTAGTTTATGTGTCGGGGGGCTAGGGTCAGTCTGTTATATCTGGAGTATTTCTTCTGTCTTATCCGGTGTCCTGTGTGAACCTAAGTATGCTCTCTCTAATTCTCTCTTTCTTTCTTTCTCTCTCCCGGAGGAACTGAGCCCTAGGACCATGCCTCAGGACTACCTGGCATGATGACTCCTTGCTGTCCCCAGTCCATCTGGCCGTGCTGCTGCTCCAGTTTCAACTGTTCTGCCTGCGGCTATGGAACCCTGACCTGTTCACCGGACGTGCTATCTGTCCCAGACCTGTTGTTTTCAACTCTCTAGAGACAGCAGGAGCAGTAGAGATAGTCTCAATGATCGGCTATGAAAGCCAACTGACATTTACTCCTGAGGTGCTGACTTGTTGCACCCTCGACAACTACTGTGAGACAACTACTGTGATTATTATTATTTGACCATGCTGGTCATTTATGAACATTTGAACATCTTGGCCATGTTCTGTTATAATCTCCACGCGGCACAGCCAGAAGAGGACTGGCCACCCCTCATAGCCTGGTTCCTCTCTAGGTTTCTTCCTAGGTTTTGGCCTTTCTAGGGAGTTTTTCCTAGCCACCGTGCTTCTACATCTGCATTGCTTGCTGTTTGGGGTTTTAGGCTGGGTTTCTGTACAGCACTTTGAAATATCAGCTGATGTAAGAAGGGCTATATAAATACATTTGATTTGATATGGGGACAGGCTGTTTGAGTACTCCATGCTCTGTCTGTTGTCATACAGTATATCCAATATCATAATACAGAGGGAATACACTTCTTCTTCCCACTTGAAGACCAACAGTGTGACTAACTAGAGATGAAGCTGAATGTGCAGACCTTTGCTTACGGGTGTGAAGAACTGCATCATACATGGGGAAGGCCTAAGCAGTTTGTATATTAGTGATTGAGATTTTGGAAGGATTGGGGAGATTGATCCTCCCTCTCCGCTCTTTGGTGGGCAGTCCATTCCTCTGTGTGACATTTGAAAGCCTGGCGGACTTGAGATTTGCATGGTTTTCCAGGTATAGATTTGAATTATCTCTGACTGGTCATGCTAGAGATTTCAGCCCCAGACAACATGAGCTCAGCCTTGCAGAGGACTGCTACAGAGCCAGTTGGAAGACAGTCTGCATGCAACCTGCGCCATGAGTAAACGGTCACACATAAAGGCTTACCATGAGCCATCTCATCTTACTAAGCTAACATGCTGCTTGTATTTGACCTTTTGACTGTTTTTTTCCCTCTTCTTTCACAATGTTTGTCAACTTGTCACATGACAGTGAATGCATGATTATGTTAAATATGGGCGGAGTGTGAGTTGTCTTTTCTCCGCAAACCACAATGATTACGAGGATTATAATAAAATCTCACCGTTATTTGGAGAGCATTTGTTCATTCATACCATTGCTTCCTTTTATTTGACATAAGATTAATTTATAACTATAGTATGAATGGCAAACAAACTCTTTGTGAACATATAAAGCTTTTTCTTAAATACATTATGCAACAAAATCATGAGACCTATCTCTCTTCACATTTGACTTTAAAGGCCTCTGTCATAAGTATACAACATCACAATGCACCCAAAGGATATCAGTTGAATTAGATTTTATTCCAAAGGGCTGTTCCTCCTTAAGTGATAGCAAATACTTTATGAAAAAAGTATATTCATAATTTGCCTTGTCTAAAGTCTGATTCTTAAAAATGCCTTTTCACAAGAAGGATAAGATTCAATACGATATGTGTAAAACAAAATGATTGTGTCCATAGTGGCCATTTTGTGTCATGATGCTCACCACTAAAGGACATGTTTGGTCGTTCTTTCTCTTTCTTTGCTATGTTGTTTTGCTAAGGCACTCTTTCCTCTTCTTCTCTATCCATTGTTCTCAACCTCGTCACTTCAGGCCATGCTGGCTCTCATGGTGTCTGCGGAGGTCCACCTTGCGTTGGAAGCCCTTGACACAGATCTCACAGCCAAAGGGCTTAAAGCCTGTGTGTTTACGACTGTGTGTGATGAGGTTGGAGCTCTGGCTAAATGCCTTGCCACACACCTGGCATTTGTGGGGCTTCTCACCTAAATAGACACATACAAAGACATGTTTAAACAGTGGCATTATCAAATCTATCAGAATCAAATATCACAGTTTCATTTTGTATTGATGCTCTTGCTGTACAAGTATAAAAAGTATGAAAACGGATAACATGTAACGCATGAGGTATATCTGTGCGGTAAAGTCAGTATCAGTGACTGGGAGGAAAGAATCGTGCCATTGTTAAGATTTGTCAAACATTCATTAGAGACATATTCCACCTGCACAGAGTTCCTTTCACAGAGGCCTTGGCAAAGTAGGAAAACCAGATATGCAAATCAGATGGACATTTGTTTAAGTTTATTTTTCTGATTCATCAGCAGTTATATTACTCTAGGAAACAATTCATGTTAACAGCACCTAGAAAGCAGAGAACTACAGTGTGAGGCAATCACTAACGTTGCTTTTTAGTTTTCTGAGAAATTACAATACAATCAAATCAGTGGTTGGATCCCTAACTTTGGTGCTCTGTGGATGCTCTTCTCTCCTCACCTGTGTGGATGTAGGTGTGTTTCTTCATGTCCGACTTCTGGTGGAACCTCTTTCCACAGTACTGACAGGGGTAGGGCCTGGTGTCGGAGTGGATGAGTAGATGGGTGGAGAGGGTGGAAGAGCGCTTGAATGTCTTTCCACACATCTTGCATTCAAAACTTCTTTCCTTTGTTTAAGGAAACATGTACTTAATTTATCATCTCATCTCAAATATCATTGTCATGAAAGTATGTACGTTAGGCTACTTTTCTATAGAAGTATACACATAATTTAGGGCAATTTGGACAATGTGCCAGATTACACATCTCTGGTTGTCTGTCTTGTCTCCTTAACCATCTCCAACAGGACACTGTGCATTGTGGGTACCTGTGAGTGAACGTTCATGTGTTGCTCCAGACTGACAGCATGGCCAAAGGTTTTCCTGCAGATGCTGCAGCCGAATGGTCTGGTCCCGCTGTGGGAGCGTCTGACATGCACCTCCAAACCATGAGGGGTTGAGAACACCTGCCGTGGCAGAGGAGGACAGGGCTAGGAGGAGCTTTTCATGAAGTCACATGTGTAGTCTTTTAAACAAGTGTTCTGGCAGTCTAATTCTGTATAGGCCCATTAGTTATTGTCAGTTACACAGTGTAAAGAGAAAGCTATGACACCACTCCTGCATATGTACCTTGTCACAGGTGATGCAGTGATAAGTTCCCGAGGTGGGGTAGTAGTGTGTGCTGCAGTCCAGAGGTTGCTGGGGCTCAGGGCTGTGGCTGACTTTAGCCCCAAATAGGCTCCTGGAGTGCTGCAGGAGGGAGGGGAGGAAGCCCATCGTACAAAGGTCATAGGGCGCAGGTACAGAGTCCCAGGTGTAGGAGGGCTTGTAGTATGCAGGGAGCTCTGCCATGTGAGCCTCTGAGGGTAGAAGTAATAAGAAAATTGACTCAATGAACACTTCCTCTGAAAAAACCTGAATCATATGTTGTCCCATTTAGGACCAATAAGGTCCTAAATGTTCTATTATATTCTATTCCCAACGATTTTTGTCTCTTCACAACATCCCAGCCCAGTTGGAGGGTCTCTCACCTGATAAGTAGTATGGTGGTGGAGCAGGGGTAACAGGGTGTCCTGTTGGGTCAGGGTGAAAGGGGACTGGCCGTTCAGGCTCCTGTTCATTTTTCATGTAAGAATAGGTGTCAGGATGAGTGGGCTGACTCAGTGACTGAGGCCTGACTGGAGACTCTGGACTCTTTGGTTCTGACAAGATCAAATCAAATAGAATGTTTTTTGTCACATGGACCGAATACAACAGGTATGGAGTCCTTTTCCAACAATGGAGAGTTAAAAAGTAATAAAATATATTTTTTTATATGAGAAAGGTTTATCTATGAAAATGTACATAAATGTACAGGTAACTGCGAAAATAAAGGAAACACTTGAGTAAATGATGGATAGAAGGTATATTAAAAGCAGGTTCTTCCACACAGATGTGGCTGTGGTTCCGGAGTTAATTGAGCAATTAAAACATCCCATTATGCTAAGGTTCATGTATAAAAATTCCCAGTTTCCCATTATGTTGGCTATCATGGCTAGAAGAAGACATCTCAGTGGTCATGTCCTAATACCCATACTAGCGTACTAAATAGTATGCAAAAAACATTTTTTTTATAGTGTGCGAAATTTAGAAAATAGTATTCCCAATGCATCATCTAATGCACGATTGCGTTGACTCCCGCCATTCGTTCATTTTGGTACAGTGCATCAATTTATCTGATTATCAGCTGTTGTCAAACTGTTGAGTTGGAAAAGACAAGTGAATTAAATTAGATTAAACACCGAAATGAGTATGCAGTTTAAGTATGTACACTGAACTAAAATATAAACGCAGCATGTAAAGTGTTGGTCCCATTCTGATTGGTGGGGCCTGGCTCCCCAGTGGGTGGGCCTAAGCCCTCCCAGGCCCACCCATGGCTGCAGTCATGTGAAATCCATAGATTAGGGCCTAATAAATGTATTTCAATGAACTGATTTCCTTGTATGAACTGTAACTCAGTAAAACATTTGAAAATGTTGCATGCTGCGTTTATATTTTTCTTCAGTATAGTACACTAGTATGGGTATTCGGACACGGCAAATGACTTTGAAACAGGGGTCTCAAAGGGTTTAAAGTGTGTGTGTGTGTGTGTCACCAGATCTCAAGCTAATTGAACACTATGGGAGATTCTGAAGTGGCGCCTGAGACATAGTTTTCCACCACCAACAAAACACAAAATGATGGTATTTATCGTGAAAGAATGGTGTCGCATCCCTCCAATAGAGATCCAGACACGTGTATCACAATCTATGCCAAGGCGCATTGAAGCTGTTCTGGCGGTTCGTGGTGGCCCAACGCCCTATTAAAACGCTTTATGTTGTGTTTCCTTTATTTTGGCAGTTACCTGTACAGTGCATACTCTGACGGCTATTCTTCAGAATTATTTCTCTTTTGCATATCCGTGAAACCAGCCCTAACCGCTCAGTTTCAATAGGCGAATTCCTATGAATTCAAAGAATTCAGTGAATTGTGAACGCATTGACAAATCTGACCATCAATAACAGTCGGAGCATATTTCCCTTGCTTTGGACGATACTTCGTCTAATAGTTCAACAGGTGTTGCCTCTGTCCTCAATTGTATTTATTTTCTATGATGATGTTTAACATACATTTATAAAAGTCCCACTGCATGCTGCAACTCATCATTATGGTTTCACTTTCCTCAAGTCAAATAAATGTAATTTGTTTTTCATTTTTTTTGCAATAGCCTATAGTGGTGCAGATAGAAAAAATACTGATGTCTGTAATGCACAGGGGTGTGAATAAAGGAAATGTAAACTTGTCATTGTCAATTGATGAATTATAAACTGTGGCAATGCATGAAATAACTGGCAAATCATTATACACTTCTCATAATACACTTGTAAAAGTATTGATGAGTCTCCATGATAATCTTGGCATTCTAACTAACCTGTAAATGCAGGGTCCCTCGATTCGGCTTCATCTTCGTGAGATTGGTGCACATTGTAAGATGTGCACCTCTTGTTTTTCACCAAAAAGGATCGTGGCATGACAACGCTGTTGGAAAAAATAATTATGGCAAATGCTTATAGGCATCTCAAAATATTTGAGGTATTATGGAGGCCTAGGCCTAACATGTTATAATGCAGTTTACGAGTCTGTGAACTTTCAAAATGTTTAGGTGGGCTGATATAACATTTTTGAAGGAGTGAGTTTGAGCGAGGGAAACAATGGGCTAAATAAATTATTATATATTTAGGTAGGTTGTTTGACTTTATGCTAACACTAATGTTTTAAATGTAGGCTAAATAAACTGTTGTCCTACATGAATTGTACATTTAAAATAACCAAGCCATACCAACTAATTCCCAGAATATGCCACAAATAAATATGCTGTCAAGTCCAATACAATAGAATGATCAATCAGTATTTGAGTTACCTATTTAAGTATGTAGGCTTATCATGAAATAACGCTGTAAAAGACTGAAAAAAAAGCATATGATAGGCTTGTGATGTTTAAAATAATAATAATACATTACTGACTTGGATCGGCTAATTGTAAAATGCATAAATTTATTTATAACCTAAATTAATCTATCGTAATTTTCTTTATTCGAATTATCAATACACATTTACATAAATTATGCTACAGGAAAAATTCGTTATAATAACATGCACTTGCTGCACTTACCGTTAGTTTATAACAAGTAGGCTAGGTAGGATAGTTGTCATATTACTGTATATTACTGTATATTGGCAATGCTTACTTATTAAAACAATATCCAATAAGTCGAAGTAAAAATATTTCCTAAAATCCTTTCGCAAAACTCAGAATCCAAACCACTGTAAAACATCGCACTTTTTGCTCTTTTCTTTTGCTCCCCTCCCTGATTTTCAATCAGATAGTGTTGTGTTGGAATCTGACTGTGGTTTCAACCAATGAGAGCGCCAACTCGCAGGTGGCAATTTGCGTAGAAAAAACATATATGAATGTTGACACAGCTCCTCGAACTGTTACAAACGATTTTACGTTTCAAACAGTTCACAAATAAATTGAAATAATTATTGAACATCATGTCTCTCACGTGATTATATTTTGTTTGGCATATAATGGTTTTCAAATTGGAAGGAACAAAGGTAATTTCACCAATTACAGAATACTTTACAACTATTAAAATCGATTAGAGAAACAAAAAGAAATCCAATCCAAAAGTTTCACTCATTAGCCTACAACTTGTAATATTTGATTTACAAGATTTACAGTAGTCGTTACATTCTCTGTGTTGTGTAAATAAAATTGCCAATACATAGTCTTGGGTGATTTAAGATTTAAATAAGCAAACTAGACACCAGCTCCTCCATAGATACACACACCAAACCAGTCTCCGATTATTCATGTTTACACAGTCTTGTTTGCACTGGACTGTATTTTGTGTACCTGTCCATCAGTTACTGACATAGCCTAGATTTTTTTTCTCATAACTTTTGTCAGACAGTAGGTCTACTCTATCCAAACTGTCATACATATGTATCTTAATGGATCAGTGCGTTGAAAATAATGAAAATATTATTTTGAATAAAACAAATACAAAGAAGTTATTTTGTGTTACAATAACAGTAAAACAATGAATGTCATCTTTGTAAACTACACTAATATACTGAATCTTGCCAAGACGAGTATTTAAGTGCATGAACTCACACCGTAATGAAGTGTAGAGGCACACTTGCGACATCACGTGGCAGTTTCTCGTCAATACATTTTTCTCATGCAGGACCCTCACATAGAGAATTACACAGATATCATGTTTGTTTTTGTCCCACTCGGGCGTCTGTGAGCGCACGGGGAGCGCCATTGAGGGAGTCTCCTTGTCGAAGTAGTCAATTTTCTACTACTCAGTTGGCAAATAAACTGAAAGAGTGCCTAGTGTTTGCTGGCTAGTATAATTAATTGGCTGATCCCTCCTAATGACCCGGATGGAATCATGTGATCCTGCCTTAACCCAAAGGAAGTCCCACCCAGTTGACTACTTTAAAATGCTTGAAGCCCTCAATGGCGACGTCCATGCCAGAATAGGTTTTATCCATCTGAAGTCCTCTATCTAACTCTATAGAGCCTTCACAAGTCTCTAGTCTAGCGTCTAGATCACCAGTGGTGGTAGTTTGTTAGCTTTCATTCTTGAAAGAACAGCCAGCTGCCACCCGATATAAGCCCAGGCAGGGTAAATGCACTCTGCGAATACCCGTTATAGATCAAGGTTTAATTAGAGCAACCACTCAACTTCAGGACAAATTAAATATAAGGAGAAATAACATCAGCAGAGCTATGGCACCAAACTCTAGACTGAAGAGCTATCCCAGCAACCCCTGCTATTTATACCCAAAGCAACAGTTCAAGTTCAAGTTCAAGATTGATTATTAATCATATATGATATATGTGGAATACACAGTGCAACGAAATTCTTACCTGCATCTTTACCTCTTGACAATGCAACAACAGTAGAATAGTAGGCTAATTAAGTGAATAAAAGAGTACAAAAAATGTAAGCTCAATGGATAGAAATAGGATTATAAGGAGCTCAAATATAATACAAGAAGGCACTCAAACGAATTGAAGTAAGATATTTACACGTGCCGGGGAATTGTGTAATAGATTGTGCAATATTAAATAGACATAGTGTTGTAAAATAAATAGGTGTCCAGTTGCAGCATTCATGTGGTGTGTTGTGTTCGTGCTTATGTGTGAGGGAGTGCATGTGTGTAAAATGCAGGGAGTCAGTGCAAGAGACTGTTGTGCCTGTGGTCAGTCCCGGTTCAACAGCATCCGCTATCAAAATAAAAGTCATCCAATTACAGCCCCACAATAGAAATGTACCTAAGATGATGATAATAATAATTTGGGGGGTGCTTACATTTGTCCTGTTACACGTAATTGTGTAGTGGAAATGTCTAACCCAACTCCCCCAGAGATACCCACAGAGAGTGGGGTCACAGCCAGGGTCCCCATTGTCCACCGCCCCTGGAGCAATTGGGGTTTAATGCCTTGCTCAAGGGCACAGTGGCAGATTTTTTGGCACCTTGTCAGGACCAGGATTTGAACCAGCAACCTTTTGGTTACTTGCTCAAGAAAATGTTTGTGGTTGCTTATGTTTTTCCTATATCACACATATATGTATTATACATATCCCAGTGGGGTCAAAGCCAGGGTCTACCTGAAGCAATTTGGGTTAAGTGCGTTGCTCAAAGGGCCAAGAGCAGCTCAATAGATTTTTCACCTTGTCGGCTAGGATATTGCAAACTAGCAACCTTTCGATCACTGGCCCAACACTCTAACTGCTAGGCTACCTGTCGTCTCATACTGCCATTGTTCGTTCCATAACACGTGTGGACTGCAGCAACTCTAATAGGTTAACAGGACTGTGTATTTTATCCCTTGCCTACTTTGCACTTTTCAGGACACAATTTAGTTAATAAAATGAAGTGTCTATAAAAAGCTAATAGAAAGAGGCTAGAAAGAGGGGAGGCATGGTTTACGGGTGGTTGGTAGCCTAGTGGTTAGAGCGTTGTGCCAGTAACAGAAAGGTACCTGGATCGAATCCCAGAGCTGACAAGATAAAAATCTGTCCTTCTACCCCTGAACAAGGCAGTTAACCCACTGTTCTCTGATAGGCTGTCATTGTAAATAAGAATTTGTTCTTAACTGACTTGCCTAGTTTTATATAAACATAAAACCATGTCTTCTCTCTTTCCAGCAATTTTTTAGGTTGTGAAATAGGGGACCCTGTGTGAAATAGGTTGGGAACTCCTGAATTAGATTGATGTTCACAAATCTTTCTTAATCATATCTGTAGTAACGGTAGTCAAGGAAATCATATTGATGGGCCCCAAAAAGTAGTTCAACTGCTTTGAGTGGAATGCTTGGTTTATGTTGGGTAATGTTTGATCTGTATAAATATGCCTAAGTAGGCTAATAACACCATCAGCTAACATTTTGAAAATATTTCTGTGTTGCATATTTCAATTTGTGAGGTGAGAATGGGATATGATATTGGAGTTATTCAATATAGTGCTACAGATAACTCCTAATGCGTCCATTCTGTTGAGCGCATGCGCTCACTACCTGAGTCACGCGAAAACGCATTACATATAAACTCATCCCTCCACCTGAGAAAAACAATGCTTAATTTCTCGTAGAGTGAGGAAATTAGTAGTTTGGTGCACTAAAATATGATTACAGCAGAATGGAAAAATTTGAATAAGCGTAGCTGTAGCGTTATTTAGATAAATTGACTAGGCAGTGTGCAACTGCAGAGTCTGAATGTCTCAGGGATTACTTTGCGTGCGAGTCAGCGGAGGCTGCTTGCAGAGGAAGGGGCTGTGAGGTGTTCAAGATGGCGGCGCCCTGTGGAGTGCAGCGACTCTGACAGGTAAACAGGTCCATGTATTAAGGTACTTAAATATATAATGGTGAATTTCAGATGTTAAAATGTCATTAATATAAGGCGTGGGCATTATTATGTGTTTCTGATGCTCTTTCATGACTGTCAAATGCATGTTTTGTTTCCCTTCGCCGTAGCTGTTTATAATGACTTGTTTGTTTGGACTGTCAGCTAACGTTAATTCTATTTCTGTAGACGCTGACAATAATGGTTTGAGTCATAGCTAGCTACTTTCATGACCATGCATCTGTTGAAATAGTTTTCAGCTTGCCAAGATTAACTAATGTAAAATACTCGGATACAACAAACCGAGCCCTGCCCATTGTTCCTCCTGAGTTGTTTACGACAGTAAGTGGTCGTTCCAGATAACGTTAGCTAGCTACAGTAGTCTGCATGCTGGCGACACATCTAGCTGGCGTTTAGCCAATAATTCTCAACTCCTCCATAGTGTAGTTGAGAATTCTTGGCTAGTTTGCGTTTGACTGCATAGTGATTTTTACATGGTCAGTTACAGGTGAATGATGTAACGTTCGCTAGCTAGCTATATTTGTTGTATTCAGCTGCAACTTCTTGCAATCTTGCAGCTGCTTTCTGTATCACATTTTGAGCAAAGCTTGAGGCGTAGGCGTCATATGTACTAATTTACCTAGCTAACGTTATATCTCGTTGTATTTGATATTACAGGTACAGTACATTCCTACTTGTAGGCATATTCTGTTGTATAACTAGATGGCCATAGGTAATTCATCACATGCAACCGTAAATAAAAAGGAATAACATAACATTATCTTGTATTTGCTACCTAGCTACTGTACTACTCTAAATTATGATACAAGTTGCATTACTAGGCTAGATAGGGTGTCCCTTTGCAGTTGGCTATTTAGTGCAATAGACTAACTCATTATCCTCCCTCCTGAGCACTAGCATCGAATAGTCCCTGCGATATGCTACTTTTCAGGGAAGTCAGGAACCAATATACACAGTCAGTTAGGAAAGCAAAGGCTATCTTTTTCAAACATCCTGCAGCACTAGTTGCAAAAAGTTTTGGGACACTAAAGTCCACCCCTGCATCAACTGGCCCAAACCCCCGCCTGCTTCTCCTTCACCCAAAATCCAGACAGCTGATGTTCTAAGAAAGCTGCAAAACCTGGACCTGTACAACTTAGCTGGGCTAAACAATCTGGAAAATTATCCGCTGCCATTGTTGCAACCCCTATTACTAGTCTGTTCATCCTCTCTTTCGTATCGTCTGGGATTCCTAAAGATTGGAAAGCGGCGGTCATCCCCCTCTTCAAAGGGGGAGACACTCTAGACCCAAACTGTTACAGACCTGTATCTATCCTACCCTGCCTTTCTAAAGCCTTTGAAAGCCAAGTGAACAAACAGATCACTGACCATTTCGAATCCCACCGTACCTTCTCCGCTATGCAAATCCGGTTTCCGAGCTGGTCACGGGTGCACCTCAGCCACCCTCAAGGTCCTAAACGATATCATAACTGCCATCGATAAAAGATAGTACTGTGCAGCCGTCTTCATCGACCTGGCCAAGGCTTTCGACTCGGTCAATCACCATATTCTCATCGGCAGACTCAACAACCGTGGTTTCTCTGACTGCCTTGCCTGGTTCACTAACTACTTCTCTGATAGAGTTCAGTGTGTCAAATCGGAGGGCCTATTGTCCGGACCTCTGGCAGTCTCTGGGGGTGCCACAGGGTTCAATTCTCAGGCTGACTCTTTTCTCTGTATATATCAATGATGTCGCTCTTGCTCCGGGTGATTCCTTGATCCACCTCTACGCAGAAGACACCATTCTGTATACATTTGGCCCTTCTTTGGACACTGTGTTAACAAACCTCCAAACAAGCTACAATGCCATACAACACTCCTTCCGTGGCCTCCAACTGCTCTTAAATGCTAGTAAAACGAAATGCATGCTCTTCAACCGATCACTGCCTCCACCCGCCCGACTAGCATCACTACTCTGGACGGTTCTGACTTAGAATATGTGGACAACTATAAATACCTAGGTGTCTGGCTAGACTTCCCGACTTATGTCCAATCCAAAATTAAATATAGAATCGTCTTCCTATTTCGCAACAAAGCTTCCTTCACTCATGCTGCCAAACACACCCTCGTAATACTGACTATCCTACCGATCCTTGACTTCAGTGACGTCATTTACAAAATAGCCTCCAACACTACTCAGCAAATTGGATGCAGTCTATCACAGTGTCATCCGTTTTGTCACCAAAGCCCCATATACCACCCACCATTGTGACCTGTATGCTCTCGTTGGCTGGTCCTCACTACATATTTGTTGCCAAACCCACTGGCTCCAGGTCATCTTTAAGTCTTTGCTAGGTAAAGCTCCGCCTTATCTCAGCTCACTGGTCACCATAGCAACACCTACCCGTAGCAGGAGCTCCAGCAGGTATATTTCACTGGTCATCCCCAAAGCCAACACCTCCTTTGGCCGCCTTTCCTTCCAGTTCTCTGCTGTCAATGACTGGAACGAACTGCAAAAATCACTGAAGTTGGAGACTTCTATTTCCCTCACTAACTTTAAGCGTCAGCTGTCAGAGCAGCTTACCGATCGCTGCAGCTGTACACAGCCAATCTGTAAATAGCCCATCCAACCAACTACCTACCTCATCCCCATATTTGTTTTAGTTTCTGCTCTTTTGCACACCAGTATTTCTACTTGCACATCCTCATCTGCACATATCACTCCAGTGTAAATTGTAATTACTTCGCCACTATGGCTTATTTATTGCTTTACTTCCTTACTTCATTTGCACACACTGTATACAGATGTTTCTATTGTGTTATTGACTGTACGTTTGTTTATTCCATGCCTAACTCTGTTGTTTTTGTCGCACTGCTTTGCTTTATCTTGGCCAGGTCGCAGTTGTAAATGAGAACTTGTTCTCAACTGGCCTACCTGGTTAAATAAAGGTGAAATTAAAAAATCAGGTCCATTGTTGCAGATTGTGTTGAGGACTAGGGAACAATGACAGAATTATTATAAAATCCTAGTCCAGTTGAGTCCATAGATCTAGCCTCAGGCTTCAAATGGATTTTGTTTGTGAAATGATTTGTGAGAGAATGGGGGTGGCGCTTAACGGCTTGCACACAGCCAAATGTAATTTCCAGTGTTTACATGGAAGTGCATGGGGATGCATAAAGGCTCTTTGTGTTCTCCAGAGCTGCTGCTGCTTGAGGTCACTCTGAGGGTTGTTCCTGGTTGTGCCACTGACTGTGGCTCTGGCCCTGCAAGTTTGAAAACACCCTAATTCAACACACCCGTTAGGCTCCCGAGTGGCGCAGCGGTCTAAGGCACTGCATCTCAGTGCTAGAGGCGTCACTACAGACACCCTGGTTCGAATCCAGGCTGTATCACAACCGGCCATGATTGGGAGTCCCATAGGGCGGTGCACAATTGGCCCTGCGTTGTCCGGGTTTGGCCGGTGTAGGCCAACATGAAAAATAATTTGTTCTTAATTGACTTGCCTAGTTAAATAAAGTAAAACAAAAAAATATTAAAACCCTAGACCAATGCTAAGACCAAGGAGCTAATTGATCCCTTGGGAGACTAGTGGGGGAGAGCCTCAGTAACAGAGTAGTCTATAGGCTAACAGTTGTGCCTGCCTTCTCAGCAGGGCCACACACTAAAGATCAAAACGGGAGTAGCCTAGTTTCAAGATGGAGTGTCAGAAATAGGTTAGGCCTATAGCCTTCCTCCTCTAAGGTAATGCTGTCATTGGAATGGGAGTAGGAGTTAAGAAAACAATAACATGCTTGCCGTTTTTCTCCCACATATAGGAAGAAGAGGATACCTAGTCATTTGTACAACTGAAATGTGTCTTCCGCATTTAACCCAACCCCTCTGAATCAGAGGTGCGGTGGCTGTGTGGTGTCAGCTCGGGGATTTGATCTTGCAACCTTTTAGGTTACTGGCCCAATGCTTCTACCCACCAGGGACCATGGGTGATTGACATCCGGGTGATATTGACCTGCCTATCATAATTATTTATGCCCACTTGTCAGCTGGAGATTTGGATGCCTCCTTTGGCCTCTTTTCCTTTGAAAGTTTGAGTCACTGAGATGGAGAGAGATTATGTGAACACTCAGAATATTATGTCAAACCACTGTTAGCTGGAGAGGAGATTATTTTCTCTGACTCGTGTATTAAGCATGGTTGTTTAAGTTGTGGGCACAGAGATAACTAAGATTGTGTTTTTGTCTGTTCCATTGGGCCAAGTGTGGTCTGATAAATGTATTTAAATTTGTCAGTGTTTCACTGCTTTGAAACGATTGTGCTAGATTTCTCATGGCTATATTAAAAGCACACTGTGTACCTATCGGTGGCCTTATTTATACCCTTAGCAATTAGGAGATACATATTGGTATTATTAGGCTTGTTACAATGTATCTAGCTACAGTAGGCTAAGTGCCATTAATAACATTGCTATTTTCCTTCATTTTGTCTGTGCTCTGTATGACTTTTTTAGATTAGGCTTTACGAGGGTCATATTCATATGTTAATACAATTGATGCTTTTCTAGAATCCCGGCGGTGTGAAGTTGTATCTAATAACCTACATATCACTGAAGTTCTCTGACTTGTGTTGAGTCAGGTTTGACCCTGTCCTGTTGCTTGCTCTGTCCTGTAGTGGTGCCTGGAGACTGTATTGGCCGGAGGCTCAGGGAGCCCTCCAGGCAGGGCAGCAGGACACTGTGAGAGACACGACTGGGACACCCCCCCCCCCCCCCCCCCCCCCCCCCTCCTACCTCCCCCTCCACCACTGTCACCATGGCGAGAGAGCAGCCCAACGTAGGGGACCTCCTCCCTCTCCTGGAGTCCTCTGACATCCACCAACTGGAGGAGATTAAAGGCCTTATCAATGAGAATCTCAGCACTGGTGATAACTTGGCTTTTTAATACGTTGTTTTTGGACTTGGACAGTCAGCCTTTTATCCTGTACTCTGATTGTATTAGAGGGCTCTGGTCATTTCAATTATGCAGCCATATTGTGGATGTTGGGACTACGTTAAATATTTCCTCCTCTCTGTGCAGAGCGAGGGGCCATGCTGCTGAATGGACTGGTGGACTACTTCCTGGAGACTAATTCGGCCCAGGCCATTCATATTCTCTCCTCTGTCAGAGAGCCACATGATAAGGTGAGATCTGTCGAAACCCACCATCACCTTATATTGCAAAAGTCTGTAACCCCATTTTTTTCATCAGATGTTAATTCAATAACTTAAACTCATGTATTCATTGTTTCACAATGCATATGATTGTCTTATAGCTCAATGTTTTTCATTTACCCACCACAGCACCTACTGGACAAGATGAACGAGTGTATGACCAAACAGGCCTGCCGGCTGCCTACCCTCACCCTGCTAGGCCACGTGGTCCGCAAGCAGCCTTCCTGGATCCACAAGATCGCCCGCTACCCGCTGCTTCTCTCACTGCTTAAATGCCTCAAGGTAAGAGGGAAAGATGGGCCATTAGCCACAGAGGTCTCCTATATAGATGGCTTTTGTAAAATAAAATATATAAAAAAATACTTGGAAGCACAAGCTTATTAAATCAAGTGTCCTGGACATCTTTCATATGTATGCTAATGTTGAATGTTTTTCTTCCCGTTGTGTACAGACGGATTTAGACGTGGTGGTCCTCATAACTGGAGTCCTGGTGTTGATCACTCTGCTCCCCATGATCCCCCAGGCTGGCAAACAACACCTGTATGAGTTCTTTGACATCTTTGGTCGCCTGGCTTCCTGGAACCTGAAGAACCCAGGTAATCCCTGAGAAAAGACTCCGAGGAGCTATTTTATTAAGATAGAAGACAATAAAAATATTGGAAATGGTTGAGAGCCATGCATGGTTTTAGATGGACTGTTTTTGTTCACACTGCCTCTGACCTGACATCATGTTACTCTTGCTTCCCCCAGGGCACATCTCCGAGGTGTACCTCATCCACCTACACGCCAGTATCTACTCGCTTTTCCACCGTCTCTACGGCATGTACCCCTGCAACTTTGTGTCCTACCTGCGCTCCCACTACAACATGAAGGAGAACATGGACACCTTTGAGGAAGTGGTGAAGGTGAGACTTGAGATTTTGCATTTGAGCAATCTTTAATTTAGTTTTTTATTCTATTAATTTTGGCTTCAGGAAGATGTTCTACCCATAGAAATTGATCTAATCCTTTGTGCTTTCCCCAAAATGTTTCAATGTATTTTTTTGCAGCCAATGCTGGAACATGTCCGTATACATCCAGAACTAGTGACTGGAACTAAAGACCATGAGCTTGATCCCACCAGGTCAGTCAATCACAGCTCTCCAGCTTCACTCGTTTATGCACCATATTCTGTCAACCAAAAAAAGCGCTTATCTGCTGACAAATTAGAGATTAATATTATTACATAGTTTTCCTCAATGTGATTGACCGTGCTGGACCTCTGCAGGTGGAAGAAGTTTGAGATTCATGACATCGTTATAGAGTGTGCCAAAGTGTCTCTGGACCCCAAGGAGGCGTCGTGTGAGGAGGGCTATGCGACCATGCCCGGGAACTTCTACCCCCACCCGGAGCTTCGCCCACAAGAGTCCGTCTCCAGCCCCTACACAGACTTCCTCAACAGCTATGGTGAGAACACACCCCCTCCCTCACCTCCCATTGGTGGATAGGAATGTCATAAGTTTGCTTGGTGTTCTCACTGTTCATTGTTCATGTCTAAAATGTGTTGTGTTTTTTTTTCACTGAGTCACGTGAATTCTCAGACTATCAATCATCTGAAATGTGTCTAATGTTGTTTGGCTGCCAGACGCATTAGTTGGATTGTAATTATGACTTGTCATGAGGTGATGGTGTTGTTGATAACAATGGTGAATGAATGGAAGATTTAACACATGGATATGTGAGTCAGACTGATTTGATTATTTTCCTCTCCTCCCCACAGGAAGCTCCTCTTCAACCCCTTTCTCTACCCCCCACCAGCCACTGGCACCTCCCCTGTCCCTGGCCCCTCTCCCAGGGACACAGTCCTTGTATCGCAGCCCCCAGACGTCCAGAAGTCAGGTAACATATAGTCACACAGCATTTCTGTTGCCCAACATTTCACTGCACTGACCTATAGTAATTGTGTCCAGATTAGTCCCTAGATGGAAACAGGGTTGGTTGGAGAGTGTCAGCCTGAGTGGGCAGCCACTGCTATCTGCTGCTTCTCTATTCACTTCTTCTTGTTTTGCAGAGTTTGTTTACACTTGATATATTGGCTGTGTCAGACGCTGGTTAGTCAATTGTCCCTGATCCCACTGCACCCCCCCCCCCCCCTCCTGTCCGGGCCTATGAATTGCCCCCTTTATTTCAGAGAGTGGTGGGAGCGAGTGCTTCGGGGGGGGGGGGGCTTTGAATCATTGGCGCAGGCGGTGGTGTCAGGCCTTAGAAAGCAGAAAACATGCCCTCACGCCCCCGCCCTGCCACTCTACTGTGGTCTGTCACAGGGGCTGGTTGCCCTGGCGACACTGTCTGTCCCTCTCTTTGTGAGCCACCCACGCAGGGGGTTCTGGTGTTGTTCAGCCCTCTGGGTCTGTCTGAGGATTCGTTGGTAGGAAACTGAGATCCTGGAAAACACTAGCCTAATTTCCAGATACAATTTTATAGTATACTACATCTGTCATTATCAAACATTTAATTATGCTTATGTGTAATTATCACTTAACCTGTAACATTGAATGTCTTCCTATAGAACTCTAGCTGTGAACTCGACTCCACCTGTGGGGTAAAGGAACTTTGGAGTCCCTCCTCCCTGTGTGGCATGGCCACTCCCCCTTCCTCTAGGGGCATGTCACCCAACCAAGAGCTCTCCCATAGTGCCTCTCACCTCCCAGGCCACCGCCTCCACAGCACATCAGGTGACAAGGGATCATATTACAACATAGTCAGGTCCATCATTATTTGTACCCTTGATGAAGAGGACAAAAAATACTACAATAAATAATACAAATACTGAGCTATTTTGTATGCTTTTAAAAAAATTGTTTAACAAGTAATAATAAAAAAGATATGGGTCAATGATTGCCTCTCCTGCTTTCAGTAATCTAGCACCCTCCCCTTGCGATAAATGGTTTATTCAATTGGAGAACACTTTGGGAGGGATATTAGACCATTCCTCCATACAGAATCTTTCCAGATCCTTCATTTGTTCTTATGGACTGCCCTCTTCAATTCAAACCACAGGTTTACAATGAGGCTCAAGTCTGGAGACTGAGATGGCCATTGCAAAATGTTGATTTTTTTTTTGTGGACAATTAACCATTTATTTGGATTTTGATTAGTGCTTGGGATGATTGTCTTGTTGAAAGATTCACTTGCGGCCAAGTGTCATCCTCCTGGCAGAGGCAACCAGGTTTTTGGCTACTTGTTAAGGTCAACAGCATCATGAACTTTACCAAGGGCCCCCCCAGGACCAATGGTCTAATATCCCTCCCAATGTGTTCTCCAATCTCATAAGAGATTTTAGAAAAAGTCTGTCTTTACCCTCGCAGGGTGTATTGAAAACAGGGGTGCCAATAAGTTTGACCCTTATCTTTTTTTTAAATATTACTTGTCAAACAAAATATTTCTCTGAGCAGTTGTGTTAGCATAAAATATAATTTCCCCCTTTTTTTGCATACAAAATAGCGCAGTATTTATTTTTTGCTCATCTTTATCAGGTCGATAACTAATGGTTCCCTTGACTGGATTAAGTGTTGTGGGATTTATATAGATTGAATAAACAATATTGATTTGTATGATATAACATGCTGTAGAAAATGATCCCAACATGCGTCTTTACACCTTTTATACTATGACGTACGATCTGTCTTCAACTTTTCTGTGTACACTATTTGTATTGATTAAGGATCCCCATTAGGTCCTGCCAAGGCAGCACCTACTCTTCCTGGGATCCTGCAACGTTAAGGCAGTTAAACAGTTTAAAATATTATGACATTTCATAACACTTTACCCAATACATTTAATGTGTTCCCTCAGGCCACTACTATAGGGTGGCAGGTAGCCTAGTGGTTAGAGCTTTGGACTAGTAACCGAAAGGTTGCAAGATCGAATCCCCGAGCTGACAAGGTAAAAATCTGTCGTTCTGCCCTGAACAACGCAGTTAACCCACTGTTCCTCGGCCGTCATTGAAAATAAGAATTTGTTCTTCTCTGACTTGCCTAGTTAAATAAAGGTAAGATAAAATACTCCACGATCACATATTTACAATACAACATCCGTGTGTGTGTGTAATCGTGTGTGTGTCCACAGTCCCAGCTTTTCCATAAGGTGTATTTTTATGTTTAAAAAAAATCTGATTCTACTGCTTGCATCAGTTACCTGATGTGGAATAGAGTTCCATGTAGTCATGGCTCTATGTAGTACAGTGTGCCTCCCATAGTCTGTTCTGGACTTGGGGAATATGAAGAGACCTCTGGTGGTATGCATGGGTGTCTGAGCTGTGTGCTAGTAGTTTAAACAGACACCTCGGTGCACTTCTTACAAAAACAAGTAGTGATGAAGTTAATCTCTCCGCCACTTTGAGCCATGAGAGATTTAAATGCATAGTATTGTTAGCTTTCCGTGTATATTTAAGGGCCAGCCGTGCTACCCTGTTCTGAGCCAATTGTAATTTTCTGAGGTCCCTCTTTGTGGCACCTGACCACACGACTGAACAGTATTCCAGGTGTGACACAACTAGAGCCTGTTAAAAAGGCAGAGCAGCGCTTGATAACGGACAGACTTCTCCCCATCTCAGGTACTGTTGTATCAACATGTTTTGACCATGACAGTACACAATCCAGGGTTACTCCAAGTGGTTCAGTCACCTCATCTTGCTCAATTTCCAAATTATTTATTACAAGATTGTTGTGGTTTAGTGAATGATTTGTCCCAAATACAATGCTTTTAGTTTTTTAAATATTTAGGTTGAACTTATTCCTTGTCACTCAGTCTAAAACTAACTGCAGCTCTTAAGTGTTGCAGTGATTTCACTCGCTGTAGTCGCTGATGTGCATAGTGTAGTAATCGACATACGTAGACACACTGGCTTTACTCAATGCCAATGGTATGTATTTAGTTTAAGTTTGAAAAAAGTAAGGGGCCTAGACAGCTACCCTGGGGAATTCCATTTAAAAATATATATATATAATAAAAATTGCATGCCCTCCGAAAACTGGTTCTAACTTTGTGATATTAATATTCTGACACTGACAGTATGTAGACTTATTCAGGAAAAGTCACGGATGGAGGGGAACTTAAAAAATGACGGTGTAAAAAAAAAAAAAAGGATATTAATGAGCAGTGAAAATGACTGCTTTAGCAGTTCTAGTGTTAATCCTACATGACATTTTGGTTGTTATTTTCTCCTAATTGCTGGGTTCTGTCAGCAGGTGGCAAAGGCACGCCTGCCTCCAGCACTCCTGTCACCTCCTCCCCACCCCACACCCCCTCTGATTTCCCTATCATCCCCCTGCTCTCCAACACCACCAGTCCACCACAGAAGGTACAATATGACATCAATTCCCACAATGGGCATTCTGGCCTTTTGTAGTGTAGAGAACTTGGGAGGACTTCCTTGTTAAATTAAACTTGCGAATAACACAACTGTTCACTTTCAGGATGGTCACCCTGTAGAAGCAGCCAAACACAGCCTGGTGAGGCAGGAACCAATCAGAGATCCTGAAAAAGATCCTGAAAAAGGGGGAGAAGTCATCAACAGAGGTCTGTGATCATGAAAAAATGTGAAAATGGATATTACAATTTGTATGCTTTTTACAAAGTCCTTGGTTTTTAAACATTGTCAGTCCATGTTCTCTGTTTTACATAAAACAATGTTTATTGGCTGTCTTTTGCATACTAGATGTAGGTGGTGGTGGTGAGATCGTTTCCATGACGCTGTCAGTCTTTATGAAGGAGCATGAGCTTCAGCAGAGGACAGAGAGGGAAGAGAGTGAGTACAAGGATTGAGAATCAGAGTGAGCTGGTCTAAATGAGGTTGACATAACATTTCAGTTAAATGAGAGTGAACCATATACACTACATTACCAAAAGTATGTGGACACCTGCTCGTCGACCATCTCATTCCAAAATCATGGGCATTGATATGGAGATGCCCCCCCCCCTTTGCTGCTATAACAGCCTCCACTCTTATGGGAAGGCTTTCCACTAGATGTTTGGACATTGCTGCGGGGACTTACTTCCATTCAGCCATGAGCATTCGTGAGGTCGGGCACTGATATTAGGCCTGGCTTGCAGTCAGCGTTCCAATTCATGGGTGGCCCCATGTTCAATGGGGCCACCCTGTAGAAGCAGCCAAGGTCAGGGCTCTGTGCAGGCCAGTCAAGTTCTTCCACACCAAACTCGACAAACCATTTCTGTATGGAACTTGCTTTGTGCACAGGGGAATTGTCATACTGAAACAGGAAAGAACCTTCCCCAGACTTTTGCCACCAAGTTGCTCCATAGTCTAATCTTCTAGAATGTCATTGTGTGCTGTAGCTTTAAGATTTCTCTTTACTGGAACTAAGGGGCCTGAAAAACAGCCCCAGACCATTATTCCTCCTCCACCAAACTTGACAGTTGGTACTATGCATTGGGGAAGGTAGCGTTCTCCTGGCATCTGCCAAACCCAGATTTGTCTGTCGGACTGCCAGATGGTGAACCGTGATTCAACACTCCAGAGAATGCGTTTTCACTGCTCCAGAGTCCAAGCTTTACACCACTCCAGCTGACGCTTTGCATTGCACATGGTTATCTTAGGCTTGTGTGTGTCTGCTCGGCCATGGAAACCCATCTCATAAAGCTCCCAACAAACAGTTCTTGTGCTGACGTTTCTTCCAGAGGCCGTTTGGAACTCGGTGTGTGTTGCAACCAAGGACGGACCATTTTTACACGCTTCAGCACTCGGCGGTCCTGTTCTGTGAGCTTGTGTGGCCAACCACTTCGTGGCTGAGCCGTTGTTTCCACTTCACAATAACAGCACTTACAGTTGACCGGGGCAGCTCTAGCAGGGCAGAAATTTGACGAACTGACCTGTTGGAAATGTGGCATCCTATGACGGTGCCATGTTGAAACTCACAAAGCTCTTCAGTGAGGCCATTCTATTGCCAATGTTTGTCTCTGGAGATTGCGTGCCTGTGTGCTCGATTTTTATACACCTGTCAGTAACGGGTGTGGCTGAACTAGCCGAATTCACTCATTTGAAGCGGTGTCCATATACTTTTGTGTGTGTACATTTCATAGAAATAATCACCATTGACTCAAAAGCCTGTTCCACTACAAGCCTCATGTCTCCCGTTTTACTTCTCCAAAAACTCACCAGCTGCCATCTCAGAGGAGCTCCTGAAAATCACGGAGGACAAGCGGGACTTGGCCGGCCTGAGGGGCTTTGATTCCCTGTTCTACCGCACCACCGAGACCCTGACAGGTACCCAGGAGAAGCCCCTGCTCAACCCCCCACTGGGCGGCCCCGTGCCGCCCCGGGACCCCCACAATGCTGTGTCGACCTCAGACAATGCACTGGAGAATACCCAGGGGGCTATTGGTGGAGATGGGGACAGTAGTAGGGGCTCGGCCCTGGACCAGTCCTGGTCTATTGAACCTGTGTGTCCTTTCAGCCCCATCCAACACCATCTCCACCAGAGCCTCTCTGCCCTGGAGGATGAGGTGGCCAAGTTCGGTGGCCTTTTCTCGCCAAGCCGCCCAATGAAGAACCCCTCCCTGCCCTATGAGGCCCTGTTTGACCTGGCTCTGCCCCGGGCTGCATCCCTCTTCGTTGGGAGGAGGACGTCGGAAGCCCGGGGCAGAGCTGCCCTGGAGAGGCTGTGCCAGCGGCAGGAGAGACTGGAGGACCGGGAGGAGGAGGGCGAGGGGATGGTGTCTGCTTCCCCCCTGGAGGTGCTAGATCACCTTGTTCAGCAGGGCAGCGACACCCACGACAAGGTGCTCAAGAGGTGAGGGGGCCAGCTTTTACTATCTATCAGGTCACAACTGTCTGATCAACTTTATGCCAATCAGTCTCTATCAAAACCATTAATAATGGGTTGCCTTAGTACCTAGTCCAAGAACATGAGTTTCTGTGTGCTGGAGGCAAGGGGAAGACCGAGTGTATGTGATGTGAACCTCACTGTGTGGAATTGGGCTGGGTTCTTTCCAGTCCATTGCCCTAGCCCACAGGAAATGCTCAGTGGAGAACTACAGGCATTGTCTGACACTCTCCACTCCCCTCCTGCACGCACACACACACACCGTCCTCGCTCCTAAGCCAATAATACAACAGCAGAGTTGGCGTTCTGTGCAGAACGATCTGGCTTTGCACGTTTCCCCCCCACCTCTTTAGTATCTTCCCCAAAGATGAATGGCAGGCCATGCCCTGTTTGAGGGATGTAATTCACTGGGACAGAGGGCCTACACACACAAAAGTGTGTCTCCAAGCCCAGATGGGTCGAGAAGGCCGGGATCTACCATTCAGGTCTTTTATATGGGGTCTGATGTACTGTCCCAATGCTGCCCCTGTTGAGCTGCCCCTGTTTTTTTTCTCTTACAGATTACCTTTGCCAAGCAAGTCAGCTGACTGGACACATTTTGGAGGTAAAGAACCAGCACCAGAGCACTGCAGGAACACTGGACTAGCTAGTGCAACAGGGGAATGCTGAAAGCTTTCAGCTTATTTAGGCCTCATGATGTGTTTACCATACAATGACGACAATGTAGTTTTCCTACATCATACAGAAACAGAGGGCATCTTACAATATGCTCACACTTTTCTGCCATTGAAATCCTTTGGTGGGCTTCTGAAACGTTTATTTTATTATTATACATTTTTGGGATGGAAACGCCTTCAGTAAACTTAAACAACTAAAACCTGATATAAAGTATGTAGAAAAGATAATGGATCACCAAAGTAAAATCTGGACAGTCATGGAGAATTTTAAAATAAAATAATCCAAAAACACGGCATCCAGCTAAGCCCCTTTTTGATCCTGGAAAAAACCTGGACTCATTAAGTACCTTGGAGGTAGAATAGCAATAATAAAGACAAGCAGAGTTCACATGATCCTAGATGCTATATGAGAATCAGATCCTCTCTGGATGGGTACAAGGGGCTCTGTCTTAACCATCTCTAGCTGCTGAGCACTGTATAACAGCCTTGTCTGGGCCAAAACTCCCTCTCTGCTTGCCAAATATTGGAATTGAATAAGATCCCCTGGTTATACAACTTATAGAAGTAATGTATAAGTGATTGTGAAGCCAACTCCACCAAGAGCTTATGTAAGCTCCCGGAGCCAGTATATTTTATGTACACCTACTCAGTTCCCTCTTTCCTCTTAGTTTGACTACATAGAGTGCACTAGTCATACAGCTTTCATTCATTAATAAAAGATGATGAATAATCAATGTTCAAGATATTTTAGCCCAGAATAGCATTAGAGATGGAACTGTGAGTAGGAATAATCAGAAATAAGGTCAGAAATACAATCAAGCAACTCAATATTAGGTGTTCTTAATGTTTGGTACACTCTGTGTAAATACAGTCTATCCTGATTTATCTGTCTATGACCACACCATTTTCCTGGTCATTAACCCTGTCCTCCCTGCCCCAGGCTCTGCTCCGCTGGACGAGCTGCACACGTTGCGTAGCCAGCTGCTCCTGCTGCACAGCCAGCTGCTGTACGAGCGCTACAAGAGGGAGCAGCACGCCGTCCGCAACCGACGTCTACTGCGCCGCGTCATCAACGCCACTGCACTGGAAGAGCAGAACAATGCTATGGCAAGAACGCTCCTCCCTTCCCTGGATTTGTCCCGTAGCTTCTCAGAACCAGCTCAAATCTGTTTGGAGATTCCAACCTCCCTAACTGAAAGCGGTTATCATTCAAAGAAGCAGGAGCCTGCTCTTGACCCATTTCACTCGCTGACTTTGTTATACTCACTCACACATGCATGTGAGGGTTCAGTAGATTATTGTAGGTTTTCCTCTGTGTTGCATATGGTGGAGGGGGGGGGAAACATGTTTTATTAAATCATATGACATTGTAGATTACTTCAGAAACAGTGAGTGGTGTGTCATCCTGGCTCCCTGTTTTGTGTGTCCGCCTGAAGAAGGACCAGCTGGACCTGCAGAGTGTGGACGTGGTGACTCTGAAGGAGAGTCTGCAGGTGGAGCAGCAGCGCTGCAGACAGCTGTGGGATGACAGAGAGACTGTGGTCACCAGACTACACAGCCAGGTCCGCCAGCTACAGCAGGGCCGGGACGACTACTACACCAAGAACCAGGAACTGCAGGTAGACGCATGACCACATTTACACACACACAGAAGACCGTATATCATATCTTCCATGCACTGTGTTGAATTCTCTCTGCTCTGGAATGTCCTCTCCAGAGTCAGTTGAATGAGTATCAGAAGAAGATGACTGACCTGGAGGCAGACCTACAGAGAGCCAACAACAAGGTGTGTCACACAGGGCACCTTCTCAACCAGATGACCATCAAGGTGAGGCACCTCACCTTGCTCTGCTCTGTAAAGTATCAGTCAGCTGCTTTATGTGCATAGATTAAAGGACTAAGAAGCTTGTTTTTTGTTTCCATAAATCAACCAAACAGAGGGCTTTGTGGGTGTTTGTCTCCCTTCTGATTGGTTATGTGTGTTCTTCAGCTGAGCACCAGTGAGAGCACCCAGCAGCAGATGAGTTTCTTGAACAAGCAGCTGCTGCTCCTGGGGGAGGCCCACAAGCTGGATGTACTGCAGCAGCAGCATACGGGCTCAGACAACACCAAGGTAGGGGGGGGCCACAGACGGGGGGAAAAATAACCGACTCGATAGCATGTGTAGAATCTGAATCAGTGAAAAGTTGCTATGGATTTCTCTTTCTGTAACCACCATGAGAGAATACCCGTCTTCCATATTGTGTTCCATTGTAGTAAAAGTTGTCTGAGGCCTGTTCCCATACGTATGTATTTGGAAAAGAACAACAACCTACAGATACCAGACAATACCAAACTAGTTTACAGTCCCCTGCCACCACCATCTCTCTATCCCTGCAGGAGGCCCAGATGGTGCAGGCGTCCTGGGGGAAGGAGGTTGAGAGGCTGAGGCAGAGCCTGCTGCAGCAGGGCCAGAAGCTGGAGGCAGCGCAGCAGAGGGTGGGTGAGCTGGAGACTCAGCTCACCAAGAAGGAACACCTCATCGTGGAGCAGAAGAAGTTCCTGGAGGATGTCAAGGGCCAGGCCAAGTATGTGCGCTCTGGGTTTAAAGGTGGAAAAGGCCTCAGACTTATTTGGATCAAAGCAGTTGGATTGTGTTTTTCTGTACAAATATATGTGTTAGCATAGCAGCTTGTCTCTGTAAGCGTGTGATATGAACATATCTGTCTGTGCAGGGGTGAGCTGCAGGCGTCAGAGAGCAGGTACCAGGCCCAGAGGAGAGCGACGCAGCTCCTGCAAACGGAGCTGCTGCACCTCTATAGCAGGCTAGAGATGGAGGGTCATGCCTGCCTTACCACAGCCTCAGCAGCAGGGGGCAGCAGTACCGATCCTGGCCCTCCTATAGACTCTAGGTGAGATGGCAGTCAAACTGTTAAAGTTACATTTTCTTACTTTATTGCTGTGAATGCACATGCAGAAATGTGTGTTTATGCCATTGGAAGCCAAATGTATATTAAAGTAATCACCCATGTTTTCCTCTGTTGCTATGGTAATGGCAGTATCATGGAACCAGATGGACCTGTCACATTGGGGACCAATGAGTGGTCTGATGACAGCAGACCATCTCAGTCCCCACGGGGCAACGGCAGCACTTTATTGCCAGGGCAACCAAAGGCGAACAACCAACCCAAAGCGTCCCCTGTCAACTCCGCCAGCAGCATCCAGGACATCCCCCCGCCTCTCCTTGTGGAGCCCTCTTTTTTCTGTCCCCATGCTCCCCTGGCCACCCCGCTGCCCCCTGACGCCGCCCCCCTCACCGTTGGCTCCTACCCCAGCGCCAACAGCTTCCTGGGCATGAGGGCGCGGGAGCTGTTCCGGAACAAGAGCGAAAGCCAGTGTGACGAGGAGCCCCCCCACCTGGCCGGCCTTTCACAGGGCCTGAAGACTGAGCTGTGTGTGGAGCCCTTATTTCCCCCACTGGGGAATGCTCTGACATGTCCTGTCTCTGTCCCTACCCTTGCCCCTGTCCCTGCCCCTGCCCCTACCCTTGCCACTGTCCCTGCCTCTATAGTAGGGGCCCCTCTCACTGTGCCTGCCAAGGAGCACCCGCCTGAAACCAGGCAAAGGGCTATCAAGCAGGAGAGTCCTAGGAGGAAAATGGGAGGAGCAAGGGGAGGGGAAGCGGAAGCGGCAGCGGCCAGCGCAGCACAACCCAAACAGCAATTTAGGATTATGGACTACAACGAAACACAACAAGAGCACAATTAAAGAGACACCAAACTGAGAGAGAAGAGGTTGTCTGGAGCAAGAGCTACAAGCAGTAGAACCATAAGAGTTGAAGACAAAGCTCTGTTAAATTCAGTGTTATCCCATTCCCTCAAGTGGACAACAGGATTTGAACCACTGATTGATTTAATCCCAGATTTAAAGATGGGAATGAAGGTTTAAATAAGGTCATTTAACAATCTACCAGCAGAGACCACATTATATATCTGGTCTGATTGCAGTTATACTTAGACATTTATATACTTAGACATTTGGGAGTTATATTTTCAGGAAACAATTTCATATAAATAGAGACCCTATTTCCAAATTTGTTGTTTGAAGTTATAAGAATATGCCATATTGGGTCCAAAACAAGTTAGACAAGTATAAAACACTAAAAGTATGAGAGGGCCTTTTCATTAGTCTTGTAGGGTGTGAGAAAGGGATGGTTATGAAAGCCTGGTTTTGGTTGGCTATTGTCTTGAGCACCTGTACTGATGTTGTATGAGGGAGGTGGGTTGGGGTGGTGTGATCCTCAAGGCTTGGGGAGTAGCTGTGCCAAGTATGAGATGTTGTCAATGATTCCAACTCCTCTGCTATGCTTGGGGAGGAACCTGGGAGTTTGACTGTTTTCATTGTAGATAAAATATAGGAGGAGGATTGCTTTTTTCCATGCTGGTTTCATTATGTTCCTGACAGAAATGACCTTTAGTATGCGTTGAAGAGGGAGAGTGTGTATGCATGCATGCAAGTGTATGTTTAAGTCATGTTTCAATCATTTAGAAATGCTTTTTTATGAGTAGTGACAAATATGATACTTAAAGTACTTGTAACTTTCTGCAACTAATGTTGCTCATGATAACCACTTATCTTGACTTTAAATCACACGTGTTATGTTAGTTCTGACAAATCATTTGCATTACATCAACCTGTGTGAAGCAGTATTTTCTGTTCGAGTTCACTAACCGAAAGTGAACAGAAAGACAGTGCCAAACATTTACCAGATATTGAATACAACCATTTCAAAATGACTCATTGACCTCACCAAGTGCTCCTATTCTAGTTCGGTGTCTGGGTGTCTCTCAAAAGGGCTGATTGCTGTATAAAAGGTTTGCATGTGTCCTCTTGTCATAGCTACAGTGAGTCTGAAAAGAAAACAAAAAACAAGTCTCTGCCAATTGATTCTTATTGGTCCTACTGACCTATGACAGTCAGAATTGCCTCTTTCTTTTGGGTTCTTCCATGTGTTTAAATGGTCATAAATCCTGTTGTCCACTGTGAACTTCAGCTGTTATTCCCTCTGCCTTGCTATCTAAAGCATGTTCAACAATCCACTTTAATGCCAACAGTATAGTAGTAGGAACTACAACAAACCCAAGATAGAAGGTACAATCAAGCGTGGACTGAATGGAAAGCTTGAACTGGGATTCCTTTTGGAGCTGGAGATTTTGAAAAAAGGCAAAAAAAACAAAGTTCTTAAGCAGTTGCTTGTGTTTAACTGTGAACAATAAAAATCCTCTTCAATGTTTTGCACTACAGATCCTCTGAATGTTTTTCATTTTCTATAGTCACACCACTCGACTTCAAGGCTCAAACGGACCCCTAAACCATTTTCTGTCTCATTCCCCACTAGAGAGCACTGTTGTTCTAAATACTCAGCCTTTTCCTGCAGTGGTTCAATCAACAGGTACGCCAGTCTGGTAGATTGGAGCGAACAAGTCCATAGACAATTATTTTTAAGGTCAAATACTGTCAGTGGGAGCTACAGAATGTATTTGTGTAAATACTATATATATATATATATGTGCAATTATGTTATCTGTTGCATTATTACTCGTCAAATATATGAAATGGCTAGTGGTACAAAGACACAGCATAGAATGTAATAGTCATGTATCAAACTAGCTCAATCCTAACACTTCAACCTTGCTGAAATATACTGATCAAAAATATAAATGCAACGTGCAACTTTTCAAATATTTCTTTACTGGGTTACAGTTCATTTGAGAAAATCAGTCAATTGAAATACAATTTATTAGGCCCTAATCTATTGAGTTCAAATGACTGGGAATCCTGACACTTTAAAAGAAAGTGTCAGGAGTGTCAGGGTCTCATCACGGTATTTTTGTGCATTCAAATTGCCATTGATTAAAAACACAATTGTGTTTGTGCGTAGCTTATGCCTGCCCATACCATAACCCTACCGCCACCATGGGGCACTCTGTTCACAACTTTGACATCAGCAAACCACTCGAACACACGAAGCTGTACACATGGTCTGCGGTTGTGGGGCCGTTTGGAAGTACTGCCAAAATCTCAAAAATTATGGAGGTGGCTTATGGTAGAGAAATTAACATTCAATTATCTGGCAACAGCTCTGGTGGACATTCTTGCAGGCAGCATGCCAATTGCACATTCCCTCAACTTGAGACATCTGTGGCATTGTGTTGTGTAATGAAACTGCACATTTTAGAGTGGCCTTTAATTGTACCCAGCACAAGGTGCATCTGTGATCATGCTTTTTAATCAGCTTCTTCTTATGCCACACCTGTCAGGTGGATGGATTATCTTGGCAAAGTAGAAATGTTCACTAACAGGGATGTAAACAAATTTGTTCACAAAATGTAAGAGAAATAAGCTTTTTGTGTGTATGGAACATTTCTGGGATCTTTTATTTCAGCTCATGAAACATGGGAACAACATTTTGTTGCATTTATATTTTTGTTCAGTGTAGTCCGCCCATTCTGACTATTTCCTAAGCATCAAATAGTTCTAAATTCTTCTCCTTCCTATTACCTAAAACTGTTTTTTGTAGTACATTTCTAATCCATGTATGAATATATTGGGCAAAGCCATAAAATGAATAGTGACCGTTTTATGCAGATATTGTGTGTCGTCGACAATGCTTAGTTCCCTGGGTTAATACTACTTGGTTCTATATCAGTTTGTGAAAGGAAAGGAATCATTGTGGGTATAACTGAGCAAGTATGATTAGTTTATCAAACATGTTCCTATGTATTTCATGAGTGAGTAAAAAAAAAAAGGTGGTATGATTAATTCACCAGTCCTCCACGGGGTCAGGGAAATTGATGCAGGATAATTGGGCACAGAGGGAATCCTTGGCAATTTGTGATTTCAAATTTATTGAGAAATTCGATGTCAGTGCAAATGTGAAATTGCTCCTCAATGTTCTCATAGATTCCATGAACATTTTAATATAAATCTAAAGTATTTCCAGCAAAGGGATTTTTCTCTCTTTGCCAACTTAAAATGAAGCCCTGTGAAAATGATCTGAATGAGGAAAAGAGTTGCAGAGAGGCTATGCAAAGTTAGAATTGGGCTCTAAGGAGAATGTCTATCTCTTGCCAACAGTAAAGCCCTGTGGATAATATTTTTTTTAGAGACAAAAATAGTAAAGTTTAAATTATTTCATAACAATTTTCAGAAATACACCTGTAATGCAGAGTATTACTTTGCTACATTGATTCTTACACAGTTACATTTTAGTTATTTAGCAGACACTCTTATCCAGAATGACTTTCAAGAGCAATTAGGGTTAAGTGCCTTGCTGAAGGGTACATAATGAGTTTTTTCCGCTAGTCAGCTCGGGGATTGTAACCAGCGACCTTTCGGTTTCTGGCCCAACGCACTTAACCACTAGGCTACCTGCCACCATTAATTTCCAAACCTCAATTATACACTACATTACAGATTTTTCTAAATAAGTTAATACAGGGGTGCTAGTTTAAGCAACAGAAAATATTTATGTATAAAATTGCAAGCAGACATAGTTGCATTTACACGGGAAGCACAATTCTGATATTTTTTCCACTAGTTGGTATTTTTTCATATCAGATCTTTTTCAGAGCTGATCTGATTGGTCAAAATACCAATTAGTGAAAAAAATATCAGAATGGGCTGCCTTGTGTAAATGCAGCCCATCAATCTATAAATACAGGCGAACACATCTCTCTTTTACAGCAACTATCTCCTGAATAATATCCACATTTTTAATGAACAGGAGCATCTGTTACATTCATGTGGCCAGTAAAGTTTTTAACTTTTCAATACTTAATGTCCTCCTTTTCCTAATAATATCATAATGACATATTTAATGACCAGGAAATATTCTTTGAAGTTGCCCAGAAGAAGGGTTTCCTCAAGTAAGACTTTGTTTGAAAGTCTATAGGCACTTGACAACATTCTATCCTATTAATATAATGAGTTTGAAATTGTTCTTTCTGTCAATTGCACTGGACATCAAACTCAAAGTTTTGTTAATTCAAAATTATTGCAATAATCTACATGAATTGAAATCTAATTTAGAGACAGAAAATACCGTGCAGCTGTTAAGTATCATAATTTGAATTTGATAAGAATTTATAGGAGAAATATTAAGATAAGGAATTTATGCAGGATCAAGTTAGAATCATGATCATTTTAAGTCTCCCTTTCAAAAGCCTAGTTCTATTTAAATGTTTGTGTTTATTCCACAGTCACACACTGGATGAAAAATCCAAAACAAGAACATTTTTGGTAAGCATACTACATACTGACACTGTGGAAAACGGCTTCATTTGTCCTCATTAAAAGCTTAAAAGTCTATGAATAAATAATCATTAAAGAATATACTTTTTCCTTTTTTTAATACGAGGCCTTATGCAAAACACCCTAAAATAGACTAAATAAATATGCACTATAAAGTCTGTTTAGAACATGTGCCCTTCCCCCACTATCACATTTAGACAGCTGACATGCACCTCCACATCAGACTCTATATTGGTTGCTGTTTTTGGATGAAAAAAATTTGACCTCTGAGAGGAGAGTTAATGCAATTAAATGAGGGTGGTGAGTGTCTCTCTCTCTCTCTCTCTCTCTCTCTCTCTCTCTTGAATCAGTAAGCAAAGCAGATTCAAAACTTAAAAAAGGAGAGAAGAAAAGAAAAGAGAGAGAGAGAAGAGGAGCATGCACAGGCCAATCCCTATGGTTTAATTATTTTAATTATCTTTCCTCTTTCAGCTTTCCTAAAAAAGAGGCCATTAAAGGAAGCCCGTTTGGGTTAATGTGATTTTAAAAAACAAGATGGAGGGAAAGATGAAAGGCTGCAGATGTCAGAGCTAATCAGGGGAGTTAAAACTGCCATTTGTGAACTGGGACGTTTTTTTAAGTGGGTAGAAAGATTTTCTATTTTATTTCCTCACTTCAAAACACCTCTTTCCTCATTCTCTGTTAAACTTCCCTCATACCCGAGAAGCTCTCTTCATTCTCTCGCAGCACACTGCCAGTGTAATGACTGACACAGTGCTTGATATTCTGGTGTGCTCTACAACACTGAGTCTTGGCAGGAGGGAGGGACATGGGAAGATTGCTAAAAGATTTTGAAAGAATGTGTTTTTCCCCTAATGATACTGACTTTTCATTAAAAAAGCAATTATGTGGGCAAGTGAGTAACATTAGCTTAGCAATTAGCATCACTGAAATAGATTTAGTTTATGATAGCAGTATTATCAAATGGAGTGTACACCCCTTAATTCAAGTTATCTCCAACTAATAAGTACACTGAACAAAAATATAAACGCAACATGTAAAGTGTTGGTCCCATGTTTCATGAGCTGAAATAATATACATTTTATAAACGCACAAAAAGCTTATTTCTCTCAAATTTTGTGCAAATAATTGTTTACATCCCTGTTAGTGAGCATTTTTACTTTGCCAAGATAATCCATCCACCTGACAGGTGTGGCATATGAAGAAGCTGATTAAACAGCATGAACACTACACAGGTGAACCTTGTGCTGGGTACAATTAAAGGCCACTCTAAAATGTGCAGTTTTGTTACACAACACAATGCCACAAATGTCTCAAGTTTTGAGGGAATGTGCAATTGGTATGCTGACTGCAGGAATGTCCACCAGAGCTTTTGCCAGATAATTGAATGTTAATTTCTCTACCATATGCCGCCTCCAATGTCGTTTTAGAGTATTTGGTATTAGGTCCGACCGGCCTCACAACCGCAGACTACGTGTGCGGCGTTGTGTTGTTGAGCGGTTTCCTGATGTCAACGTTGTGAACAGAGTGCCCCATAGTGGCGGTGGGGTTATGGTATGGGCAGGCATAAACTACGGACAACAAACACAATTGCATTTTATCGATGGCAATTTCAATGCACAGAGATACCGTGACGAAATCCTGAGGCCCATTGTCGTGCTATTAATTTGCCGCCATCACCTCATGTTTCAGCATGATAATGCACGGCCCCATGTCGTAAGGATCTGTACACAATTCCTGGAAGCTGAAAATGTCCCAGTTCTTCCATGGCCTGCATACTCACCAGACATGTCACCCTTTGAGCATGTTTGGGATGCTCTGGATCAGCGTGTACGACAGCGTGTTCCAGTTCCTGCCAATATTCAGCAACTTCGTACAGCCATTGAAGAGGAGTGGGACAACATTCCACAGGCCACAATCAACAGCCTGATCAACTCTATGAGAAGGAGATGTCTCGCTGCTTGAGGCAAATGGTGGTCACACCAGATACTGACTGGTTTTCTGATCCACGCCCCTACCTTTTTTTTAAGGTATCTGTGACCAACAGATGCATATCTATATTCCCAGTCATCTGAAATCCATAGATTAGGGCCTAAAAATTTGATTTAAATTGACAAATTTCCTTATATGAACTGTAACTCAGTAAAATCTTTGAAATTGTTGCATGGACCAAGCAGACACCATTAACATAGATGGGGCAGGTAGAGAGTGGAGCGGGTAGAGAGTGGAGCGGGTAGAGGGTGGAGCGGGTAGAGAGTGGAGCGGGTAGAGGGTGGAGCGGGTAGAGAGTGGAGCGGGTAGAGGGTGGAGCGGGTAGAGAGTGGAGCGGGTAGAGAGTTTCAAGTTCCTTGGTGTCCACATCACCTCGTTATTGTTATGTAATTTTCTTGTGTTACTTAAAAAAAAATATATATACTTTAGTTTATTTAGTAAATATTCTCTTAACTCTATTTCTTGAACTGCATTGTTGGTTAAGGGCTTGTAAGTAAGCATTTCAAGCATTTCACCTGTTGTATTCGGCGCATGTGACAAATAACATTTGATTTGATTTGAATTGATGTTGCGTTTACGTTTTTGTTCAGTATAGTTTTCTAGTCCGTTATGTTGCCTCTGCTGCCAACTTACATGTTTGGTTCAAGCCTACTTTCTTGTAGAAATACTGTACATCTGTTGATCAGAATATAAGCACCTAGTCATACATTATTGACCATTTGGTGTTATGCTGAATGATATTATGCCTTACTAAATATATTCCGTTTTGAGAGCTTGACATTTGTTCAGGCCAGGGTGGACACAGAACCAGCACAGGTGTTGAGCCACAGCACGGTGAGGAGAAAAACTCCAAAGATCTACTTTCAAACTAAATCAAGCAGAAGGAATTTTCTATGTGTGTAGAGAGATGGACGGGAGCCCATGTAATATTAAAACGCCGTGTCTGCCAATGCCAACAGTGCCACTCCTTTCCACGGCTCCCGCCCTCCCTGCTTCCCGGCCATCGGCTCTTCCCTCAAGGTGACACTTCAAAGCAGGCACACAGACGTGGCAGGCTTGGTTGCCGGCATGGAGCCAGCCCCCACGACTTCGCTTCTCTCCTTTCTGCCACCCTCTATCTTCCCCCCTCCTCAAAGACGCAGCGAGTACCCCCGCTGGGCTAGGTCAGCGCCAAGAATCACACCGCTTTGCACTCTGGAGCCCCTGTCAAAAACTCTACCCACAACCTTAATTAATAACAGCCCATTCCTATTGCAAACACTTGGAATCTAGCTGCATCTTATGGGGAATTCTGGAGCCTCTTCAACAGAAGGCAGGCAAGGGAAAGGGGGATGGTTGGAGGGATGGCTCCAAATCATTATAATTTTTATGATTGGATTTCATATGCATTATTCTCAGTATTTCCATGGCCTATTTTAGATATCTTTCCCTCTAGTCATTCTCTTTGGGGTGTCTGTGTCTGGATGATTGGAACATATTGGGTAGCAGCATCTGAGAGAGACACACACACACACACACACACACACACACACACACACACACACACACACACACACACACACACACACACCACTGTCTGCATCAGCTGGGCCTCGGTCTATAATCACCTCTCAAACCTGGAGAGAGAATTTTACGGAGCACACCATGATCGATATTTGACGATCCGTCCTCCCACATCAACCCCAAATAAAAGGGGAGAGCATGAGACAGGGCAGTGGAGGGAAGTCGCTGGGAGGTCTGTCACGGCCTGTTTGATGTTTGTGCTCATCAGTCTGTAGAGCCGGCCTCACCTTGGCTGTGCAGGAAACAGCGGGTCATCCCTGTGTCACGCCGCCCAGAGCACGGCTGATGGTATCACTGTCAGGGCGGGTGGATTGGTTTTTCCTTGACAGGAAAACATGTATCCTTACGGCAAGCTGCGCTCCAGGTTTATTAGGGCCTGGGCTCCAGCCCTCTCCCCCCTCCCCTTTTGACTTTCACCCTTGCTGCGGTCCCAAACGTCATATATTGATTCTGATAACTATCTGTTTACTCCTCGTAGGCCTCCACTCCAAATAAAGGCCTCCACTCCACCTTGCAGGTCACTCTGCTCATTGCTCAGTTCAGACCTGCAGGTTGATGAGGATTAGAGCTCGTACAGTTTGGGCTGCTTGTAACCTGGAATCTGCAGCCAAACCTTGGCTCGTGTTGTTACTGTGTTTTTATTCACTGCATGCAGCTCAGCTACCTGGAAATTCTTATTTCATTGCATTTTTTGAGGCTCCATTTGCAAGGCTCAATGGAAGTGGTGCTCATGTGAATCAATAGCCATGGTTAATTGTGTTATGACCTATAGACGGGGGCGGACTGGGACCGGAAATTGGCCCTGGCATTTCTAACACATTTGACCGAAATGCCAGATGGCCAATCTGCCCATGACTATAGAGGCTGCCTTTTCACATGATAACCAAAAGGTTGACCATGAGATAATTTATGGTATTTAGGGCAGGATGATGGGCATATAGACACCTTAGCTAATGTCTAATTAGGTCATAATAAGCGTGTAGGTGTACCAGCTCAACAGCACAACAGTGGCCAATGGAGAGAACACCCCCCCCCCCCCCGCCCCGGTAGGGCACCGTGTCCCACTTCCACAGCCATTCAGCCTATCAGGCTGCATTCTCAGCTCTTCCCAAAAGCCCCAGCCCTTAAATGAGTTCCTCTAGCTAGTGCAGACAAACAGTGGAGACTGTAGTAGGCCCTTATCACTGCAATTAGTACACTTACTTCACAGCTAGGGCTGGCATGACAGAGAGCCAGATGCACCCCTGCACTGCAGTGTATTTTATAGTAGTCCCATTTTAGCCAGCATGAACACTTAGAAAATGATTGACTTAATTCACTTTTTGCTTTGTCTGTTTTGAATGTACGCTGTTTTCTTCTATCTGGCATGCATGTGGATGAGAGGCGGCATACTGAATCAGCCATGGAGTTGGAATAAGCACAGTTTTACCTACAGACATCCATCCACCATTAGGATCTATGTTGAGCAAGAGACGTAAACTACGGCCATTGATTCATGGGGCTCATCCCATATTGGAGGGAAAGAGGGGAGCCCATAGATTTATGATCAGGCACGGTGACAAACTGGAGGAAGAGAGCGTGCATATGTTAATCCTCTGACTGAACGATGATCAAAGTCTGGAACAAGCCGGGCCCCGCTGATTGCCTCGGGGCAAACAATGCTCCTCTCCTGCAGCTGGGAGGGAGTGGAGGCCTACGAGGAGTAAACAGATAGTTATCAGAATCAATATGTGACGTTTGGGACCGCAGCAAGGGTGAAAGTCAAAAGGGGAGGGGGGAGAGGGCTGGAGGCCCAGGGCAATTTGCTAGTCAATTTCGGGGGAGTTATGTGTTTAAGTGAAACTGCACTGGGTTTAGAGATAGGAGAGTTGAAGCTTTCCTGGTCAGTTTATTGCGGGAAAAAATATATACGAGCTGCCACGTTACAGTTTCCACCAAGTGGATTAACTCTAATGGCGCGATGAGTAGGGTGTTTGCCTTTCACGTTAACAACTCAGGTTCACTTCCCTTCCACTTCGTTCACTACATTGGTGTCAGAAATGGGATGGCGGCTGTGAGGCCATCGGAATGTACGGTCTGGACATCTGAGGGGGCTTTGGTAGGTCAAAACACAGGGACGTGCCTTCCCGCTCGCAGAGGGCAATGTAGCAATTCTTGCTATATAAGCCACGTTACAATTCCCACCAACTGGGTTGCCGTGATAGTGGTGTTTTTTTCCTTTCATGCCAGCGACTTGGGCTCGCTGTCTTGCCGTTCGCTGCAATACAGTATCTGTTTCAAAGGCAAAACATGTGTGAAAGGACTACAACCCGAGTGCAGTCCAACGGCAGTTCAGCGGGTTTTGATTACTACACATCTTAGTTATTGGACGGAAGACTATCGGCTCATTTGAATTTCAAAGAAAATGGGATTTATTTGAAAATGTTGCACACTGTATGGGATTCAATTTATTCCCTGTCTGTTTTCTCTTGCATTCTTCTGTAGAATTCCCTCCAGAATACTACCTCTGGTTTCTTCACTGGTAGGCTGCTCAGGGAATAAGGGCTGTCCTTGTGGGTAGGTTTTGGGCAGGTTTTGTAGTCCACCCCTCAAATATGACGAGCCTGAAACCACAGTAATGGCATGATGGATAGGTATTCTGTCAGTAGCACTAATCTGTCATCAAGAATAATCATCATCCGTCTGGTGTCTAACTGTTTCTGTTTAAAGAATTTGCTGTCATTCAATTCTGCCCATGATGCTTTTCGTGGTTCCCTAATGAATTCAGGGCATTGCTTTGTCCCAGAGTTAAATAATTAAGACGGTTAAGACAATTTACTTTTTCTACTTTTGAAGATGATTGTTTTGTTTAATCTAGTAGTGATGCTATTGCCTCAGGCTAAAAGCCTGATAGTAGTTATCTGTTTATTTCATTTTAAAGTCTTTATCTACATAAAGGCATGGAGCTCCACCAGGAAACCTCTCTGATGTCTCTTTGTACTTGTCAATCACAACAGGCAACTCTCAGAGCGACGGCTGAATCTGACCTGTTATCACCTTATCAGAGCAGAGGTCTGCCTGACAGTACCCATCCACCTCCTCCCTTTCCTATCACACACTGAGGGAGAGATTGAACACCACTTAATTATCACAATAAATCAACCTTAATACACTACAAGTACTAGTAACTGAATCTAAGAGAAGCTCTTAGCAATCTTCAGTTGAGGGAATGTATATTATTTATAATGAGGGATACCTGGAGAAAATCTAATCTCTCTGGAATTAAACTAATGGTGTTTTCTAATGCAAGAAATAAACCTCTGAACCTTTCACCTATTACTACCTGTCAGGGCAAGGAGATTGAGGTTGTAACCTCATATAAATATCTTGGAATTCGAATTGATGACGGCCTCTCTTTTAAATTACATATTCAACAATTTACAAAAAAATTGAAACTGAAATTGGGATTTTATTTTAGGAATAAGGCCTGTTTTTCTTTTGAAGCCAGAAGGAGGCTAGTATCAGCTACATTTTTGCCTTTACTAGACTATGGGGATATTTTATATATGAATTATTCCGCTCAGTGTTTGAGATCAATTGACACTCTTTACCATGGCACTTTGAGATTTATTTTAAACTGCAAAACCCTTACGCACCTCTGCACTTTGTATACCAGGGTTGCCTGGCGTTCTCTAGTCACTCGTAGGCTCAGTCACTGGTATACTTTTATTTACAAAGCCATTTTGGGTTGACTACCTTTTTATTTGGGCATTTTTATTGTTCAGAAATGTGGTGGGTACTCTCTTCGTTCGCTGGACTTTATCCTGCTAACTGTTCCAAATGTCCGAACTGAATTTGGTAAAAGGTCTTTTATGTACTCTGCGCCATCGTCTTGGAACACCTTACAAAATAATTTTAAACTGGAAGAACTTGTCCCGATTGGTGTTTTTAAATCACTGATGAAGGATTTTGAGGCTGATTCCCTGACCTGTCAATGTTTTTAATTTGCTGTTTTTGATTTTGTTATACTCTTGTGAATTCAATGGTTTTTACTGGATTACTGTCACGCCCTGACCGTAGATTGCTTTGTATGTTTCTATTTTTAGTTTGGTCAGGGTGTGATGTGGGTGGGTATTCTATGTTGTAGGTCTAGGTTTTCTATTTCTATGTGTTTGGCCTGGTATGGTTCTCAATCAGAGGCAGCTGTCTATCATTGTCTCTGATTGAGAGCCATACTTAGGTAGCCCGTTTTCCCACTTTTGTTTGTGGGTGGTTATTTTCTGTTTAGTGTTTTTCGTCACCTTACAGGACTGTTCGTTTGTCGTTTTTGTTGTTTTGTTCAGTGTTCAGTTGTTTTATTAAAATAATGAACACTTACCACGCTGCACCTTGGTCCTCCTCTCTTCCTCCAGACGGCAATCGTTACAATTACTTGTAGTTTTTCATGTTGTCTGTCTGTAATTTTTGTAATGACTTGGTGCTGCCTATCTTGGCCAGGACGCTCTTGAAAAATAGATTTTAAATCTCAATGAGACCTTCCTGGTTAAATAAAGGTTAAAAAAATATATAATAAAAAAAATAAAAAAAATAATGGATGGCCCTCCCTCCAGTAAAATGTATTTTTACCCAACCCTCCCTGAACACTTAAAAAGAAGTGACACTCCCCTATACCCAAAATAATCATTAAAATGTAAAGTGGATAGCAGAGAACATGCCTACCATTTACCCTCACTCTTAGGACTGACCAGAGCCTTAGATATGCAGTTTAGAAACTGTTCTTCATTTTGTAAGCATTACATGGCGAAGTAGCCAAAAGGTTGTGGATTCGCAGACCACTGCAGACAAGGGGGTGAAAAGACTTCCATTCGAATAAAAGTGCTGTATGAATCATCTTTCTTAGAAATCTAACTTTGCCCTGTGCTTCTCCAAGCATGCTCTTCATATAAACTAGACCTATAGCCTGTAGTATAGGCTATGGATCAATATGATATTTAATCGATCACAAATTACATCACCCTCCCCTGGACTAAAAAACTAAACCCTCCCCCATTTTCCTACAGGTAACTATTGTGTAAATGTCAATCTCTCTTAGAGAACATATTGACTGAGGAAAGTCTTCCAACTTCAGACGTGAGGAGGAGTGGGGAGAATTTACATTAGCCTATATACTGTAGCTAAAATGTAACTGACTAGCCCTCCTTCCTGACAAGCAGCCTAGTCATTAGTAAATCCCCAGAATGTTGTCAGGGACCTGTTATTTAGTGTGGTGCTTCAAGCCACTATCCCCTACAGCTGGCCTCTGGTCATTTCATGTACATTTTTACAAATAAAGTGAATGGGAAATATCAACAGCCTCTGAGTAATTGCGACTGATAAAAAATGCATGGAGTGGTGGTGGACTGACTCGCAATGCACTCACTACATCCGTGGTGAGGAAGTTATCTCTCATTACCCACACTGTAATAATGTGCCATAGTGCCCTTACCAGCTATATGTTGCTGTATCTAATAAAGGTTGCTTCCCACAATACACATACACTTGCACTTGTTCACCATATGTGCTGGTTTGTTATCGAGGAGAAAGATAGTGTCTACAACAACCATTAATTATCTCTCTCTGAGGTTTGATGCTTTTCTTGATAGTTAAGAATCACTGCTTCAATGTTTTATTCATGGTTCAATGGTAAATGTAATATGTATACAAATGTGTACGCATATAGCCACTTACTGTATGCCAATCTTTCCTAATTACACTACCTCTGAAACAATGTTTTTGACAAACAACCACCATACTTTCAACCATGAGTATTGTGCTCTGTCCTCTTGTTGATATGTTATCTCACCTGAGCAAATGCTAGACCTCTGTCCTCCTCCTATCTCTCTCCTCTGTGTGAGAAGAACAAACCCTTATTTATTCTGCCATAGAAAACAGCTGTTTGGAGCCAGCGCTTCACTGTATGACAAAATAAATGTGAATGGTAATGAGGATAACACAACGGCTGTCTCTGCGTGCACCGTGGGGGGCCACAACTCCACCAGACAAATACAGAAAACAAAACGAACAGAATCGGGAGAGGAGGATAGAGGATGGTGTTGTGGCAAAGTTGAACATTCTTTGTAATTTCATCTGTGGAGGAGAGATGAGGAGAAATGGAGGGATGGAGGGAAGAGAAAGGAAGCGGGGATATTTGGCTGGTCTCTCTGTCTCAGACCTTTGGGGAAAGGTCAGTCAAGCAGGTTTTTCCCTTCATTCCCATTGAGCAGCCTGGCCCAGGCTTCCCAAACTTTCAGGATTAGATACAGTAGCATACTTTCCTCTGTAAACAAGTGAGCTCAGAGCCTAAGCACTCCCATCATGAGCACAGAAATGGTAGCTGCGAAATCTAAACTGAATCACGTATCAAGATTTAGTTCAGCTATAGAAGTGTGAACATTTTGGGAACTCGTTCAGTAGAAGAGGCATAGAAAGAAAAACTCACTCCAGGCCAAAGGCTTGTGGTTATTTCTGAAAACAAAACCCCCCGCTCATCTCAGTCAAACTTCTTCTCTGTCCTGGGCCCCAAATGGTGGAACAAGCCTTCCCCTAACGTCAGGACAGCTAAGTCCCTGCCAATCTTCCAAAAACGTCTGAAAGCCTACCTCTTAGAACCTACCTTTGCCTTTCTTGCTCTAACACTTGCACTTGTCTTTTCTTACTAGCACTGACAACGTCAAACTCACCACTGGGGTGCATGGATAAGAGCTCTCTTTTCATGTTATCCAACAAATGTAAACGGCTGGAGTTTGCTAAAAGACATTGGCACTTGGATTACAACCGATGCTATGGTCAGATGACATGAAAATAGAGCTCTTTGGCCTTGCACACCATTGGAAGGTTGGCGTTGAAAGGATGCATATGCAGAAAATAACCCCATACCTACTGTAAAATATGGTGGTGGATCTTTAATGTTATGGGGCTATTTTGCTTCCACTGGTCCTGGGGCCCTTGTTAAGGTCAACCGCATCATGAACTTTACCCAGTACTAGGACATTTTTGCCAAATCCTGGTTGCCTGCCAGGAGATTGAAACTTAGCTGCAAGTGGATCTTGCAGCAAGACCAAGAACACACAATGTAAAAAAATGTAAAAAAGCAACATTTGGGCATATATCTGAACCAATGTAAAGCCTACAGTGTTGCCTTCAAAGGGAAAACAAGCCTTTTCAAATTAAATTTTTGGGAGTATACAATATAGCTCAGTATTTTTCTTATTTATTTCATAGTCTTTTTTGCTCATCTTTATCAAGGGTGCCAATCATTTTGGAACTGACTGTATTTTCAACAGAACCCTTTGATGACTCATTGACAGTGAGCGCTCCTGATTGCCACTTGTTCTAAGTGGGGAAACGCCAGTGTTGCACAGGACAGATCATATTCAACCCACCTCAGCTCTGGGGCTGAGGCCAGGAGGAGGAAACAGTCTTGGTATTAATGGATGTGAGAGCCACTCTGACCCTTTCCAAAGACGAGTCTCTCTGTCACAATTAAAGGGTGGCCTTTATATGTGCTGGTGGATCAGTGTTGGCTCTCTCTGTGCCACAGGAAGTGCTGAGACAAAGGCCCTGCATACCTCTATCTCTGCTCTGCTACCTCTGTGTCCCCACACCGCAGCTCTGCGACAGGAACCCCACCACCTCTGTGTCCCCACAGTGCAGCTCTGCGACAGGATCCCCACCACCTCTGTGTCCCTACACCGCAGCTCCACGACAGGAAAAGGAAAGGAAAGGACCCCCACCCTCAGGGAGCACCCATGGAGGACAAGGCTTTTGTAATAGAAAAAACACACTGATAATGATTAGCTTATTAGCACTGGGGTGACTAATTATCTAATTGGACTGTCAAAGGGGGCAGAGGGGGGGGGGGGGGGGGGGCATTGCTGGAGGGCCAGTAGGGGAGGGGTGTATGTGACAGGACTGGGGGGTTTCTCTCTACCCCGCTCTCTCTCCTCTCTCTTTCTCTAGACTTGGCTAGAGGTGGGTGGGTGGTGACAGTCCCTCTCGCTCTCCCTGCGGCCTACCCCTAACCTGCTGTTCAGGTCCCTGTGACATCTGCTCTGCACTCGCCGTACCCCCCCCCCCCCCCCTCCCCCTTCAGAGGCCAGTGTCCCCCACACACCTCCCTGTGCAGATGTTGTTGTCCCTGGGTCCGGCCCGCACGGCGCAAAGAGCGTCAGGCCTGTTTGATGTGTGATGAAACGGAATGGAGCGAGCCGCTCAGAGGCTCAGGGAGCTGTGGGGGGTGTAGAGGGAGAGTCATGTTGAAATGGTGTGGCAGAGATGGGGATGTAGAGGGGATACTGAAACAGGGGATCAGGGTTGGGATGTCAGGATCCTGGGTCCCCCTGGATTAGACGAGAGAGAGGTGTGAGGAGAGGAGCTGGCCACCACTCTACTTCTCTCAAGCTCTTCATCTCTGACTCTCCGAAGTCTTTCTCTTCCATCTCTCTCCTCTTCTGTCTGTACGCACAGAACAGTATCTCCCTGGCTCTCCATACAGTATGCTAATGAATTTTGAGGAAGCAAGCAAGGAAAATAATAATGTTAATGATGATGATAATGATTACCAATTAGGGAAGCAATGCCATGGCATGCTAAAAAGTTGGATATAGGAGGAAGTGGGTGAAGCGTTATCAGGGGATCGGGTGAAACGATGGATAGGTTAGGAGTTAAATATCAAAGTGGAAAACAAAGGCAGATTTCAAACGGGCCCGGAGAGCTTGGAAACAAACCTGCAGCTCCTCTGATAATACTTAGATCTATAAATGTTTATTTTTTTATTTTTTTATTCCCTTATTTATTTTTAAAGTTATTCATCGCCATAATAATTTGGGCCTAACAAGCACTTGAGGGAGACGGTTTCCTTTTGCATCTTTCTCCCCCATTTCTTTATTTCCCACTCCATGTTGCAGGGAGCTTGGGGATTTGGGGGCACTATTCGAAAGAATTTCTTTTATTTGCTGCTAATGAATGATATGCATGCTATTTTCTTTTTTCTTGTGTACTTTGTGAGGGTAACTGCAAGAATTGAGGAAGGAGCTAGAGAATTAGACTAGGTTTTGTTCATTTAACTCGCATCCTGCCTTCCCTGTGAGTGCATAAGGTTGTTATCATCATTACAGTTTGTCATTGTTTGTCTATATTATTGTTGGGGTTGAAAATATTTCTGAGATTGAACCCATGGGTCCAGTGTTGTGTTCGAGACCATGTAAAGCGAGGCCGGTTCAAGACCAAGACCGGCGCAAATCGAGTCCGAGTCAAGTCCAAGACCGGGGGGGGACTGAGTCTATACCAAGATCCGGAGGGGGACAAAGGATGTGAGACCGGGTCAAGACCAAAACCAGAAAAATGCGAGTCCAATCCAAGACCATGATTGTTATTTTGTCAAATCACCACCATAATAATTCAAAATGTCCAGTATTTCTGTGTTCAGATTTCAGAACAACATATGAATTCTTTAGACATTGAGAATAAATGCATGCTGAAGGAAAATAGAGCCACTGTCAAGGGTGTGCGTACTGGTAGCGAAGTCAGGTGCAGGAGAGCAGAGGGTTGTGAACAAGCGCACACTTTATTGAGGCAGGAGAAACCAACAGACGGATGCAACTGTGTCAAAACCTCCAGCCAATTGGCAAAAGTGCAAAAACGAGCAAACAGTCACAAAATATATGATTAACAAATAAACATACCTCGTGAACAACACAGAATATAAGAACACCAGTCTGGCGCGTCACAAAATAACACGTAACACAAACAATATCACACAAAGACATGAGGGGGAACAGAGGAATAAATACATGCAGTGTGATTGGGGAATGTAAACCAGGTGCACAGGGAACAAGACTAAACAAATGGATCAATGAAACATGGAGCGGCGATGGCTAGAAAGCCGGTGACGTCGACCGCCGAATGCCCGAACAAGGAGAGGAGCCGACTTCGGCGGAAGTCGTGACAGCCACTCTACAAATGATTACTAACCCAAATACAGTGGGGGAGCAATGGGCCTTCTACGCCTTCAGAGAAGGGCTAAGGATTTATAAAATAATGATTATAATAATATAATAATAATGATGATAATATTTACATTATTATTTTCAATAATGTTCTGATTTAATCTCTTCAGTTTTTCAGGGGAAAGGAATGGGTTAACACTAAAGAGAAAAAAGATCCAATCAGGATATTTCTTTGCTGGTCTCTGGCGAGATAAATCTAGCTAGCTAAGTCAGCCATTGGCTAGGCCATCATAAGCTAGATAAAGGCATCTGCCATTCAACTGTATTTGGGCAACATTTTGGAGTGGCAGTGGAATCAACCAATCTCATTTTGACTTCATGGGGGGGACCGTTTTTACAAAAAGTAAGGAAACTTCTGCCTTCTTAAAGGCCAACAGGTCAGTAGTTTTCCTACGGTCTAGCTAGCTAGCTTTTGTTGTTGGTTAGTTTGTAGCAGCTGCAGCAGGAGTTATCAAAGGATATTGTTGCTAATTTGTTAGCTTCTCCCTTTTCAAGAATAACTTTCAACAAGAAGTTAAGTTTCAAATGATCATCATGAGTGGAACTTTGTTTTTAATTGCAGTGCGCTTGCTGTTGTTAGCCATCTCTTTGAAAATAACATATGTGTGTGAAACATGGTAGCATTTAACTGGCAGCATTTTAGAAACATGCAATATTATTCAAATCTGTTCATATACACCCCCAGGAAGAATATGACACTTAAATACTTTAGATCATTAGAACGCAATTGACAAAAGCCACAAAATAAACCTGTATGGATTTCTGCAAATATGTAAACACCACAGGAGTCCTCTTACATTTGAGAACTTTACAGTCCTATTGATCAAACAACCATGAAAATGTAGCCTCTCTCTCCCTCAGTTATGCACATCAGGAACAACAAGATGAACAACTAATGCTAGTCAGAGCAAGATGAGCTCAAATCTAACAAAAGAACCTCTGAAACTTTTTCAGCTAGTTGGTCGTCAAAATTGCACTGATAAATGATGGGGAATTGTAGCTTCCTTATCCTTCTGCAGCTTGCCTGCCAATGCATGCTTGTCCCAACCAAGCACCCAAGCTAACTGGCTTGCTAGCTAGTTACTTTCAGACACAAATAAGAGAACGCCTCACTCTGACCATTTTACTCGCCGTAGCAGAGCTGATTAGGCTGTTTACATGTTATCTAGAGCGTTCTTGACTAACTATTACTTTTTCTGCCTACGTTTACTGACACCGGAAATATTCAGCGGGTGTTACGCGTTCGTAAATTCACAAGTTGTTTTGCACTCTGGCACACTCAGACGAGAGTGCTCTGATGTCGGGGGTAGATAGCCAGACTGAATTTGCAAACGCAATAGATATGTTAACTAGATAACAGTTGTTCAAGTTCTTGCTAGCTAATAAAATGACACCTGCATCTCTAGCTGTGTAGCCACCAAAAAACAACATGAGGGGAAAAGTCAGTCACTCACCCTCCAATGACATGACATCCTCCTATTAGGTTCAGTGTTTTTAGCTTGCTACAGAAATACACTGCTCAAAAAAATAAAGGGAACACTTAAACAACACAATGTAACTCCAAGTCAATCACACTTCTGTGAAATCAAACTGTCCACTTAGGAAGCAACACGGATTGACAATAAATTTCACATGCTGTTGTGCAAATGGAATAGACAACAGGTGGAAATTATAGGCAATTAGCAAGACACCCCCAATAAAGGAGTGGTTCTGCAGGTGGTGACCACAGACCACTTCTCAGTTCCTATGCTTCCTGGCTGATGTTTTGGTCACTTTTGAATGCTGGCGGTGCTTTCACTCTAGTGGTAGCATGAGACGGAGTCTACAACCCACACAAGTGGCTCAGGTAGTGCAGCTCATCCAGGATGGCACATCAATGCGAGCTGTGGCAAGAAGGTTTGCTGTGACTGTCAGCGTAGTGTCCAGAGCATGGAGGCGCTACCAGGAGACAGGCCAGTACATCAGGAGACGTGGAGGAGGCCGTAGGAGGGCAACAACCCAGCAGCAGGACCGCTACCTCCGCCTTTGTGCAAGGAGGAGCAGGAGGAGCACTGCCAGAGCCCTGCAAAATGACCTCCAGCAGGCCACAAATGTGCATGTGTCTGCTCAAACGGTCAGAAATAGACTCCATGAGGGTGGTATGAGGGCCAGACGTCCACAGGTGGGGGTTGTGCTTACAGCCCAACACCGTGCAGGACGTTTGGCATTTGCCAGAGAACACCAAGATTGGCAAATTCGCCACTGGCGCCCTGTGCTCTTCACAGATGAAAGCAGGTTCACACTGAGCACATGAGCACATGTGACAGACGTGACAGAGTCTGGAGACGCCGTGGAGAACGTTCTGCTGCCTGCAACATCCTCCAGCATGACCGGTTTGGCGGTGGGTCAGTCATGGTGTGGGGTGGCATTTCTTTGGGGGGCCGCACAGCCCTCCATGTGCTCGCCAGAGGTAGCCTGACTGCCATTAGGTACCGAGATGAGATCCTCAGACCCCTTGTGAGACCATATGCTGGTGCGGTTGGCCCTTGGTTCCTCCTAATGCAAGACAATGCTAGACCTCATGTGGCTGGAGTGTGTCAGCAGTTCCTACAAGAGGAAGACATTGATGCTATGGACTGGCCCGCCCGTTCCCCAGACCTAAATCCAATTGAGCACATCTGGGACATCATGTCTCGCTCCATCCACCAACGCCACGTTGCACCACAGACTGTCCAGGAGTTGGCGGATGCTTTAGTCAAGGTCTGGGAGGAGATCCCTCAGGAGACCATCCGCCACCTCATCAGGAGCATGCCCAAGCGTTGTAGGGAGGTCATACAGGCACGTGGAGGCCACACACACTACTGAGCCTCATTTTGACTTGTTTTAAGGACATTACATCAAAGTTGGATCAGCCTGTAGTGTGGTTTTCCACTTTAATTTTGAGTTTGACTCCAAATCCAGACCTCCATGGGTTGATAAATTTGATTTCCATTGATAATTTTTGTGTGATTTAGTTGTCAGCACATTCAACTATGTAAAGAAAAAAGTATTTAATAAGAATATTTCATTCATTCAGATCTAGGATGTGTTATTTTAGTGTTCCCTTTATTTTTTTGAGCAGTGTATATACAGTGGGCCAAAAAAGTATTTAGTCAGCCACCAATTGTGCAAGTTCTCCCACTTAAAAAGATGAGAGAGGCCTGTAATTTTCATCATAGGTAATACTTATTTTCCACCATAATTTGCAAATAAATTCATTAAAAATCCTACAATGTGATTTTCTGGATTTTTTTTTCTCATTTTGTCTGTCATAGTTGAAGTGTACCTATGATGAAAATTACAGGCCTCTCTCATCTTTTTAAGTGGGAGAACTTGCACAATTGGTGGCTGACTAAATACTTTTTTGCCCCACTGTATACTAGCCTATTAGCCATATTATGGCTGACTTGTGATCATTGCCCTTGCTAGTTTGATTGTATTGACATTCCCAGCCTTAGTTATATTTGTCCGTTTTTGTCCAGAATATTGAGTAATTGAAACTGAAAAAGTGCATCCCGAATGGAGGCAGCAAACAATGTACCAGGCCAGGTGCGATTTATAACCTGATAGTAATATTTTTTGGACTACCAAGAAATGTATTGGTGAATTATATTAATCATGTATTGAACTGCATCCATCTATTCTGACAGCAATGCCTTCGTGTACGTCATGGAACGTTGAGTCAAATAGAACCTATTTTTAAACCTCTTATAAAGTCGTTTTTTTTTAGCATAAACTGGGAATTTTATATTTTTATTGATATTAAGATTGTCTGTTTGTTTCATATCATCAAAGTATGTTAAATCGCTGTCAGTTCCACTTTAAACTTTAGGTCACTGGTTACTTTGTGTGCTAAGCGTGAAATGTGTTTTTTGCAATAGGAAGTAATAGTTGTACATTTTGATTGGGTAATGCTTAATGGTTGTGTTTTTGTATTCTTATGATTGGGACCTACTAGCTTATTGTCAGAGTTTATGAACAGCTTATCCTTTAACATCATGCTGTGTGTGACTGCTTTCTTTCCAACGGCCCTATGGAGTGGTTTAGTGGTGCCTGGAGAAGTGGGTATACTATAATTTTGCCAAAAAGTTCCCAAACGGCCCGCCCAGCAAAGGAAAGGCAGCCTGTGTCCTATGGTTTGTTATTAGTTTTCCTATACATTTTTCAGATTTTCACTCTCAAATTCACACGTTTTTGTATAGAAAAAAGACAGACATTTGATGGTCTAGGTCCACAACAACGCTTAAAACACATTGGAGGTATTTGATGAAAGTCTGTGATAAATACGCCATTTGAAGTGTCTTGTAGAATAATGGCTCTATTTAATTGATGTCAATTATCTGTGTATAGCATCCCTAACCGAGCAGTACTACCCTACCTGCATTTCATTGTATAGTATGACATTGTTCAAGTACAATTCTCACTAACTTTGAGACATTTAGCCTGACTCTCCATGAATGGACACTCCCCTGCTCTGCCCTGCAAGAGGAAAAACCATAATCATCTCTCACACAATCATCCTCTGTGTCTACTATGGCTCACTCAGTACTACCAACAAAAACCACAGCTATAGCAACAACACACACACCACAACATAAGGTATTTTGACTGCAAGGGATGTATATGGAAGCGGGAAATTCCAAATGTTAAAACAGCAACAGACATCAGTGCTTAGACGTAAACATAGCCCGGTAATGACCTCCCAGCTGAATAGAGAGTGCTGCTCCCGGGGTGTCCCTCCACTGTGATGTATGTGGACCTGAACCCGGGGCCCTAACTTTGAAGTTTCCTCCCTGCCATCTCTGTGTAAATAGGATGCTTAAGTGAGAGAGGCTGAAAGCTGGAGAGGCAGCATTGTCTCCCTTTGGAACACACTGCAGGAGAGCGGTGTAATGAATGTTTGAACAGCAGTGATAAAGAGGCAGTTTTCCCCTGCTGAGAGTCATGGCAGAGGCGCCACACACTAGTGGCGTGTATCCATGGATGCCAAGGGAAGCCAGGCCTCCTAAAAAATGGACCAATAAAAAAACATATAAAACAATCTATCTTTTTTCTCCCTGTGTTTCATAATTTTCCTTCATTTCACAAGAGGCTGAAAGCATCCGAGCATCTCTGTATGCGTAGCCCATCTATCTGATGCTGTCTGATCAAAAATAATATGATGTTGTTGCTACCCATAGCATTGAATGCAAAGGAAGCCAGCAGGAATTTGGCCTCCCTTGATAAAAATATTAAATAATAGACAATCAGCGTTGAGCTAAACTGAGTGAGCTTGAGCTGTGAATGGTGCTGGCGCATCAAAAAAAGGTGTCAAGGGAAGTCAGTTTGGATTTTGCTTCACACCAATCACATCACATCAAAAGCCAAATGTCATTACTGACAACAAAAAAATTAATTGTTGCAAATTGTGTGTTGTGCTAGCTAAAATGGACCCTTTCCTAAATTAGCAATGGATGGAGATAGGGATTTGGACTTGTGGTTTTACTTAATTCTCCATACTGACCAATGATTATAACGACGCTTCTGATCCAACCATAAATTCATACATTGTGCTCCTTGCCTAAGAAGATGAAAGTTCAATATGATCAAGTATTTTAGCCAGGTAGCCTAGGACAACAAAAACTAAAAGCGTGTACTGTATGACAGAGTCATAGACCATTTAGGCTACATGAAAGAGGAGGATGGCATTGGCGTTTCTCTACAAGTATGTTGAGGCAACATGTTTTTCTACTTGCACACACACACACACACACACACACACACACACACACACACACACACACACACACACACACACACACACACACACACACACACACACACACACACACACACACACACACATACACATATAAATCATTACCATGGACAGCAACATCATATTTAGCTGATGTTGATTGGACTAAACTGTTTTCGGTATCTTTTAGTTGTCACTGTATTAGACTAAGCAGAGGTGATTCGATGATGTTGAAGTTGAAATGGTGCTGGAGTAGTGGAGGCAGCTCCTGTTTGTTTGAGACTTGCAGTAACTCTTCGTGGTTCTAAATCAATAGTTGTTTAGTGGTCCTAAAATGTCAGAAACATGACCTTGCTTGACCATGCTGTAGGTTATGTAACTGTTTGTTACATTCAATATGTTTTGTGGACTTCACTGGAAAGATGTTGCTCTCCGGTTTTATGATGAAACTAAGGTGTAGTTGAATTTATTCTGCCACTGTGTCTTCTTATTGCCTCGGCCTTAGGTATATATCATGGTCGCAAGGCATATGAACTAACAGGTTGTGGAGCAAACAACGCAATTGTCACAACACATAGGTTGTAATATGGATATTTTTCCTGGCTTGGCTTCCCCAGTGATTTAACCCACGCACCGCTACTTCCACACACAGATCCAGGGCCCAGTCAGGAGGGGAGAGCTGGGGCAGCCCCCTCTGATCTGCACCTCATAGGGTTGGAAGGTTGGAGGGGTTAGGGGGCAGCCCCCTCTGATCTGCACCTCATAGGGTTGGAAGGTTGGAGGGGTTAGGGGGCAGCCCCCTCTGATCTGCACCTCATAGGGTTGGAAGGTTGGAGGGGTTAGGGGGCAGCGGTGTACAAGTCCAAAACAGACATAGTCAAAGAGAGTGGACTTTATAAACGTGTGTGTGTGTGTGTGTGTGTGTGTGTGTGTAAATACACGTGCGCTCACACAAATAGACACACGCCTATGGGTTGCCCTGCACACACACAAGAATACTGTACTTTAAACATGCATCGAGTTAAGAGGCAGACACAAATTCATTTTTAATTCATGTCTATAAATGACCATAGATAATTTGATATTAATTTATTAATATGAACTCTAAACTTCAAAGCCCTCTCCATGTTGCATGAGAAAACATTTTACTTTTAATCTTGCAGGGTGAGTGTAAACACGTGCTTAAAATGTGAATTAAAACATAGTAGAGCTCAAGGCATGTAATTTTGTTTCACAAAAATATTGCTCTTGTTTGCTTGGGATATGTTTTTATTTTTGTTTGATTGTGAAAACATTTTTTTAAGTACATAATGTCTCAGTTCTTTCTGTTTTGATGTCTTCCATTGAAAATGAATAGCGTCAAATCACAGTGTCTTTATTTGTACATGCCACAGCTTGTTGCTCCCCATACCATAACATCTGTGAGGAGGGAGGGGGGTTGATGGCAGCCCTCATGGGTTGGGCCCCTCTGCCTCCCTCAGTCTGTCAGCCCACCTGACTGCTGCTGTGGCAGGCCTGCCCAAGGCAAGACCACAGGCTAGGAGAGGAGGGCCTCCTGTGGTCCTCCACCAGGTCCCGGCAACCTCCCCAAGCCCATTAGAGCACCCCCTCCTACCCCTACACCCTCCCAGACACCCCACTCCGCCCCCACCCCTTCAGCTCTCTGCCCTGGGATGCCACCGCTCAGTCCCACTCTGCACCAGGAAATAACTCTATTGTTTCCAGCGAGCGTGTTATCCCGTTAGGAGGGGGGTTGGGGGGCTTGTCCTCAGGCAGCGTGGTTTGAGATGGGCTCCTGCGTGGCTCCTCTTTGGTGTAAAGAATATTTTTTATTGGGAACAAATCCCAAGTAGGCAGTTTTCCAGTCAAACCTGGTTTGCCTCTCTCTCTCCTTCGCTCTCTCTCTCCTTCACTCTCTCTCTCTCTCTCTCTCTCCTTCGCTCTCTCTCTCTCTCTCTCTCCTTCGCTCTCTCTCTCTCTCCTTCGCTCTCTCTCTCCTTCGCTCTCTCTCTCCTTCGCTCTCTCCCTCTCTCTCTCTCTCTCTCTCTCTCTCTCTCTCTCTCTCTCTCTCTCTCTCTTCGGAGTGCATGCTGGGAGTGAGTCGTCAAGCAGGAGTGATTGTGAGAGCGACTGGATTTCTTTTCACTCTATTGGGTTTTGGTATGTAAATATATATATATTGATTAGTTTAGTTGGTTTAAGGGTATTTTTTCTAAATATTACTAAGAAAGTATAGGGGTGGTGGGATAGTTTGAGGTTGTTTTTTTGTCGCGAGGGCACAACCAGCGGGTGGGGCGGGTTGAAATGGCCACTCGTGGAGGTTTGGAGTATGAAAAACTTAGTCGAAGGCATGGAGTGAAGATTCCAGCCGCGGCCGGCTGTTCAGTAGAAGAATGTAGTCTTGCGGTGGGTGCTATCATTGGGTATGATAGCATCAAATCAGCCTCAAGGATGAATAGCGCTGTAGTGATATTCTTAGATTCTATTGAAAAGGTGAATAAAATAGTCGAGACGGGTGTGGTGTTGCGGGAGACACAGACGCAGGTATTTCCGCTTATGAATCCGGGGAAAAAAGTGATACTTTCTAACGTGCCACCTTTTGTTAGAGATGAAGTGCTGGAGCGAGAGTTAGCGCGTCATGGTCAAATCGTATCTACAATAAAGAAGGTTCTTTTTGGATGCAAATCTCCGTTGCTGAAACATGTCGTGTCTCATAGGAGGCAAGTGCATATGATCTTAAAAAAGGACGTAGATGAACTGAATTTAGCGTTCAGTTTTAAGATTGATGGATTTGATTATGTATTTTACGCTTCGACTGAATCAATGAAATGTTTTGGTTGTGGAAGAGAGGGGCATTTGGTGCGCAGTTGTCCCGAGAATGAGCGCGCTGAGACCGGTAGTAGTTATAGTGCTGGTGCAAATAACGCACCACCGCGAAGGGATGAAAATGCTAAGGGTGCAGGGGAAGGGAGAAGGTGGGCAGATGTGGTTGGAAAAGTAGGAGAAGAAGGCATTGTGGATAAGGTGGAAATTGTGGTAGATCAGAAAAAAGAGGGAGGGGAAATAGGTGGTGAGATTGCGACTGCCGTCGCTGAGGTGGTGCTGGAGAATGAAATTGGAGGGCAAGAGGAGGTCGAAATAATGGAAAAAGAAGCAGATGTTTTCAAAATACCGAGGAGTAAAAGGAAGAATGTAAGGGGGGGTGAAGGGTCTAGTTCTAAGAGAAAGGTAGAGAGTGATAAATCAGTTGAAGATGAACAAGTGGTAGAGATGGTGGATTTTTCTTCTGGGGAGGATAGCGAGAGTGAGTCATCTGACGCGTCACAACAGTATAGCGAGACAAATGGGGTGGAAGGGAGATATGGAATTGAGAAGATACGTCAATTTCTGAAGGTGACAAAAGGGAAGAAATATATGCAGGATTACAATGTAACTGATTTTTTCCCTGAAAGTGAATTGTTTATTGAATCAGCAAAGTTTCTGATGTCAAAAATTACAGGAGGAGGGTTGAAAAGCCCTGAAATTGCTAGACTCAAGAAAGTGGTCACGAGAGTGATAAGTGATGTAAATTCGAAAGAAAATGAAAGAGTTTAGTTGCAGTTTTAACTCTGTAAAGAGATGGGGTGGCTGTATCATCTTCTGTATATTTTTTTCATCCATGAGTAGTTTTAAGATTTCTTCTTTAAACGTAAATGGGGGAAGAGATGGTAAAAAAAGAGCCATGGTGTATGAGTTAATTAGGGGAAAGGGAAGTGACATAATTTTTCTACAAGAAACGCATAGTAATTTGGAAAATGAAGTTATGTGGCAACAGGAGTGGGGGGGACAGTGGTGTGTAGTCATAAAAACTCAAAAAGTGGGGGTGTGGCTATTTTGTTCTCAAAAGGGTTTTTGCCTTTGTCTTATGAGGTTGAGGAGATAGTTGAGGGGAGGTTATTAAAAGTCAGAGCAAGGTATGAAAACATCACTATGTGTCTGATAAATGTATATGCCCCAGTGGTGACAGTTGAGAGGGTATGTTTTTTAGAGACATTATCAAATACAGTTGAGAAATGTAATAAAGAGGATTATTTATTTATTGCTGGGGATTTCAACTGCACAGTCAGCGATTTAGATAGAAATCACCAAGAACCTCATATAGCCTCAAGGACTTTTTTAAAACGCCTCATTGTAACACATGAATTGTGTGATATTTGGCGGAGTCAAAATGGAGGCACAAGGCAGTACACCTGGGCGCATGTGAGAGAGAACACCATCTCTATGGCCAGGTTAGATAGGTTTTATTGTTTTGAGCATCAATCTCAGGTTTGTAAATCAAGTGTGATAACCCCAGTGGGATTTTCGGATCATTGTTTAATAACAGAGGTGGTGTTCATTAATGATGTAAAACCCAAAAGTGCATATTGGCATTTTAATATAACTTTATTGAGTGATGCTCACTTCAGGAAATGTTTCAGTTTTTTGTGGGAGAGGTGGAGGTCTCAAAAGGCTAGTTTTGTATCAATTCAACAGTGGTGGGATATAGGGAAAATCCAGATTCAACAATTCTGTAATCAATACACGAGGAATGTCACCAAGGATATCACTAGATCAATGAAAGCCTTAGAGTTTGAAATAGTGGAACTCATGACGTTGGTTGAGACCACAGGAGATCGAGGCCATACTCAGGCCCTCAAGAGGAGAAAAGCTGCATTGGCAGACCTGCTGGGTATCAGAGCACAGGGGGCATTGGTGAGAAGTAAGTTTCAGGGAATATCTGAAATGGATGCCTCATCCAAGTTTTTCTTTGGTTTAGAGAAAAAGAATGGACAAAGAAAAATTATTCATTGTCTCAAATCAGCTGTTGGACAAGAGCTCACTAGCCCGAGTGAAATTAGAAAGAGGGCAGTAGAGTTCTATGCTGAGCTCTATAAGTGTGAGTACAAAGAAGATAAAACAGTGACACAACAGTTCTTTGATGGGCTCCCAAAGGTGGCTGCAGAAACGCAGGTTGAGCTGGAGCAACCATTGTCTTTGCAGGAGTTATACACTGCATTAAAAGGCATGGAAAATGGAAGGGCACCAGGCATTGATGGGCTTCCTGTTGACTTTTTTAAGTCTTTTTGGGCTATGTTGGGAGAGGATTGGCTAGAAGTGGTTAATGATAGTTTAACCGGAGGGTTACTACCAATAAGCTGCAGAAGGGCTGTCCTCACCCTATTGCCCAAAAAGGGTGACCCTAGGGAGGTGAAGAACTGGAGGCCGGTGGCTTTATTGTGCACTGATTATAAGATATTGTCAAAGGCTTTGTCCAACAGGCTGAGGGAGGTGATGGGGCAAATCATACATACGGACCAGTCCTACTGTGTTCCTGGCAGGCAGATAGGGGATAACATTTCTCTGATTCGTGATTTTTTGGACGTCTCTAAGGCTATTGGGTTGGATGCTGGTCTAATTTCAATTGATCAGGAAAAGGCATTTGACAGAGTTGAACATAAATATTTATGGCACACGCTTGAGGCGTTTGGGTTCAGCTCGGGTTTTATTGCCATGATAAAGGTGATATATGGTGACATTGAAAGTGTATTGAAAGTTAACGGTGGTTTGAGTGCTCCTTTTAAAGTGTGTAGAGGTATTAGGCAGGGATGTTCTTTGTCAGGGATGTTGTATGCCATTGCTATAGAGCCACTACTAAATAGCATTAGAAGTCGCATTGAAGGGGTGTACCTTTCAGAGGATATTCCTCCTATTCGTCTCTCAGCCTATGCTGATGATGTAGTTGTGTTAGTGAAAAATCAAGCGGAGGTGGATAGTTTGAGTATAATGGTTGATCGTTTTAGGGGAATATCCTCTGCAAAGGTAAATTGGGAAAAGAGTTGTGCTTTACAGATTGGAAAATGGGATGGAGGGATCATGGCTTTGCCAGGGGGGCTAGAATGGTGTAAGGGAGGTTTTAAGTATCTTGGAGTGTACCTAGGAGATGAGGGGACTATGGAAAAAAATTGGAGTGGGGTGGTTGAAATGGTGGAAGGGAGGATGAGGAGATGGCGTTGGTTATTATCTCGTATGTCATATAGGGGGCGCACTATTATAGTTAATAATGTGATTGCCTCTGCACTGTGGCATCGGTTGTCAGTTTTAGAACCACCATCTGGCCTTCTGGCTAAGATACAGGCAATTATTGTGGATTTCTTTTGGGATAAATATCATTGGGTTCCACAAAGTGTTTTATATTTATCAAAAGAGGAGGGGGGACAAGGTCTTGTACATCTTGCTAGTAGAGCTGCTGCTTTCCGGTTTCAGTTTATTCAAAGGCTGCTTTATGGACCGGAAAAGGTGGTGTGGAGAGGGGTGGCAGGTCTTGTATTACAGAGGGTTGGAGGATTAGGATTAAAGAAGGCTTTATTTCTGGTTGATAGTAGACAAATTTCTAGGGAGGGAGTACCTCCGTTTTACAGAGGTCTTCTCAGAGTGTGGAGCATAATGAAGGTGTCCAGACGAACTTCAGCGGAGTCAGTGCATTGGTTGTTGGAGGAACCTCTGGTGTATGGGGCAAGACTGGATTGTACAACTGCAGCTGTTCCACATTTCTCCAAGATTTTGGTGAAGGGCAAAATCATCACCTTAAAACAGTTAATGGCCATGGCTGGGCCCGCCTTAATGGATGGAAGACGGTTGGCTGAACATTTGGGGGTGAGGTCGGAAAGGATTGTCGGACAAATGCTGGGAAGCTGCAGGAAGGCTCTGTCAGAGGAAGAGTGGGGAATGCTTAATAGCCACGAGAAGAAGGTACAAGATGAAGACGTCGCATTTCCAAGACTAGGGATTACACCAAATATCCCAGAGTCAGAGAGAAAGGGTTTATTGTTGGATTTGAGAGGGTTGGAGGAGGTGGGTTTGGATGAGGTGAATGGGAAGGACTTGTATAGGGGGTGTGTAAAGGTGTTAAATAAAGATAAATTGAAAAATAGAAAAGACACTCCATGGAGGGTAAAATTGGGAATTGATGACAAGGTAAAGCCAGCATGGAGAGCACTGTACAAACCACCGTTACAAAAGGGTACTGGTGATATGCAATGGAGGGTTTTACATGGCATTATTGCAGTTAATGCTTTTGTATCTGTCATTAACTCAGATGTTAGAGATGGATGTCCTTTTTGTAATATAAGAGAAACCATTTTTCACTGTTTTATGGAGTGTGAGAGGATAAAACCTCTATTGGAAATACTGGAGTCTTTGTTTAGAGCTGTAGGTGAGTTTTTTAATAACAATGTTTTTATTTTGGGGTTTCAATATAGTAAGCAACAGAAAAGAAAATGTCAACTGTTAAATTTTATTTTGGGACAAGCTAAGATGTCAATTTTTTTGAGTAGGAAACATAAGATAGACACGGGATATGAGAAGGATATAAGATGTGTTTTTAAAGGATTAGTGAAAGCAAGAATAAAAGTGGATTTTGAGTTCTTCTCAGCTGTAAAAGATCTCCCATTATTTGAGGAGAAGTGGGCATATGAAGGAGTGCTTTGTTTTGTAGAGGAGGGGAAATTATTTTTTGTTGAGGAAATAAGTTGAATGTATATGTTCTTTTGTATTTTTATTTTATTTATTTTGAGTAGGAATTACATTTATTGT